>NC_136063.1:1790671501-1791280429 GCF_964261635.1 Lissotriton helveticus | reverse complement strand
GGACTTAATGAGGGTCCCTAAGGCCTGCATTACGAATTGTGCAACCCTAAGGGACCCCTCTCCAATCTCACACAAACTGCCACTGCAGCCTGCATGTCATGGTGCAGAGACAATGGAAGAGTCGACATGGCACACATCCACTTGTGCCATGCCAGCCAAGCACTGCTTGTGGTATAGGTGAGTCACACCTACAGCAGGTCTTACATACCAAAGGCAGGGTGTACTATACCCAGGTGTGGGTGTTTCTGCTTGAGTGGATGTCTCCCAGTGATATCTAAATTCCCCCTTAGATATTACGAGTGCACAGGAAAGTCATAACGAGTACATAGGCTCTCCTCTGTCAGCTATGTGTCCCTGATCACAAGGTGCATCTTTGCTCAGCCAGCGCAGCCAACCAAACCCCTCTGCTCCCGAGCCCCTCAGCCCGAGTCTTGACAAATCAGCTGTGCCCCCATGCTCCAAGACTCCATGCTTAATGAGCCCCCATGTGGGAGCCCTTGGACTTGTTCAGTAATGTTATGTGCTAAGCACTCCTCTTTTTACTCCTTGATCAAAATTTAAACAAAATTATTATAAATGGTGCTAACCCATGTCTTGACTAGCCCCTAGTCAAGTTGGTACAAATTGCAATAATTCACAGAAACCTGTGATATGGGGTGCACTATTCACATACACACAATTACGTGTTGAGTTTTCAAACCTTTGTTTTGACTACTCGTTTTTCAACAATATTGCCACAAAAAACAATTAGTAAAAATGACCTGATTCAAAAAATTGCATCAACATTTATCCACGTTATGCTGAAAACATAAAAGACATAACACCAAAAATATTTTCTTCAAACAATGTTTTCTTTCTTCAAACAAGATTTATTCTTCTTTGTCCATCAAAGACAAATATGAATTCCTCAGACAACTCATGAAGCCATGTCCCAATGCATTTCGGTATGCACCTTCGTCAGGGGAATATGCTATAAATAACATAAACATCTATCACAATTGTGTAAAAGAAAACATGTACAATATTCATTCAACAATTTGTTGTAAACAGAAACCAGAAGATCTTAAATAATGAGACTACGTATGTTTTTATAATTAAAATCCATGCTCAACCAAGTTCACCTGCCACCTGTTGATCCCATTACTGTCACCACATTTTCATCACTACATGCACGTGCGAAATCCCAAATGAAACCTTGTGTGCTAACCAATAACCTTAATTTTGCAAAGAGCCACAAACGTGTACTCTTACCTTCACTTGTAACCACACGAAAATGAAGTGCACAACTCCTCTTCTTCTACAAAGTAACAATACCAAAGAAAATCGTTATCCTCACTGTGTTTCCTCTAATCTTTTAAGGTATCTTGTCTTGAACCAGAGCATCCGATACTTACTCGGTCTTTTTTTACACGCGTCAAAATCTTTACAACTCTTTCCCTTCTTTTCCAATACTTTAACGCTGAAATGTAAACACAGGAAACCTCCTAAGTATCGCATTAACTTTTAAACCCCTTATGCTTAGAAGCAGCCTCCCTAGCATCTCACCTCACTTTTCACAGATTATGCGTGCCTCTCAGGTTCATCCGTCTAACTCTCCATGTTCGAACAGAGCCGAATTCGAGACGCCGGTTTTCAGCGTCTGACATCATAATAGGTGCAACATAGAAAACGGACTCCTCAACGCCCCGTCCTGTCCCAAGATGGCGCTTATAATACACTAACATTATCGTTACTCTGTCTAAGTGAGAAAATATCGATAAAAATACCTATCATGTATGTGATCACGTGTAGTTGGTGAGATTAATTGAGCATGTGCACTGCAAAATATATACAACAAAATATAAAATGTAAACAGGTACCTGCCATTACATGAAAAATCACTAAGTTACACAAAACAGTTGAATTAGTAAAAACAGCAAATTAATTATAATGCCAATTTACAGGTAATGTATCATTTCGATCTTATAATTTAGCCCATAGGGTGTCAGCGTCCTAAGGGACTTGATCCAGTACGTCTCTCTCTGAGCCAACAGTTTCATTGTGTCAACATGTGGTTTGACCACCAATCTCTCTAGCACAGTAAATTTCAATTGTGGTATGGTGTGGCCCCTCTCATTCCAGTGTGTTGCCAAACATGATTTCAAGTTCTTGGTGCGTATCGTACTCTTATGTTCGGTCATCCGAACTTTTACCTTTCTTGCAGTGCGTCCAACATGAACAAGTCCACATGGACATTTAATCGCATAAATTAGACCACTAGAATTACAATCTGATGTATGCCTCAAGATAATCTTCTTGCCTGTATGTGGATGCGCAAAAGTATTCCCTACCAGTACATTCCCACAATGACCACAATTTTGGCACTTCATCATGCCTCTCTGACCTAGATCCGTTTTGCTCAATTTACCACCTTTTAAAATTTCTTTGATATTCCTTGATCTAGAGCCCTTGGACTTGCCCACAAGTCCACCTGTGCAACCTCATTTCAGGTTGCTTTCCTTCTCTGTTTTGTGCCAGCTACCAGCCTCACTAGCACACAGCTCCCGGTAGAACCCGGGCAGATCTCGAAGAACTGCTGGTAGTATTTTGAACCTTAGTCCACTACTATTTTGATCCCAGAATGTGGACACCTGAAACCGACTTTATTTACCTATATACATCTATGACTTTTCCCCCAATCGGAGTGCATTGTGCTTAAAAGCGCACAGGTTTGAATCTTTTACTTACTTGTGAATATTTATATTGAAAACTGTACTCTCCTTGAAACAAACTTCTTGAGTTTAACCGCATCTCTGCTAGGGAGATTCTCCTGCTGTGCTGGACAGCAATACAAACGGGTGTGGTCATGACGAGCTCCGCTCGTCATGAGCACAGGAGCACTGTACTGCATGACGAGCTGAGCTTGTCATGAGCATGGAAGGGGTTAAGTATTTATAAAAAAAAATGTGTTTTTCTAAATTGGTTGTGGATGTATTCTTTGAGTGTATATCTCTTGTATGCCTCTGTCAGTACAACAAATGCTATACACCACCCTTTGATAACTGCTCAGCCACACTTCCGTAAAAGAGAGTCTTAATATTACCTACTTTAACCTCTGTAAACCATTGGATTCTCTGCACAGTGTACTTCATTTTAATACACTATATAGAGGGCCAACTTCCTACACATGCAAACAATTTCACAGCCCGACAATGTGAGCATGTTCTAATCAGTATTTAAATGGCAGATTTGTAGACAAAATAAATATTGGTTTATAGACACATCTATTACAATATACAAAAAGCTCTTCATAAGAACCACAAAATGATGCACCAGCATAGAAAACCTAAGAAAAGGGTTGGGTATCTCTAGACGAAACCATTACCCTCATCTGTTAAAAGATATCTGATTATGCACAAATAAAAGTTTTTTCTTTTCATGTCAGTGATATGCTGAGAATCAGGGCAGAATACCCTTTAAACAAGTAGGTCAAGGGCAACAAAATCAATATTGATATGCTGTCTTTTGACTTCAGCACAATTGTGAAGAGCTCAACCAACACAGTTAGTTTATTACAAGACAAATGTAGGAAACTGGCTATTTATACACTATACCAAAGTAAGGTATAGTGTGCACAGAGTCCAGGAAGCCCTCAGAGATATAGCATAGGCAAAATTAGGTAAGCACTAACAGCTCTCTTTGTGGTAGTAATAGTCAAGTAGTTGGGCGTATCCAGAGGATGTGTTAAGCATTTATTGTACTCACTCAATCAAGGACTGATTGCACACACTCAGAGACATAAGCCAGACCAATCAGGTACGTATAAAAAGGTATACCTATGTTTTATTTAAAAACCAAGTAGGACTTGGCACAGGTAAGTAAAATATACTCTCAAATGCAAGACTGTTCAAGGAAATGCAGTTTGAATTATACAGTAAGTACTTTCAGATTACCTTTGAGTTACTTTTGGATTACTTGGAGGGCTGAGGGTGGTATGTCTAGATACCGCACATTAGGATCTCCCAATACACAGAAAGTAAGACGTTTTATACTTTGCAGTTTGGTTCTCTTTTCTCCATACATACATCCTTTCAACACTTTTAGCCCAAAATCTCTTGACATGGGTTCCTATGGGAGAAAAATCATTATCGGTTTCAAAGGTAAGTCCTCTTCTCCTGCATGCAGGGCGGCCGGATGCCGGGGTACCTTTTGAGGTCGGATTTCCCCTTACCGGGCCAAATGCGGTTGTAGGGTCTCCGTGCAGAGGCTGCAGGCGACGTTGGGGAGTCTGAGAGAGGTCAAACAATGGTGTACTCAGACTCTGGAGCACTGGGGGACCTTGCTGGGACTGGAGGGCCACTTAGACTTGGGTCGTAGGCAACTGGTTCAGTGGTGGTTCCTCTGCCTAGGAAAGGCAGTGTTTCTGGGCTCTGGGAGCAAAGCCTCCCACCCCTGGGGTCCAGAAACATGTCACATGATGGCAGGCTGGTGTTTACCAGTCAAGGAACCCACCAGAGGCTGGTTGTTTTTCAGGGGGCATCTTTAAGATGCCCTCTGAGTTCATTGTATAATAAACCTCACAGTCTCATCATTGTCGGTTTATCATCCAGAGAAGGTTGTTACCAAACTTCTCAGAATTCAGTAAAGCCCTTATGGTGCTGTGGAGTTAGTAATGAAACACTCTCAGATCATACACTCTTCATGACTTTACTACACGTACAGTGTTGAAGAATGGACTCAGACACTGTAAGGGTACAGTGCTCACGCAACTGCACCCTCACCAGTGGTATAGTGCCCGCAGCTAGAAGGATGACTTATATACCATGGGCAGTGGGTTGCAGGCATGGCACACATGTATGTGTGCCATGTTGACTCTACACTCTTCTCTGCACCAAAACAGGCAGACTGCAATGGTAGTGTGTATGTGTTAAGGTACGAGACCTCTAAGGGTGGCACAATATGTGCTGCAGCCCATAGAGGCCTTGCCTGGTCACAGTGCCCTTGGTACCCATGGCACATTTAAAAAAGGACTTACATGTGGTCAGAGGGTTGCCAATTGGGGGTACAATTGTACAGTTTTTTGACAGAACACAGGTCCTGGGAACTTGAGTGGCCGGGACCCTTGGTGCATCAAGTCAAACTGCTTCAGAAATCAGGCAAAAAGTGTGGGGGGGTTACTGCAACAGAAACCCACGTACCTACAACAAATGTCCTGGTTGATACAAACATTTCCTTGACAAAATGTGTATTGCTGGAGTCTTAGACAGCACCTCAAAGCCTGATTCAAAACACATTTTCTATTAGTAGCTGCATCTTACTACAGACGTGGGTGTGACTCACTCGCACAATACCATCAGTAAAACACTCTCACAGAAAAAAATACATTCTGTGAGTTAATTTCCATCACAGGTTGGCCATCATGGGTATCCCTTCTACAACACCCTGTAGAATGATTCTTGATATTTATTTATTTGTATATTTGTGTCATGGTTCATTTCTTAATTGTATTGTGGTTTTCTGTTGTTGCACACTAACCACATGGGTTGTTTGAAGAAAACCTTGCTGCCTTATGCAAGCTACTAAAGGGTGATTGTAAGAAAGTGGATTGTTGGTTGAGTGTGGTGTTAGCCCTGGTCAATCAGCAACCACAATACTTGTAAGAGTGAAGCACAATCCAACCCTAAATCAACCATCTGGCTGCTTGGCACAGAGCAATCTGGCTTAACTTAGAAGTAATGTGTAAAGAATATGTGCAACACTTCAAATAGTAATAAAGTAAAAACAAACACACAAAAGGATCCCAACCAAGTTAGAAAAATATAGTTATTTTCAATTAATAGAACAAGACCAAAATGACAAAACTCTAATCAATAGAACTGGAGATGTGCAATTCTGAAGATGTTAATGAAAATATTACTAAAAAGCACAAAGCACCTACTGTGCAAATCTGGTCGCACCGGTCGCCATTGAGCGTGGGCCGACTATAGGGATCCAGTTTGGCCAGTTCTACAAAGGGGCATATGTACAAGAAGTTAATGTTGCTGTAGTCAAAAACACACGAGGGTCCCTGAAAATAAGTGTTAGGGGGAGGAGGCAGGGAAAAAAATCCCTATCCACAAACAGGGAATTGCGTGGATGATAAACAAGAGGGAAGAATACTTCACACCGAGATGAAAAAGACTCGAATTAGAAATGGAAGTTGAAGAAACGTGGGTCTTCACCGTTGGACGTTTCGCCACGACTCCACATACGAGGGACGCGCTATGTACTTGCCGCCCATATGAACGTGTAAGAATTCAGGCTGTTTGAACTATAAGTGCATCTGTGCGAAGAAGCCTGCTCAGGAATTGTGCCCCGCCCGATTGTGAGGTGTCTCTACCTGGGATAAATTTTGAGAGGGGAAGAGTGGATCCTATATATCGTGAGGTGACACCTCCATCAAGTAAAGCCGGACCCACGTTTCTTCAACTTCCATTTCTAATTCAAGTCTTTTTCATCTCGGTGTGAAGTATTCTTCCCTCTTGTTTATCATCCACGCAATTCCCTGTTTGTGGATAGGGATATTGTCTAATGACTGAATATTGTGATATGAAGCGGCAGCCCTGAGTCTAGGTTTCTACATACAATTGTGTGTATCTTTTGATGTATTCTTCGCATGTATGGATTTGTTCTGAAAAGTCACAGAAGAGACTATATGAAACTGTTTGCGCCCTGACGAAGGAATGGTGAATATCGGTCCAGTTCCGAAACGCGCGTCGGCGCTTCTCCTTTTTCGTTTTTGTTTTGTTTTACCTGTGTATGTTTGTTTCTTATGGTGTATATTTTTGTAAATTGTTTGTACTTTCTGTATATACTGTTGATTGGTATGACTGATGATGGCTTGTATGGGTGTGATTGGTGGTTACTATGAAGGTGTGAGAGGGTATGTGTCGCATACATCCTGATATGTAAATAGATTTTGTATATACATTTGTGCCTTTATTACTGTTGGATCTATAAATGAAAACTTCAGAAAATTAATAATATATAGATATATGTTTTTCAAATAAATACTCTCTGTGTGGGACTATAATGATGTTTGTTATGGATTAGAGTGTTCGCCAATTAATAGATTTAGTTTTAGGGGGGGTCCTCTTGTTTTTGATTACAGTTAATGTTGCTGTAGCCTCCATTTTTGGCTGCTTTATTTTTATCACCCTATTTACAAAATGCCGCTAACTGCAGTTAGCAGCACTTTTATGGCGTAAATGTGAATTTTTAAGATGCCACTTCTGTTAGCCAGACTTAACGAAAATGAGATGCAAGGTGGGCGTTCCCATGCAAAAGCTGGCTCTAACCCCACTTCAGGATATTTACTATGAAATTCCCATACAGCGATAGCCTCCCAAAATTGCTGCTAAGTACAGTTAGAGGCAGTTTTTTAAGACCAGAAAATAGCTGGTCTTAAAATTGGTGCAAACACTTGGTTCCACCTTTAGATGTTTGGGTGCTGGGCAGCGCTGCAAGGATCACTGCTGTGGTGCCCTGCACCAAAACAAAAGGACAGGGATGCGCCTTATTAATTAGATATGGCGCATTCCTGGGCACCATTCATGAAAAGTGCTGCATCACTGAGATAAAACAGTGTTGCGACAATTTTCACTGCACCCTCCTTGCAACACCATCGATGCGCCGTATTCAATGTACGGCGCTCAATGTCGCAATCAATGACAGATATTTCCGGAATCCTGACGTATCTAGCAGCGCTGAAGTCACGCATTGCTACAAGCATGACACAACTACATCAATGCATGGGGCCATCCTATCCCTATGGCACTGCATCATCCTTACACCTGGCATGAGGCAGGCATATGCTTTTGATGCAGTGGTGTCTTAGAATTGTCACAGAAAAATCGGAGAGACCTCACTGCGCCAATCCTACAAGGCTTTTTTGAGTGGGAATGCCCATCCTGCATACAACATCCCAGATACAGTTATAATGTTGCACAGGGCTTCACAAGGTCATGCATATGCCTAGATGCATCCCTTTATACAAAAGGCGCAATACTGTGCAAGATCACCACTGCAAGTACGTCAAGAAGATGACGCACCAGCGGCGGTAACTTCCAAAAGGGACTCAGGATTAAGCCACCCTGTCTTTTTCCCCTACAATGGCACATAATGGCTGCTATGTGTCAGTGCAGGTGCCCATGCACCATGATGCAAGGGTGACTGTGTTGCGGAGTTGACTGATGGTGTTGCTCCATCTCTACTTGAGACGTCTACGAGTGCGTCTGGACTAGTGGAGGGCTGGAGTGAAAAAGTTGGCCTTCTTGGAGGTTTGCGCGCCTGGTCTTTTCTTGAGGCCTCTGTAAGTGTTGGCAGAGTGGTGGTGCAGAGGGAGTTGACGAGAAGTTCGTAGGTGTCCTTGATCCAGCTGCGACGGGGGCGATGATGGCGGTGGTGTACGGTGGGCATGGTGAAGGCGTGATGTATACAATGATGGTCAGTCCAGGAGAGTTCTGTGGTGGTGCTGTAGTTGAAGTTACCACAATGGTCCTTAAAAGAAGCATTTATAACAAATAAATAAATATAGACCAAGATAAGTGCTATATTCCACGGTATCCAGCCGGACACACAATTTAATCAATTAAGTAAATGTTTCATCATTTCAAAAAACATCCAATAATAGAGTGGGATGCAGTCCTGCATCCAGTACATGAAAACATAAGACAAAAGTAAACAGAAAGATTTTCAGGCAAAAGACAAGGGAGGCTTTGAGAATACATGACTAGCAATCCATAGTTTTCACACTAATGTAACACAATGGTTTTACGCGTGAAACTATTCCATAGGTCGACGACGTTGCGATCCCTTTTGAAAGGATAATGGGATCATCATCAGGACGCTGTAATTTACATGCCTGAGCATAACAAAGCTGCCTGCGGGGAGAAAGAGGGGGAAACAAGGCAGAGAAATTAAATGAAATTAAATTAAATGAAAAGAAATGAAATTAATTTAAATGAAAAGAACATTTATAAAGCGCGGTAGCTACCCTGAGGTGTCCTAGCGCTGCAGAACAAACGCACGTGGGGAAACATGGGGAGCCTGTTCTAGTTGTCAAACCGCTGAGTTTTTAGCTTTTTTCTGAAGGATAGCAGGTTGAGTTTTGCGCGCAGGTGAGGGGGGAGGGAGTTCCAGAGTTTAGCCATGGTGTGAGAAAAGGAACGACCACCACATCTAGCTTTCTTGATTCTGGGAATTGTAAGCAGATGAGGGGAGGTGGACCTTAGCTGTCTATTTGGTTGGTAAGGTATGACCAGGGTGTGATTGATTATGGTGCCTGATTTCCAGAATGCTCTGTGTGCAATGCACAGGCCCTTGAATATAATTCTATCTTTAACCGGGAGCCAATGAAGCTTTCTGAGTGTTGAATGAACTGACGTGCAACGGGGGATCTGGAGTAGTGTGCGAGCAGGACAATTCTGAATAACCTGTAGTTTATTCAGGGTGGACTGTGAGGCCCCTAAATAGAGGGCATTGCCATAGTCCAGGCGAGAAAGAATTATACCTTGGATCATTATCCGTCTGGCGTTGAATGGGAGAAGGGGCATAATTTTTCGGATGGTCCTGAGTAGGCCAAAGCAGGTGGCCGATAGCTTTGCAGCTTGGTAATTGAAATTGAGGGACTTGTCCAACCAAAAGCCAAGGCTTTTGATGGTGTCTTTGGGCACGGGGGGGGGGTCCGAGACAAGTGGGCCAATTGGTGATTGATGTTGAGGGTGAGGGGGTGGCCGAGTAGCATCAGCTCAGTTTTATCTCCGTTTAGCTTGAGGCAAGAGGATGTCATCCAGGATGTTACTGCCTCCAAACGGTCTTTCAGACTATTGGGGGTGTTGTGAGAGTGGCTGAGAGCCACCACTAGCTGAGTATCGTCCGCATAGGTAACTATCTTTATCTCAAAGGGGCGGACGATCTCAATGAGGGGCCTCATGTATATATTAAAAAGTGTGGGACTTAAGGAGGATCCATGCGGTACCCCGCAATCGAGAGGTTTACTGGTGGAAGCGGTGTCGCTCTCAAACACTTGGAAGGATCGATCCTTCAGGAATGATTCGAACCTTGAGAGTACTGTTTATGAGATTCCTAGATTGATTAGCCACTGTAGTAGAATCCTGTGATTTACAGTGTTGAAAGCGGCACTTAGGTCTAGCAGGATTACGGCTGCCATCCCTCCCTGATCCGTAATCTTCCTTGCCTCTTCTGTGACATTGATGAGGGCCGTCTCGGTTCCATGCATTGGTCGGAAACCTGTTTGGGTTGAATCAAGTAGTTGGTGTGTTTCGAGAAACTCCGTCAGAACATTATTGACGTGCTTCTCCAAGATCTTACTGAGCCAGGGCAACAGGGATATTGGTCTGTAGTTTCCCGGGATATTTGGGTCTAGGCTGTTTTTTTTTAATAGAGCCTTAACCATAGCCCGTTTCCAAGGGAGCGGGACAGATCCGGTGGTTAGCAAGGAATTGAGCAGTTCTAGGATGGTAGGGAGGATGTGTGTGGTAACTGTTTGCAAAGACCGTGGTGGAGCTGGGTCGCTGGGAGATCCGGATTTTACTTGAAGCATGATGGAGTTTAGTGTGAGGGAATCAAGTAGGGGAAGGTTTGCAAATGTTACCGAAGTGGAGATTCTTGTCTCAGGAGGGATAAATGCTGGAGCTGTTTCGTGGGTAAGGGGGAAGGAAGTGTACATGGATTGTATTTTGGTGTGAAAGAAATCTGCCAGGTCATTACAGCCAGATTGGGGGGAGTGTGGATTTTTTCAGGAAGTTTCAGAAGAGATTTTGCAATTTTATAGATTTCCTTCGGTTTGGAGGCTGCCTCATTAATCTTGCTCTCGTAATATGATGCTTGCGCAGTTCTAATTCCATTCTTATAGGTTTTTATTGCGTGACGGAATAGTCTAATCGCCAGTTTCTCTCTAATTTTTTTGATCTCGAAGATCCTGGGAGTACCAGGGGGCGCTCTTGTTGGTGTGTTTTGGTTTAATAGTAGTGATGGGGAGAACGGAATCTAGAGAGTTTAGAATCCAGTTGTTAAAGTTCTCATTGGCTATAGAGGGATCCCCATTAAATGTTGGTCTCGAGGCATTTAGAGAGGTTGCCCATTCGGCTTGGGGAAGTTTGGCCCAGTTACGCTCCTTCCGGGTGGCTATATTGGGTGTTAGAGATGGGATTGTGCTTTACCATGAGGCAGGTATTAGAGAGTGATCTGTCCATGGCAGGGTCAGAGGGATTCCCACTGAGAGGTCTGGACAATTCGAAAAAATGGGGTCAAGAAGGTGGCCCTTGGAATGTGCAGATTGTGACACTAATTGTTTGAGCTGTAGAGCAGCAAGACTGGAGATTGTTTCTGAGGCGTTATTGTCTAGGGCATTGTCAAGATGAATATTAAAATCTCCTAGGAGAGTGAAGTTCGAAGAGCTGCATACTAGATTAGCTACGTTGTGAAAAAGAGATAGAGCTTGCTAGAAGACACTGATATTAAACGGTACCATGCACTTGAAGGATATGGTGTAGTTATGGCCCGATGCTCCACGCTATGACCCATGCGTGGGTGCATGGACTGGTGAAGTAACGGTGCAACTCGTGATAGGTAAGCTCCAAAGCAAATAAGGCAGGCATTGTCTTGCGGGAAGTCACATAAAGGCTTGTGCATACATCCGGGAGCAAGGTGCTGGAGAGACAGTGAAGGCAGTAACAGATGAAGACAGTGGCATTATGTGGCGGACTGAGTTTAAACAGACGTGCAGTGAATCAAAGATTTGGGAGTAGGTCGTAGTGAAGTTGGCGCGATAGTGCCTACCGTGCCTATCAGAACGTATAGTCATTGAGTCTAGGACATGCATGCAAAATACGTAAACTAAACTTAAAACGGAAATAGTCTCTAATGCTCCGGTTCTGATGATTTGAAAGTCCGACATGGACATGAGTGATTCCTAAAAAAATGGGAGAGTGTTACTTAAACCTAATACGATCAATGGTGAGAGCTACGGTGCAAGGATAAGGAATTGGTATTACCTTTGCTCTCAAGGAGCCGTAAGCAAGGCGTGTAAGCGATGTGGTAGATACCACAATGCTGTTAATCTTGGGGAAAATCCTAAAAAAGGGCCGGTTAGTTGGTCTGTATAGTGGTACCTGTACGGGTTAGGGTTAAACCTCAGTAATTATGCATTTAGCATTTTAATAGCGTGATAGCCAGCAAGGTTTGACCCGTGTGGGGAGAGAGCTTGCCAGAAGTGCAGGCGTTGGGGGCCGAATCAAGGGTGCTCAGTGCGAGATGGCGGAGATTCCAACTTCTGTGAGAGACCAAGTGCTTTTATATCTGGTCTAGAGTTGTGCGTGATTCGGCAGCCATATTGGGTGAGTGGTTTCCGAGATAGAGAAGAAAGACTGAAACAGTAAAAAGGATTTACGGGTCGGTGTGGAGATGAAGTTTGTATACAATAAAAGTCAGGGTTTTGCAAGGATAGAATTTAGGCAAATGACAACAACAAGGTTCCAGAGGGTCTACATAAGGGGGTGTGAGCCTGCGGTAGCCAGAAGACTAGTCAGAAAACTAGGGCCCTAGACTGACTTACACAAAAATTCACTGTGACAACTCATTGGATGGTCAAAAGTACCCATCAGTCACCACTCGAGACCGCCCTTCATCATTTGGGATTTTTTTGGGACCATCTATGCAAGTTGATGATACTCAAAACCATGGGGAGACTAGATGGTAAATAGTTCTCCGCCGTTGAGTGACAATAGTATGGTATACCACTATCTGTGACTGGTAAGTGGTAGAGGAGCGGTGTGACTGAGGGGGTGCAGTGCAATAAGCCAAACGTGAAAAATTAATAGAAAAAAGTGTCTAAAATTGGATAAGGGAGCATAGAGCAAATTTTATTCCGATGATGCTCTCTTTACCAAATCTAAAACCATTATTATGTAGAGACAGTTTGAGAAATGCGCTGTCTATGGGTGGAACTAGGTCAACATGTTTCAGCAATTCATCGACATAGTGGTCGTTGCTTTCTTCAGGACCTCATAATAATTAACTGCTACTGCAAATCAAAATAATAAGTGAAATTTGTAAAAGGACAAGTACATTAAATCACCTGCAATCTCCAGGTGACGGGTCTTGTCCTAACTCACAGCTCGTGTCGTTCACTGCAAGGTCAGAATAAACAAAGGTCAAGCATCAGACTAACCTAAATGCCCCTCATAGCTCACAAAAGACCTAGGTACACACAGTAAAATCCTTAGATCAAGTCGACTATAGTGACTACAGGACTACCAAACAGTGGTGTGGTTGCATGATCAATATTAGGATATACAATTTATATGCAAAAAATAGAAAAAGGTCACGTCTTAACACAATCTGCGAGACGTGAAGACCTCACCCCACCTGGCAGCGGCTCAGGGAAAGAGTGAAGCACCGCTCTATGAAACATGTAAGCAAAGAAAACATGTTTGCCATGGTGTGCAATTTAACCTTCATCACAGCCCTCCAAATCCCAGCTGTGCAAGGGACGAAAATAAAAAGGTGTTCGAAAGACCCACTTAATAAAGTGAAATCAACTCAAACAAACGACCTTGTCAATCTAAACTGTTCACCAAATAATGTCTCCTTGGTGAAAAATGGGAATATACTGGGAGGTTCCCTTAACGTTACAGATTTATATTACTTCACCGCTCGTTCCCAAAAGGAGTTTGTAAACCAGAGCCTGGGAAACGAAGTGTCCAAGTACGTTATGTCTGGAGGACGTAAAGGAAAAGAAAGCTGGCAGGGGGCACTCACCTAACCGTCGGTACTCCTTCGCCGGCATTCGAACCGACTGGGGAGGCACCGGACGGTTAGGGAGTGCAGAGATAAAAAGAGGATGCCGATAGGTCTATTGGTCACGTGACCGGCACCTCCTGCAATGTGATTGGCTCGGCCAGGCAAAGTAATGGCGCTCGCTATTGGTTAGTTGAACTCGCCATGGTAACAGATGTAAACAAAAACAGAAGAAGACGAACTGAAAGCGTCTTCCGGGTTGAGGGAAATAATTCATGTACAGGCTCGATGGTACTTGCGCTGGCTGGGGGTAGTAGCGCTCGCTATGGTTAATTTAATCGCCCTGGTGCTAGCGCTTACTCATGTTTAATTTTACGATTGCATTTTTATAGCCCTGGTGATAGATGTCTTTAGCAGGAAGGGCGAACGAGTGTAAAAAGGATAAGTGAACTCGTTGTCAAAAGGAGAGAACACTGATAGAAAGGGGCCAAGCGAAAGATCAAGGGTCATATCGATGTTGGCAGTGTTAGATAGGGAATGGATATACGTATAAGACGTACTTCTTGTTATGAATAAAAGACACACTAAGGTGGTGATAGATAGATGTACTGAATGGCACCACGTAATGGATACCTGATGTATTAATCACTCCTTGGAGCAAAAAGGCAGATAAGGAATAGACAATAAACACTAGGCCCAAAAGTGCTCCGTTCGGAAGACAAAGTTATAAGGTGGACCATGGAATATCATCGTTGAGTCCTTGCTTGTGGGTATTAAGTTTCAGGACCCACTTTTGCTCCTTTATCAAAAGGAATTTGGCTACATCTGCAGTGTGAGAGGGAATGAAAGGTTTTTCTAACACAGTCCAGTGAAAATCGGTGGACTGGTGATTGACTTCCAGGAAATGTGCAGTCAATTTGGTAGCCTGTCTTCTGCATCGGATGGTGCTTTTATGTTCCGAGATTCTTATGCGTATCTTTCGAGTGGTCATTCCCACATATTTGAGTCCGCATGGGCATGTGATCAAATACACCAAGTGGTCACTGTTACAGTTGGTAAATTTTAATTGCCTCCAGGGTCTTGAAGTACCTACGTCCAATTCTGATGTTTTCTTCGTTTGTGGACATGCTTGGCATGTACCGCAGGGATGATGTCCTGTGACAGGAGGGAGGTCCCATAATGAACCGACAGCCCTGGGTTGATCTTCAAGGGGTCTAGTGTGTACTAGTCTGTCTCTCAAATTAGAGCCTCTTTTGAATGAGAACAGGGGTTGTTGCAACGTAAGGCGTCCAGAATTCAGAATGGGCCAATCAATGAAATGGGCAATGCATAACAATCGTCTTGCTCTTTTGGAGCCAACCATCCCAAAATCCCCTTTGGAACGATTGACGTTTGTTCATACCTTTGGAACCATGTCAAATAAGATCAAAAAACTGGTCAAAAAACACTGGCCCATTCTGAATTCTGGACGCCTTACGTTGCAACAACCCCTGTTCTCATTCAAAAGAGGCTCTAATTTGAGAGACAGACTAGTACACACTAGACCCCTTGAAGATCAACCCAGGGCCGTCGGTTCATTATGGGACCTCCCTCCTGTCACAGGACATCATCCCTGCGGTACATGCCAAGCATGTCCACAAACAAAGAAAACATCAGAATTGGACATAGGTACTTCAAGACCCTGGAGGCAATTAAAATTTACCAACTGTAACAGTGACCACTTGGTGTATTTGATCACATGCCCATGCGGACTCAAATATGTGGGAATGACCACTCGAAAGATACACATAAGAATCTCGGAACATAAAAGCACCATCCGATGCAGAAGACAGGCTACCAAATTGACTGCACATTTCCTGGAAGTCAATCACCAGTCCACCGATTTCACTGGACTGTGTTAGAAAAACCTTTCATTCCCTCTAACACTGCAGATGTAGCCAAATTCCTTTTGATAAAGGAGCAAAAGTGGGTCCTGAAACGTAATACCCACAAGCAAGGACTCAACGATGATATTCCATGGTCCACCTTATAACTTTGTCTTCCGAACGGAGCACTTTTGGGCCTAGTGTTTATTGTCTATTCCTTATCTGCCTTTTTGCTCCAAGGAGTGATTAATACATCAGGTATCCATTACGTGGTGCCATTCAGTACATCTATCTATCACCACCTTAGTGTGTCTTTTATTCATAACAAGAAGTACGTCTTATACGTATATCCATTCCCTATCTAACACTGCCAACATCGATATGACCCTTGATCTTTCGCTTGGCCCCTTTCTATCAGTGTTCTCTCCTTTTGACAACGAGTTCACTTATCCTTTTTACACTCGTTCGCCCTTCCTGCTAAAGACATCTATCACCAGGGCTATAAAAATGCAATGGTAAAATTAAACATGAGTAAGCGCTAGCACCAGGGCGATTAAATTAACCATAGCGAGCGCTACTACCCCCAGCCAGCGCAAGTACCATCGAGCCTGTACATGAATTATTTCCCTCAACCCGGAAGACGCTTTCAGTTCGTCTTCTTCTGTTTTTGTTTACATCTGTTACCATGGCGAGTTCAACTAACCAATAGCGAGCGCCATTACTTTGCCTGGCCGAGCCAATCAAATTGCAAGAGGTGCCGGTCACGTGACCAATAGACCTATCGGCATCCTCTTTTTATCTCTGCACTCCCTAACCGTCCGGTGCCTCCCCAGTCGGTTCGGATGCCGGCGAAGGAGTACCAACGGTTAGGTGAGTGCCCCCTGCCAGCTTTCTTTTCCTTTACGTGCTCCAGACATAACGTACTTGGACACTTCGTTTCCCAGGCTCTGGTTTACAAACTCCTTTTGGGAACGAGCGGTGAAGTAATATAAATCTGTAACGTTAAGGGAACCTCCCAGTATATTCCCATTTTTCACCAAGGAGACATTATTTGGTGAACAGTTTAGATTGACAAGGTCGTTTGTTTGAGTTGATTTCACTTTATTAAGTGGGTCTTTCGAACACCTTTTTATTTTCGTCCCTTGCACAGCTGGGATTTGGAGGGCTGTGATGAAGGTTAAATTGCACACCATGGCAAACATGTTTTCTTTGCTTACATGTTTCATAGAGCGGTGCTTCACTCTTTCCCTGAGCCGCTGCCAGGTGGGGTGAGGTCTTCACGTCTCGCAGATTGTGGTAAGACGTGACCTTTTTCTATTTTTTACATATAAATTGTATATCCTAATATTGATCATGCAACCACACCACTGTTTGGTAATCCTGTAGTCACTATAGTCGACTTGATCTAAGGATTTTACTGTGTGTACCTAGGTCTTTTGTGAGCTATGAGGGGCATTTAGGTTAGTCTGATGCTTGACCTTTGTTTATTCTGACCTTGCAGTGAACGACACGAGCTGTGAGTTAGGACAAGACCCGTCACCTGGAGATTGCAGGTGATTTAATGTACTTGTCCTTTTACAAATTTCACTTATTATTTTGATTTGCAGTAGCAATTAATTATTATGAGGTCCTGAAGAAAGCAACGACCACTATGTCGATGAATTGCTGAAACATGTTGACCTAGTTCCACCCATAGACAGCGCATTTCTCAAACTGTCTCTACATAATAATGGTTTTAGATTTGGTAAAGAGAGCATCATCTGAATAAAGTTTGCTCTATGCTCCCTTATCCAATTTTAGACACTTTTTTCTATTAATTTTTCACGTTTGGCTTATTGCACTGCACCCCCTCAGTCACACCGCTCCTCTACCACTTACCAGTCACAGATAGTGGTATACCATACTATTGTCACTCAACGGGGGAGAACTATTTACCATCTAGTCTCCCCATCGTTTTGAGTATCATCAACTTGCATAGATGGTCCCAAAAAAATCCCAAATGATGAAGGGCGGTCTCGAGTGGTGACTGATGGGTACTTTTGACCATCCAATCAGTTGTCACAGTGAATTTTTGTGTAAGTCAGTCTAGGGCCCTAGTTTTCTGACTAGTCTTCTGGCTACCGCAGGCTCACACCCCCTATGTAGACCCTCTGGAACCTTGTTGTTGTCATATACTCTTGGGGACCGTTCACAGAGCTTGGTCTTTAAATATTCCCCTGGGTCCTATCTCACCGTAGTGTTTTTGTAGAATTTAGGCAAAGACATTAGAGGCACATTATTACGTAATGAATTCAACCATGGGGTGTACCAGAATTATACATAGTAAACCAGGAAGGAGAATTTAGATACTAATATCCTGGACCATCATAAGGGAAACAATAAATGTGTACAGAAACAAAAGGAAAGCAATCATTGTGTACAGATTATTTACAGTCAGTGATATCAGGGTACAGTCTTATTGAAATTGCAGTAGCGTGATCAGAAAGGTCCATTTTTGACTTTCAGAGTAGAGAGGTCCAGTCCTTGGTTCTATTCAGACCCAGTCTGATGCTTTCCATACGAATTATCATTTTCAGTTCCACCTTGGTAAGAAGTTGATCCATATCTCCACCTCTTAGGGGGTGTTTGAGTGCATTCAGAACTGTCCATTTTATATCTTCCTCATTATGACCAGCCAAAGAATAATGTTCAACTAGCGGTGCATTCAGAGTTTTACACCTCACTCTGCTCCGATGTTGGACGATCCGGGTCTTGAATTTCTCTGTTGTTTGACCAATATACACTTTTGAACATGGGCATTGGACTAAGTAGATGAAATTACATGTATTACAATTGGAAAAAGTACGACATTTCACAATGGTGTTGTTGAAATTAAAGGATTTACCTTCCATAGTAAAGTCACAGACATTACAACATTCACATTTTGAGTGACCGACCAATTGCTCCAACCCCCAATGTGCATCAAGTGTAGAGTGTGATGTAGGTTTGGGAAGCGCTGCTCTCACAAGGTGATCCTTTAAATTGCGGCTTTTGCGGAAGGCAAACATTGGATGTTTGATATTCAGAGCCCCTGCATTCAGTATTGACCAGTGGTTGAGTATTGATTTTCAGACAGAGTTGGAAACGGGAAAATGTTGTGATACAAGCTATTCTGTTTGTCTGATTTTTTGGTTTAGGGCTTAGGAGGACCTCCTTCGGAACTAAGCCATTTTCTGTACATTGCGTACTAGCCTCCTTGGATACCCTCGATCTCTCAATTTGGTAGACAGTGTGGTGGCCTCTCGAAAGTAGTCCTATTTGGCATAACATTTATGCCTTATTCTCAAGAATTGGGAGTACTAGAGGGAATCCCTGAGTGCTCTTGGGTGGTTACTGCCATAGCTTAGTAATGTGTTTCGCTCAGTTGTTTTCATGTATTGTTCAAGCAGGAGTACCCCTTCAGAATGATAGATGGTAAGGTCTAAAAAAGGAATTGCGGATTTGTCGGTGGTGAGGGTGAAGGTCAAACCTGAACAATTGTTGTTTAGCCAATGCAGGACTTGGTTAAGGGTATCACGGTTGTTATGCCAGATGAGAAAAATATAATCTATATATCTGCACCACAACGTGACACCGGAAAAAAATGGGTTAGAAGGTAACAGAATTGTTGTCATCTCGAGGTGATCCATAAAAAGTACTGCCAGATTGGGGAAAATGGCCTCCATAGAGGTGCCCTTTACTTGCTGGTAGAACTGATTATCAAAGGCAGTAAAGTTTCTTGTTAAACATAGTTCCAGGAGTTGAAGAATGTACAATGTGGTAACAGCTTCCGGGCATGGCCTTGAGTCAAGCCCTTTCTGAAATACCAACATGACCATGGTTTGGGGAATATTTGTGTACAAGGATTCAACATCCATTGTACATAATAAGTCAGTGTCTGGGTTGAATGGGTAGTGCTCCACTAGGTTAATCACTGACATGCGGTAGTGGGTACAAACTCTTTTATAAAAAAGTCAACATATTGCCCCAAAGGTTCTAAAATGGGCCTACTGCCTGAAACTATGGGTCTGCCTGGTGGACTGGTGAGATTTTTGTGAACCTTTGGGAGCGTCTAAATCACGGGTATCCTGGGTGACTTAACATTGAGGAAAAGGAATTCTTTTTTGTTAATGAATCCTTCATGCAATGCCTCTGTGGTGATCTGTGTATTGAGGCCCTGTAGTTTTAGTGGGGTTTGTAGGCAGCCTACAATAATGGTCGGAGTTAGCAAGTTGTCTTAGGATTTCAGGTTTATAAAGATCCTTTTCTTGAAGGACAATACCACCACCCTTGTAAGCACACTTGATAATTAGAGACTCATTGGATTTGATAGCCTTTTTCTCCTCAAAGGACAGATTATATGGAATAAAACATCTTTTCTCCTCAAGTGAGGTGATATCTTTCAGAACCATTTTTTCAAATGTCAGGATTTCTGATGGAATCATACTTGACGTGGGAAAGAATGTAGAAGGTGGACATGAGGGTATATTAGATGTGCTGGTAGGATTGGGATTTAATTGGAAGTAGGCTTGTAAGCGTAAGTGTCGAAAGAACCTCAGCAGTTCCTTATGCAATTCCAAAAAGTTGGGGGAATGGTCGGCACAAAAGAGAGTCCTTTGCTGAGGAGGGATAGCTCAGACTCTGCTAAGGTATGTTTGGATAAATTAAAAATAAGGATGATCTTGGATTGTGCCATTTCAGTGCTGTTGTTACTCACCACTGATAACATTTCTGAGCGTCTGGCATTCGCCTGGTTGATTGTACCAACGCTGTGTCCATTTTGCTCAGCCTCATTTGGGAGTGTCATGCTGGCCTCTCCCTAAACAATTGCTATTAGTACCAGGGTTTCTGCTGGAAGTACTTTGGCCTTCCCCAGCGTCTGAGTTATCAGAAGAGTATGCTGAAGTGCTTGAAAACCCAACCAAATTCTGGCATCTATTAAAACATCCCCAAGGCCGGGTATTCTGCGGGTTAGTGTATGATCTGTTGCTGTAGAAGTCCTTTTGTAAATAAGGGTAAGTGTTTTCTACACTGTAGGATTTAATGTCCTTTTTAACTTTAGTTGTTTTTTGTTATGCTCAAGTCTGTGGAAATCTTCCACAGCTTTTTGAATTTGGTCAAGCCGTTTCTTATTTTCAACTGGGGTTTGATTCTTGGAGTTGTTTCTCTATGTCAAGAATTTCCTCAGCCAGCGTTTCAAAGTTTCGGTTGTAATGTCAATTCTCAGTACTAGCCAATGTCTAGAACAGGTTGTTCCAATGTAACTGAAATTATTAATGCAGTTAGGGTTATCGGTAAATAAACCAGGAATATTTCTAACTTGCAAACCTTCAGGTATTATGTCCACCTTTAAATATTCCATAAGCATACGGATCATAAGATGCAAGCAGACTTGTTTCTTCTTCAATTTTTTTAGTTGTTCAGGAAGTGTGGAGTTGGTATATCTAGGAGCATCAGCTGAATCAGAAAAGAGCGAGGGACCTTCACATATTTTCTTAACATTGTCATCCGAATACAGTGGAGCATGGTCTGACATAGTGGTTCAAAACAAGCTGGAAATAGTATAGATTTTAGTTAGGTAGAGAGGAAACAAGGTGGAGGAGAGCCCACTCGAAAAGGAGAGGGATTGGAAGTTAATCCCTTGCAATCAAGCGATTGCGCTATACCTGTTTAGAAAGAACAAGGGAACCCAATAGGTAATTAAAGACCTTGGGTATTAATTTAAAATTATCACAATGGTCTTTAAAAGAAGCATTTATAACAAATAAATAAATATAGACCAAGATAAGTCATCCCGGCTGTTGTGAGGGTTAGGGGAGTTGTTGATCTGTGCTGGACTTGACCCTGGCTGCTCATTCTGCATTCTATAGGTTTTATTTCCTATTTTTCATTGGAGGTGGACTTATAGGCTCTTTTTTGCCTCTAATGGGCGTTTTGTCACTTTTCGCTCACCAATGTCAAAATTTGTATCGACTTGATGCTAGTGTTAGCGACGGTTTTCATCGCGGCTAGCTGTTACTATCGCCATGTAGCAACGTATTGTAAATACATCGCTAAAAAGGCAATAGGTTTTGGTGCTAGGCAGCATTAAGAAAACTGCTGCTAACTAACCCTAATGCTAGCTAGCAGCAGTTCTTGTATATATACCCCAAAGTACCTTCAATCCTGGTTTATGGAGCTTTGGGAGGAGCCGCGTCAGAGATGCATCGAGCAGGCGAACCAATGCATTGGCTCCAAGGTGCTTTGAGGCTCCAAAATGAGGTCCTGCATCATTACAGAGGGTCCCATTTTCAAAGGGCTTGAAATGTGAAGTCCGGTGTTTAGGATGTGTCGTGCAGTCAGGGCAATGCGTCCTGCATGGCCTTCAAGGCTGCTGTCGATGAGTGATGCTAGTGTTTCACAGTAGCGGTTCTGAAGAGGCTGCGGAGGAGATGCAGGTCTTTGACACTGGTCCAATCCATGTAGCAGGAGTAATGTGTCAGTTCTGATTGGGGTTGTGCTGCACAGCAGAGGAGATGCATTGGTTATGCTGGAACAGCAGAGACTGGCAGAACACCATAGCCCTATTTCCAGGGATCCAGAAATGGGACTTGCCCTTTGAGTCACTATAGTGGTACTAAGTTCAACAGATGCAGGTCCAGTCCTTCTCACTCAGCCAAGGGGGCAGCAGGCAACAGTGCAGCACAGCAGGGCAGCAGTCCTTCATAGCAGAAGGTCAGCAGAGTAGCAGTCTTTTTAGCAGTACATCAGCCCTTCTTCTTGGCAGAGTATCCACAGATCCAGAAGTGAACTGAAGAGTTAGTGTCTGAAGTTCAATAGTTATACCCAGTTTTTCCTCATTATGGAGAATCTTCTAGAGGCATGTCTTTGTAATGCACAGGTACCCTCTCTTCCCTGCCCTTACTAAAGAATAACGACAGGGTTATGCAGCTCTTTGTGTGGAGGCGTGACACATCCTATTCAAGTGAAAGTTGGGCAGTACTCAGCTCCCCCTCCTATCCTGCCAAGGATGGCCCATCCAGGTACACCTACTCTCTATATTGTGTGTGGCTGTCTAGGAGAAATACATAAAGCCAAGCTGTCGGATACAACGAGTCAAGTGATCCAGAGACAGGCTGCAGGCACCAATAGGCTAAGGTAGGAAAAAGCCAGCTTTCTAAAAGTGGGCATTTCAAAACTGTCATTTAAAATCCAACTTTAATATAAGGTAGGTGTAACAAATCAGGTTATTGGCTGAGGGGGGCTAATAAAACTCTTTTCAAGAAGCAACCACAATTCTTCTCAGGGTGTAGTCACAGGCAATCCCTAAATTAACCTGCGCTCAGCCCTGGTGTAGCTTGGCACACAGCAGTCATGCTTAACTCACTGGCAATTTGTTAGGTATTTTCAATGTGCCGCACTGGGACAAAGTCACATGTTTAGTCTGACCGTGATGATGCACAGGCTGGCTACATTGACATAGTTAGGACCATTGAGTTGAGTTCCTTAAATCCTGGTTGGCGGAGCATTGAAAAACCCATGTGGATGATGCATCATGCAGTTGAAGGGATGCGTTGGTTCTGAGTTGCGGGGAGGCGCTAGTGCTAGGTCTTGCATCCTCGACGAGGATCCCATCAGTGAGAACTTTGATGCAAAGTCCGGCACTGAAGATGCATCATGCAATTGAGGTGATTTATCGGTTTTGAGGAGCTGTGAGGCTGTGATATGGAGTCCCGCATCATCCTCCAGGCTGCCATTGATGAGAGGTGCAAGGGCCTGCACTGAGGATGCATCGCACAGTTGCAGTTCAGCTGTGGCAACAGAGTGCAATGCAGTTGTTGCAGTAATTCCAATCCATGTAACAGTGGCAATGCCTCAGTTCTCCTCAGGGTTGCACTGCACAGCAGAGAAAATGCATCAGTTCCAATAGGTTCCACAGAGGCTGGCAGAATACCTTAGGCCCACTCCCAAGTGTTCAGGACTGGGGTGGTTGCCCTTTGCAGGGTAGGGTCACAGATGCATAGTCTGAGTGCAACAGTAAGGTTGATGGACGCCAGCTGTGTCCCTGTGGCTGCAGATCAGGAGGCCAGCAAACTAGCCCTTGGAGCCACTCTGGGGTTCTGGGTTCAAGAGATACAGATCCGACACTTCTCACCCAGGCAAGAGGGCAGCATAATCAAGTCAGCACAGCAAGGCAGCAGGTCAGCAGGCCAGCAGGGAAGTAGTCCAGCACAATGGTAGTACTTCAGCAGCACAGTAGTTCTTCTTCCTGGCAGAGTATCCACTGGTTCCAAAGTGTACTGAGAAATGGTGTCTGAGGTCCAGTATTCATACCAAATTGTGCCTTTGAAGTCAGTGAGACGCTTCTGAAGGTTTCTCTTTGAAGCCTCCAGGTATCCTTCCTTCCCTTTCCAGGCTCCAGGCTAACTACATGGGGTATGCAGCCCTTTGTGTAGAGGCAGGACACAGCCTATTCAAGTATAAGTGGTGCTGTGTCCAGCTCCTCCATCCGATCCTGCCAGTGTTGGTAATTCCAGGCACTCCTAAGTTACCTATTATATATGACTGTCTATGAGGAAAATGCAAAGTTCACCTGTCAGCTATACACAGTCATGTGACCCAGGTACAGGTTAGAGGTATGAAATGGCTAAGGCAGGAAAATGCCAACTTTCTAAAAGTGCAAAAAGAACAGATGATGGACAGAATGCTGAACAAATCAAATGTTCACCCACAAGTCACAGAACTGGGTTGAAGTAGTTGTTAGATAAAACTAAGATCTGTGAATGGGGGTGAATATTTGATTTGTTCAGCATTCCTTCAATCATCAGTTCTTTTAACTTACTAAACGTGGCATAATATAGATATTTTTTTAATTTATATGATAAGTATGGTATGACGATATTTTTGGCATCAATATTTATGCTGCAATATTTTTGTATGGGGATATTTTGGAGGTCAGTACTTTGTCAGTAAACCTTTGATTTGTTCAGCATTCAGTCCATCATGTGTTCTTTTTGCATTTGGAACCCTAAGTGAGAAGTATATGCTCAGACATGGGTCCTGTGCTTGCTATGCCACCGGAGTCAAGCTAGTCGAGTTAATGATAGGTGATACTATGAAACTGATACAAGGATGCTTGATTCTGGTTCACGGAGGAGCTAGCATGGAAGTTTGGTCTGGACTGTTACCTTGGGGAATAGTGTCAAGACTGATTTGCATATGACTGGGTCCACGTTGGAATGGCACGGCGAGCAAAAGAAACTATGGATTTAACCCAGATCTGTGAATGGAGTGAATGTTTGAGTTGTTCAGCATTCTGTCCATCATCTGTTCTCTTTGTATTTGTTGCCCTAAGTGAGAAGGGTATGCCCAGACTTGGGTCCCGTGCTCTCTATGCCACTGGATTTACCCTAGCCTGGCTGAAGAGGGGTGATACCTCGAAACCAGTCCCATGATGCTTGTTCTGGTCCAGGGAGGACTCAGCTTAGCAGTTCGGACTGGACTGTTCTCAAGGGGAGCAGGCTCAAGACTGATTTGCATATGACTGGTTCCAACCTGGAATGGCATGGTGAGCAATTCAACAATATATTAACCTCAAATCTGTGACTGGGGGTGGATGATTTGTTCAGCTTTCCATCCATCACCTGTTCTTTTTGTTGCCCTAAGTGGAAAGGATATGCCCAGACGTGGATCCTGTGATCACTGTGCCACCCAATTGAAGCTAGTCTGGCTGATGAGGGGTGATACCACTGAAACCGGTCCCAGTATGCTTGTTTTTGGTCCTGGGAGCACCTGCAGTTTGGGCTGGACTGTTTCCATGGGGAGCAGGGTCAAGACTGATTTGCATATGGCTGGGTCCCAACTGGGATGGCATGATGAGCAAAAAAATAGATTAAACCCAGATCTGTGAATGGGGGTGAATATTTGATTTGTTCAACATTCCTTCCATCATCTGTTCTTTTAACTTTCTAAAAGTGGCATTTTCAAAATTGCAATTTAAAATTTGAAATCACCATATGCTAGGATTTTCCATTACAGTACCAAAGATAGCAAAGATAATCTGGTTACTATTTCCCATTTGTAAATTACTGTTGATTAAATGTATTATTGTAACTCCATTGGTATCCTATGGGAGAGGTAGGCCTGTAGCAGAGAAAAATGACTTTAGGAGGTTTTCACTAATAGGACTTGTAAAACTGTATGTTCTGTTTTTAAATACACTGCATGTATCTGGGCTATCAAGCGCCTACCTTAGGGGGATTTTATATGTATTGAAAAGGAAGATTTGGGCATGGTAAGAAGGAGTGTTTTGCCAAATTGAAATGACAGTTACAAACTGCACACACAGGCTCCAGTGGCAGGTCTGAGACATGATTAGAGGGTTACTTAAATGGGTGGCACAATCAGTGCGCTAGCCCATTAGTAGCAAGTAATTTACAGGCCCTGGGTACATGTAGTGCGATTTTACTAGGGACTTACAAGTTAATTAAACATGCCAATTGTGGATGAACCAGTGTTAACATGTTTTAAGGAGTGAGCACATGCACTTTAGTACTGGTTAGCAGTGGTAAAGTTTTCAGAGTGCTATGTCCAGCAAAAATAAGATCATCAAAAAAGGAGGAGGAAGGAAAAATGTTTCGGGGAAGACCATCCTAAGGCTGTCTTGTCTAACATTAGGTTTTTCTATTTCATTTCAAAAGACACCACACATGAATGAGTTACCTGCTCCTATTTGGAAGTTACAACTAATTAAATGTACTAAGAAAATTCCCTTATTATGCTACAGGAGAGGTGGGCCTTGCAATAGTGAAAAACACATTTCTGAGTTTTTTTTACTACCGGGAGATGTAGAACTAAAACATCCATGACCAACTTTTTAAATACACTGTACCCGGCCTTCTGTGCTGTCCAGAGCATAACCTAGGGGTGACTTACATGTATTAGAAGGAAAGGTTGGGGCCTATCAAACTGTTAGGAGTGGTGTATTGAACATGTGGAGAAGTGTGGCTCACTGGTTAGTGCAGGCAGACCCTGAAGCAGAGGTCAGACCCGGAACCAGGGTTCAATTCCCGACGCGGCAGGGTCTTGAGCTCAAATGTCCATGGACTCGATAATTCTCGCTTCGGTGCCTGACCTAATCATGGGTTCACACTCTGCAACTCTGGGCATTAAGCTTGCTTAATCTCCACAACGGCCCCCCTGCGGCGGGATGCCTGGCTTTCACCTTGGGGATGCCCTGTAGGGGCTATCTCACAGGGAAAAGCCAGGACGGGTTCCCAAGGCAAGCGCGGAGATACCCCTTCGGGGGTCGATTCAGGCGCTATATAAGAAACATAATAATAATAATAATAATAATAATGGGCAGTACTCATATTATACACGGAGCATGGTCTATATTTTGGAGACATTGTATACCTTATTTAATTTTTCCCATAAAGTTGTTGTAAAAAAAATACATATATAGTCTAAGGCAAGATAATCTGTATTGAATAATTGCTTTATTATTTATATTTGTCCCGTTTCAAGTGCATTCAGTTTCTTTCTACTGTACGGTATGCAAAACAGATGCACGTTTCTGCCGCTTGTCACTAGAAATCCCCAAGTTGACAGTTAAGCCATGTGAGACACATATCTGTTCCTGACGGTTCTTCGTTAAGGCCCCACATGCACCCCACCCACCTAGGACCAATAAATAGAATTCAGGAACAACGAGACTCGCTTGGTCGCGTAATTCTGTTTCCCGCTTACCTGTGGTTCCATTAGGATGTTGGGCGATGGCACCACCGCGGTGCTGGTGGTGCGGAAAAATGCCTTTTTCCGCTCCTGAGCAGCGGTACTCTCGTCCGCCATATTAGTATAGCAAAACATAGGTCATTTCCCGTCCGCCGCGGAGCGATGCGCACCGCCATCAAAGTGCGCCCGCCACCACGGCGGTGGGAGCCAATGGAGACTCACTGTCATGCGGAATGACGTCCGCCCCGCTCCACAAATTAGGATGGCCCAAAAATGCAGACGCACCGCAGCGGAGACACCGCACAACCAGACATGGCGGAAACTCGACTGCGGAGCGCCATAGCAGACACCCGGTCCTCTCCACTCGGTCATGAACGCCATGGATCCAGCTCTACATATGAATCCGGTCATGTACCTGCTACAGCACTACCATCAAATGGGCCACCACGGATGCCGCCGCAGTTACGCAACTACACAAATACAACACACAGGCTGACACAGGGTCCAATTCTACCACAGACACCCTGCTGGGGGTCCCAACACATCCACAAGGGCACACACACATATCCCACCTGCCAACAAGTCACCCCTCTGCATCCGCGACACACAATGACCATGAACTAGCAGCAACGTCCCGCTCCCGGGCACGTCACCGGCGCGGTCATTATATGCGCATAATGCAGAAGGCAGGGCCACTACAAGACATGGGAAGGGCACAGAGACCACAGGGACACACCACCCCAACCACACATCAACACACACCAGCAAGTCACAGGCCTGGTGCCCATCCTGTGCACCTCCATGCACAGCAACAAAAAACAAGCACAGAAACAAGCAAGCACATCCCACACCCTGCACCACACAACAAACAACCAGTGAGAAAGCCACTGCAGGAGTAGCTGACAAGGAACACACAACACCAGTGCCTCACACACTGAAGGCTGACAATACTTCCCAGCACATATACACACAAACAAACACACACCCCGGGTATAGCCACAAACAGAACACACATACAGGGTAGCCTGAATAGATGCCTGCCCAAAACTACACATAAACACCACAGGAACACACACATAACCCCAACAGAAGCATACATACCCTGCCAGCCAAACTGTGGAAAGGCAATGGGAGTGCAAACACAACATGAGTGCACAACATCATCACTCACGAACAAAACACACACACAACATACCACAAATCACATAGGAAGTGCACCTGCACAGAACTACACTGCCACAACAAACCAACCACACATGCACCTGAAAGCACAAATCAACAAACATCACAGGACATCAGGCGATGCACAACAGGCAATGTCAAGCCCACATACGCACAGCACTGTATGCACAACAAGCAGTATGTGCACAACAAGCACAACAACTACACACAGACCTGACTGACACAACCTCAACACACACACCACAAATCAGCACAGCACAAAAGCAACAGCACACCCAGGAAGTGAAGCAACACCACAACCAACACAAAGACATCCAACACAACATCAGGATGCACCACTCTGGGATACACGAGCACAACCATCTACACAAGAGCACTGGGCAGCACACACAGCTCAAGTGCACATAGGCAATACTCACTGATAAATAGCTCAAGAGCATCACACATAAACCTTGGGGCCATGTCCAGAGTGGAACATCACTCTTGGCCCAACAACTGCACCACAAGGCACAGTCTCACAAATTAAGTGATTGGGAGACACATACACATGTAAACAAAGGGGACAGCTGACAAGTGAACCAACTTGCATGTCAGTAGCAGACATGTAAGGGGTGTTCCATACACAAATAGAGGGAGTGCAGACCCACAATGGCTAGGCACAAGTGGCACACATAGGGGATGGCATCACACCACAAACA
This sequence comes from Lissotriton helveticus, assembly GCF_964261635.1. Classification (NCBI taxonomy): domain Eukaryota; kingdom Metazoa; phylum Chordata; class Amphibia; order Caudata; family Salamandridae; genus Lissotriton; species Lissotriton helveticus. Next base: position 1,791,251,175 of record NC_136063.1, on the reverse strand, counting down.
CCATGCCATAGAGGAGGAGAAAAGGCACCATGTGCCTGAAATGCATGAGAAACACAAACACAATGCCAGTGAGGAGCAGCAGCGCCACACAGTCTACACAAACACACTCAAGACACATTGATGATCAAACAAACACAACACTGATTTGCAAGTCACACACTTTGCACACTCATAAGTGACCAAAACAACAAGGAGGAGTCACGCAGAACTGCATGGACACACCAACACACTGCACAGTGCACAACAGACAACTCACACAAGTGCATACAATCATTTACACAGGGCAGGACAATCCAAACAACAGGCACACAACTCCTGGGTGACACATGTGTGTCTATCACAATCCAGGGGCGCACACACATCCACACCCAAAACAAAGTCACACCCTTCACACAGCACACCTCCTCACTACCCAAGAGCACACATCTCATGTATGCCAGGGGACCAGGACTAAGGGCCAACTGAGGTTCCGAGATTCTGAACCCGTTCAATAAAGATTGTCGTATTGTGACGAATCTGGTGTCAGTAGACTGAGAATGGCGAGTATATTATGCACAGGTGTTTTCGTCATATTCGAGTGATGGATTCATCATGAAATAAAGGATTCCGTTTTGAACCCTTGGGTTCCATTTTTTGTACGGCAGCCATTTTGTGGTTGCCCTCACATAGGCCGATGACTACGGCTGAACGAGTTCTTGAGACACGTACACCTTTAGCTGACTCTTGTGTGACCTGGGCAAGCTGACTTCGTTGCCCGAAGCCAAACTTGTTAGGCCAGTTCTTTTCCCAGTAGCTGATCAAGATTAGCGATCAAGGCACAGGACATTGTAAACTTTTATTACACACAACTATGTCTTATCTTACTTACACCTGTCTCTGCTCCTTTCTTTATGGCCTGTTTACGATGGGGAGGTGACCGATTTTATGATGGGTTTCGATCGAATTGTCTGATGAAGAATGTTGGGTTCGACCAATAATTGATGGTGGGCTGGACAATGAAATGTGGGTTTGTCACGCAATGCTTTTTGTCGTATACACATGGGATTGGTTGGTTGTAAATAAGGAATGTTTGCTTGAAGCACAATATTTTGTATAAAAAGGGTTGACTGGCTTTGTAAAGTTGAGCAGTCTCCTACGAATATACGTCATTGTACTTCGTGAACTTCTGTTACTGGTTGCAGCCAATAAATTTGATCTTTGACGCCACCAAGAAGAGTCCCGTATCTCTGTATGCCGAGACAGGGGAATCCGAAGACTTCGGGCGTTATCCCTGGCGCCGCTGGGTTCTAAAAACCCGGTTCTTCACAACACAAAATGACCATACACATACACAGCTGGGCACATATACAGGAATAACACACATATATCATGACGGTAGTCAGACAAAATATCGAAATTAAAATATCGATATACAATAATATCGATGTTTTAATATCGATGGTATAGAATATCGATGTGCCATAATATCGACAGACAGAATATCGAGATTAAGGTATGTATGTTAGTAATATCGAAATTTTGTTGTTTAGTGTTATGTATTTTATTTTGTTGTTTATATGTTTGCTAAATATGTTTAGAAATGTATGTTTGAAAATTAGTAATTTTGTTAACATTTTGCGTTTTAGTATTAGAGCGGGTTGTGGGTTTATAGGGGAATAGGGTGGGAAGTAATTTAATAATAATTAATTATTTAATATATGTTTGTAAATATTTTTAATTAATAATTAATTGGTAATTAATTAATATTAATTAGTTAATTAATTAATATATGTTTGTAAATATTTTTAAATAATAATTAATTGGTAATTAATTAATATTAATTAGTTAACTAATTAATATAAATTTGTACATATTTTTATTTAATAATTAATTGGTAATTAATTAATATTAATTAGTTAATTACATTAATTAGATTATTTTTTTAATATATATACTTTTTTTATTGTTAATTAATTATTTGGGAAAAATTAATATTAATTAGTAAATTAAATTAATTATAGCTAATGTGCTAATATATTTACTTTATTGTTATTGTTAATTAATAATTAATTGGTAATTAAATAATGTTAATTAATTTTAGGTAAAGGAGTATTTTTAGGGTTCAGGGTCAGTTTTCAGTTCTTGGGTAAAGGGGTATTTTTGGGGTTCATGGTCAGTTTTCAGTTCTTGGGTAAAGGGGTATTTTTAGGGTTCAGGGTCAGTTTTCAGTTTTTGGGTAAAGGGGTATTTTTAGGGTTCAGGGTCAGTTTTCAGTTCTTGGGTAAAGGGGTATTTTTGGGGTTCAGGGTCAGTTTTCAGTTTTTGGGTAAAGGGGTATTTTTAGGGTTCAGGGTCAGTTTTCAGTTTTTGGGTAAAGGGGTATTTTTAGGGTTCAGGGTCAGTTTTCAGTTTTTGGGTAAAGGGGTATTTTTAGGGTTCAGGGTCAGTTTTCAGTTTTTGGGTAAAAGGGTATTTTTAGGGTTCAGGGTCAGTTTTCAGTTCTTGGGTAAAGGGGTATTTTTAGGGTTCAGGGTCAGTTTTCAGTTTTTGGGTAAAGGGGTATTTTTAGGGTTCAGGGTCAGTTTTGGGTTTTTGGGGTACAGGGGTATTTTTAGGGTTCAGGGTCAGTTTTGGGTTTTTGGGGTACAGGCGTAAAGGGTAAAAATAAAATAAATGTAAATTTAATTTAAATCAATTAAATGAAATTAAAAAAAAAAAAATTACATTAAATTATTAAATTTTTAATTTATTTTAAATGTATATGTATTACTTTTAATTTTTTAATTATGTTTTAATGTTTTTATTAATATTTGTTAAATTATATGTATTTTAACATTATTTTTACATTATTATTAATACATTTAAAAAAACGATATTTTTAATTTCGATATTTTTGTACTACGATATTATTTTTTCGATATTTTTGTACTTACCTTTATGAAGATAGGATCCCGATATTATTGTCCTCGATATTTTTGTTGCGATATTTTTGTATTGCGATATTTTTGTGGTCGATATTATGTCATACATTCATCATGACATTGCCCAGCCTGCATGCAAACCTGTGCACAGCATTACACCCTGTGCTGGCAGTGTACCCCAACCTGACATGGCAACAACGTAGCCAACAAGAGCAAACCACTAACAAGAGAACTGCATGACAGGTAAAAGAGCCGACACAGATAACACTAGTATCTGTGTCTGAATGGCCCGAAGACCATGTCACCCCTGGATAAAAATGTGATGCAGGCAAAGATCTTGGCAATGTTGAAGTGACACACAGAGCATGGAGCACAGGCAACCAAATGCACACACCAAAATAACTTTAATCAGGAAGGACACTGGCAAAACAGACAATAGGAGTAACTGTATTTATTCACATATTGCACAGATGTGACAGTAGAACAAGAGTAGACAAGAGCAAGGCACAACATGCTGATCATATGCAAGATAATCTGCACAGGCAAACTACAAACAGGAAGGCCAGTGTCCATGGCAGGTGGCACAGCAGGTACATGAGAGGCTGCACAGGGGAGACTATAAAACAGCAGAGCAACAGGGCCAGTGTCTATGGCACATGTGAGACTCCAACACAGCAGAGCAACAGGGCCAGTGTCCATGGCACAGGTGAGAGTGCAACACAGCTCAGCAACAGGGCCAGTGTCCATGGCACAGGGGAGACTCCAACACACGAGAGCAACAGGGGCAGTGTCCATGGCACAGGGGAGACTCCAACACAGCAGAGCAACAGGGCCAGTGTCCATGGCACAGGTGAGACTCCAACACAGCAGAGCAACAGGGCCAGTGTCCAGGGCACAGGGAAGACTCCAACACAGCAGAGCAAGAGGGCCAGTGTCCAGGGCAGGTGGCACAGCAGGTACATGAGAGGCAGCACAGGGGAGACTCCAACACAGCAGAACATCGGGGCAAGTGTCCATGGCACAGGTGAGAGTACAACACAGCAGAGCAACAGGGCCAGTGTCCATGGCACAGGTGAGACTACAACACAGCAGAGCAACAGGGCCAGTGTCCATGGCACAGGTGAGAGTACAACACAGCAGAGCAACAGGGCCAGTGTCCATGGCACAGGTGAGACTCCAACACAGCAGAACAACAGGGCCAGTGTCCAGGGCACATGGGGGAGTACAACACAGCAGTGAATGACAATTTCAGTGGCCATGGAGAAATGCGGAGTCAGGACATGAGGAGCTGCACACTGACTGTTTCACTGTACCCTTCCATGACCAGCAACACACCCAGGTGGCAAACAATGGGCAGGACTAGCACACCTCTATGAGAAACAGGTGTATGAGGGGGACTGCCACTCACATTTGGCTGTCAGTGGACTTGGAGCTGTCTGTGTGTCGGGGTCAGCAGGAACACTTGACTGGGGAGACGGAGAAGCCGGTGATGTAGGGCTATCAGTCGTTTGGCAAGCTGGAGGGGAGGGTGGTGCACTGTCATCCTGCAGCACAACAGAGGGGGCGGAGGTGTTGTTTGGGAAGCAGGCCTGTCCCTCAGCAACGCCACTTGCTGGGCCATGAGGTCCACCATTTGACCAATGCGTGTGTCGATGGACCTCATCAGCAGGATGAGCTCGGGAAACATCACTTACAACGAAACTTTTACAACGCACTACCATTACAACGCGGTCATTACAACGCAAACTATTACAACGCATTGCGCTGGGGGGCGCTCTAGGATAGGGAATAGGTTAATTTACTATCCAATAACCTTCCCTAGTGTCCACGGGGACTGGAGTTGGAATAGTAAATTAAACTATTCACTATCCAACACCCAAAAGCGCTATGCGTTGTAATGGTATGCGATGTAAAAACCGTGTTGTAAAGGCATGCGATGTAAAAGCATGAGTTGTAACGTCATACATCCGATGAGCTCACGTAATAGTTCGTCAGACCGGCAACTTTGTCCCTGGACCTGTTCATATGCTCCAATGACTCTGGTGAAGTGGTCCAGGGATGGTGTGCCCACCTCGTGAGGTCTGGGGGTGACCCTGGCCCTCCCACCTGCCCTGCTGCCACGGACCTGTTGCCTAGCCACGGTGGGTCCACGCACACTCTCCCTGTCTTTCACAGTTGGTGGTGTGTCCTGGTCGTCCCCTGGGACAGGGAGGGAGCTGGTGGTGGTGGTGGCCGAGGTGGCAGTGGTGGAGGCACAGGCCGTGACTGCAGGGGTCTGCTGTGCTGTTGTTGGTACAGCAGACGTGGTGGTGGGGAGGATGGGGTCCTGGGACATGTTGGTCCTTGGCACACCAGATGGGCCGGCCCAGAGCTCATTGTCCAAACTATCCTGGGAGCCAACATCCGAGAACCCATGTACCGGGGGTGGAGACTGGCTTTGCTGGTCGTTGTTGTCCTCAGCAGCGAGATCTTCATCACCTGTGGATTAGATGGGGAATGGTCAGTGTTGGGCAATGTGCAAGTATTCTGTTAGCTGCATGTCATCCGCTGTCTGTACACTAAACAATCGAAACAACTGCACAATTATTGTTAAATGCAATATTGGGTGTTATTACATGGTGCAGAGGAACCTCAATTAATCATACATGTCAGGTATCGATGCAATGCATGCATTTGGTGGAGTGTGCAGTGATGCAGGTCTCACAACCACAAGCAGACAGACCAGTGAAGATGGCTACCTACCTGTAAGTTTGTTTGATGAATAATGCAATGGCTTCCATGTGCTCCTGGGTGGTGGGGGGGAGTGTGGAATAGGGGGCATGGTGGGAGTCGTGGTACAGGTCTCCCACCCCCAAACAGGCCTCACAAGCAAGATAGCTACCTACCTGTTAGGTGAGGGTAAACAGTGCAATGGCTGACACATGCTTCTGGGTGGGGGAGGCCTCTATCCTGCTCAGGTGTGCGACAGGGGGCATGGTGGGAGTGGTAGTACAGGCCTCCCACCCCCAAACAGGGTCAGTTTTCAGTTCTTGGGTAAAGGGGTATTTTTGGGGTTCATGGTCAGTTTTCAGTTCTTGGGTAAAGGGGTGTTTTTAGGGTTCAGGGTCAGTTTTCAGTTTTTGGGTAAAGGGGTATTTTTAGGGTTCAGGGTCAGTTTTCAGTTCTTGGGTAAAGGGGTATTTTTGGGGTTCAGGGTCAGTTTTCAGTTTTTGGGTAAAGGGGTATTTTTAGGGTTCAGGGTCAGTTTTCAGTTTTTGGGTAAAGGGGTATTTTTAGGGTTCAGGGTCAGTTTTCAGTTTTTGGGTAAAGGGGTATTTTTAGGGTTCAGGGTCAGTTTTCAGTTTTTGGGTAAAAGGGTATTTTTAGGGTTCAGGGTCAGTTTTCAGTTCTTGGGTAAAGGGGTATTTTTAGGGTTCAGGGTCAGTTTTCAGTTTTTGGGTAAAGGGGTATTTTTAGGGTTCAGGGCCAGTTTTGGGTTTTTGGGGTACAGGGGTATTTTTAGGGTTCAGGGTCAGTTTTGGGTTTTTGGGGTACAGGCGTAAAGGGTAAAAATAAAATAAATTTAAATTTAATTTAAATCAATTAAATGAAATTAAAAAAAAAAAAATTACATTAAATTATTAAATTTTTAATTTATTTTAAATGTATATGTATTACTTTTAATTTTTTAATTATGTTTTAATGTTTTTATTAATATTTGTTAAATTATATGTATTTTAACATTATTTTTACATTATTATTAATACATTTAAAAAAACGATATTTTTAATTTCGATATTTTTGTACTACGATATTATTTTTTCGATATTTTTGTACTTACCTTTATGAAGATAGGATCCCGATATTATTGTCCTCGATATTTTTGTTGCGATATTTTTGTATTGCGATATTTTTGTGGTCGATATTATGTCATACATTCATCATGACATTGCCCAGCCTGCATGCAAACCTGTGCACAGCATTACACCCTGTGCTGGCAGTGTACCCCAACCTGACATGGCAACAACGTAGCCAACAAGAGCAAACCACTAACAAGAGAACTGCATGACAGGTAAAAGAGCCGACACAGATAACACTAGTATCTGTGTCTGAATGGCCCGAAGACCATGTCACCCCTGGATAAAAATGTGATGCAGGCAAAGATCTTGGCAATGTTGAAGTGACACACAGAGCATGGAGCACAGGCAACCAAATGCACACACCAAAATAACTTTAATCAGGAAGGACACTGGCAAAACAGACAATAGGAGTAACTGTATTTATTCACATATTGCACAGATGTGACAGTAGAACAAGAGTAGACAAGAGCAAGGCACAACATGCTGATCATATGCAAGATAATCTGCACAGGCAAACTACAAACAGGAAGGCCAGTGTCCATGGCAGGTGGCACAGCAGGTACATGAGAGGCTGCACAGGGGAGACTATAAAACAGCAGAGCAACAGGGCCAGTGTCTATGGCACATGTGAGACTCCAACACAGCAGAGCAACAGGGCCAGTGTCCATGGCACAGGTGAGAGTGCAACACAGCTCAGCAACAGGGCCAGTGTCCATGGCACAGGGGAGACTCCAACACACGAGAGCAACAGGGGCAGTGTCCATGGCACAGGGGAGACTCCAACACAGCAGAGCAACAGGGCCAGTGTCCATGGCACAGGTGAGACTCCAACACAGCAGAGCAACAGGGCCAGTGTCCAGGGCACAGGGAAGACTCCAACACAGCAGAGCAAGAGGGCCAGTGTCCAGGGCAGGTGGCACAGCAGGTACATGAGAGGCTGCACAGGGGAGACTCCAACACAGCAGAACATCGGGGCAAGTGTCCATGGCACAGGTGAGAGTACAACACAGCAGAGCAACAGGGCCAGTGTCCATGGCACAGGTGAGACTACAACACAGCAGAGCAACAGGGCCAGTGTCCATGGCACAGGTGAGAGTACAACACAGCAGAGCAACAGGGCCAGTGTCCATGGCACAGGTGAGACTCCAACACAGCAGAACAACAGGGCCAGTGTCCAGGGCACATGGGGGAGTACAACACAGCAGTGAATGACAATTTCAGTGGCCATGGAGAAATGCGGAGTCAGGACATGAGGAGCTGCACACTGACTGTTTCACTGTACCCTTCCATGACCAGCAACACACCCAGGTGGCAAACAATGGGCAGGACTAGCACACCTCTATGAGAAACAGGTGTATGAGGGGGACTGCCACTCACATTTGGCTGTCAGTGGACTTGGAGCTGTCTGTGTGTCGGGGTCAGCAGGAACACTTGACTGGGGAGACAGAGAAGCCGGTGATGTAGGGCTATCAGTCGTTTGGCAAGCTGGAGGGGAGGGTGGTGCACTGTCATCCTGCAGCACAACAGAGGGGGCGGAGGTGTTGTTTGGGAAGCAGGCCTGTCCCTCAGCAACGCCACTTGCTGGGCCATGAGGTCCACCATTTGACCAATGCGTGTGTCGATGGACCTCATCAGCAGGATGAGCTCGGGAAACATCACTTACAACGAAACTTTTACAACGCACTACCATTACAACGCGGTCATTACAACGCAAACTATTACAACGCATTGCGCTGGGGGGCGCTCTAGGATAGGGAATAGGTTAATTTACTATCCAATAACCTTCCCTAGTGTCCACGGGGACTGGAGTTGGAATAGTAAATTAAACTATTCACTATCCAACACCCAAAAGCGCTATGCGTTGTAATGGTATGCGATGTAAAAACCGCGTTGTAAAGGCATGCGATGTAAAAGCATGAGTTGTAACGTCATACATCCGATGAGCTCACGTAATAGTTCGTCAGACCGGCAACTTTGTCCCTGGACCTGTTCATATGCTCCAATGACTCTGGTGAAGTGGTCCAGGGATGGTGTGCCCACCTCGTGAGGTCTGGGGGTGACCCTGGCCCTCCCACCTGCCCTGCTGCCACGGACCTGTTGCCTAGCCACGGTGGGTCCACGCACACTCTCCCTGTCTTTCACAGTTGGTGGTGTGTCCTGGTCGTCCCCTGGGACAGGGAGGGAGCTGGTGGTGGTGGTGGCCGAGGTGGCAGTGGTGGAGGCACAGGCCGTGACTGCAGGGGTCTGCTGTGCTGTTGTTGGTACAGCAGACGTGGTGGTGGGGAGGATGGGGTCCTGGGACATGTTGGTCCTTGGCACACCAGATGGGCCGGCCCAGAGCTCATTGTCCAAACTATCCTGGGAGCCAACATCCGAGAACCCATGTACCGGGGGTGGAGACTGGCTTTGCTGGTCGTTGTTGTCCTCAGCAGCGAGATCTTCATCACCTGTGGATTAGATGGGGAATGGTCAGTGTTGGGCAATGTGCAAGTATTCTGTTAGCTGCATGTCATCCGCTGTCTGTACACTAAACAATCGAAACAACTGCACAATTATTGTTAAATGCAATATTGGGTGTTATTACATGGTGCAGAGGAACCTCAATTAATCATACATGTCAGGTATCGATGCAATGCATGCATTTGGTGGAGTGTGCAGTGATGCAGGTCTCACAACCACAAGCAGACAGACCAGTGAAGATGGCTACCTACCTGTAAGTTTGTTTGATGAATAATGCAATGGCTTCCATGTGCTCCTGGGTGGTGGGGGGGAGTGTGGAATAGGGGGCATGGTGGGAGTCGTGGTACAGGTCTCCCACCCCCAAACAGGCCTCACAAGCAAGATAGCTACCTACCTGTTAGGTGAGGGTAAACAGTGCAATGGCTGACACATGCTTCTGGGTGGGGGAGGCCTCTATCCTGCTCAGGTGTGCGACAGGGGGCATGGTGGGAGTGGTAGTACAGGCCTCCCACCCCCAAACAGACCTCACAAGCAAGATGGCTACCTACCTGTTAGGTGAGGGTGAACAGTACAATGGCTGACACATGCTCCTGGGTGGGGGAGGCCGCTATCCTGCTCAGGTGTGGGACAGGGTGCATGGTGGGAGTCATGGTACATGCCTCCCACCCCAAACAAGCCTCCCAAACAAGATGGCTACCTACCTGTTAGGTGAGGGAAAACAGTGCAATGGCTGACACATGCTCCTGGGTGGGGGAGGCCTCCATGCTGCTGGAGTGTGGAACAGGGGGCATGGTGGGAGTCGTGGTACAGGCCTCCCACCCCCAAAACAAGCCTCACAAGCAAGATGGCTAGCTACCTGTTAGGTGAGGGTGAACAATGCAATGGTATTTGGGTTGTGCAAGGAAGTACTTATCAGTGTGTTGGTTGCCATTTGTTTATACTTACCAGCCTCCATTCCCCCGGATACTCCTGTGAGACACTCTGGATGCAGTATGGCAAGCACCTTCTCCTCCCATGGTGTGAATGTTTTCTGTGGGATGGGAGGGCCAGTCCGGGTAGCCAGCTCCCAGTTCTTGCTCTTCCTCTCCTAGACAACCCTCTTCAGATCATGCCACCGCTTCACGATCTCCTTCTTAGATCGCGGGGTGGTCCCTACCGCATTGACCCTTTGGATTATCGTTTCCCACATTTGTGTCCTTGTGGCTAATGGTGTCTGTTGGACCAGGCTACCAAACAGTTGTGGTTCCACTCTCACTATCTCATTGACCATAACTGTCAACTCACCATCTATGAATTTTGGCATTTTCTGTGCTGCCATGATGAGTGGTGTTTGCAGTGTTTGTGGGTGCAGGGGTGTGTGTTGTGGGTGTTGTGTTGATGTGTGAGGTGTGTTGTGTGCTGGGGATTGTCTGTGCTGGTGTGATGGTGGTAGTGATGGTGGTAGTGGTGGTGTTGGTGGGGAGTGAATGAATGATATTTATTGTTTGGTTACTAAAAACCATTACATAAAACCAAAATACCAAACTCTCAGCATTACAAAAGTTAAAATCAAAATGCAATTTATCTAATTGCTCCATAGGTCCCGGAAATTCCAAATGAAAGGGTTCATGGTCCCACAGGCAGCTCTATGACCCGACTAGTAGAAATCATTAGCATTGCCCGAGCTTGAAAAATACATTTTCCGAAAGCCGTCATGTGCTTTACCGTAGACAAAGTATAAAGATAGCTAATTCCCTCCTTTGCAGTACGTGATCCAGATTGTCTTAGTAATGGCCTAAGATAGAGACTCCGGGCCACACGCAGGGCCGGGCAGCAGAAGAGGAGGTGGGACAGAGACTCGCGTTTATACATGCAAAGCCTGCATTCCTGGACTCCTGAGCTTGCCTGGCCACCTGGATATAGTTCATTTAGGGGCAATGGGTGAAGTCTGTACGCCAAGATCTTGTGAAGGGCCGAGCGGCCCACTGCCTGCGTGAGGTGAGGTTTAGCGGTATGCAAAATGTGCGGAAGACACAGGGTCTCATGCAAGCCTTTTCTTCCAAGCGCCTCCAGATCCAGTTCCTATGACTTCGCACGCACTTGTTTTTTAATTGCGTTTTTGATGGCAGAATATTTGACGTGTACAGGGTTCCATGAATCCGTAGCGAGATTGAGCTGGTCCTTAGCCGCTTTGAAGGTGGCCGACCAGGGGTTCCCTGGCTCGCTAAAGATACCTTTCAAAACTGCCTTTAGTGTGTTCTCCTGTGCCGCCATTGTTAAAAAGTAATACTTGCTTAGGGCGGCCAGCTCTTCTAGATTTTGCTGATTAAGTGAGAACTCCAGGCGGACGAGGGTGTTTCTGGTGCACCTTGGAAGATGGAAAAGTTTCTTATATGCTCTGCAGTGAATTTTTTCTAATTCATTGCTTAGTTTGCCCGGAAATGCCTGTAGAGCTTAATTGAGTGCCGGCATGAGCTTAGCTTTAAGTACTCTGTTGATGGCCGTGGTAGACGGGCTGTATAAAGTGGCTTGCAGCTTGCAAATGGCGTAGGTGATGGATTTGCCTTTAGCCTGAATTGTCTTAAGATGGCCACTTGCACATCCGGATTCCTGGAAGCAAATGCCCAAGTAGGTGTACCGCTGCGTGCTTTCCAGGAGGAGGTTGCCTAACCTCCATTTTAAAGATTTCTTCCTTGGGTAATGACCAAAGATCATTACTTTAGACTTGGTTGGGTTTGCTACAAGCCTGTTACTGTCATTATATGCAGCGAGTGCCTTCAGCGCCTTTTGTAGCCCCATTCTCGTGTGGTCCAAAAGGACCAAGTCATCAGCATACTGCATAAAGTGGTTTTTAAATCCACCGATCTTTGGAGTTGCCAGGGCGGCCCCAGTGAAGGCCTTCTCCATGTCTGCTGTATATAGGTTGAATAATAACGGGGCTAACACACACCCTTGTTTAAGGCCTCTGTCTGTGTTGATTAACGGATGCGTGGTCCCTCGAAAAATTGATTCGCACCCATGTTTTTTGATAGAGGGATTGTATTGCTCTTAACAAAACCAGAGTGATGTTCCATTGGACCAACTTGTGCCACAGAATTGCGCGGTCTACCCCATCAAACGCCGCTGAATAGTCAATAAAGCAGGCGAAGAGGGGGAGGCTTTTGCTTGACCGTGTGCGATGTGCCAGGAAAGAAAGAGCAATGATGTTGTCAACCGTGGCAGACCCAGGTCTGAATTCGGTTTGGCAGAACGGATGGATGCCTTCAGCGCTGGACCAGTCTGCGAGGTCCCTCAAGATGGCGCTAGCATACGCTTTTTCCTCAATATCCAACAAGGCGATCATCCGGTAGTTGGACGGTTCAGATTTTGGGCCTCTTTTATGGATAGGCTGTAGAAGCGAGCCTCTCCATGAATCTGGTACGTCCCCCAGGAGCCAGCATTCAGAATACAGGTAGGTCAGATTTTTGGACCAAAAATCGATGTTTGCCTTGAATAAGTGCCCGGGAAGGCCATTGGGCCCTGGAGCGGCGTTTTGTCTGATGTTTTTTATGATGTTAACGACAAGCGATTTCACAGGTGGAGCCATCTTCTCGGCGAACAGATCTAAGTTGTCTCCAGCAGTGGATGCTTCATTTTGCATGTGGGCCGGACCAGCATTAGTGTAAAGTGTTCTTACATGCGCGACCCAGATCGAGGCTTCAGGGGAGTTTTCTCTGTGGTTTGGGCAGCGGCCCAAGTTACATATGAACTTCCAAAACTCCTGTGACTTTTCCGGTCTGAGCAAATCAAAAATTATTAGCCATTGTGCATTGCAATGTGCACGTTTTGCTGCCCAAACCTTTTTTGCATGGCTTTTTTTAACTTCTTGTAAACGTTTCTTGTTCAGGGCAGTCCCAATTTTGCGGGCAAGTTTGTATTGCTTATTTAATTTTTTAGCGCTTATTTTGATTTCAGTATTATGACCATATGTGGGTAAAAGGCGCCTTTGTGATGTACTTTTCACACTCCCGCGAAGAATCCCCGCCAGAGTCTCTGTAGGGGAGTTCCAGAGTTCTATGGCGCCCTTTTTTTGTTCGCTCGGTGGCCAGCCTGTCCACTGATCAACCCAGCTGTTAAATCCAGTAATTGCGGTCTTTTCCCATTTAATCCTTCTAGGCAGCCTTATGAGTTCTTCTCCATCGGCTTCTCCGATGGGTTCAAGCTTATGGTGATGATCCACTATGAGGTTCAAAATGACGATTAGGGCAGCATGATCGCTATCACTGCGTGAATGCACTAAAAAATTTGACATTAGAAGTTGGAGTTTGCCACTTAAGATTATATAGTCGACCGTAGTTTGGTTGTTAAATGTAGGGCCGACAGTCACCCCAGGGCTGTTCTTTAGGAGGACTGAGTGCGTTGTCTCCAATTTGTAGGATTTTAGTAGGGCATTCAGGGCGTTAGTGGCCCCAGCCTGGAGCCTACGTGTGGTTGAAAGCCCAATGTTGTGAGTGTTAAAATTACCAACAATGATGCATTCGAGGCCCGCGAATTGCAGCAGTAAACGCTCGATGTGGCGTATCAACGTGTTAGATATGAGCCCTTGAGGGATATGGTAAAGATTAATTAATAATAATGAAAAATTACTGTTAGTTAGGCTGCAGCCTTTTCAAAATGCCTGCCTGAATGGTGTCCGGCAGGTTGGATATTTCCGCGAATTCCAGATTGAGTGCGTGTTTTATATAGACGCATATCCCACCAGAGGGTCTACCGAAAATGTTGGACTTTTTTGCAGGTTTTCCATACTCAGCGTGTCCTCTCAAAGAAAGGGGATGGATTTGCCAAGTTTCTTGTGTGCAAATTATGTCTGCTTCCTCCATAAATGACACCGCAGATTGCTTGAGAAGCAACCACCTGAGCCCAGCAACGTTTTCAAGCTCGTCGGAGACCATTCCTTCTCTGGGGGCTTTAAATGCGTATTTGTCGCGTCTCGATAGGTGTAACCCCAGGGTTTGAAACAAGGACCATTAGGTCTTGGAATTTAAAGCAAGCGGCAGCCAGGACCAGTCTTTATTTGCGGTTTCCAGTGTAGCGCATGTGCGTGTACCCTGTGTTGGATTCGTGGTTATCTTTATGGGGGTTATGATGAATTGGCCAGTATTTGTGCCACCTTTTGACCCCTGGAGAGTAGGAGCCATTTTTGGCGCGTGGGAGAAGGGTGCATGCGAGCGTGGTGGTTCTCCAACCGGTTGTACCATGTTTCCCCTCTGGGGGTTTGCAAACTGTGTTTTTAATATGAGGGGATATTTTTGTGAGCGCTTGGGTTTTATCTTGATTCCCCAGCTTTCCAGTATCTTGTGCTGGCTTTTCAAGGCCTCTGCCATGGCCGAGTTCGTGAAGGTGAACTCTGTCGTTTCATTTTTCTCTTCCGCATCTGGTGGTAGGAAGGTGATGGTTTCAATGTCGGTAGTTTTTATTCCCTCCAACCTGGGATGTTTGCACAAAGAGTCAGAAGATTGCTGCGTTTGAGAACGTCCCACCTCCCCTGCGAGACGTATTCTGGATACAGCCTGATTTCCCGATCCTGGGGTAGGGCATTATTTATATAACCACAGGGCCCGCGGCCTGACCGCATGATTGTGATACTACTGGTATACCAGATGATAGGGCGATTGCCGACCCTTTTGGCCCCGTGGCTCGTTGAGGGGCCACCATGAGTGGAAAGCTAGGAAGACTGTTGTTAAGCGAGATGTTTTCAATATCCTTGGTATCTAAGACGGCCCGTGGCCTTTGAATCGCGACGTGCGTCGTCAACGTTGATGGGGCAGCGTCCAAAAGATATTTTAATCCGGCATCATGTTCATTAGAACAAGTTTGGGTCGCTTCCACGGCGTTTTGACCGTGCAGGTTGTTTGCTATGCATGTAGGTAGAGCTGGTGGGACTGGCTGGGGCGCCAACGGGGGGGCAGCCGGCCCAGGGTTTGTTACTGCATCAGTCAGGTAAAGAGCTTCGTGCTTTCGTTCCGAGCTTTCTGGTGTAATGAGAGTAGCATCTGAATGAATCATTTCCGTTATGTCTGTATGGCCTTGCGACTGATTGCCTGGACGTAGCCATTCCCGTATGGATTTGTTCTTGTTCGCCTTATTCAGTTTTTTAAATATGTTCTTATTTTTTCTTGATAGATTCTTTTGAAAGTCTAAGCTAGTCGATATAGGTATCTTCTCCCAATCGTGAGTATTTGTTGAGGTCGATAAGACCTCTGGGGAATTTGCATCCGTCACCAATGGGAGTCCCGCCCTGTCAGATTAGTTTTCATTATTTTCTTTACAAGTTTCTGTTCTGTCCGGTGATGAGATTTTTTTTGTGCCTTCTTTTTTAGACGGGTCGGGCGTTGGTGCCTTTATGTTTGAGACCTTGTTCTTACCCGCTTCTATTTTGAAATCCTCAATTAGTGTGGTCATAACGTGCGGGAGTTTTTCAAAATTTTTCAAAATAGGATCGCAACTACATGGTTCAGGCTTAAAATTCGTGCTATCCTGTACTCTACGGATCAAGGAATTCAAATGATCCAATTTAGCATCGAACCCTGATATTAGATTAGCAACTGTTTGTAATATGTTTATCTGGGCATCGAGCTTATCGGCATGCATGATTGCGGCTCCAGTCATAGAAATGAGGGTCTCGTTGATCAATGTTAGATGGTCTACAAACGCTGGGGGGCTATCCCCCCTGCTGCGTCTAGAAGATGATGACTGAGACATTTTTTCTTGATCCGGGGGACTCCAGCTCAACAAGATCGGAGACTGGATGAGCCGAGCCAATGGCTCTGTAGTTGCTCCTCCTTTTTTAGGACTTTTTCTGTTGCCAGACACATCAAGAGGGTACTCTCTCTTTACAGATACGCTGCAGCGTGGGCTGTTACCAGCTTCAGTCGTTGGGGCCCCGTTGTGGGAGAAAATTGATTGATGATTTTCTAAAGCATGAGGGGGCGGGGTTGTTGTTCTGTTGAGCTCGGGCCTCGATGCCACCCTGTCAGCTGGCTCTGGCTTGGGTGGATCATCCCCCCGGGACGTAGTTATTATAGATGAGAGTGGTGGCCCTGGAGCATGCACCGCAGTAGCGCTCAAGCTCTGGCCCTGTCCTTCCTCGAGAGTATATGTAGGCGATATACAGCTCTGGGGCCTAGCAGGTGCTGCAGAACTTACTACCAAAGGGCACAAGAAAGTTCTTATGTCCTTATTTCCTAAGGACCCAGGGGTGGCTACGGTAGCACCTGGGCGAGGGGTTAGGTAAGCTCGGGTGTAACACTTCCCCTCTTCCCCTGTATGCGGCTGTACATTGTTCAATGACACTGACCATGCTGGGGACGCCGTCAGTGAGGTTAGGAGCATAGGAGTGGCTCCTGTAGCTCCAGAAGAATCCAAGAGTGCACCCTCCAAGGGCACTGGCCCAGGGTAGAGTTCGCCCGCTCCCTGGGGGTAAAAGAGTTTTGCCTTCCGTCTTCTGGCAGAGCGGTGAGGACGCGGCTTTGCCTGGATATGGGCCTGCAGTAAGGTCGAATTTCTAGTCCTCATAGTTTCTCCTTTCTCCTTTCTCCTACTGGGTTCCTATTAAAGTTACTGCTGCGTTGCGTTGTACACTCTGAACTGGTCGAAGTGAAAATACACTCTGAGCTGGTCGGAGTGAAAGAGAGTGAAAATAAGGGCGGTGTTCCCGCACCCCCTAGAGAGGGACCCGAAGTTAATCCTACTCTCTGTTTTTCCTCAGATCAGTAGACCTCCTGCGCTCTGGTTCACTTGGGGTCCTTTGCTCAATGAGTACGTAGCCAGATAGGCAAGCTGGGCAGTGTTGGTGGCGGCGTTGTTATCACAGCGCTCAAGCTCCACACAGCGCTCACGCCTGCTTACCGCACGCTGGAACTTTTGGCCCCCTGACGCTAGGGTCCACAATGTAGCAGCAACCGCCCCACCCTTACTAGCAGGCATTGTTATCACAGCGCTGAAACAGCGCTCACACCTGCCAGGAGCCCCCCTACAGCGCCGTAGGCCTCGGGCCTTAGTCTTTTGCGCCTGATTGCGCCTGATTGTATATATATGGGGGTTACGGGGGATATACAGGAGGTTTTGCGGGGGGGGTTTTAAGTGTTTAAGTGTTTAAAAGTTATTATGTGCCGGAATGGTGGCTGATCCTAAAGTGTATGATGCAATTCTTAAACTGCATAAGATAGCTACAGATATTCATACTAAGAATGGCACCTGGAATTTTGCTGGATGGTTTTGGGCTCTAGTTTCTGCCTGGGGTTGGAAATTACTGACTGTTCTCTGTATTGCAATTGCAGTGATTTTCACCTGTTGTATGTGTATCCACTGTGGCCCAATGCTATCTTCTACGTGTATAACTGCTTGTATACCATCCAAGAAGAATACTGTGGATATAAAAGCACAACACACGTTAGATAAAGAAGTAGCCGATATGATGCGTATAGATATACAGGATGAATGTTTAGATTATCCCAGAAGAGCGTATTTCTTCAGCTAATGTTTAAAGGGTTGTCTGTTGTAATTTGGCAGCGATTGGATTGAGCATTAGAAGAAGACATCTTAGTTCTAGCCATTATCTTGACATTTTGTGTTCATGGCAGACATTTTGTTTGCTACATGCTGCCTCGTGCCGACCATGTGCTTTGTCCTATCTTCCTGTTCATGGTGCTTGAATCTGCCCAGCAACAAGCTATATTTAGCATCCCCTACTTTGCCGCTGACCGTTAGGGTTCACATCTGGTAGTGATTAGCTTCAGATAGGAATGTGCTTGTCAAGCCCCCAAGACTGTTAGCTCCTCCCACTGATCGATTGTGCCTTTCGATATTACCTTATATGTACATAAAATGTGCTCTTGTGCTTTGTACCGCCTTCTTTTGAGCCCCTGTGCGGGTATAAATAAACCATGCTTTCTTAGTTCGTGGTGCTACTTCTTGCAATACCGAAGGGTACTGTTTGAACCGTAGCACCACCTCATGAGGTGTAATAAATGTTACGTTTTCTATTCCAGTTTCTGTGCCAACTTCTTTCTATTGATCTGAGGACTTCGTGCCGAGAAGAGCGAACCCTTACACTAGCGGGTCTAGCTGAGGCCTGCACGACATGCTGCTGGCTCCAGTAAGTCCTCAAGTTGTTAATATTAATAAATATGTTTCCCTAACTTATACTGCACCTTATTTCTGTTTCCTATTTAAATTTTTTGCCAAATCTTCTTCGATCAGTTTCTAAATTCTTGTTATCCCTGCCTCTGCTCTGACTCTCTGTACTACTACTATATTAGTCCGTCTGAAGCTAAGCTTGCCCAGTTGGCCACTCTTTATTTTTATTTAAAAGGTTTTAAAACTCAGATTCAGCAATAGCTCTAGCCACCGAGTCCAGTCCTTTGGTTTGTCCTCTTCTAGTCTTCTTAATCTTGATAGGCTTTTCGACAATTCCCACCAACAAAATGCCCAACCAGATATTTTTCTATTTTTGATAGGATAGGACATACTCCTACTAGTGTCTACTGTTCTCTAGTACCCGATTTGTACTAGTGATGTATGTGGTATATATATATGTATTTTAACTTTTTTTCAATCTTGCTAGTGAAAAATATCAAATAGGGGGAGGCGTATATGGCATCTAAAAATGTTTTAATGTTTTTTCTAGGCGTACCGACCACCAGTGCTGGTACCAGCGGCGTGGCAGGCGACGCCAGCCAGGAAGGGAGCAGTGGATGCGGCAGCTGCCACAGGGGTGGGTGACTCAGCAGCAGTGGCAGGCGGTGGTAAGTTATACTTATATTCTTTACCTATTGACAATAGTTACACACTCGCTGCAAGGGTGTACACTGTATGTTGAGAGGGACTCCGTTGTTGTGAACAACGGTTGAAGAAGTCATCCTTTACTAAGCATTAGAGCAATAAAATTAGCGGTGGGAGTAGTAGTTGGGTAACTAATGGTCTCTTCCATCTGACTTCAATTCAGCTGGGAAAGTTTTATGAAGTAGACTAATAGTCAGATGACATCGATAGATGGGTTGAATGAAAAGGTAAAGAAGGTTGGAAGGATGAAGAACGGGTGATATGTAATATATGTGACTGGCATAGAAAGATGTGTGCCACTTGGGATGCATGCCTAGGTGGCTGATAAGAATCAGATGCATGGGTGGTTGAAGGTTGGGTGGAAGTTGAAAGAAAAGATGCCTGTCTGGTTGGGTGAAACTTTATGGGTGATAGCAATAATCCTCCAGGGTGTTTCATGGGTCAAACTCAAAGGCAAGCAAGAAAGGAAGGACACATGGGTGGTGGTTTAAAAAAACATGTTTGTTGTTGAAACAAACTAACGTTTGTTAAGAGGTTAAGAAGAATGATAGACATGTTTACTTTGGATGGGTGCCTGCCCTGGATGGCATTCATCATTGCATAGATGGAGACAGAGTAGACTGTCCCTGGCTGAAGACTAGAGTATTTGAAGAGAATGTAAAAGGAAATAAACTGCTCCAGAGTAGCAAAGCCAAGGATTGCGCAGTCAGCTTCCCCACCTGTAGCCAGTAGTAAATAAAAATAACATGAGTCTGCGTCACAAGTATGTTTGTCTTGGGCGCAAGCTGACTGAGCTGGCATGCCAGCTACAACAAGGTTACTTAATTTAGCAACACAAGAGAGTAGAAGAAACCTGATGTACTTGAGTCCATAGATACCACAAATGTTATTTCAAGTGCTTGCTAGTGCTACTGTGCCACTATGTGTGTAGAATTAATTTTGTGTTACTGTTTTGCAAACAGTATTGGTTACAATAGTCTTTTTTCTTTTTTGATATAGCTCCTCCTTCCCACCAAAAGCAAAACCTGACAGGAAGAAGTTGGCAGCCATGGCCCGATGCCGGAAGATTGAGGCCATCCACAATGAATATCAGCAGCTGGTGGCTCTGGCGGAGGAGGAGGAGGCATCAGCAGCTGCAGCCTTCTCCAATGCACCGGGCCCCAGGCAGGCCCCTTGAGTGGTGCAGCGCCACAGTCTGGCATCCGCCCGCATCACTTTATCTATCACTGCTGCCCCCCCTGTGAATGCAATTGCTGAGCTTTTAAGCGCTGCATGCTCCACCGAATGGCGCACCTAGAAGAGCAGGTAAAGGAGGTCCTAGGGATTAACCAGAGACTGTGAGCCTGCCGATAGAAATCCCATTGGATTGCCCCTTTTTTATTATCTTTTGGTGGGTGGGAATTGGGCTAAGTTGGAGAAAAGTTGGGGTTTATATATATTTATGGTCAAATTTTTTTTTGAATTTTATTTAACGTACATTGGTTGGACTCTTTATCTTTTTGGACATTGGTTGGGGTTAGAGAGAGGGGTGTGTCAGGTGTTGTGGGATTTTTTGCATTAGTTTATTTTGTTATGGGATTTAATTATACTTATACATAAACTTTACATTCGATGTAAATGTTGTGTGGGAGGTTTACTCATTTGCATCACTTGGTTTCCTTCCTTTGCTGCTGCAGGTGCGCAGCCAGATGTTGATTTAAATAATCTGCCAATTTTGTAACACACAAACAGATAGATGTGGTACCCTCACTGAGTGACTTGTCCTAATATTACTGTCAGTCTCTCCTCCTAGTCTATGCAGTCTGCAACTGGACTCAAGGGCGTGGGTTTGTGAATTCATTCATTTATTTCAATTATTAATTATGCCTCCCTCAAACTTCTTCTCTTACCTGTGATTGATGTTTATACTTAGGCACAGCGATGGATGCATGGTGATGGTGGTTTGGTTTCCCAAGATGCCATGGTTGCTGTGGTAGTACAGTATACACTGGCAGTATCATTTGCAAAAAAAGCAAATGAGGCATTCAGTTGCCTGAGAAAGACTATGGAAGAAGTAGTAGAACGAAGTATAGTACAGTACACAAGAAGAATGCTAAACAAGAAACCATAATAATAATGATTAGCAATGCTAAAGTAAAATAAAACATAATGGTGGCAGGGATAGCCTCGTACAACAAGCTTACAAACTGTAGTTGACTTGAGTCACTCGACACAAGCATAACCTTTAGTGCTGTAATTTAGGAGGGGGATGATGAATCCAATTGATGCTGGCAATTAAATATTATAGTTTATGTTTCTTTGGAGAAAAAAAAAGTGACTTGCAAATATATACTGAGCATGGGTGGGCATTGTCAAGGAAGAGAAGATCCTCGCCCTCCCTTGATTAAAATTGAATTAGTGTTGCTTTCACCACATCCGCCCCAGCAAGTGTGTGATCAATTTTTGATGTAAATTTAATGTAGTCACACTTAATATAAATCACACAGCCTGGGGGAAGAGGGTTAGGGTTTGATGAATGTTTGGGAAGGGGTATTTGCGGGAAAGGTTTGACAAAGACAAACACTACACATGTACAACTACAACTGAACACACACTATCTTGCCATACAACCATCATATATCTGTTAAGGGAGAAAAAGGAAATGCATGCATGATGATGACTTGATGGTTAATGATGATAAGTAGTACTTACTAACTGGAGTAGTAGGAGACAGTACAGGGCAGCAGTATATTATTAATTCTTATGCTGTTTGCCTTGCCTGTCTGACCTAAATGACATACTTCCTTCTAAAGCTAGCAAAGAAAATTTAAAAATATCTGAAGGGATCAATTATAGAAGGGAAACATTGACTTGAGTGAGTCACTTTTAGTGTGTAGATTAAATACTAGTACACTTTGACTTCACTTCATGCACAACAAACAACAACACAAACACCAATCACTCAGAGTCAGCGTCCAATGCATGCCATCATTACCTGCTCCTTCTCATCTTAACTTAGCGGGCAGTCTCTCTCGGCTCGGAAAGGAGGATAGCTATAGTCATGTTGTTCTATTACTTTTGGAGGGACTCCACGAGACAACATTTCTTGTACTATTCTCCATCAAATATCTGGCTTGAGGGAAATGGATTTAGGCTGAGTTAAGAGGATGAGCAGGAATCGGAGGAGTGGATTTAAATGCACACAGCTGCAACTCCAATCTAGCAATATAAAGAGAAGATGTTGGTGATATGTTTGTTGGGATTCGAACCAGAAATACAAAGACACACACAAATAATAAAAGTAAATAAGGAAGAAAGAAAGTAACAAGTTGAAAGCCTAGTTGTCAGGGAAGTAGAGCTCGTCCTCAAACTCTGGTGGTTCGACCAGAAGTAGGTCTTCTACCACACTACTTCCGTCACCTAAGTCGCTGTCCTCATCTTCCTGCTGTGTTTCATGTATTTTGTACTCCGGTGGTATAAAGTGCTGATTCATTTTGATCATGGTTAACCTCTCCACGATTTTGGGTGAGAAACCTTTCCTTTTCACTGTTACAATGGGACCAGCAGCATGGAAAACACGCATCAGAAGAGACACTTGCAACAGGGCAAGCCAGATGTTTTATCACCAGCGTGCTGAGGACTGGCCACAGTCGCCTTTTTGCATACCAATACACCAATGGGTTTTGATCATTGTAGACCTCTGTTGGGTAATCCAGATAGGCCTGGACCATCCCCTCAATGTTCAGGGGTGCTACCCTTTACTGGGCCTCTTTTGCTTTTGAATCAGCACTGGACCTAACAAGCCCTTGCTGTAGATACCAATCCTGTGCCGATTTTACTGGGGCTAATGATCCTGTTCTTGCTGTGGTTGATAGTGTTGGTGACTGCTGTGAGCCCAACGCACTGCCCTTAGGCTCAGAAGTTAAACTTGAGGTCGGATGCCCTGCTACAGTACCTGTTGTGGATTGGATTATCGGACCTTTAATTACCAGGCGTTCTTTTTCCAAGTCACTGGCTGCCTCAGCTATCCAAGTTTTGTACTGGCAACATCCACTTATGAGAACACAATTAATGTCTTAGTGTTCAGTATTGTTTTGTACCATGGACTAGAATTGTGGCAGAAATGTAATGTTTGTTTGACACAATCTTTGTTTGCACCTTTATTTTTTCAGCTAAGCGAAGGGCTAAGCTCTCCACCAACTCATATGCTTAATTTTTTACCTCCACACATGCTTATGTTTCAGACACCACCTTCAGATGTTGCTCTAGCATGTGCAACATTGGGATAGCTTGGCCCACAGTCCAGTCCTCCTTGCTGACTTCACATGTGAAGAGCGCGAAAGGAAGTAGCATCTCTGTAAGGCATTTAACTAGGGCCCATTGGCCAATCTCAATGGTCATGCCTTTCACAGTAGCATCTCCTAGTCTTTGCATGACGTAGTCATTGATTGGTGTGTACTGCTCAAACAGACGTTTAAGCAAGTAATAAGTTGAGTTCCAATGTGTTGGCACCTCCTGGATGAGTACTTTGACTGGCATTCTATGCTCATGTTGAATGATCCTTAGCAGCTACCAGCCTTTAAAATAATGGCTGAAATGTGTGCATATTCTTCTGCAAGTGGTCAGTAAGTTGCTGACTTGGTATTCTTTTTTCAGAAAGTCTTGAACAATGATGTGAATGCAGTGCACCAAACACAGGACCCTGAAATGGCCACTATCGCCCATGGCCTTAACTATATTACTGCCATTGTCCGTGGCAACAAAACCAATTCAAAGACCTTGCTGTAAAACCCTTCAAAAATGTTTGCAGCAGTATGAGATTTCTCCATGTCGAACATGGCTCCAGTTGCGTGTTTATGAGTGTCATTAAAAGTCTCAGCACTGTCAACAACCACTGCTGCAGATATCTTTTCTCTAACCCCCACAAAAATGATCCAGTGTGCAGTGATGCACATGTAATCTGTGGCTTGGCACCTGGTCCACATGCCTGTTGTCAGGTGGATATTGTGAACAGCACTCTGCTGCAATGCTTGTCCAAGCAATTCCAGCACGTTGTGATGTTGTGCTAGAACAGCGACTCTGGCAAAATAGGACCCGCTGGGAACCTTCCATTTTGGGAAGATGGCTGTCACAAATTCCAGAAAACCCACCCTGTTGGACTTGGCCCTTTTGGCAGGTTCACCCTGAAACTTTTTGCCTTCTCCTAACCTTTTTCTGTAACCTGGTGTTGGTGATTCTAGGCCTCTGAGCACTTTTGCACTGTGGTCCAGTGTAAAGTGCGTGTGCTCTCTGTGTATGTGTTGTTAGATGGGCCTTTCCTCCCCTAGGAATGCATGGGGGATATGTGTGTCCCTGGTAGTTCCTGGTATGAGAGGAGTGCAAGGTGAGTTTAGTATGTATGAACTCGTGAGGATAAATGCTGCGCAATGGTGTGCGCAGATTTATGGTGTCTGGTGGAGAAATGCCACTTTTAGCAGTTGGCATTTCTGTGTGCTGTGTGTCTGACTTCCTGATGTGAATTGCATGTCTGGCTTGTGATTGACAAGGGCTGGATGGTTGGGTTAGCTCCAGGAACCAGGATGAGTCTGCCCAGTGGTGAATAGGGAGATCTGCATGTAGATGGGAGGGAGGAGTTGCACCTGAGACCAAAATAGGGCTGTGCCTTCCCTCCACAATGCTGGCTCCGCCCCCTGTGGTGCTTCTAGCCCCCACCTGACAATGGTTAGAGGAGCTGAGCACAACAAAGTGCTCTAAAGCTCCCCCAAACCAGTTGTGTCTGGTTTTTCCCCCGCCATGTGCTGTGTCACAAAGGAAA
Source organism: Lissotriton helveticus (assembly GCF_964261635.1). Taxonomy (NCBI): domain Eukaryota; kingdom Metazoa; phylum Chordata; class Amphibia; order Caudata; family Salamandridae; genus Lissotriton; species Lissotriton helveticus. The sequence continues at coordinate 1,791,226,381 of NC_136063.1, read as the reverse complement.
AATGTAATATAAATATAGGGGCTGTGTCCCCATGAAATTGTTCCGTTCTGTTCCTGATTCTGATGGAGGGGGGGCTTGCTGCTGCTGGGGCCAGGGGAGACTGCCATGGGGGCTGCCTCCCTGCTGGAGAGCCCTGTGTGCTGGCCCCTGGGCTCAGATCTGCCCCTGGAGCCTCTCATGGATCTTTGCCTGTTACTGGAGCTGTGGCTCCTTGTGAGTGCTTTGCTTTCGTTCCCCCAGGGGCGTTTTGCTTGGAAGAGCGCTTTGTTTTGAAGGGGAGGTGCTCATGTTGTACCCTTGCAGCGCTGTGCTGCCTGAAGGGAGAGAGAGGGAATCCCCGTGGGAGGGATTCCCTCGTGATGCTGCCGAGAGCGGGTGCCCACCCCGCGTTATGGTGCCTGTGATAGCGGGAGCCTACCCTGCTTTTTCTTGCAACTATGCGGATTTGCGGGTGCCCACCCCGCGTTCCGCTGATGCTTTTATATTTACGGTGGGTGCCCACCCCACATGGCAGCTTTGGATGTATTTACTTTTATTTTTATGTGGGTGCCCACCCCGCTCTATTTTTTAATTTCAGATGGAGCCTACCCCTTGTTGCAGCGCCGCGGCCATGCCGCCATTCCCGTCCTGCAGCACTTCCGCCTGGCACCCCGCCCACTGACTCTCGGGACATAGGGCATTCAAAGCCCCTTTTGAGATGGCCATTTGGCCAGGGGGACTAGTAGGTTTGTAGGGCGCCAGGCCCTAATGCGATTGTGGTGCTAGGAAATGTAATGCATGTAGTATGATTTACGTACCCTGTGTTATATCTCTAAATGTGTTTTTATGATTATGAGGTTGTCTTGCATATTATGGTTTATGCCAGTTAGATTATGGTCTCTGTGATTTATGCCCCTAATGTGAGTTACTCTTAGGAGGTTAGGGTCTAACTTTTTTAGACTTGTGAGAGGATTGCATAATGTATTTATGCTGGTGAGATTGGCGCAGAATGTAATTCGATCCTGATGTGATACTGTGCATAATGTAGTTTATGTTACAGGCTGATGCCAATTACAGTGAATACCAGCGGTTACTGGCTGTACATTTATGATTTGTTTTACTTTTACCAAGTTCATTTTGTTATAGTTCTGACAGTGGTCCATGTGGCCCTGTCATGTGTATATAATCCCTTGTGAATATTGCCCGTGCCAGTTGGCACAGTGTATATTATGTGTTAACTATTCGAATGTGTTTTGAGAATACAAAGATTATTTTTTATACAACCTTGTAAGGAGTTCCTTTTGTAAAGTGTCTGGGATGTTGTTGCTGTGTGCGTGCGCAAATGCTTTACACATGGACACCGGTATAAACCTGACTGCTCGTGCCAAGCTACCAAGGGGGTGAGCAGGAGATTTCTTTGGTGTGTAACTCCCTTGCCTGATTGAAGAGGTGGTTTCTGCCTGGCTTTGGCGCAAGCCTTAGTCAACCAGAGATCCCATTTCTAACACACCCATGCCACAAAAGAAAAAGGGAGAAGGTCCAACGCTAACATTTTCACCAGCTTCGCATTGTAAAATTGTGCCATTGGGTGGTTGCCTTCATATTGCCCCTCCGATCAAAACTTTCTAACTGTGTTAAGCTGGATTTTTTCCTTTCTGGTGCCGCTGATGCAGGTGACTTCTTGAACCCAGAATTTGAAAGGCTCAAATACACACTTTTTTTACCTACGGTACTCTGTTGCCTTGCTGTTTCAGGCTCTGCCTGACTCTTACTACGGTGCCACTGAGAAGTTGCTGAGGATTAAGACGATGTGGGCAGTAGTGCACTGCTGGGGACAGGGCTACTTTTTGTACCAGAGATAATGTCTCCCTCTTGTTCACCTTCCACAGCAATCATATTTTCTTCTACATCTTCATTCACACCAACAGCAATGGGTGTAGTTTTACTTTTTCGACCTTTAAGGTGTTCCTCCCACTGGATCAAGGGGTGTTTTTTCAGGTGGGTTGTTTGGCCTTCTGTACTACAGTTTGTACCAAGCTCACCCCGACTAACACTATGTTGACAAATTGAGCACATTGCAACGTTCTCCTCCTTACTGATAACCGAAAAGAAGTCCCAAACTGGGGAGGTGAAATTTCTTGTGCTGCTGGAGGTGCCACTTAGAATGCCAGATGAACTGGAGCGTGTGCCTGGAATTTGACTCTGTGCAGTACCACTACCTACTGAGGTGGTGGTTGTGATGGATATAGGCCGGGCCTTTGCAAATGCAAATATGGAAGCTGAAGGTGCTGGTGTTACCTGTGTTGGTGGAGTCCGTGCCACATCCCTCACAACAATTTGGGATGAGGTAAAAATGTCGGTCTCCCTCTCCACTGGGGCGGGAGTGATGTTTATGATACTGGCTCGTCATCACCCTCCTCTTATACATCTACCTCCATAACTCTAAGGCTTTCTGGAAGCTTCCTTTTCCCTATATTTGACTTGTGGTGTGCCTCACTCTCAGACTGAGCTGGTGGCTTCCAAGTGGCATCCAGATCATCAGAAGGGGGGCTTCAAGAAGAAGTTGATGACTAACCCTCCTTTTCCTTGCTGGGGACCTGGAAGACAATGGATCTTCTGAAAGAGTGGCTTGCTCTTCTTCTTCCTCTGCAGGAAGCTCGATTTCCTGAACTGCCCCTAATTCGAGAGGAACAACTACTATTGTGAGCGGTGGTTGCGGCTGTGGTTGCGGCTGTGGTTGGAACTGTGGTTCTGGCTGTGGTTGCGGCCGTGGTTGCAGCTGTGGTTGCCTACTTATCTGCTGAGTTTCTAGTGCATTGATTGGGTACTACTTTGCAATAACAATAAGTCAATTTCAACTTCACCGCTCACTTGGCTTTTGTGCAATTAGACTGGCTGCCTTTGCGACACTCATGGGCCTAGGTTGGAGGGCTGGGCCCACTGATGCGGAGGTGCTGCTCCCAGCTTGCTCCCCGGACACTGCTGCTGTAGGATACATTTTTTGTTTCCCAAAAATCCTCTTGGGCGGCACACCAGTCTTGTTAAGTGCCACTTCTTCTTTCTTTGATTCCTTCTTCTCACTGGCAACTTTTTTGGAACTGGAGGACCTGGTACCTTTCTTTGGGGCCATCTTCTTCAGATGTCAGCAGAACACAATTGCACAAGTTGCAGAGATGTCTGTGGTCAGTCATATGCCATGTGACGTCATGCGCAGCAGGACTTTTGTCTGGCAGTAAAATGGGTGATGATGATGATGACACCTCCTCCTCAGCCTTTTGTTCACCTGAAAGAAAGCAAAGAAGCAAGAAGAACATCAATGAAATGTTGCATTTGTTGTTGGGGTTAAATTATTACTAGTACAAACAAACAAATATAAGATATAAGTTAGTGTGTGGTGGTCACACTAGTTGGTGTTATAGTATTATATTTTATTAACTCAGTTATTAAAGAAACATAACAACAGTGTAGCCATTTGTGAGATTTTGACAACAGGGCTTTTCATAGTATACTGTGTATACTCAGGAAGGATAGGAAAGAAGAAGAAGAAAAAAAACAAAAATACAATTGTAATGGAAGTGGAACCTGTTTGGCATTATTTTTTGCATCACGTCATTGAGGGAGCTGCAGGTAGCAAAGGGGATGGAAGCTGTAAGCCAAGAGGAACAAAGGAAAGACATGCAGGCCAATATGGCAAAAGCAGCACACTACTGAACTACCACCACAAAATGGCCACCAGCCACATTTTCACTCACAGTCACAACAAGCAGGAGGCATGCAAAACAATGAACTCAAGCAGGCCTGTATTATATGGCCAGACAAAGGAGGCATGCTTGCTAAACAACACAGCTTTAATGCAAAAGTTGGAAAGTTACACAACCCAAGTACAACCACACCACACACACATTCAACAAAGGCATTTATTTAACACACATCAAAAAAAGTGAAATACCCCAAAAAACACATTTTGCAATTCAATCCAATGCCATCCATGCCCTAAGTGATGTTTAAATCCAACAGACACAACAGAAACCATTTTTCATGTACCCATGAGTAGCTCTGGGCCTACTGGCTGGCCACAAGCTTGCAAGCCTATGGCAAAAAGCACACTGGCAGAATCTACAAAAAAGGCCGCCAGCCACATGGCCAGGTCACCCAAAACAACAACAAAGGGAAGACACACAATGCAGGCCTATGGCAAAAGCGCACTGCCAGGCTTCACAAAATGGCCACCAGCCACATGGCCAGGAAACCCACAACAACAAGAACGGGAAGACAGACAATGCAGGCCTATGGCAAAAGCACACTGCCTGACTTCACTAAATGGCTGCCAGCGACACTGCCAGGCCACCCACAACAACACGAAAGGGAAGACAGACAATCCTGTAGTATGTTTATCTAGGGACCTGTATCGATACTCCAATTTCTGACCCTTGTCAGGTTATAAATCACTAATATCCATACAACGGCACAGAAACCCGTTTCATAAATTAGTCATAGCGCATGCTGTCACATTAAGCAAGCACTATTCCTCCAGCCCCCTAGAAAGCACACCGAGTTCTCTAAACAAACCAAGCCTCCAGCAAACCTGGGAAATCCCCGATGCTATTGTTTTGATTTCGTTCGAGAACTCCTGTAAAGAATGTAAGAACAACCAGTTCTTAATGACATCTTTTATTGACGTCTTATGTCCATCCTTACGTCAAACCCGGCACCTTTCAGGTATAAATATACCGACGCTGCCCTAAGCAAAGACACGGTGGTGATGAGCTTGGAGCAGTGACTACTTGCTGGAGAGCCCAGCTGATGCAGGAAGCCCACGGACGCTGCCCCTCCCTCTTGACGCGCTGAGAGAGACGCTGCCTTTTCTCCTGCCGAGAAATCCAGCTTCCAGCGTTTCCAGCCCACCTTCGTGGGTGACTGGGATATCGAGTCCTGAGACAGAGATACCAGCCCTCCTGCCTTCTAAATCCCAGGTACTGAACTGACTAACCCCTTACAGAGAATTCTTGAGTCAGATTCTTGGCAAAACAAACTTAACTTAAACTGCTACTTACTTACTCCCTCCCACGTATTAGGCTTAGGTCAGGTACACCGGGGTAGGCGTAGTTAGAAGCACCAGTTGAGTACGATTAGTCAATGTATATATGTATGTATATCTTTTATCCATTTTAAAGTATCATATGGCTAAGAAACCATATCAATGCTTTTACAGTATTATTTTATAATCCTGCTTTTACTGTATGCACTTTACTTAACCTTAAGTATTGCTACTGTAGCGATTCATTTCTCTTGTATGAGAAAAAGAGACTGATCAATAAATAACACCTTTTATTGAACACGCCCATCTCTTCTTTCTCTACAATCTGGTGGAACTAAGTATGCACGTACTGACTGAGTAAAATAGTTGTCTTTTGTTTTCACACGACTCTAGAGATATACTCTTGATTAGGAAGAGCAAAGTTGTCATGTTCTATGGTTGTCAGAAACTAAATCCCTTCTTGTCTATCCAGGGAGGTTAAACTCCTCCTCGCCTATTCGAGAAAGTTTCTAGTGAACTCTGAGCTAGCTGGCACACAAAACTTAAGTCTAATATCGTCAGTAGAAGACCTAGTTAACCTCTGTCCTACGTCTATACTATTGAAGATATTATTCCAATGCGCAGAGCCTATTGGGATAATAGGAACTACACTACATGGCGCCCAACGGTTTGGTAAGGCGATAAAACTAACGCAAGACATTAGAGTAACTCAGTCGTGCTTTTCACACAGACCCTTTCTCCCATAAATACTCCAAAGACGTCTGGAGTGGGTAAAAGGTTAAAAATCCGCCAAACTTATTAGGAGGAGACTCCTATGTATGGTCTTTTGGTTTATTCAACGTTGAAGGATACAGTGTTCCAAAATATTGTGCACCTAATCTTTGTTTCCGTGAAAACCTGATCTGCAACAAAAATCTTCTTGTCAGTAAAATGTCAGACAATGAAGAAGATAGGGAGACAGCTAGAATAGCAGCTCAACTCCTAGCGGATGACACAAGTCTCCTACAGCAAGACCCAGATGCAATACTCATCCCGGTCAGCATAAGAAAAACTATAACTTTAAAACGTATAGAAATTGGACTGACATCGAGAGGTGGTACCGTCATATTTGTAATTGAGGCAAATGAATATCGGCACACAGAGGTATTTTATTCATGGATAAACTTTCCAGCAGCAAACGCTGTAACAAAAGAGTTCCACTATTACAAAATAGAGGAACCACCGGATGAGTACACTCCTTTCGAGGAGGTGGAAATCCCATTAAAATACCAAGAGCACCTGCTCTGGTTTAAAGGCGCCCTAAAACATAATTTTGAATTTTGAATTTGAATTTTGAGTTGTTTATAAAGCGCACGTTCACTAGCAGTTTCATGGCGCTATAGGATTTCGATCTGAGGGAAGGGGGAGATTTATGAGCTGAACGCTTGCTGGAACAGCAGAGTCTTAAGGTTTTTGTGGAATTCAGTGTAAGATGACAAAGATCTTAGAAAGGAGGGGAGAGAGTTCCAAAAGGTGGGGGCCTGCACCGAGAATTTCTGGCCGCCGGAGCGGCTCTTATTAAACCGGGGAGTGACTAGCAGGGATTTAGAGGAAGAGCGCAAGTCTCTGGCGGGAATGTAGTTGGTTATAGCCGCATTAATGAAAGTAGGGGCCGTGCCAGCCCGAGCCTGGAAAGTAAGGCAGCCAAGTTTAAAAAGGGCTCTTTGCTTGATTGGGAGCGTGAAGGGCAATAAGAAGGGGGGAGGAGTGGTGAGATTTTGGGAGGCCATGTACCAGGCGAGCTGCCTGGTTCTGCACCAGCTGAAAGGCGTTGGAGTGCATAGGCCGGAGCTCCATTATAAATGATGTTGCCATAATCAATTTTGGATAGGATCATGGCCATAACAATCATTTTTAGTGCAGAGGGAGAAAAAAAACGAGATACTTTCCTGATGATGCGTAGAGTGAAAAAAGAGGAGGAAACAACAGAACTAATATGGGTGTGAAGAGTCAGCTGATTATTGAGCATAATGCCCAGGGTTTTAACAGAGTGAGAGGGAGTGGGAGGGGGGCCGAAGGAGGCAGGCCAAAAGGATGGTAACCAAGGATTGCCGCTTCCCCCAGTCAAGATCAGTTCTGTCTTATCCAGGTTGAGCTTAAGATGGTTAGCGTTCATCCAACCTCGGATAAACAGAAGGACCGACTGGAAGTTAGAGGCAGCGGGTGAAGCGGAGGAAAAATTAAAAATAAGCTGGAGGTCGTCAGCGTAATTATAGACTGTGACCTCCATTTGTTGGAGTGCGAAAATAAGGGGGAAAATATAAAGGTTAAACAAGAGAGGGGAAAGGGAAGAGCCCTGGGGAACGCCACAGTTCACCTTACTAGGTGAAGCTGAGAATTCGGCCAGATGAACCGCCTGAGTTCGTCCCTTCAGGAAAGAACCTATCCAGGCGAGGGCCTGGCCCCCTATGCCCGCCGCCTTGACACGGGACAGAAGGATGGAATGATCTACCGTGTCAAAGGCGGCGGAGAGGTCCAGAAGGACCAAAGCTTGGGGGGTGTTGGTGTCTAGGCCCTCCCTGAGTTGGTCCATGACTGAGATAACCACCTTCTCAGTAGAGTGTCAGGGGCGAAAGCCCGCCTGGCAGGGTGCCAGATAGCTGCTACTTTCAATAAAGGAGCTAAGCACCTGGGTGACATGAGACTCTGCTATTTTACCCAAATAAGGGAGGAGGGATATGGGGCGGTAATTTGCAGGAGAAGAGGGGTCCGCTCCGAGTTTTTTTAATATTGGGAAAATTATGGCAGTCTTAAGGGAGGCCGGGACATGTCCGGACATAAAACAGCTATTCAGGAAGGCCAAGACTGGTGAGGGGCATGCAGTAAAAAACTGGCTAAGGATGTGTGCCGGGGCAATGTCGGTCGGAGAGCCCGACTTAACTCGATTGAGTAGGGAGAGCAACGATTCACTGACAAGTGAAGGAATTGAGATTAAGGAATAGTGATTTTCAGGTGGTTGAGGGGGGGAAAAAGTGGGGGAAGGAGGGGGAATATTACCTTTGATCAGAGTTATTTTATCAATGAAAAAATCATTGAGTGATTCGCATAGGGCATGGGAAGGGGGAATACTAGGTGAGGCTCTATCCGATGATGCAAGTTCATGTACAGTTGAAAAGATCTCACGGGGTTGGCATTCCGCCGCTAGAATGCGTCCGGAGAAATACTCGGTCTTAGCTCTGAGTATGGAGGTTTTATATTCATTAAGTACAGTTATAAAGTGTTGCCGGCAGATGGGTGAGTAAGCACGACGCCAGGCTCGTTCAGCCTGTCTAAGCTCTAATTTCTTTGTTTTAAGGTCAGGGCTGAACCATTTGTTGGCCTTGTGGGAGCGGTTGATAATTATTCGCTTTAAAGGGGCTACAGGGTCACAGGCGGTGGTGAGCCAGCGATCAAGTGTGGCTATCTCGGAGTGGGGATCTAAGCCCGCAATGCCGGGACAAGTGGCTACTAGCGAACTGCAGAGGGAGGTGATGTCTACTTTGTTCCAGTTCCTAGCCCAAATGTGTTTGGGGTTAGGGGGGGTGTACTTGAGTTCAGGTTCATAGTGAAGGTAAGTAAGGAATGATCTGACCAGGAACAAGGCGAAACAGTGGGAGGGGAAGTAGGTATGTTGAGTGTCCAGATCTGGTCCAAGATATGGCCGCCGATATGAGTAGGGCTCTGGACATGCTGGGTAAAATTAAAACTGAGGAGGGATTGAGTGAAATCTTTGGATGTGGGGTCTTCGGCGGGGTCGGTAGGCCAGTAATTAAAATCGCCCAAAACCAAAACAGAGGCGTTATTAATTACCAGAGTGGCAAGAAGGTTCTGGAAGGCGAGGAGAAAGTCAGGGGATGGCTGAGGGGGCCGATACGTCAGTAAGCATGTAAGAGGGGTCTTGAGATAGGTGGAACGTGTTACAAGACAGTCCGCGGCTGCTATCGTAGGCGAGGCCAGAATTTGGAAATGGAACTCCTTGCGAGCAATCAAGGCTACGCCGCCTCCTGCTCTGTTTCCAGGTCGATCAGCGCGGAGCATTGAATATTCAGGTGGGAGGGCGGCAAGGATGCTAGGCAAGGAGTCTGGTTTATACCAGGTTTCTGTAAGAAACAGAAGATCTGGTGATTTTGAGTCCAAAAGATCGAAAATTTCGAGCTGGTGCCTAACAGCCGATCTCGTGTTGAGGAGAAGGGCAGAAGTGGTGATGGTAGGAGGGGATAGGGGTTGTGTAATATTGTCCGGTCCTGCAATACCTAGTTTGTGGGTGTATGACCTAACAGCTTGGTTCAGTGGCCAGTTAGCATTCAGCGAGCGCAGCTGGTCTGGAGTGTAAGTAAGAGGTAGTGCAGAGTGTTGTGTCCCGTGGCCCGTCCTGGCGCGGACGGGCGCAGACGGGCTTGCCTTATGCGCGCCTTCGGCGCGCAATCGGCGCGCCCGCTGCGCTCGTCCGCTGCGCGTACGGGAATTGCACATTTTATAGGGGACAGGAAGCGGTGAAAGGGGGCGTGGCCTCTCGAGCGAGGGCCGTGGCTTGAATGGGCGTCGCTGATGGCGGCGGTTCCCAGGTCCTGCGTCAGCGATAGAATCCGCTGCGCGGTGAAATTAAGGGCGTGAATGCGCCCTGGTCAGGTAAGGAGTGGGCGTCTTTAAAACAACAATGGTAAATAAGTGACTCTCAAAGATTAAAATTAAGCACCACAAACAGACAGGCCTACTCCCGGCTTTTCGCCTCAGGAGGAAATCGCTATCGTCTGTGCGCTTGTAATCAGCGCCAGATATAGCGGTGAAAGGGGGCGTGGCCTCTCGAGCGAGGGGCGTGGCCTGAATGGGCGCCGCTGATGGCGGCAGTTCCCAGGTCCTGCGTCAGCGATAGAATCCGCTGCGCGGTGAAATTAAGGGCGTGAATGCGCCCTGGTCAGGTAAGGAGTGGGCGTCTTTAAAACAACAATGGTAAATAAGTGACTCTCAAAGATTAAAATTAAGCGCCACAAACAGACCGGCCTACTCCCGGCTTTTCGCCTCAGGAGGAAATCGCTATCGTCTGTGCGCTTTTAATCAGCGCCAGATATAGCGGTGAAAGGGGGCGTGGTCTCTCGAGCGAGGGGCGTGGCCTGAATGGGCGTCGCTGATGGCGGCGGTTCCCAGGTCCTGCGTCAGCAATAGAATCCGCTGCGCGGTGAAATTAAGGGCGTGAATGCGCCCTGGTCAGGTAAGGAGTGGGCGTCTTTAAAACAACAATGGTAAATAAGTGACTCTCAAAGATTAAAATTAAGCACCACAAACAGACAGGCCTACTCCCGGCTTTTCGCCTCAGGAGGAAATCGCTATCGTCTGTGCGCTTGTAATCAGCGCCAGATATAGCGGTGAAAGGGGGCGTGGCCTCTCGAGCGAGGGGCGTGGCCTGAATGGGCGTCGCTGATGGTGGCGGTTCCCAGGTCCTGCGTCAGCGATAGAATCCGCTGCGCGGTGAAATTAAGGGCGTGAATGCGCCCTGGTCAGGTAAGGAGTGGGCGTCTTTAAAACAACAATGGTAAATAAGTGACTCTCAAAGATTAAAATTAAGCACCACAAACAGACAGGCCTACTCCCGGCTTTTCGCCTCAGGAGGAAATCGCTATCGTCTGTGCGCTTGTAATCAGCGCCAGATAAAGCGGTGAAAGGGGGCGTGGCCTCTCGAGCAAGGGGCGTGGCCTGAATGGGCGTCGCTGATGGCGGCGGTTCCCAGGTCCTGCGTCAGCGATAGAATCCGCTGCGCGGTGAAATTAAGGGCGTGAATGCACCCTGGTCAGGTAAGGAGTGGGCGTCTTTAAAACAACAATGGTAAATAAGTGACTCTCAAAGATTAAAATTAAGCACCACAAACAGACAGGCCTACTCCCGGCTTTTCGCCTCAGGAGGAAATCGCTATCGTCTGTGCGCTTGTAATCAGCGCCAGATATAGCGGTGAAAGGGGGCGTGGCCTCTCGAGCGAGGGGCGTGGCCTGAATGGGCGTCGCTGATGGCGGCGGTTCCCAGGTCCTGCGTCAGCGATAGAATCCGCTGCGCGGTGAAATTAAGGGCGTGAATGCGCCCTGGTCAGGTAAGGAGTGGGCGTCTTTAAAACAACAATGGTAAATAAGTGACTCTCAAAGATTAAAATTAAGCACCACAAACAGACAGGCCTACTCCCGGCTTTCGCCTCAGGAGGAAATCGCTATCGCTAATGATCACATCACCAGGCTCGGTCCACTAGGTAGACCAGGAGCAACGTGGCCGGTTCTAGCCAGCTACACACCACATCCAGACATTGAAAAAATGTCAATACCAGAACTTTTAGTACAGCTAAAACAACTGATTAAAATACATAGACAATTAGTCCAGTATATAATGTGGACTTCAACAGTCCAACCAGCTATTAAAATTCCACAGCTGACCCCTCATCAGGGGAACATAAATAAGATCACACCACAGAACATACAGTCCTGTATAGGTAAAGTACCCATTAAAAGGGAACAAATTCCATTCTGGTTAGCGCAAAAAATCACTCAAATAGAGGCAGTATTTCCGGATACTACCCCTACTGAGAAACACAGAATTCTGACTATCTGTCTCCCAATGGGGATCGCACCACATGTGGAGGACTGTGACACTTGGGGTACAGTCTTTGCTTCCACTTACACAAAAACACATGGTGTTCCGTCCATGGCGGTAATACCAGAAGTGCTAAAACAGATTCAAAATGAATACGGTCCATAACCTGCTTTAACTCTGGGTATGAAATTACTGAAAGATTTCAAGCAGGTCTCGGCAATATTACTAGCCAACATAAAGGGGGAAGCAGCAACTGTGGCGATCCGCCAAAGACTGAAAGAAACAGATGTAGCAGAACAACCATTTGAACTTGCCAGAATCATAGAAAAATCCTATGAAGAACTAGGAAGAGATAGTTTGGGTGGAAAACCAGTGAAACCCCAACTAACTGAAAATCCAGAAAAAGTATTTATTAAAAATAATCTAAACACTCCAAAAAAGAGCTGGGATGGAAATAAACAATCCACTCCCAAAGAAAAAAGATTCCAGTCCAGAGGAAGGTCTCCTCGGTGGAGAGAAAGATCTCCGGACCAAGGACACAAGTCTCCCCAGAGGGAGCCCTCTGAGAAAAAATACAACCTTAGAAATAGGGATAATTTGAAGAAACCTGATAGATATCAAGATATTGTACACGTCCATCTCGATCTTTTCAGACTTCCTCGCAGAAATCGGAGAGAAGAGAACGGTCAGAGCACAGGGAAGAGCACGTCAAGTCCAAAGACAAGGAACCTGCTCATCAAAATAAAAATTTCCAATTTCCAAAGAAGAAGGTAGCCAGTATTAAAGTAATCAAACATGCCGAGGATACTGAAGACACAGCTGAAAAACGGAGAGTGGGCTCAGACAATGCTAGACAGCGCAGCAGAAGTGAGCATAGCTCGCAAGATCCTGATGAATCATCTGGAGCCATTGGACACGAATGAATACATTCAGGTGGAAACTGCAGATACCAGAGTTAGCAAACCTCATAAAATACACAAAATAACATTAAGTATAGAGGGAGATAAGACTAGGAAAATAAGGGGTCTATTTTGGGATAATCTCTCCAAAGGCTATGACATCCTTTTAGCTGAAAAAGACTGGCCACCAGAGTTTGTCAGGGAGTGCCCTCATGGCGAAGAAATGAATATGCCTGCCTTCTCAAATCACATTCCAATACATAAAAAATATACAGTAGCCCAAGCTCCTGCATTATATAAAAACCACGTAGGATGGGATGAGGACTCACCTCCTCACAAAATCCAGTTAAAATCTCAACCAACTGAACAAAGGCAGTACCCAATTAAGCAAGAAGCTAAAAAACAGGTCAGGGAGATCTTAGATCAACTTGAATACCAGGGGGTGATTGAAACTTGCACCTCACAAATGAACAATCCTTTGTTTCCTGTCTCCAAGCCAGATGATTCATATCGTCTAGTTTTGGACTACAGACACCTTAACTCATGTTGCAAAACTTTTGCAGTACAAAACTCACACAGTGCAGCACTAATGAATAGCATAGTGCGCAAAAATATACAAAACAACATTAGACATCTCTAATGGATTCTTTTGTCAAAATATAGCACCTGAAAGCAGATATTTGACCGCTTTCTCAATAAATGGCTCGCAGAAAAATTTCTGTCGTTTGCCACAGGGGTTCAAGAACAGCTCAGGATTATTCTCAGCGAGAGTAACAGAGTTACTACAAATGTATGATGATGAGGCATTATCTTATGTCGACGACATCTATCTAACAGATGATGACTTGGATACTCACTTGAAAAGAGTGAACACCATAATACTTGGGTTTGCAGCAGAGGGTTACAAATTCAACTTCAAAAAGTCAAGAATTGCCCATCTGACTGTCCTATTTTTAGGATATGAATTATCAAGTGAAGGCAAAAGCCTGGCTGACAATTTCCTGGAGAAATGTGCTGTAATCCAAACACCAAGAACGCTGAAAAACTTACAATCAATTCTAAGTTTCCTGAATTTCGGAAGAACTTACATTATAAATTACACAGAGAGGGTTAAACCTCTCTATGACTTAATAAGACCAGATTTTAAAAGAATTAATTGGACTCAAAAACACACAGAAATTTTGAGATCTTTACAAACGGACATGTTAGTTAAAACAAAACTACAAACACGCGATAACACACGCAACCTTGTGATTCGAGTCATCCCAGGAAGATGCGGATTCACATACCTAACCTCTAATGAGGGAGAAACGGTACCAATGGCATACAAATCACATTTGTACACAGAAGCTGAAAAAACATTCAGCATTAAAGAAAACATTGTTCATGCGGTTCAAACAGCTGTAGCAAGAGAAAGATACCAAGCAGACGGCAGACAGATTACAGTCAGAACAGCAGAATCTGCCTTTGAGGCACAAGCCCATGTAATTTACCTACTATGGCATTAAATCCAAAATGGATACAATGGGAAAATTGTCTTGCTACAGACAGAGTGAAATACTATTTTGACCCGGAAATGAAAAAATTTAAAAATCTAGAATATGAAAGAGAATACCCTCTGCCTAGCGACATTCTGCCCATACAACTTTACGCCTGCGTAATATACACAAACAGTTATGCTCAACCCTCAGTTTGGGGAGAGCAAGCCTACAACGCCACATGCGAGATTGTAAAAAACGTATGGCACCGAGGTAAATTGAGACCTCTGTTTACAAAAACACACTCGGTGGAAAATAATTCAGAACAACAGACTGAAATAATAGCGTTAAAAATGGCGCTAGATAATGCCGATCGCGAATTCCCGACACTAATAGTTTGCGATTCGTATTACTGCGTCAAATCATACAACGAAGACTTGCAGAAATGGGTTCAAAACGGTTACAAAGATGACACAGATGCCACAATAAAGCAAACATCGCTTTGGGAACAAGTAGTTCTTTTACAGAAAGAACTACAAAAGGCTCACGTGATACATACACTGAGTCATCAGCGTGATGACGTTCACGCTGCAGGGAATTTATTGGCTGAGACAGCCACAGCGGAAGCAACCAAATCGGCTCCCGTAGCTACAAAAAAGCGTTCAGGAAAATACATTGACGGGGAAACAATGCTGGCGGTGAAAACGTCATCAAAAGGCGACTGCTCAGCGCTACCCATCATGTATCAACTCAATTATACATACATAATCGATGCGAACTCTGTTCCTTTTGCTCAAATCCCTGGAGTGGGGGATAGGGTAATTCCAAACAGGAACAGGAGAGGCTTCTTAATACAAGAAGCACATATGGGATTAGGTTTAAGGCATCAGACAATCAAAGAATCTTTAACAGAATTAAAATCAAAATACTGGTGGTCAGGGGATGAGCGTGGATAATCACAAATTTGCAAAAAATTGTGAAAACTGCAACAGAGATCGCAGTGACGAACCGGCCGAGGTATTGCCAGAACACATAATAGAAAGCATAAAACGATCTATTCGCATGATTAAACAAGAAACATGCGTCCCAATGTATATTATTTGAGACTATTTCACTTATAATGTAGACCCCAGCTCTCGGCTGACGTCTGAACTATTATACTAAGATTTGCGAGTCTATAATGGCATATACGCAATTGGCATGCTACATTCTGATCAGGGTCCTGCGTTTAGCTCTCGAGCTTACAAAGAGGCCATGAACAGCATGGGCATCGCATTGCGGGACTCTTGTCACTTCCTTCCTGAGGGAAACGGGATGGTGTAAAGAAAAAACCAACGCATAAAGCAATCTATAACGGCAACGTAGTCTTAATAATCTGCCAAGAAATTCTCTGAGAGGTCTCAGTCCGTACGAACTATTGTTTGGGACTAGAATGTTAATCCAGGACCTCGACAGTCAAACTTCAGTGGTTAAAGAAAAATGCTTTGATATCAAAGATCGTTTGGCTATTTTACAGGACTTAAACGAAAAAAGAAAAGACCTGAGCAACATAAAGTTGAAGCAACTGCCAACAGCCACTGAAGAGAAACCACCTGTCCCAGCAAGGCCTGTCTGGATTCCAAAAATCGGGGATCTGGTCAGAGAGAAGATCGCGGTAAAGAAGGAATTTGGGCCTTCTTACAGAAAAGCAGTGCCTGTCTTGTCTGTCAACGGGACAAGATCAGTGGTATTACCGCCCCTTGCTGGTAAAAAGGAGAACCGAGTTGTATCCATCAACCTGGTTAAACCACAATCATGTGGCCGATAATAAGTAGTAGGCCAAGTGGACTCCCAAGAAGTAGTAGAACACCAAAGTTTGCTACAAATACAGAGGTTCAAACTGAGAGATTAATCACAATTGATAAACCTACAGTGAATCAACAAGGACTATGCAACAAAGCCATGGAACTTAAACCTCTTGAAACCCAAATCAAAAACTTACATCAAGAAACACCAGTCTACAATGATGTAACCACAGACTATGCTAATGAAACAAAGAAAATTCAAAAAGCAAAAAAGAATCCAGAAGCAATTGATACAATTGACAGAACAGCATCAGGCTACTTCATCAACTTCGATGATTTTTCTGAAGATCCGAGTGAACATGAGGAAGAACCAACAACAAAAACCTTTAAAAACAAAACAAAGGAACTCTTTCATCAACTAAAAGAAACCTATCTGATTTCTCCATTGATTGAACTTTGGGTGGCACTAGGAGTATTCATCCTCATACTTTGGCTCATCATGGTACTATGCTTGGGACATTTCATTGAGGGAAAATATGTTACAATGGACACAGCAAGTCAGAATATCAACTTGGTCCTGAAACCACACAAGTCTTCACACATCGAGAAAAGAGAACTTTCTTCAGTGAACTTCACAGCAAATCCTATACCAGGTGGGGTAGCATGGGACAAAACTGATTACGAAATCTATGGTCCGGTCGAGCTCCTGAAGTATCCTCATCAATTCAAGATTTCATTTAGTGACTTTGTAAAACCAAGAACATTCGCTGATGATTGGGACTTTGACAGTATTAATGATATGATGTCAGATCTAGTGATGTCAGCTAAATTTACAGGACATGATTATTTACAAGGTTAATTATGACCAGATGTATTGTTATAACCACTATGGTAACCATTATCTGCATAAATCAGCTCAACCTAGAAATGTTTTTAATTATAACCAATGGGAACATTGTGCAACTCCACCAAAAGGAAGTTCAAAAACATTTTATGATAAGTTTTCATACTTCTCAGGGTTTAACACAAGTGATGTAGAAACGTTTTATTTTAGACTATTAAATAAGACAGGAATGAAAAACATGCTTACAAACACAAAATTAATCTATTCAGAGACATTTTTTGAAAAAATTAAAACATTTGGTTTTGATTTCTGGAACAATAATATTGAAACAAAAACGATCTGGGGTACAAAAGATTGGCAAGTGCAAGGTATAGAATCATTATTTAGAGCCTGCATGATCCCAGAACAAATTATATTTTTGAATGATACAATTCAACAGACATCCTGTCTTGGCCTAGCCAAAATTAAAGACTTAAACAAACCGTCTATTCCAAAACCAACACCCGACACTAATAGCACTACAGATGTTGAGATAGACGTATCCCATATTTTAAACCAAAACAGAACACATCCAGATTGGAAAAAATGGTTGATCTGGCCCACAGACACAAATATCTGTCAAGATAGATTCCTGAACAAAAAACAGGGGTTCACAATAACCAGGCCACACCCTAGATACTCCCAGAGACAACATCCAGGGATTATAACTACATACAGTGTAGGGAAACTCTGCCTCGAATGGCTACGAACATCCACACTGGCAGAAATTAAGCAACACTTGACTTTACTTAAAGAAGGTGCTGACTTGCGTGATTTCATTATGGGACCACGCAAACAGCGTCAAAAACGTTTCATAGCGGCCTCTATATATGCAGCTTACAACGAAGCTTGGAAAGTAACTCAAATTGAAACAGCAGAGAAAATACGGGAAATTGACCGTGTTAATTTGGAAAAATCGTTTTCTGTTGTGGATGATGGGTTAATGACTCTGTCTTCCAGAATATATTCACTGGACAGTATTGTATCATCTGCAATCGATATAATAGAACAAGACTTACTGATGTTACAACACGGTCAGTCCCAATTGCGTTCTATTGTACAGCTTGGCTGGACGTTACAAAATCTGCGTTCAGGCTACGTGCCTTGGCGTTTAATCAACACCACGTCACTATTCACTATCTTTAACCTTACTGATACACAAATCAGCTTGGCACAAAAGGGTGCAGAGTATACAATTCTGAGCATTGAAAAACTTGAGAGATTACCATTGACAATGTCACAACGACCTGTCATTGAATGGATAATACATGGAATCATAACTATTCCGATAACGACTTTCCAATTTCGATACTGCCAGAAACATATACAGGCAGGCCAGTATGAAAGGTTGGGTAAAGGATACATTAAGTCAACATGGAACTTACCTTATACACACACATGTTACAGTAATAAGGGACAAAGTGTATTTCTTAGTGGTAATAATTATGAAAAATCACTAAGTGGTATACTTCTGTGTCAGGGTATAAGTTTACATGGGGCCTGTGAGGGGACTTCAAATAACCTTTCATGTCACCAGCTCGGCACACCTGCAACAAAAATAGAACCATTCTTTAGAAGACTTTCTAACGGGAGTTACATTTTAATTGTAGATCACAGATGTTGTGGCTTACTGCCAGGAAAACCTTATCTAGTAAGCGTGACTTCCATGGTCATTTGCTGTGAGCGAGTATTGTTTCCGAATGACACTCCAGACAGGGAGGGAAAAATTTGGCCCAGTTTGAATATCTCTTCTATTCGAAT
Source organism: Lissotriton helveticus (assembly GCF_964261635.1). Lineage (NCBI taxonomy): Eukaryota > Metazoa > Chordata > Amphibia > Caudata > Salamandridae > Lissotriton > Lissotriton helveticus. Next base: position 1,791,207,971 of record NC_136063.1, on the reverse strand, counting down.
TGATACTTTAAGCAGAATGAAGACTGTGCTCCTACAGACGCCAGTTCACTTGACGTCATCAAAAGAAACGTATGATCTCCAAGTTGCAAGGACAACGGGAGAGATACATGCATTGTTATCAACAAATTGCCCCCTACACTTCGCAGAAATGCTAAACGAAATCTTAAATATTTCTGATACAAATGGTATCGCGAGTGTATTTAAGACCGTTTTTTCGGTACCTGTTAACCCCATTCAAAGCAGTCCTGGGTATTTTTCCAAATTTCGTCCATTCCATCTTTGGCGGACTTCCTCTCCTGTTGGGACTCGTAGCAGGCATCCTATTTTTGCTACTCTTGCTTCGTTATGGCAAGCCATGTCACAGACAAGACTCCAGCAACAATGGAAGAAACGATCCTAGCTATACGCTACCGGGACCGCATAACTAAAGTCCTTGGATTAGCCCGGCTAAGAGATCTAAATATGACCTGGTTTCTTTCGTTCAGACCCATATGGCAGAATTGTGTCTTACCTGTATTAAGATGCATGCTATGCGGCGAAGAATGCGTGTTGGACACCTGTCTTACACTACAATCAGACGTACCATTGGATGCAGATACTTTGTTGGGTCCAGTAAAGGCTCATGCATTGTGCTGTCCCCAGCGGCTACCTATCCTGATGACGGCATTCATGGAGACTTCACCACTACGATTGAAGGGTAGTGAAGTACAGGATGAGAGCAGCATCAACCAGGTACGACCTTCTGTAAGCAGTACTGGTCTAAACATCCCTGAAAGCGAACATGCGCATGACTGCATGGTAGCGACATTTTCCAACTTGGTCGAACTTTCACCAGAAGCGGTAGACTGTTTTTTCGAGAGTCTGTCTGAAATGATGTTTTCACCAGAACAGAGAGAATGACTTTAAGCAAGATTGCACACAGCGTTCCCTGAACTCTGAATTTGGCCTTCGGCTTTAAAAACAAAGCTACTGACAATTTTTTTCCTTCTTCACTGAAAAACGAAAACCTTTTTCCCAAACCCAAAATATTTACCTTTTGGCACTTATCTTCTGCTTAAAGTAGAACTATTCTTAGAGAACGGAGCTTCTATTTTTAGGAACTCTAGAGACAATACGTTACCTCAACCTCTAGCTTATGTACAAGTAATTGTATTTATATGTGATGAGATGGTCTTGCACCTTTTTTCTGTATTAAGAGCCATTTCATGTGTAATTTCGCAAATCATTCATGTTGATATAAATTGTGCATCTTTTTTGAATGATTCCACTGCTTAATGCATACAGTACCTATACTCATTTTCGTGTATTTCGAGTTTGCCTATTTTCAAATGCATAAAATGTATTTTGGGGTGGTTCGGTATACACATGCACTATTAGTTATGTTTACTATTGCTTAGTTAGTAAATATGGACATGAATTCGTGGAGTGGGTGTAGTATGTTTATCTAGGGACCTGTATCGATACTCCAATTTCTGACCCTTGTCCGGTTATAAATCACTAATATCCATACAACGGCACAGAAACCCGTTTCATAAATTAGTCATAGCGCATGCTGTCACATTAAGCAAGCACTATTCCTCCAGCCCCCTAGAAAGCACACCGAGTTCTCTAAACAAACCAAGCCTCCAGCAAACCTGGGAAATCCCCGCTGCTATTGTTTTGATTTCGTTCGAGAACTCCTGTAAAGAATGTAAGAACGACCAGTTCTTAATGACATCTTTTATTGACGTCTTATGTCCATCCTTATGTCAAACCCGGCACCTTTCAGGTATAAATATACCGACGCTGCCCTAAGCAAAGACACGGTGGTGATGAGCTTGGAGCAGTGACTACTTGCCGGAGAGCCCAGCTGATGCAGGAAGCCCACGGACGCTGCCCCTCCCTCTTGACGCGCTGAGAGAGACGCTGCCTTTTCTCCTGCCGAGAAATCCAGCTTCCAGCGTTTCCAGCCCACCTTCGCGGGTGACTGGGTTATCGAGTCCTGGGACAGAGATACCAGCCCTCCTGCCTTCTAAATCCCAGGTACTGAACTGACTAACCCCTTACAGAGAATTCTTGAGTCAGATTCTTGGTAAAACAAACCTAACTTAAACGGCTACTTACTTACTCCCTCCCACGTATTAGGCTTAGGTCAGGTACACCGGGGTAGGCGTAGTTAGAAGCACCAGTTGAGTACGATTAGTCATTGTATATATGTATGTATATCTTTTATCCATTTTAAAGTATCATATGGCTAAGAAACCATATCAATGCTTTTACAGTATTATTTTATAATCCTGCTTTTACTGTATGCACTTTACTTAACCTTAAGTATTGCTACTGTAGCGATTCATTTCTCTTGTATGCGAAAAAGAGACTGAACAATAAATAACACCTTTTATTGAACACGCCCATCTCTTCTTTCTCTACAATCTGGTGGAACTAAGTATGCACGTACTGACTGAGTAAAATAGTTGTCTTTTGTTTTCACACGACTCTAGAGATATACTCTTGATTAGGGAGAGCAAAGCTGTCATGTTCTATGGTTGTCAGAAACTAAATCCCTTCTTGTCTATCCAAGGAGGTTAAACTCCTCCTCGCCTATTCGAGAAAGTTTCTAGTGAACTCTGAGCTAGCTGGCACACAAAACTTAAGTCTAATATCGTCAGTAGAAGACATAGTTAACCTCTGTCCTACGTCTATACTATTGAAGATATTATTCCAATGCGCAGAGCCTATTGGGATAATAGGAACTACACTACAATCCAGGCCAATGGCAAAAGCACACTGCCTGGCTTCACAAAATGGCCACGAGCCAAATGGCCAGGCCACCCACAACAACAAGAAAGGGAAGACAGACAATGCAGGACTATGGCAAAAGCACACTGCCTGGCTTCACAAAATGGCCGCAAGCCAAAGGGCCAGGCCACATCAACAAGAAGCATAAGTCAAGAGGAACAAAGGGAAGACATGCAGGCCTATATGACTAAAGCAGCACACTGCTAAACTATCACCCCAAAATGGCCACCAGCAACATGGTCACTGACAGACACAACAAGCAGGAGGCCTGTAAAACAATGAACTTAAGCAGACCTATATATGTCCAGACAAAGAAGGCATGCCAAACAACACAGCTTTAATGCAAAATTGTAAAAACAAAAATCCACCAGGATAAAAAAGGTTTGCAAGTTACACAACAACCACACCACACTAGGCATTTATTTACCACACACCAAAAAAGTGAAATACCCCCAGAAAAATACTTTTTGCAATTCGATCCAATGCAATTCATGCCCTAAAGGATGTTTAAATTCAACAGACACCACAGAAACAGTTGTTTCATGCACCCATGAGTAGCTCTGGGCATACTGGCTGAAAGGCCTATTTATTGGGCCAGACTACTGGACTAGTGAATTATATAAATATTGCAAATTGATTGCAAAAGTTGGAGAAAATATAGTGAACTTTGCAACATGTTTCCTTTATCAAACAAAACTAGTAGAAAACTTACATCCAAAGAAAAACAACTAGGCCCCTACTAAAACTAGAGACCACCCACAACAATAAATTCTACAAAAAAACGATGAAAAGTACCAAAAAATGCAGGTGCAAATACCCAATCAAATAAACAACATCAATTCTCCAACTTACTTGTAAAATCTCAAATCCAAAAGTCCTCAAATCCAATGATATATGATGCAGCAAGCACTAAGAGTGATCCTTTCAGCTCCAAATCCAAATGAAAAGTGAACAGGGCATAGACAAAGCACTGGGAGGAGCCTGCTGGACTGAAACAGGAAGTTGGAGATTCTGGGACACTTCCTTCCCTTAAAAAAAAGTTTTTAAAAAAGGATTCCTTGCACAAAAAAGTACAGCAAAATGTCAATCTGAGGAGGTTTCTTTCTTCCAAATTATCATTTTCGAGACGGTTTTATGCTGCTTGAGAGATATTCTTCTCCAGATTGCAATTTCTGTGTGTTCATTATCACGATCTCCACCGAACTTCTGCCGGATGTCCAATGGGGCATCTGACTGACGTGTTCACGATTACACACTCTCGCGGGATCACGCGGCCGGCTACCAAAATCTCTTGGCGCACGCGAACGGATAGGAAATCTTGTTGGTGAATGCAGGGATCCAAGTAAGTCGCTATAGCGCACACGAAAACACATTTTGAAAATGTGTACAAGAAAAAAACTCCGCTACGACTCGGATTGCTGAGTTTTCGGTAACTCCACGTTCTACGCGGAATGCGGAGTTGCCGAAAATCCGCAACCTCAGCGAGCGATTTTACCATGTTTTAGGAAGAGAGGGCACAAGCACTTTACCATTGTCTAGCAAGATAAAAGTGCACAGAATCCTAAAAGCCAACAAATACAGGTTCAGCAAATGGCAGCAGAAGAAGGAAACAATCTAGGGTGTCCCAGCAGAAAGGCCCAGTCCAAATATTATGTAGCTGAAGCTCAATAAAATAAAGCTCCAAGTGAAGGCCTTTCTATGAGTAAACATGAAAGGTGATGTGAGAGAGTGATTGGGGGACTATTCTGCACTTAACAGAATAATCTCACAGAACACACTATATGTTGGTGAACTGGATTCTAATGTCAGAATGCCTTTCTTATTTTTAAGACGAACAAAGCAAACACAAGGAGATGATGGACGGACCACTGAAACTTTTCAAACACTCACCCCCAGTCACAGATTTGGGTTGAATCCATCATCGTTCTTTATCTCACTTCGCCACCCCAGTTCAGACACAGCTATATGCAATCAGTTCTGACCCTGTGCCTCATGGGAACAGTCCATCTTGAACTGCCAAACCATGGCTTCTCTGGACCAGAAACAAGCATCCTCGGACCAGTTTTGGGCTAACAGCCATCATCAGCAAGTCTAGCTTGAATCCAGTGGCAAAGTGAGTAAGGGACCCACGTCTGGGCATACCCTGCCAACTTAGGGCAAACAAAGCAAACACAAAGAGATGATGGACAGAGTGCTGAAACTTTTCAGACACTCACCTCCAGTCACAGATCTGGGTTGAATCCATCATCGTTCTTTAGCTCACTTCGCCACCACAGTTCAGACACAGCTATATGTAAATCAGTCTTGACCCTGTGCTTCATGGGAACAGTCCAGCCCGAACTGCCAAGACATGTTTTCCCGGGAACATAAACAAGCATCCTGGGACCTGTTTCGGGCTATCAGCCCTCATCAGCCAGGCTAGCTTGATGGAAGTGGCAAATTGAGCATATTTCCTATTTTTAGGGCACTTATTTCATGTGATGTAGTTTAAAATCCACTTTTATGAAACGTGGGTTGGCTAGAGCAAAGCAAGAGGGAAGATGCAAGTTTTGTACTGATTAATTGTTCTGTGTGGAAACTCGGGTCTTCAGCATGGACCCTGCTTTTCTGATAACACACCACAGAGCCTCCCATTACTCAAATGAGATCCGTATTGCAGGTGAAGAGATTGTCTGGCTTAGGAGGTGGAGTTCTTGTTCACTGCCTCTGCTGCCTTCCTGCCTGGCAATTCTTCACAAGACTCAATCATACCGTTGCAAACCAATAACAACAAGCTGAGGTACGCAAGCCAATTGTCACCAACATCAGACTGCCCTTTTGGTACTGTCCAGACTCCATAGTATTTGAACCAGCTTCTTCTGCTGTTCAGTCAACTGGCTGCTGATTGTTCTTACCTTAAATTAAACTCTGCCTCTCTTCTCGGAATTCATCAAATCATATGAATATTTTCTGTTTAGCGAAACACATTCTCTGCTAATGTAGAAATGCAGCTGACTCACAGAGAGAGACTTCTTTCTTGATTCCCAGAAAGCGCTTCCCCAGAGTTGTGGACAGAGGGAACCGTCAGGTGTGCTTGTGCACCATGGTGTTTCTTTTATGTGTGGGTGGTGTGGTTTGCAAACTGCAGTTCCGTTCCCGGGCTCTTGATTCGCAGTGCCCCCAGTGAGGTTATCTCCTCCATGCAGAAAATCCGCAACCTCTTCCAGCAGAGCAGATTTTAACACCCATGGTTACCTTGTACATGCAGTGCCATTTACAAGGAATGTACAAGTAAAGTATATGTACCAGTCAGAGGTAGGTCAGTTTTACCATGTTTTAGGGAGAGTGGGCACAAGCACTTTACCATTGTCTAGCAGGGTAAAAGTGCACAGAATCCTAAAAGCCAACAAATACAGGTTCAGCATAGGGCAGCAGAAGAAGGAAACAATCTAGGGTGTCCCAGCAGAAAGGCCTAGTCCAAATATTATGTAGCGGAAGCTCAATAAAATAAAGCTCCAAGTAAAGGCCTTTCTATGAGTAAACATTACAGGTGATGTGAGAGAGTGATTGGGGGACTATTCTGCACTTAACAGAACAATCTCACAGAACACACTCCATGTTGGCGAACTGAATTCTAATGTCGGAATGCCTTTCTTATTTTTAAGGCGAACAAAGCAAACACAAGGAGATGATGGGGAGAGCACTGAAACTTTTCAGACACTCACCCCCAGTCACAGATTTGGGTTGAATCCATCATCGTTCTTTAGCTCACTTCACCACCCCAGTTCAGACACACCTATATGCAATCAGTTTTGACCCTGTGCCTCATGGGAACAGTCAAGCCCGAACTGCCAAAACATGTCTTCCGTGGACCAGAAACAAGCATCCCGGGACCCGTTTTGGGCTAACAGCCCTCATCAGCCAGGCTAGCTTGAATGCAGTGGCAAAGTGAGCATATTTCTTATTTTTAAGGCACTTATTTGATGTGATTTAGTTCTAAAATCCACTTTTATGAAAAGTGGGTTGGCTAGAGCGAAGCAAGAGGGAAGATGCAAGTTTTGTACTGAGTAATTGTTCTGTGTGGAAACTCGGGTCTTCAGCGTGAACCCAGCTTTCCTGATTACGCACAACGGAGCCTCCCCTTACTCAAATCAGATCCATATTGCAGGTGATAGGCTGTTTGGCTTAGAAGGTGGAGTTCTTGTTCACTGCCTCTGCTGCCTTCCTACCTTGCAATTCTTCACAAGTCTCAATCATACCATTGCAAACCAACAACAACAAGCTGCGGTACGTTAGCCAATTGTCACCAACATCAGACTGCATTTTTGGTACTGTCCAGACTCCATAGTATTTGAATAAGCTTCTGCTGTTCAGTCAACTGTCTGCTGATTGTTCTTAGCTTAAAGTTAAACTCTTCCTCTCTTCTCAGAATTCATCAAATCATATGAATATTTTCTCTTTAGTGATACACATTCCAATTGTCTTCTCTGCTAATGTAGAAATGCAGCTGACTCACAGAGAGAGACTTATTTGTTGATTCCCAGAAAGTGCTTCCCCGACACCTGAGTTGTGGACAGAGGTAACAGTCAGGCGTGCTCGTGCACCATGTGTTTCTTTCTTCTGTGGCTGGTGTGGTTTTCAGACTGCAGTTTTGTTCCCGGGCTCTTGATTCACAGAGCCCCAGTGAGTTTATATACTCCATGCCGAAACGTGTTGCAATCATCTTGCCGGCCATGCCTTTGACTCAGTCTTCAGCCTAATTGTCAGCCGGCCGCTTACTGGTCATCCAGAGCGGCAGCTGCTGGTTCATCTCACCCTCTCCTACCCCTCACTGGGCCATTCCTGCAACTTCCCTCACCCTGCCTGCTGCATCGGTGATTTGCAGGCACTGCTGTTAAATGGAGGTTTTCAGGGAGTGTTGTGTTCCATCTGCAGGAATGGTGTCAGACTGTTATACACATACTCCAAACTGACATCAAGAAGACGCCACGGGTAACAGGCCCATTACCTCTGGGTAAACAGGACGCGTTGGTGGCGCTATTCCAAGCCTTGCAAGGTTGGCGGAATTAACGTAGGGCAGGGAACTACAATTCCCATGAGACCTTCGTGAATCGACGTTGCATGCGTCAGAGAAAGTGGAAAGGATTAAAACTAATGTTAGCGTTGAATGCGGGGCAGATTATTCGTCTTCATGAAGCTATTGTTTACACGTCAGAGGAGGCCGGAGCTGGTGGCTCTGTAAGGGTATGGACATACCAATCCACAGTCCAGTATACTATTTGGTTTCTTGTGCAGGTGGTTATTCTGCCTACTTCTTGAACTTACCACCTTGTTTCTTGCTCTATTCAGTGCACAGCTATTTCTTATGACAATGCATGTTTGAAGTACTTGGTTCTATGGGAGTACAAGACCTAGCCTAGTCGTGCCTGGGGTCACCCGATGTTTTGTATCTGATCAAAGTTGATTGTCACAGGATTACTCAGGATTGTAACTGTGAACCATACAGTGGGGACTTCAGCTTCTGCTCTTCCACCCTTTGCGGTAGCTCGTCATAGGCCACAGCCGTAACAGCAGCCACAGCCATAACCCGGGGCCACAATTGCAATCGGCTGACACAATCACCCTGGTCAAGTCTAGCTGAGGCCATTGAAGTCCAACAGCAGGGAGCCAGGGGTCTCGACCGACGCCCAACACTCACTATTCAATGCTTGTGATGACCTGGTAATCCGGCAGGAGCGGTAAAAGAGCCGCAGCCCCTGCCTTTGCATTTTCCTTTATTTAAAAAAAAATCTGGCAGTCGCAAGGGTGCGCGCGCATACTATCTGATATTAAGATCTCGCAGCACCCGACCTGGACCGGGTATCGACACCAAGTAAAGAAGTGCTTCCCTGGGTCTTGCCGCCCCACCCGCCTAATATTTTTTTAACTGTCCCAGAGAAAGTCAGGCGAGGTGGGGGACACACTGTTTACTCTGATCTCTGCTTCTTTTCTCCTGCTGTAGCGGCCGGTCAGCAGCTTGGCGAGCAGTGACCTGACCGGTGGCCTAGCACAGCAGTTTTGAGGTCTGAAGACTAGTGAAAGGCGAGGGGTAGCGCCTGCTCAGATCACCCACTACTGCCTGCTTTCCTGGCACTGTACAACATAATTACACCTGGCTGTTATACGCCAACATAATTATTGACTTAACTCCAACCACAGACATTGACACCAACACATCTACAGCTATAACTATCACCTCTCATCAGAGCTAAAAACCGCCTACGACCACCTGAATGTCTTCATCTGAGGCCCAGGTCATTATGAGGGCTTGTCAGCACCACAGGGCCTCCAACCGGGATGTGACTAGGAGGGCACATCCCTTCCTCCAGGTATGGAAAATATCACACAGAATATTCCATTAATGATGTTCCATCACCACTGCAAAAAGGAAGGGTCAACAACCCAAGTTACACAGTTCAGAGGCGCTTACAACTCACAACATGTTACATACACCTCTTCCTTTTGGTATAATATCCAGTTCCTTACTTGAGAAGAAAAGCCCACTGATAAGTTTACCAACGTCGGAGACTCTGGAAGCTATTAAGTCCATTAAAGACGCAGTGCCTGCATATACTCAGACTTCATTAATATGGGCGTATGCCCATAGCAAGATCCCGCATGGACAGGAAAAAGGCGAGTTTCATTAGGAATGGAGGCATTCTAGAAACAGGGAAAAAACATCAATAGCGGATTACTTCCATATAAAATCTCCTCAGCATGCCCACCCAGACTCTCCAGTCTCAATCGGGAGAAGGGATCCTACAGTAGGTCTAGTAGCTACTCCTGCCCCTACTACAGAAATAATATCGCTTATAACCCCGTCCCCCAGAATTAACAGACATAACCAGGAGTACCAACAACTAATAAATAGTACTATAATAGACTTATTGCCCGGAAGTCCACTAGATAGCATGCTGGCAGAAATCGATTTATCAAATAACACAATGGGAAAAGACCAAAGAGGTGAAAATTGTACCCATACCATAACTTGCCCCTTAACGTCCATGGATAGCACACTGAAGGCTCAATACCCACTTAAAACACACAGCATAACAACGGCTGCTCAGATCCACATCTGCGGGGAATGAAAGGTGGCACAGGACAGTATAGCACAGGTGGACTAAGCCTCAGGTCATTGGACCAAGACGACCTTGAAATCCTAAAAAGGGATCCAATGGGGTACATATGCTGGCCAGAGCCTACTCAGGGCTCCACCTCGTAGCAAGGATAAAAACATAACAAATTTTATAGAGCCTGAAGAAGTCTTTGAGCTGCATTTCTTTCAACTACCAGCAGATCATAGCCCCAAAAGGAGTTCAAGTGTAACGGAATATCAATTTTCATCTGATATCAAAACGACTAACAATATCATTAAGAAAGACACCCTATTGACCTCTGTAAATGCCACTTTAGCCACTTTAGCTACTGCGGTCAATGCTCTGACATGGCAGTCTGATAAACTGGAATTGCAACTTGCCTTAGTTCAAGCCTTGGCAACCTCAATCTTAAAAATAGAGGAAAAAGTCAGTTTCCTGGAAGAGAAGCTAAAAAACGGTGGAGGCACAGAAATCCCTTGCCATCATGGACTTGCTATCAGATTGCAGAGAAACTATGTACCTTACCAGATGCCCTGAACTTAATGATAATGGACATAAAATTAGCCCTAAAAAGCACCCTCAGCAGGCCCGACCAAAAACCAATGGATACAGAATCTGAACAAACTGAGCCAAGAGTAACCTATATACTGGAGGCAGCTGATAAGGAAACTTCACAGGAAATCCGGCAATTAGGCATGATGTCACCAGAGAAGGTTTACACAAAACCTCCTCCGCATACCCTAGCATCAAATCATGACCAGGGAGCCTCCCTCACCCCTATAAGTGCAGGAGCTGGTTCCAGAAGCAAATGTTAACATTCCACCTGGCAATCTCAACAGTAAAACAATACCAGAAGGAAAACAATGGTCTTTTGCTCTATCAAAAAGAGCAAAAAAAAACTAAAGAAGGCCAGAAGCAAAGCAGAGAATGAACATTTCTGAAATCAGCTCCCCCAAGCAAGAACAAACAGCTACAAGCTTGCCTAGCATAAACCCACAATTTAAAGGCAATTGAAAAACAAAGAACGAGGAAAATCCACTCAATTGTCTGCTCATCCTCTCCATGCAACCCTGGATTTACTATCCACTTTATTACCCACTCCACCTAAGCCAGACATAGACTCTATTACGGTACAAAGCACAGGAATACAATCCACTATGCCAGGTACATATTCACAGGGGATGCAACCGCCAACCACGCAAGAGCAGGAGGAAACCTTGCCCAGAAACAGAGGACTCATGATAAAAGACAATCAACAGCACCACCATTCCAAGGTACTGTGACATTAGCCTTCTCTCCATCCAGGCAAAATGTAAGTTCCATTACTGATCGAAGCCCTCCAACTCTACCCTCAGTTTCCATCACCCAAAAACAGAGGGCACAGCAACTATCCGGTCGGGCGCCGATACTATTTCCTCATGAATTAAATACAAAAGTGCTGATCCACTGAGAATATCATTTGGGCTCAACAAGATTAGACCAAGTACCAACAAGCATGTTACCCCCCGTATACATCCACAATGAAGTTCAAACAAAAACACGCCCGGGCGAGGACCATTCGACTATGTTGGCCCTCATACCATACTATCCCTTTAAAGGGAATAATGATGTCCTGAAACGCTCCAACTTATTAAGGTTGTTCCAGGCCATTCCCACCAAGTCCAAAATAACGTCTGAGGACATTTTGAGTGTAGAGTTTAAATCCATGCTGGAGTGCAGTAACGGAAGTGTAGCCACAGTCTGAACACTAAAAACACAATTACTGACAGAAGCCAAACTAGACTGAAAGCATATTCTTGAAGATTGGGGCATAGGATTCTCTAAAATCTCTCCACCCAAATATCCATTGCATTTAAAAAGGCTAATCAATCTTTCCAACCCAAAAGCACATCCCTACAGTATACTAATGGGGACTGGGCACTCTTCCTGCCATCCACTGTCAGAAAACATACATATTGCTTGCACCCATTCATCAATAAGAGGCCCTATTAGGAAAATCACACTCGGACAGACTGACAGAGCACACAAACATCAATCGGCCAGGAATTGGGTGCCACACACCCTGCCCAGGGAAACAACAGATTATTCTTAGCAGCGAGAAGTGCCCACCAGAGTCTCAACAATCCATAACATCTTCTGTCATGAAATGTAGATGGGATATTAAGTCTATTAAGCTTAAATACAGCAAAATCACTTTTAATGGCATCTGACGTCCTTTGCCTAAGAAATGTGGTCATTAACCCCAAAAACAATTGCTGGCTTTCAAAGCATCCATCAAGTAGTAAATACAAAAAAAAAATTTTAGGAGGCCATCGGGAGGCTTGTCAATTTATCTTAATTTGAATCTGAAATTAACAATAACTCCAATTTTGACCCAAGATGAGATGCTCCAAGCACTTATACTGGAGAGATTGAAGACACATGCCCCCCGAATTAAGATCCTCCTGATTAATGTCTATTTTAATAGCTTTGGCTTGGCATGGGATAAAAGACTAAGCCAGCTGGGTGACAACATGGATCAACTTCTTTGCGATCATGTAAATCATGAAATAATACTCTGTGGGGATTTTAACCAACGATATCTAGGATCTTTCAACACTGACAGTTTACCTCTAAACCCCTTAAGCATTCAACTAAATATAATTTTAAGTACACATGGACTTCAGTCCACACAGACTATAGCTAAAAACCTTGAGGCGTTAACACAGCCTTTAAAAACCTTAAGGGGGATGAGCACTATAGACTATGTCTTTGCCTCTGAAAACCTATGAATCACCTAGAGAGCTTCAAAGTACACACGTCAAATGAGAGTAATCATTTCCTCCTCTGTACAATCTTTAATTTTTGCCTAACCACTCACGAAGGTAACATGATATTGGGTATCTCCCATAACGACGAAACAGTACACATAGTCCGAAGAATAAAATGGGGCCCGGTCAACCTCCAGAAATTAACATCAAGGAAAAACACTATTGAACGGTCCCTACAGGCCCAAAATGGTGGTTACTTACTAATACACAGGGCACTCATAATCAGAGGATCCATGAATCACTGGATTTTCGCCCAGGCGGCGGGCGACTTCAGCCAAAATCCCTTAACAAATTTAATCTATAATGATTAACTCACAGTTTATCCATAAGCTCACAAGAAAACTCAGAACCAACAAGAGAAAGCTGCCTTGCAACTGAAACTCTAAGGCGCAAGAAAACAACACAAGCAATTGGTATGGCAGGAAAAAAATTAGCAGAGAGATAAGGATTGACAATATTTTTACTTGATGATGAGTAAGCATAACCAGGCTGACTTATGGAGGTATATCAAAAACAAAACATGCTGGGATGTTACAAGGAGTAACGCCATCAATGAAGTCATGTTGACCTCGCACATAAAAAAGCTATATGAAGTTGCACAACTGGGAGCCTTTTTACAAAAAACTTTAAATTCAAATAGCTGTGACCCCCAAGTATACGACCAATTGCATTCAAAAATTGATACGCAGAATACGAGATTCAGGAGCACCTGGCCCAAAAAGATTTCCTGCCCAACTGTTCAAAGAAGATTCAGCACTATGGTCTGCAATACTTTGTTCACTGTTTACTACTTATTTTAAGTCCGCTATTGTCAGAGAGCACGGACGCTGAACTCATGGCTCAACTACTAGCAGTAGGTTCAACTACAGCTGACTGTCCATCAACCAACGTCCAGAGTCCTTGTAAAACTCGGAGGAAGAAAAATAGGAAGGGAAGAAACAAGCTCCCAATTAGCAGGGGACCCCGTAAAGAATCGCCATCACATTTGTCCCCAATAGCAATTACCCAAAGTCCAAAAGTTGAACATGTAAGTCAACCCATGCGCCAACTCTCACCCGAAGACTCGGAGGACTCTCCCCCGGCATATATTGCCAAACCATTGGTGGCTTTGAGTACACCACCAAGAGACGCATCTCATAAATCCCCTCCTCTTGAAAAGAAGGAGGGACTCCCCCAAACAAAAACAACTCAAACTGTAAATAGCCCCGACTTTATAAGGACCATTAAAACTGAACAAAGTCTAACTACAGAAATCGGCAACAACATTCTGTCCAGCAATGCAGAGTTATCCAGACACAAACAGGGGAACTAATAAATATCACAAGGGACACATGGAGAGAAAGGCACGGTAGGCAACAACAAACTTGTCCCACAAGTAGCAGTTAAGCCGTTCACCACAGCTCGGCGACACAGGAAGCAAGGCAACTCAAGCAAAGCAAACTGCAGTGCACCACGGGGATAGCACAGCTACTATTCTGCTTACCCCACAATATACATCCCGCGGTAGTGATGATATATTGAACAGAGGAAACATACTGAGACTCTTACATTTAATCACAAGCCTAGAAAATATTGGCTCCTCTGATCTGCATCGAATAGAGTTCCAGTCAAACAATAATCTACAATGCTCAGAGATAACCAAAGCAACCTGGACCTCCAAAGAGACAGTCCAAAAAATCATGATGGAAGTGAGTACATTTAAGTAATGGGGGATAAAACCTGAAATTTAAAAACTACCGTCCTATCCGACACCCTTCCTACCCCTCACTGGTACACCCCTATGGAAAGACACCAAGTATTATTGCATTTGGGATACATCATCCCAAATGCAAAAATCGCAATTTAAGGAATCTCTAAATTAAGATTCCTTAAATTGCGATTGCTTTTAAGGAATCCCAAATTGAGATTCCTTAATTGCAATGCGTCAAAGTAAAATAATTTGCAATTTCGCTAAAAGGAGTAGCAAATAATTCAACTTCAAGGTAATTTGCAAAAACTTTAAAAAATGCACTTCTGTGCATTTTTCAAAGTTTCATGTTGCGCACACACATGCCCTGAGGGCATTTGTGTGCGCAACATATGTTCACGGATCAATTTCAGGGGTGCAACAGGGTGTCCTATTGACACCCTGGCACCGTTAAAATTGCATTCTCAAATTGCAATTCTCTAATAGAGATTCACAAATTGAGAATGTCTTCCCATTCATTGCTATGGGCCTATAGGAATGTTTAGAAATCGGTATTTTTAAGCGATTTCTACATGCATAGGCTTTTGCGATTCCTTAATTGCGATTCCTTAAAAATCATAATTAAGGAATTGCAAAAGCCAACAATGATGCATGTACCTGAAAGACCTTTCTATCAGCAGGAGACTCAAGGGACGTATGTCATACCTGGTCACCTGCCTCACAAAATCGGAGGCAAATTCAGTGCACCATTTATACAGCAGATCGTACAAACTGACAAAGGGAGAGTAATCTCAATCAAGTCTTGAACAACTCCAAACAAATTAAGATATGTATTTGGAACATCACTGGTCCAGCTAGCAAAAGTGAGGACACAGAGTTGCTGCAATACCTAAGCGCATTTGATTTGCTACTGCTGCAAGAGACCTGGGAGGAAAAGGCCTTTGACCTCCAAGGATACACATCTTGCTGCATCCCGGCAAAAAAGTGTTCCGATTTTGGTCGCCAATCAGGGGGGCTAATGATCATCGCTTCCATAGCAACAATAGGATAGATCTCAGCAATAGCATCCCATATAACACCTCCAAGCATAATGCAGGCGGTAAAGATCACGCTCAGGCTATACAGCCAGTGTCAAGAAGTCATAGTAATTAATGCTTACATCCATCCGAAACGTAAACATAAAGCTGCCAAAGAATTGATTGAAGCCGTAAAAAGATATTGTATGAAGTGAATTCTGTTCCGACTATATAATTCTAACAGGCGACCTTAACATGTATCTTTTTGGTTCCGGAGAAGGTGACGCTCTTGACCAAGAACTCAACTCTGCATGGGAAGTGCCAAGTCAGGGCTCCCCAATCATTAAGAAAGCTACAAACTGCTCAAAAGATCTATTACGGTAGTTAGAACATCTTAACTTAAGAGCCTCGAATGGGCGATTTCCGGGGGACGACACACCAACCTCAAAGTTCCACTCAAAACAGCAATCCTCTTACTTGGATTATACATTTACATCCCTAAATATGCTTGATATTGCATCTGCATTCAAGACTGGGACCAGCGAAAACAGTGACCACCTGCATCAAGAAATAACAATAAAAGCTAACTCAGCTCATAATATCGAACCATTTATAGGCATTAATATCGAAGTGGCCCCAAATCTTAAGCGGCTCCGATGCAACCCCAGCAATATCAATATTATATGTCAAAAGGTAAAAACTCTTTATATGCAATCAGAAAAAAGTAAGAGTTAACCGGTAGAAGGATGGCAAAATTTCATCTTGGCTATCGATGAGAATTTATTGAAAGGGCCTTCAAACAGATTAATGCATCAAACGAGAACACCGACCAAAATGCAGCCTCTCCAGAAATGAAAATCCAAAAGCAGATCATAAACTGAACTTTGAGGCAGATGAGGAAAGACCCATTAAACCAAGATTTACAAAAAGTTTTACTGGAAGCAAAAGAACTGCTAAAAAGGATGAAATGGGAAAACAAGAAGCAGAAAAATGAAGAATTATGGGTTAAACTCCTCTATGAAGCTAAACGGAAAAACAGCTCAAGATTTTGGCATATGATCAAAAGATTAAAGAATCCAGACCATCTTGGTTTAAATTCCAACATAACGGAGGAAGCATGGATAAATTACCTCTTCAAGCATTTCAACAACTCATCTGGTGACAACAGGGAGTATCTTGAAGAAGTAAGGAAAACAGGGCCCAATAAAGTAGTCTGCAGAGAAAAAACAAGAAATGACTGTATAACGGCAACTTTTCAAGCATCAGACCCAGGAGGAACCGAGCAACCTTGCTCCGTAGGCAATTTATGGCTAGATTCAAGTTTTCCTCCCTCAGCTGAGATTGACCACTCCATTCACAAATCAGCGGAAATCAAGAGACAAATAGCTAGGGGCAAACCGACAGGCGCCCCTGGTCCAAATGGTATCCCACCAATGTTGTATAAATCTGACGCCGAATTTTGGTCCATAGCATTAACCTCGGTTTTCAAAAATATAAAGGACACTCTGACATTACCGGAGTCCTGGTTTGGATCAGTACTAAGCCCAGTTTTCAAACAGGGCTGTAGGAAACTTCCAAATCACTACCGTCCTATTGCCCTCATAGACGTGGAGGCCAAGTATTTTGCAGGAACTATACTGGAGGAGTTAAGAACATGGGCGTCCGACAAATCCATCCTTCCTATTAATCAAACAGGCTTCTGCCAAGGTCAAGGGACCGTTACAAACATCATGACCTTGACCCTTTTGATGGATGCAGCAAAAGAAACCAAAACTCCCCTTTATCTGTGTTTCATTGATTATACTGCCACCTTCGATCACGTTGACCGGAATATACTTTGGCGGAAACTGGCAAACTCGGGTATACCAAAACGACTCTTAGACCAACTGATACTACTGCACACAAACACCTGGATTAGGGTTAAATGTGGAGCAGGAACACACCTCTGCAAGCAGATTCCAACAACAAAAGGGCTAAAACAGGGATATGTTCTAGCACCATTTTTATTTAACCTTTTCCTTTCGGACCTGTCAGGAGAACTTGACAACTGCCCCTGCCACGCACCAAAACTCAGAAAAACCACACTGTCCAATCTGTTGTACGCAGACAACCTGGTTTTAATCAGTCGAACTACGATCGGCCTTCAGCATCTTTTGAATGCAACTCCCACCTTCTCGGAAAGGAACCGATTGCAAATAAATGTTGCCAAAACTAAAGTTATGGCAGTGAATCATCGGAAAAAAAGGAAACACTTCTGGCAAATAAACGGACAAAGGCTGGACTTCGTAACCACCTATAAATATCTGGGAGTAGTCTTGAACCACAAGAATACGTTCAAGCCCCAACTGGAATCCTTGCAAGGGAAGGGAACCGTGATGTGTTTGACAATACAATCTCTAAAGGCCAAGCTCCCTGACTTAACACTTAATCCGCTGCTCCAGGTCTTGCGAGCAAAGCTACAACCGACTCTGACATATGGAAGCGAACACCTTCAAGGAAAGGATGAAGTGTTATTGAACATAGAGATAGCAAATTCATACAGGGCAATCTTCAATCTGCCAAGATACGTTTCTCCAGCTCAAATACGACTAGAATTCGATCTGTTAAAACAAACATTGGAAAGACGTGGCATGTACGTTACAACCTGACACAAGATTTGGAGTGATGAGGTTGGTTCTTTAAACTCAAATTTATGGGAGGAGCGGCTACACCAACGAAAATCCTCTGCCAGAGACTACTTATCTGATTCACTCCAAATCTTGGGACTGTCAGACCTTTGGGACATCTCTACTGATCTATTGACCTTAAAAAAAATCACGAAAAAATCAGTACGTATCATTTCCTGAATTGAGGACAAGAAGACATTATTCAAAAGAGCCCATGGCTGGATTACACTCAGTGATTATACAGTACTGCAGCCTCAAGAGTATCTTAACATCGGTATGAATCTAAAGATAAAGGACGCCTAGGTGTAATTCCAGTTGCCCCCCATCTCCCACCCTGGGAAAGAAAGAACTCTCCGCAATACTGTCGCTTGTGCAAAGCTGGCAAGGAAGATATCATCCATGTAATCTGTATCTGCTCCAAACTAAAGGACCTGAGGTCCGATGGACTGCGTCCATCGTTCAAACTATATGGTAATCGAACATGTAGGCAGGCGGTCAAACTGTGCTTCAACCCCAGCAAAACGAAATTGAATTGTCGGGTTACAAAATTTTTTGAACTGGTGGCGAAAAGACAGAACAGCACTCTCTCCGCGGATTAATAAAAAATAAAAAAAGCCGGACTGAAAATCATTGACACAGTGTCGTGCAGCCATGAACTTTTAAAAATAATGATGGCCATAAATTGATATTAAGTACATTTTTTTAATTTTTTTAAAGTTTTAGAAAGTTGTATAAAACGAATTTTAGGCTAAATATTAGCAATGTTCTAAATTGTTTTGTAAAGGTTTTAATTAACCATGTACAAATAAAATTATTACAGTTACTTATTTTAAGTTCCATCAGGTGCCTGATAGCTGGAGTGGATCAATATTGCATTCAATCTTCAAAAAGGGTGACAGGCAGAATCTTACAATCGTATGATTGCCTTACTGGACATAGAGGCTAAGGTCTATGATTCTGCTATTTTAAAACAACTTGAGACTTGGGCAACAACAAACGCAATAATTCCATTCTGGCAAACAGGCTTTAGACCTAACTCTTCCACACTGGATGAAACAGTCATTCTATCTTACCTTATCCACCAGGCAAAAATCAGAAAATCTTTAGCCCTCTAAGCATGTTTTGTGGACTATTCGTCAGCATTCGACCTGGTGGACTGCGGTATCCTATGGGACAAACTTCAGGCAAGGGGCATACCAAGCGATTTGCTTAATGTAACTATATCATTATACTCATTAACCTGAGTGAGGGTTAAGCTTTAAGACACTGCGCTAACTGGGAAGATCAACACTAACCAAGGACTAAAGCAAGGGTGCGTTCTGGTTCCAATGCTTTTCAATCTATATACAGCTGACATGTCTCGGGCGCTCAACAATGCCAACCTTATGCCACCCAAAATAGGCAAAGCTAAGATCACGATATTGCATTAAGCGGATGACATTGTTCTGCTCGACAATTCTAAAATAGGAATCCAAAAAGCCCTAAATGCTCTACACATATATAATATGGCATATGAGATCATAGCAAACGCCTCCAAAACAAAGGTGATAATATTCTGGAGGACGGGAAAACAAACAACTTGCATTTGGTCTCTGGGCCCTTTAAAAATCACAGGAGCAAAATCATATACCTACCTGGGCACATGGTTTTCAGCAAATTGCGCGGCCAACACACATCTGCACCACTTAAAGGATAAGGCTGCATTAATTACCACCAGACTCTGCCACATGCACACAGACCTTGAAGGCACCACCTCAGCCCCAATTCGAAAAGTGCTTAGGGCCATACTACCATCTGCAATCACCTACGGCAGCGAGGCCTTTCCGGGACAACTTATAAAAAACATGGAAAAACGTCATCTAAAAGCCTCCAATAGATTGTTTAAGCTGCCTTATTACACCAGGGACTTTCTGGAGAGACTTGAATTTAGCCTGGAGGGCATTGAATGGTCTAGCATGGTGTCCGTCCTAAAATATTATTATAAATGCATTACGGCCATGCCCTGCACCTTGAAATTTATTTTGCGAAATGCATTCAAAATCAAAAACAGCCCTTGGTCCACCTATTTGATGGCAGCAGCAGCCTCTCTTCAAATTGATCTGACAGTTTGAAACACCTCATCACTTACTCAAACTGCTGTAAAAAGCATACTAAAAAAACAGATAAAACTCCTCTCGAAGACCGCAAACATGGAAAATGTCAAGACCACACCACCGTTAAGGGCCCTGGCAGCATCCTATAATAAAAACTGCCATGTCGGCCTCCGTGCACAACCTTGTTGTAACTGTACAAGTGGGAAAGCCTTTTTAACCCAAATTCTTGCTGTGAGGATGTTGGGACTCTAAATCAAAGACTTTAACCCAAATAGGCCACTTCTCTCTAATATTGTTAAGTGCAGACAGGGGTGGATTGGCACTGCGGGCACTCGGGCATGGGCCGAAGGGGCGGTGTCTCAGTGCACTCTGTGGGCGGGTTTTTCCCCCTTTACCAGTGAACAGAGATCACTGAAAGGGAGACTAAAGCAGCCCTGCCCGGTGTTCCGTCATTTTAATCTCCACATCGGGATGATCTCCCCCTTCCCATAAGTAGGGGGAGACCAAACCGATGAGGGAGAGCATCTAGTTAGCTTATATCTGTATTTGTAAGCTCCCCTTTAAGTAGGGGGAGACCAAGAATAGAGCCAGTTCAGTGATGATCAGCTGTGGCCTCTCCTTGACCCCCTGCCCTGCCAAGCAATCACGCTGATGGTGGGCTGGGGAGGGGTGATTGTGTGCCAGATACGGCCTCCCAGGGGGCCATGTGTTTCTCAGGCCTATGAGCCATCTTCACCTCGCCCCCCCCTGGGGCCCATGCTGCCCAGAAACAGTGTTTGCTTTAACACCTCACAGTCCTTCGTTCAGGGCATAGTGGGGAGGAAGAATGGGTCTCACTGTGGGGGTCAGGTGATGTGGGCAACTGGCCCCCCCAGCCCCATGGATGACCCAGAAGCTATGTTTTTGCTTAGCCCCTCTCCAGCCACGCCATTGCCCTGAGGCAGGGAAGGGCTGGGGAGGGCAGAGTAATTTACAAATAGCTGGGGCCTTGCTGTTTTCAGGTGCTTCTGCTGGAGGGCTGGGAATAATTTTTTAAGAGAAAGGGGCCTCGCTGTTTTTTTCAGTTGCTCCTGTGCTGGAGGGATGAGGAATAATTTTGTAATAAAAAGGGGCCTTGCTGTTTTCAGATGCTCCTGCGCTGGAGGGGCTGGGAATAATTTGGTAATAGAAAGGGGCCTGTCTGATTTTCAGGTGCTCATCTTGTAGGACATTGTCACCTTGGCCCTGTGTCCTTCCCAAGAACAATATCCTCCCACTTACATTCCTTGTGTGTTTCATGAAAGGGCATGGCCGCGAATGTGGGCCACGCCCCGCAAATGTGGGCCACTTTTTTCGTCAGTGCCCGGACAAAATTGTGATCCTAATCCGACCCTGAGTGCAGATTATGTGGCTATAAATCTGAAACTCTTACACATCTACTGAACTGTTGTCAGTCGCTGCCGCACCTTCAGAGAACACTATTAAAGCCACTATTCTTAACCCATGGCATAAGAACATGCAACAATGCAATAAAGTGGATTTTTAGCACCATGGTTCCCTTTGAACTGGCTAGAATTGGTAAATTTTTTACCTCCTCAAAAAAACACAACAAAGCAAGGAGATGACTGTCGTTTGATAATATTTTACCTATTGTACCACGGAGTTTCAGCATGTCACGCTCTGACTCTTGCAATTGAATATTAACAATTGCTACACATTCAACACAATTGTAGTGGATTACAATTTTTTTTATATTATAAGTATGATTGTGTTAGAGAGCCCTGCTAGGACTCATAGCTTTTTTATATATCTGGTATATTGGTTTTTAAACGATCAAATTGTCAAAAACCTAAACAAAGTCAATTGCAGATGTGAGTTTTATACTTAGGTATTACATGTTGATCCCGCTTGAGGGCAATGCAATGTCTCTTAAACGTTTTATATTGTTATGGTTTTTATTAACTACACAATAAAAGAAAACTGAAACTTGAAACTACTCATGCTCATAAATCACAGTAATTACAAGACATGTAAAACTGCCAATTGGTTCTGGGGACATCCGTTGGCCTTTGTGGCAATGTACAAAACCACATTGGAATTTATATCATTCAAGAAAGACTTATGAGGTCTATGAATCATAACAAACCCTTCAGTGAATTATAACCTTGATTTTGGGGAAGGTCTTTATTTGCATAACAAGACGATTCTCCTTATATACTCATAATGTGTAATCATGTTTTCTAACAGGGATCATGAGTCCTGAAAGTTGGTTCATACCATGTGAGGTTGGGCACATGATATCCTTCGGAAGGTATTCTAAAGATTAGTCATATATGAAGTAAGTAACCAGGAAAGTGTTGAACTATAATTTATGTTCTTTGCATCTTTTCAGCTTTACCTCCCCCAAAGGAGAAACCCCATAGCCTTCTAATTTACAGATATGCCGGTTAATATCTTGAAGTTTTTCTAAGGTGGTGTTATTTCCTTTACAGGTAATGAAAAAACTCAGCTAGAATTTGATATGCTAAATAGTGTTACAGTGAGTGATAGCACATGTTGTTTTGTTTCTTACAGATCTCCCTCCCTACTGTTCCTTCCCTATCCTTCCCTCGCTTGATCACCTTAAACTTCAGTGCTTTCATAGAAATTCGTAATTGAGGCAGGCGAGAGGTGGACCTAATAAGCATCGAACCAACTCTGAGGATACATCGATCATATGATCATAACACAGACAGGGGGTATTGTGGGGGTCCTTGCTATGAGGTTAGGGCCGGAAGTCACACTGGTCTGAGTGTGGTGATAAATACAAGTGGGCAGTGGCTAGTTACAGTAAGCCATTAGGAGACTTGGAACCAGATACAGTCTTGTGTGAAGGCAATTGCAGTCCTGGGAAGGGGCTAGGGGTTTAGTTGAGTGGATTGTGCCATGGATTGAAGTTCCTGGCCATGGCTCAAGAGTTTTGCATTTTGTGCACCGATGGCAAAGGCTAAAGCCAGAACAGCTGGGATGAAGAAAGGAAAAGTCTTAGGTAATTTGTCTGTATTGGCTATGACAAAACTGAGTCCATATGGCTTAAGGTTTTGGAAAGCTGGTGGAAAGATAACTAACTTTACCCCTGGTTGGTGAGCAGAGCATGCAACTTCGTCTACCTAACTCACCCCATGCAACCATATATGGTTCAGTGGTAGTGGATAAGAAAGTTAACTAGGAGAAAGGCTTGCAAGAATCTCAAATAAACCAAGTAAATTGGGTAAATCAAAATGATGACCCATGTGCCCTGAAAGGCTTGTCAACTCCAATCTTAGATCGAGTTTATACCTGAAGGGTATTGACATCAGAACCAAGAACCAGCAGTAGAAGACTATCAATAAGAGATTACATGATTTCCACTTCGGCACTTCCCAATACAATGAAGTCTCCCTTGGAAGTTAAGAAAAAGGAAACAAAGGAGCGTGTTTTTGAAGCTCATCAAGCATTCAGGCCAATGCCTATGTCTACGCCTATCAGTACATCTAAGCCTTCATCTCTGCCCATCTTGCACAAAGTTTTTCACACAACAAATTTAAAGTGAGTTCAACCTAAAGCATCTAATGGAAATCTTAAGGGTTACATTTGTGAGTAGGTTACATAGCTGCCCTGATGATAGAGTTCTGTTGCAAGAGGCGCAAGGGGATTGTTCTTTGGAAATACTGGAATACAATCAAAAGGGTGTTCAGAAGAAAACCCTCTATAGGGAATAGCAAAAGAGCAAAACCCATCGTAGGGATACCCTTACTTCTGGAGATGTGATCTCAGACTTGGCGGATGTACATAATCATCACACAGATTATATTGATCATATTGTAATTGGGGATAGATCCTTAATAGCAATGTTTGCAGCAGAGGAGTGGGGAGTGTATGAAGACACAGAGGAGCTGGATATGCCTCTTTGCTCAATGATATCAGCACAGGCCATAGTAGTTCCAGCCTGAAACCTAAACAAGGAATTCCCTTATCTCTAGATATAAGGTGTGAAGGAACAATCTGCCCAATGAAAAAACGAGCTTCCATACCCTATATTACAGACTCAATTCTTGGAAATGGAAGTTCCTTCTCTGTGAAACATAGCTCTTTTAATGCAGAGGGGACTTTAGAAGGGAGCTGTGCTGGTAGCTGTCCCCTAGATTGTAGATTAAATATAACAAATGGACCATTGCGCTTGGCAATATACTTAATGGATTCACTGCACTATTATTTAAAACAGTAAATGATAAGGACTGATATTTCCCTAGCAATTCTGCAGCATTTGCTGCATTTACTCAATTTATTAGGTCTGAACAGAAAAGACAGTAATGTAGATAAGGAAATAGGGAACTAGATGGCAAGGAGGGATCTGCAGTAGAAATAGCTCCTTGTAATGACAGAATCCCTAAAATGCACGAGATGATTCAAACAGATGATGTGGGAGTAGTATAAAAACAAGTTATAGCAAATAACCATGCTGTGATGGTTAATGAGGAAATGAATGTTATAATGGACGTCAAACGTGGGTCTCCATTGCAGCTTATTGATAAGTCACAATCACATAGGTGGACAGAAGCAGTGGACGGGGCATTCAAAGAAGTGTTCCCAATGTTTAAGAAAATTAGAAGAAGGAAAGGGTCTTCGAACCCTCTGATTTAATAATATAAACACCTAAAGGATTGAGTCATGATTTAAAGATCATATACCTCTGGAGCAAAATAAAATTCCTAAAAAAGGGCAAAAAAAACATAGGTGTAAAAAATATCATGCAGGGATCTCGTGGTAAAAATGATTAGGACTTTGCAGAGTCAAGAGGTCACTGTTGAAGGCCAGGCGGACCCTTACACGATTCCTGGCGAAGGTCAAGCTGAGTCCCACAGGTTTATTACGGAAAGAAAAATTACATATTAACTGTGCCATAAAACCTATATAAAGGTTGTCACATCTCTACATGTTGATCAAATTGTACTTCTGTAACATATTACACTCTTTGGTTTATTATACGGATCATTGTGCTGATCCAATTCCTTAAACACCCGGAGACATACCTGCCCACCAATTTATGTAGTGCAAAATTAAAATCACACTTTATCACTCCCGGGCGTAAGAACAGGTCCAGGACGTGTTGTGGTTCTTCACTTTTGGGCCAACAGTAAAACTATTCTTCTACTGTCTAATTTCTACTAATACCAAGCTCCACTTACTAGAATGTGCTGCCCTAATTACTTTATAATTCCAAATAGCAATGAATAGTATAGCCATTCCCCTGAATATTATATTTGAATGGCTCTTTATAAGCATAATATAAAATATCTACCTTGGCGACACATTAACTGAGTTTCCTGCACACGAATGATAACTCCACATTTTGTTTTACTTGAAAAAAGTCCTTATCGCAATATACACTGAGAATGACGTGAGCAACTAAATTTAAGAATACGGAATTTCCCAAAAATATAACAAAGACAAACTTTTATCTATAATTAGAGGTCTAGAATGTACTTGCATCACTCTCCATTTATGAAATTTACAGTTGAAAATATCGGTTAAAAAACAAACTGATCAATGTCCAACTGCAATAGTGGGAGATGGGAATTAACTGAACCATTTCATCATCTAAATTCAAAAGCTTTTTTAATGACGCTAGCCGTATTGGTGCCCAAGGATTTGGAGCATTTCATGAGCTGTATGAATAAGCCTTTTCTAATGATATTTGAAATATCGGTGCCTCGGGCACTGGCACACATGGATAAAACATAACAAACAAGGATTAACAGAGCCAATTGGGCTCGCTTGACCTATTGGCTTAGCAATGCTTTAAAAAGTACAGTTGTGTCATATTAGCTTTGGCATTGCTTGACATAATTGAGATACAAACATTGATAAATCCAATAGTGGCACGTGACATTTTGGAATGCTTTTCTGTATAGTTCAAGATTGTTGTACCATTCCAAAATGGCTTCTGCATTCAGCTGCAAGGTGATGGCTGTCTTGAATCGGTATAGCAGTAATACTTGTATATAGAAAATATTACTCCAGAACATCCAGGCGACGCTAACAACTTTAACTGTGCTTGCACTTTAATTCCATAAGTGTGATGGGTGACCTTCTCTGGTGTCTTTGCTCCAGCAAGGACCCTGGACTCAACCGAGGAAAAACGGAGAGGCAAGATGGAACAATGGCAAGAGAAAGGTCAGCATCGGGTTACCAGCAACAACAAGGAACCTTACTACAGTATGGGAATGAGGGAAGAGGGAGGAGAAAGGACAGTGATGGACAGCCACCAGAAGAAATGCACCATATCACAAGGGAGAACAGAGGGAGGTTGGGTAATGAGAGGTGGCAGAAAAACAGCAAGGGGATACTGAAAGCAAAGAAGAGTCTGATTCAAAAAGTCAAATGCCATTGAAACATGCAGAGGGAAACATTATTTCAATTCCTTCCAGAGGAGGAAAGACCCAAGAGGAGAAGCAAATCCTTCGAATCTATGGGAATGTAAGAAACAAGAGCCCCTCCTAGTCATGAAGACAAGTTAGTCCAAAAGACCTGGGGTAGTGTTTTAAAAATATTGAGGAAATAATACAGTTTTAATAATGAGCAAAATTGACATGTAAGCTTTAATGAATAATAATAACATGTATTTAAATGCATAAAATATTAGGCAACCATAGTCACTGGTACTGGGCCTCAAATGGCTGAAGCAACATTGCCTGACAAGCTGACCTGACTAGAAATGTTAAATGTGCATAAAATGTTTATGTTCTAACATTTCCATGAACATACTTTTCATAATAAATAATAGTTGCATAAATGTTTTCTTATATTTCCACAGAATGTTCCTATTTCCATAAATATCACTGTTAACAAATTATTAGAAATTAGTCTTCTAATGCGGTAGGGAAGAGTTCATATATGAAGATGCATTAATAAAGCGAATGAATGGTTGCTGTGCTGAATGTTTTCTTTTTTGTTATATTGATGCTTCAACTTCCACATAGATCATTTTTAAACAAATGAATAAACTTGATGTATTGGAAGGTTAGAAATGTAGTTAATACGTGTAGAAAGTAGACCTGAATGGGAGAATGACCTATATTGAAACTTAGAATTGATACACTTAGTTGCAAACTAAGCAGTGCTGTCTGTGGACTATTGTATTCCTGTGGGAAGACAAGGATTGATTCCGTTCCGTAAGAGCATTGTACGATGATTGGCTGGCTGAAGGAGGAAGAAGACTGCAAGGTGCAACACTGATAAAATGTGTAGTCTATACTCGTGCAGGTTCCTAGAGTATGTTGCCACTTTCAATTTAGATTTTCAATTTATCCTTATTCCACGCTTCCCTCAGACTCTATTGAGTTTCCTGAACGTCTCTTTATGAGAAGCTCTGATTTTATATTTGGGTTTATATAACTGACTTTTGGTGCAAAAGCTTTATGCTTTTCTCAAACTCTCTCGAACTAGAACACTTTATGAGATCTGACTGACCCCACTATCTCCTCATTCCTAGAATAGGATTTTTTTCCTTTATGGAACACACTTAAATGCCTTTATTATATTATCTGATTAACTAAAATTGATTTTAGATTTTGGGTCATATATTGATGATCAAGAGGGTACCAAAGTATATTACATGACAACGAATATGGGGTTGCATACATGCATGTGGCTTCGTCAATGGTGCAATATCACTCACAATCAAGGTCCTCTTAGCTTTTCAAGATGTGGTACATTGGAATTAAGAATGATTGAAAAAGAGAGAAAAACTATACGAGATGAAGTCACCACCAATTTGGAAGAAAACAGTGCATGCTAGGAGAGAGAAGAATACCAGAATAAAACTTAGAGAGCGTAATTAAGCAGATGTTCGATAGGATGAGGCCCAACAGAGATGGAGGAAAGCTATTGTCGAAGGGACTAGACTGTATCCAGCCATTACTACTAAAAAACCTGAGAAGTTGCAAAAGAATAAGACACAGGAAAAAGATGATGAGGGAAGGGCAAAGAAATCAATAACTGATCATGATTCAGGGGATGACATTTTGGGTGCATTTTTATCTGGGTGTCCTCCACATTATGTGGCCCCTGTAACAAATGCTGAGAATACTTCGACATCTAATATAATCGTGGTTGCAGCACTTGTTGATCAAAATACAATGCAAATTGAAGTGCATTAAAGATGACTCAACCTGTTATATCTAATGTTGTGCCTGCACAAATTGGGAATGTTCCTACAGTGATGCCTCCTGGTATTACTGCTTCTATTGTAACTGAACCAGCACATGTTACAAGGTTTATAACAGCACATCCATTAGAGATTCACAGAATGACTGCTCTGATCAATATTGTCCCAAAAGTAGTTCAAGCAGCTGTTGAAGGAGCACCTGTGACAGATTTTATCTCGAAATCGCAGAATTCACAGATTGATGCTTGGACACCACTGCAAACACTTCAATCATTGAGAAAGAGAAGGATCATCTGTAAGACACCAATAACTCAAGACCAACCTATTTAAAAATGGGATTTTTCCCCCATGGCGTTAAGTAGCTTCAGAGCATAAAAAGGCAGGGAACCAAAAATCAAGGGCCACATGCATCAAGCTTTTTTCCAGTCGCAATCGGCCAGTTTGCTACCGGAAAAAGGCCTTTTCTGATGCATCAAAGGCGCTGAAATTGCAAATGAGGTAATCACAATTCTTTTGTGAATACATTTAGGGAATCGCAATTTGCAATTCCCTAATTGCGATGCATGAAGCCTTTCCTAAATGCAAACTGTGCATTTAGGAAACGCTAATTACCATCAATTTGAAGTTGACACTAATTTGCTCATGCTTTGAAAAATGCACTAAAGTGATTTTTTCAAAGTGGCATGCAGCACACACATGACCTTTGGTCATGTGTCTGCTGCCCATGTGCATACCTACCTTTTTGGTGGGGTGCATCAGGGGCCCTTAGGCCCCCTGGCACCCTTGGAATTGCATTCACATTTTGCGATTACCAATTTGGTAATCGCACTTTGAGAATTCATTCCTATTTATTCTTATAGGCTATAGCCAGGAGTGACATTAACTCATAGCGATTCTTACATGCATAAGGATATACGATACCTAAATAGCAATTCCTTAAAAATCGCTATTTAGGAATCGCAATTCCTTCTGTTGATGCATGTGGCAGCAAGTTTCTATTGCATTGCAGACAGAGAAGTAGAGACTGTTAAATATCCCAATATTAAAAATGGAATGGAGAGAAATAATCAGAGGTTGTTAAGATCATATGAATCAGTGCCAAGAAAAAGAGCTGATGTATTTGAGCAAAGAAAGTACTAGACGTGCAGCAACTACTCAGGACAAATTACCTGAATTATCAAGAAAATATGAAGTCAGAATTTTGAAAAGTGTTCCATTACAGAAAAGTTTCAGGTTCAATTGAATTGTGATGCTATTGAGACGATGAGTTCTGAAGGAATGTGATTACACATCACTGAATTAGTGAAATATGTTTGTGGATGGAGTGAAATTGATAAAATGGCAGACAAATGGGCAAAGAAGAATGAAAAGAAACAATTAGAGTCAGCAGAAGGAAATTATAAGTCACCAACAGATGTAGGAGAAGCTTCAGCTTTTCAGTTGAAGAAAAACAAGGTGAGGGTATGTTCATGTACCCTGGAGCAGAGGAAATCTGACAGCATTTAAGAATAGTTTTCCAAAATTGATAGAGAAGCCTGTGCAATGGTATATACAAGTTGATGGATTTGTTAACATTTCAAAAGTGCTATTGATTGATTTTTAATATGTTCTTTGACACTGTAGTGTCAAGTGATTTGTGGGCCAACTGCAGAACCGACGCAACATGCCCACACTAATGCATCCTCTTCTGTGGTTATGGATAAATACGATGAGGTGATTACATTTCTGAAAGCCAAAGGTCCTTCAAAAGATATTGGGGGTGATTATGATGGGGGGGCAGACTTGGTCCACCCGCCATCGTAGCTGTGTTTGGGACCACCTGCCAGACATGCAGTGGTCCCACCACTGAGATTAGGATCCACCCGTCACAGTGGAGGGCGCATCCTGCTCTTTTGACATTGCGGGCGGTGCTGCTGGCTACAGTACCGCCCGCAATGTCAAAAGTGTGTGCACAGCATTTCCCTGCACTACGTTGCAGGCACCACATGGTGCCTGCCACTTGGTGCATGGAAATAAGGGGGTACCATGGGTACTCCCCAGTGCAGCAACACCCCCCCAAGGGGACCCGGCAACGGGCCCCCAAACCCATTCCCCACCAGCCTTTCATGGGAAGGCCTTTTTGAACGCACATCCTTCATCAGCCCACACGCCCTCCCCTCAGCTGACTACATCCTCCTAGGGGACCTCAACTTCCACCTGGAGAAAAACAACGACACCAACACCACCACCCTGCTGGACAATCTCGCCAACCTAGGACTCAAGCAACTGGTGAACACCCCCACCCACTATGCCGGCCACACGTTCGACCCCGTCTTCTCCTCCAGCAAGCACATCTCCTTCAGCCACTCCACCGGACTTCATTGGATGGATCACAGCTGCGTTCACTTCAGCTTCAGAAGAACCA
Organism: Lissotriton helveticus; assembly: GCF_964261635.1. NCBI lineage: Eukaryota > Metazoa > Chordata > Amphibia > Caudata > Salamandridae > Lissotriton > Lissotriton helveticus. Next base: position 1,791,177,235 of record NC_136063.1, on the reverse strand, counting down.
CGACCCACCACCGCCATCAACAGGTTCCTCGCAGGAGCTGGAGCAAGATCACCGCCGACCAGCTCACCACCTCCCTCAGCCAGAACCCTCCCGCCAATGCAACGGACCCCAACGAAGCAGCCCGCACCTTCACACAGTGGCTCACCAACTGCGCCGATGACCTCGCACCACTGAAGAACCCTCCCAGCAGCCCTGCAGCAAGAAAGCCTCCTGGTTCACCGACGAACTCAAAACATCCAAGAAAAAGTGCCGCACCCTGGAAAAAGCCTGGCGCCACGACCAGACCACAGAAAACATGACTGCCCTCAAGTGCGCCACCCACAAACACCACCAGCTGATCCGCACCACCAAAAGGACAACATTCAAAGAACGACTGGACAACAACACCCACAACAGCAAGGAACTCTTCAGCATCGTCAAAGAGTTCTCCAACCCCAACGCCGGAAACAACGACATCACACCCTCGCAAGACCTCTGCGACTCACTTGCCACCTTCTTCCACCGCAAGATCGCCGACATACACAACAGCTTTGGCGCACAGACCATGCACTCAACCACCGAACCAACGCCCCCCACCACCACCATCTGCAACTGGACCCCGGTCAGCACCAAAGACACCACCCGCACGATGAACACCATCCACTCTGGATCACCAACTGACCCCTGCCCCCACCACATCTTCAACAAGGCCGACTCCATCATCGCACCCCAACTCCGGGACATTATCAACATCTCCTTCAGCACCGCCACCTTCCCGGAGAGCTGGAAGCACGCCGAGCTCAGCGCCCTCCTGAAGAAACCGACAGCAGACCCCACCGACCTCAAGAACTTCCGCCCCATCTCGCTCCTCCCTTTTCCTGCCAAAGTCATCGAGAAGACCGTCAACAAACAGCTCGCCACCTTCCTCGAGACAAACGATCCCTCGACCCTTCGCAGTTCGGCTTCCGAACCAACCACAGCACCAAGACCGTTCTCTTTGCAGCCACCGACGACATCAGATCCCTGCTCGACAACGGGGAAACAGCGGCCCTCATCCTCCTGGACCTCTCTGCAGCATTCGACACCATCTGCCACCGCACCCTAGTACAGCGCCTCAGCAACAACGGAATCTAAGGGAAGGCACTGGAGTGGATCATCTTGTTCCTCGCCGGAAGAACCCAGGGAGTCCGCCTCCCCCCGTTCAGATCCGAGGTCACCAAATTCATCTGCGGTGTACCACAAGGATCCTCACTCAGCCCCACCCTCTTCAACGTCTACATGAGCCCCCTCGCAGCCATCGCACGCCAACACAACCTTAACATCATCTCCTACGCCGACGACACCCAGCTGATCCTCTCCCTCACCAACGACCCCGCCACCGCCAGAGCCAGCCTACAGGAAGGGATGAAAGACGTCGCCGAGTGGATGAAGAACAGACGCCTGAAACTGAACTCAGACAAGACGGAAGTCCTCATCCTAGGATCATCGCCCTCCGCCTGGGACGACTCCTGGTGGCCCCCTGCCCTGGGCACCACCCCCAAGCCAATGGACCACGCACGAAACCTGGGCTTCATCCTGGACTCCTCCCTCTCGATGACCAGACAAGTCGACGCCGTATCTTCATCGTGCTTCAACACCCTGCGCATGCTCCGTAAGATCTTCCGATGGATCCCCACCGAAACCAGGAAGACAGTCACCCAGGCACTCGTCACCAGCCGACTGGACTACGGGAACACCCTCTACGCGGGAACCACTGCCAAACTACAGAAAAGACTCCAGCACATACAGAACGCCTCCGCACGACTCATCCTGGACATCCCTCGCCGCAGCCACATCTCTACCCACCTGAGAGACCTGCACTGGCTCCCCGTCAACAAGAGGATCACATTCAGACTCCTCACCCATGCACATAAGGCTCTCCACGACATGGGCCCGAAGTACCTCAACAGCCGCCTCACCTTCTACGCACCCACCTGCCAGCTACGATCGGCCAGCCTCGCCCTCGCCGCCGTATCACGCATTCGCAGAGCCACCGCTGGAGGAAGATCCTTCTCCTACCTGGCGGCCAAGACATGGAACTCCCTCCCCATCCACTTACGACTGACCCAGGACCACCTCTCCTTCAGGAAACAACTCAAGACCTGGCTTTTCGAGCAGTAACGAACCCCTCCCCCCAGTGCCTCGAGACCCTACTGGGTGAGTAGCGCGCTATACAAATTGTTGATTGATTGATTGATTGATCCTAATGTGGTGGTCGGTGCCTGCTAGGCACTGCCACCATATTAGTTGCCCTGCTCCATCTGCCTGGCAATCAATGCGATTGCCTTTGGCGGTAAAGTGGCAGACAGACTTTGCGCCCTCCGCGGTACCCACCGCCAATCCTAATTTGGCGGTAGGTAATCACTATGTGATGTTTGAAGGACCGCCACCTAATGCCCCCCATTGACTGAATAATGATGAAAAGAACCTAACAAGAGTCAAAAGGATCCGTGCATGATGACTATGAGAGATTGCTTCAGGTGTTTCAACAAAATAGTGGACAAGAACATCACGAACAGAGTGATATGGGACTCTTTGTGTCGGAATTTGTTCTTGGGTTAAGAACAGGGATCAGTATGCACCTACAACAGTGTGATTTGCTGGCACACAAAACTGCCAGCTGCGGCCGCTGCAGGTAAGAGAGGTGGGGCCGGCTGGGGGGGATTTCGAGAGCTGGCCACAAGGGAAAATGTAATAAATAATTACTTTTCCCTCGTGTTATCTATCGAAATTCCCCCACCGCTCTTACCTGCAGCAGCCGCGGCTGAAACCGCTAGATGCTATTCTGAGGTATGCATAATATTGTAGTGATGAACAAGAAATACATAAAAAACTAAAGGGGAAATTCATGATAGCCCAGACAAGGTTGGCTCCGGAAGGTGTTGAAGGAGGATTTGATGATTCACAGGACAGAGGTAGAGGTGTACCGATTGATCTGAATTCTGGTGTTGAAGTTGCAACAGCGAACAAAATTAGCCCTTGTCACTTCTGTAACAAAATTGGGCATTGGAAGAAGGAATATAGGCTTTATCCAGATAGAATAAGTAGAAATGGTCAAATGCAAAGAGGAGATCAGATACAAACGGGGTAGATTAAGCAAATGCAAGTGCCTGTGCAGAGACCGGTTGTAATGATGCAGGTTCCAAAAGCCCTGATAGTCCCACAGAATATGGGGAATCCCAAATTTAATATGAATCAAATACTCTAAGGCAAATCCAAACCTGTTTAACACCTTAACCGCGGCAGCAATTCCGCCACGGTGCGGGCGTTCTAATGAGTTCTCACTGGCCGACGGGAGCATGGAAGGGGTTAATAACCAGAATCAGAACCCATTTCAACAATTCCCACTGCTAGACAACGCAATTTGGGCTCTAATAGTTCCTAATGATAGTGCCAGAGGGGGGAGAAAGATTGCATACTTGACGCAGGCCTAAAGATGGAACAGATTGGACCATTTGTAGAATGAGAAGTTAATAGACACCAAGTGCCATTTTTGATTGACACTGGTGCTACCCATTCCACTGTTACAACAATGGAAGTTCAAGACCTCCCCCGGTTGGAAAGAAGATCCAAGTTGTAGGAGTTACAATTAAGCAGATAACAAACCAAGTTTCAGAAAAAGTCCCAGTAAATATTGATTCATATGAGGAAAATCATCTGTTTGTTGTCTGCCAATTTAGTCCTGTAAATCTGTTTGGGTAGATTTATTCTGAAAGTCAAATTGCACGATTTACTGTACACTGTATCATGTTGAGTTCCAGACTCATGATGAAAATCTTGAATTTAAAATGACCTGACAAGAAACAGCTGTATGTTTGAGGACCATTAAAGATGTGCCTCCTGGATTAATGGCAACCATGATCATAGAAGTTTGGGACTTTATGGGAAAAGATATTGCACTGATTAAAGGTGCAGAACCTGTCTGACTTACAGTAAAACTAAATGCCATGTATGTGAGAACGCCACCATATAATTTGAACCCAGAAACAGGTGCAGGAATAACACCTGTAATTGAAGACATATTGAGGAAAGGGATTTTAAAAGAAATTGTTGAAAGCCCTTGCAACCTGCTGATCATGTGTTACAAAACCCTAATGGTAAATATTGGATTGTGAAAGACCTTTGAAAGTTTTAACAGCAGTGTTGTTCCATATTGTCCTGTGGTACTGAATCCAGTCACCATACTTTTTCAAATTCTGTGCACTGCATATTGGTTTGCTGTTGTGTACTTGTGTCAGCCTTTCTTCTCTGTTCCATTGCATAAGGACAGCAAGTAGTTCTTGTTCTCTTTTTTGTTCAGAGAAGCATTTTGGCATAGTCTGGAGTTCAACAAGGTATCCAGAGTCCATGTTCAATCAGATCTTGAAAAATAATCTTGACTCACTGCAGAAGCATTACATTTTAGGACTCATGCAGTATGTAGATGACCTACTTGTGGCATCAGATACATGAGATGCTTTCAGACAGGATATGGTTGCGCTAGTAAATCACCTGGATGAGAAGGAACATAAAGTATCTCCAGGTAAACTGCAGTACAGTCAAAAAGAGGTCCAATACTTGGGTCATATAATTGAGAAAGGAGCAAGAGGTGTCACCATATAGAGTTGAGCCTATCCTTCAGATGAATCCCCCCAGAACACAGAGAGAGGCCAGAATGTGTTTGGCAGTGGTTGACTTCTGTAGACAGTGGATATCAAACATTTCCCTAGTGGCTAAGTCTTTACCAAGGTTGACAAACACAGATGTGCCTGGTCTTCTTCCATGGGATGATGAGTGCATAAAAGCTTTCCTACAGCTGATAGAAAGTCTCTGTCATACCCTGACACTTGGAATTCCTGATTAAAGTAAGAGATTCACATTGTTTTGCAGTGACAGGGAGGGCTGTTCTCGCTCAGTGCTTACTCAGATGCACGGAGATCCACAAAGACCTATGACCTATTTCTTGACTACCGTTGACCCTGTAGCCACAGGACAACCTGGCTGCCTTAAATCAGGAGCTCTGGTTGAAGTCATTATAGAGAGATGTGAGAACATAGTTATGGGAAATCGTTTAACTGTTATGGTGCCAAGCACCGTAGAAATTTTGCTGCTCCCTAGAATAAAAACCCAGTACATGACTGACAGCAGACTCACAAAGAATGAGCAGGAAATTCAGGCTGCTGAGAATATTGCTTTAAAACGCTCTCAGATTGTAAATCTGTCAACTCAGTCACCTCTGAATGAGGATGTCTATGGAGATAAAGTTGAGCTGTCACATATTTATACACCAAGCCAAGGTCAAACATATAAGATGAACCTTTGATTGAGCTTGATTATGTAATTTTTGTCGACGGATCATGTCTGAGAAACAATGAAGGAAGCTTGATAGCAGCTTACGCTATCTGTACAATTCAAGAAGTTGTAGAAGCTGCATGGCTTTGAGGTGTTACCTCAGCACAATTAGCAAGATTAATTGACCTTACGGTTTAACATCCAAATTGAGAGTTACTATATTTGCAGATAGTTAATATGGTTTTGATGGGGTCCATGAACATGTAAGAAAACTGATTGAAGCACTGCAAAAGCCAACAGAAGTTGCATTAGTTAAATGTGCAGCTCACTGGAGTGGCAATGGATATATCACTGATGAAAACAGATTTGTAGAGGAGCTTTGTACCGTATTGTGCACTTGTGGCCTGCACATTTAACATGGCTTACACAAATGGATCTAAGGAGGACATTGTTTTCTCAATGTTGTTGTCAGTAGTTGATACATGGGAAGAACCCAAACGATTGCAGGAAGATGTTTCAGAAGCAGAACAGCAGGGTTGGATCATAGCAGGAAGTGGGAAAAATGCAATGACATTTTGATGTCAACCGATAGATGACCAGTGTCGCCACACATTTTGTTTCACATACAACAATACTTCCATGGTCCAACAGATCTAGGTTGAGATGCAATGGTTCAATTATTCGGTCAGAATTGGTTTAATCTCAGCTTTAGGATGCTTACAGAAGAATTGCCATTGCTGTGTGATATGTTATAGGAAAGAGAACACCAGTAACATTAAGTCACATAGGAATATCAGGTAGATTTTTTAACAGAATGCAAATGAACCTTATTGAGGTCCCTGTTAGTAATAGGTTGAGCTACGTCCTGGTTATATTGCGCATTTCTTCCGATGGGTGAAAGCCCACCCAAAACTGAGAAATGACAGTCTTACTGTACCTAAATTACTGTTACAAGAATTGATACCGAGGTATGGATAACTAGTTTCTCTGGAGTCGGATCATCTGGCTCATTTCAATAATGACTTACAGATTGAGCAGAGATTACACTGTAGTTATCAACAAGAGGCCACTGGAGTTGTTGACCAGCTCTATGGAACTATAAAGTCCCGGTTGGCAACAGGTTGTGCTTCCACATCACTGAAATGGACAGATGCTTTACCTTTGGTGTTGATGAGTCCCGAAGCATTCCTGACAGCAAGACATGGTTATCTCCCTATGAGATGTTGATGTGGTGTGCGATGAGACTACCATTCTGTACCTGTGACTGCAATTTAGAACATCACATATTACATGATACTCATTTACAGGAAAGGATTGGCTGATGCAGTGCTTCTGTCTCTCTGTTACCTTAAATCTACATCAAGAACCGTGCCATGACCTTCAACCCGGTACCTGGGTGTTAGTTAATAAGCACATTCAGAAGCCTTGTTTAGCACAGAGATGGAAAGGCCCCTTCCAGGTGATTTTAATCACAAACACTTCAGTATAGTGTGCCGAAGTACCAAACTGGGTACATGCATCGCACACTCAGAGAGCAAGAATTACATATGAAGAGGCAGTGCTTTTTTGAGCCAAAACCAAGAGCACTGGTGACAGAACCTTCACAAATTGTACTATTGCAAAGAGTTATACTGCAAGAAACACAACAGCAGGGAGAAGAGAGGGGTGAAGATCAACAAACAGTTGCACAAATCCAGGTTCCTCTGTGTTAAAAATCACCTTGATTGATGAGAAGACAACTTGACATATGGTGCGTATTGTGGCTTTAGTTAGAGAAGTGATACAGAAAATTACAAGATAGGTCTCCTTTATGATAGTGGCATAAATTTAAGTCGAAATTCTCTTCCTTTTATAATGTTCTTCCTTTTTCAGACACTAGCCCGTGCGGAGGCCTCAGGAGAAAGCAAGAGAAACCACTGTTAAGTATTTAGGATAAAGCCCTTAGCTCTTTCCTTTTATCTCTATTAATCTATGATGATCCCTTTCGTTTGTCTTCTTATTTCCAAGACTCTCTTTGTTGCCTGTTTAGCTATTGGCATTGAGAGTCTTGGTATTTTTAAAGAGCCCATAACTCCCATCTTCTACCACTTTCTATCTGCTGTCAGGAGGTGGTTTCACCAAAATGTATGTCTTAGCGGTTTTGGGGAACAGACAAAGCAACAACAAAAATGTACACAATACGTTTTCTCACACTTTAGTTCCATTTTCTTAACTCCGTTTTAAGTTTTCTGGGTGTGCCTGTATTTCCGCCTCTATTAGTGTTGCAGGGATTCTGCTCAGGAACAGAACTATGCTTGGGACCATGGAATATAGGCATGTAGGGATTGAGTCACAATATCACCTAAGTACCGATGAGTCTGACTGGCTATAGTAGCTCACCTGCCCTCCGAACTTTACCCGAGAAACAAGTGTATTGGCATCCCAGAAAACAACACTATCGACCCTCTCAGGGTTCGTGGTAACAGGACACACTCTTTCGCTCCCTCACTTATACTTGTCCACAATAAGATAACGAAGAGACACGAAAGAAGTTTAAAATATTTATTCAAACTATTGCATCCAAAAATCCCATATTCATTCCACAATTAGATAACAAATGCATACTGAAAATACTGTTAGCACCGTCAATAAGCCATATAGTAAAAAATGCCCTGTCATGTTATAAGGCAGGCTATCCTAAACCCCCTTTCCACTGAAGCTGAGTGATTAAATATATCAAAGATCTCTGCGATGAATGGCAGACCCTGCACCTTAGCATGCAAAGATGGACGTTCTACACTCAGCTGACGTGGTAATCTTGCATTAGGAGGATATATGACGGTACAACGCGTACCGTCACAACGCATACCTTTACAACGCGGCCGTGACAACGCAAGTCGTTACCACGACTTGCGTTGGGGGGGCGCGGATTTCGAATAGTTTAATTTACTATTCTAACACCAGTCCCCGTGGACCCTAGGGAAGGTGTTAGGATAGTAAATTAACTATTTTTAGACCTTGAGCGCCCTCCAGCGCAAGTCGTGGTAACGACTTGCGTTGTCACAGCCGCGGTGTAAAGGTACCGCGTTGTGAAAACATCGTTGTAAACGATGTTTACCGCATTAGGACCTTCACTCAGTGTGTTTGCTTGTATGCTCAGTTATGTGACAAGATGTGTGCTCACAAACAGCAGCTGCATTCTCTAGTTGTGTGTAGGTTCTAGTGCCTGACAAGAGAGAATAACAAGGGGCACTGTTGTTTGACATTGACTGTCATGTTCAGACTAAATCACAGGAAAGAACACAAAAATGTATGCAGATTCTATGTGAAAGTATATTGGGGCACAAAAGCAAGCAGGTTTATACAGTAATGTGTGGAACGGAAAATGTGGTATACAACGTGCACAATTAGGCTAACATAGGGAAAACTACAATGGGCCATGCCGGAAACACATTACATTATCTTTAAAGACACTTAAATAAGCTTTTCTTGAAAAATAAATTTTGAATTACAATTCGGAATGGCGCCTAAGACTTATTCATTATATCGTGAAATCTTTAGCCTAAGTCAACTACTTTGATTTTCCTTTTACTCCCCTTCTCCCCATTTCCACCAAGTGGCTCTGCTGACTTCTCCAGCTGGGGTCTGCAAGCAGTGTCTCGTTCTACTGTCCCTCCTTCTTGGCTCAGAATGTTGCGTTCTGCCAGTGTTGTAGGTCCCGTCACACTCACCAGCTAAGGTGACTTTGGCGTCCTCCCCCTCCATTCTGATTCCCTTGTTGGTGTTTCTCCTCCTCCTGCTTCGGGGCTACCAGCTCCTACCCTTTAACTGCTTCCTCCATTCCTGGTCTTTTATCACTTTCTTTGTCTTCTCTGCCCTGTAACAATATTCCTTCCTTTATTTCTGGCATTCTCCTCAAAGTCTTTTCTATCCTCTCTTTCAAACACTTTTCCTCTATTTTGTTTTACAGGATATGCCTTGGGAGCAGACCAAGAGGGCATTTAAGGTAAGTTCTCTGTTCCTTTCCCTTCATAAAGTGCCATTGAAGTCTTTCAAGAAGAAGAGACAAGACTTCAATCTGAGATTACAATTGAGACAACACCTGAAGAATCTGGTGATCTATGTTAAGGACCAAGTCCTGGATCAAGAATGACCCGCAATTCTGATTGGCCACAGAATTATGGTTTAAGGAAATTGATGTATGTCCCCTGATCGCGTACCGCCAATAATTGCTCAAGAGACACAGTCAAGTGGGATAAATGACACAAAAGTAGATCAGCAGACACCAAGAAGGCAGAAAAGAATGGACATACTACATGAATCAGGGTTTTAAATGCGCCAGTGGAAGAATTGCTTGATTTGAGATCAGAACTGTTCGAACTCCCATGGCATCACACTTAAAACGATTTTGGAAAAAAGATGTTCAAAACAGATTTCTGGAAAGAAACAAAGTTTGAGAGACATTGTTAAATGAGAAAGTGAAAAAGACTTAAATACATTTTTTTTGTTTTAACTGAGATTTCCCTAGGCACAATGCTGCAGTAGAAGTGTAGGGATAACTTATTTAGAAGAAAACAGAGTAGGGATAGGAATAACTATACAAAGATTACTGGAAATAAAGCTGGAAACAAACTAACTGCAAATTTAAAACATAACCTCAAGAATCTGCGATAACAAAATCTGAAATGCTGAAATGTTTGCAGCTATATTTTTAGTTAACAACCTGACTGCAGACAAGCATGCATTTTCCAAATAGAGATAGATGCAGGATCATTATGGGTATTACATTTTTAGTAACAGTGTTAGTGATAACAACATTATTAGGATAGTATTTGACACCAGAGATATAGAAGTGTATGTCTACACCTGAAACTGCATCTTCCACACACACACACAATAGATGAGACAAAATTAAAGGCAACATTTGTGAGCAACATGAAAAATAATTATCTACTGACATTTATTCTAGATTAGCTCAAGAATACGCACAGTAGAGGCAAAGGATTGCTATTTCTGTCACCACTTACCTTCCTCTTCTGCAGAGAAGGTGATGTCAACACATACCTGTCTCATATACAATCACATGTAGCATTACCCAATTAAATAAACAGCAACTATAAATATACAATAAATGTACCTCGTAGACAAACACCAGACAAGGCAAGTTAAAATAAAACGCAAAAAAACACTGAATAATAGCAACACAGGACAGGGACAGAAGGGACAGCAGGCTAGACATCAAAAGTACTCTCCTACAACACAGATTCACCAGTCTCCTCAAAATACAATCCACAGATCTCAATAGACACTAACCGTTTGATTAAAAGTGAAAGTGTACAGCATGTCTCCATGACATAGGATGCATGCTGACATCACTTCCTGGGCGTTTGCTGCCCGTTTTGTGAGTTTGCATGAATTATTTTCCCGCTAAATGTTTAGCAGGAATTTGCCATTGTCGATACAGGTACTTTGCAAGTGTTTTCTATAGCGGGAACGGAAAAAATAACGCTTACGTGAAGAGCAGCAATTTTCTTTTAGCTAAGTGGTTGTTGATCTTCAAATGAAGCATATTTCATGCTCTTCCATACCTAGCAACACTCTATAGCTATGGCATGTGACTTGTGTTGTGTATGTGACTTTCTTTTACCTGATATATTTTGATCTAAGAAAAATATAGACTGTCAAAATGCACACCTTCACACATTAATGCAGAGCCATATTTAACAGTGTTTGACAGGCAATGAATGCATTATTCATAGTCATACTGGTTACCATAGGTTGTATGTGGGTCTATATATGAGGCATTTACGCACCCTATTGAAGTAGGATGTGTACCACAGTCATGGGTTTGAGACATACTCTTACAACAAGCATTCCCTACATGTGCTAAAGATTTATATTTCTGCATACAATGCAAATTTTGTCAACAGAATTTCATTAGAGTATTTGTTTAGGTGTAGTTAATTACATGAACATTTGCACAGGTTTGTGCACAGGCACTCAACGTGGCTTAACGGCTGCTTGTCAATTTTATCCTTGCCACATCAGTCGACAACAGTAACTGGATGCAACATTAGTGTTGATTTGGACAGTTAAGTAGGACTTGCAGAACTTTTGATGGTTGTCTAGAATGATATATCTGGGGCTGTGTGAACTTTGACTACTCTGTCAATGCAACCATACCGAACCTTTTCCCTCAGACCTGATCATCGTTGGAACGAGGTGCGTTGTCTTCCCATACCGTGCTTTTCACAAACTGCTTAAGTGTTAGTCCCGTTTTTTACTCACTAGCGGCCAAACGGATCCTTACCACTTGCCCCCTGATAAGCAAGACTTGCATGGACTTGATTCCCGACTGCGTTGCATACCACAATTGGCGATTCTGCGGGCACGCGAAATCGATCCCAGCATGAAATTTTACCTCACCATCTCGGGTCATTAAACCATCGATATAGTTGCACACCGTGTCAAGCACGCAATTTTACACGGTTACAATCACCTTTTCATGCTCTTACACCGTCGTTAATTATGCACACCGAGTCTTATATATAATTATACGAAAAATGAAACCCTGTTTTCCTCTACCTCTGCCTTCTCCAATTCTGAACAGCTGCCTTTTTTCTGAGATTGCAATATTTTCCGTTGTTTAGTTACAAATCCACTTTTTAACAACTGGGCACAATTGTTTTTGAGCTTGTGCATGGATATGTTGCCCTACTGATAGGACTATATATTTCTTCTGTAAATAATCCTGACAGGTTCCCCAATGTTTTCTTTCCCATTTCTTTACCCCACGGGCATTGTGTTAAATACCAGCCACTTTATTTTCATAGTCCTGATGATGATCCCTGTAATCTAAGAGCTTGGGATCGAAACGTCGTCGTAAAATGATTCAGTACCACTATTTTGCCATTTGTATAAAAAAATGTGGTTACTGTGTTGGTTAGCTTGCTTGATTCTATGATTATTCCAAGCTACCATAGCTCTACTGTTGCCTGATTAACCCTTCCAGTTTTATGTTATTGTTGTGTTTTCTTTCTCTCCCTGATCGGGTGCAGGATTGTGTCCTGTTTTATTTTGATGTTGCTCCCCATGCATACTATTTTCTGTTTAAATTGCATAATAAAAATTCTCTGTCCGGTTGGGATGAGGATAGTGCCAGTTGACAACATAAATTGCCCTGCCACACTCATGGTGGTGGATATAGGACACCCACACTGTGTTGTCATTGCATTGCCATCCTATCTGGCCTACGCACACAATAGTGACCGATGATGTTTTCTCAGTTGTCCCATGGCTAACCTTTTTGTCAGTGTTTATGCTGTGAGGTCAGTACAGTGTTGAAATATGAATCATACACAGTGTTTGTAATGCAAGACTCTTACAAATGTATCATTACAGTTAAATATGTGTGAGGTATAGTGGTAGTATCACCTGTAAGGCCGGACAATATTTGTATGATTGGTGTAAGATGTAGTCCCTACACTGTATTGATTCATCAGTTAGTCTGGCTCCCTTCGCCTTTGATTCTTCAGCCTCCGAACCGTCAAGTTGATCTTGATCATCATTATCATACATCTTTGGGACTTTTTTCAGCACACATATTTCCAGTGTGACACAGTACACAAAGATTGTTTGTCAAAACTTTGGAACATATTTGAGCAGTGTGACCCCAGCTACATCGAAGCACCATACGTACTTTTTCTTGACTCCTAAAGTCTTATGAGCTGATGGACCTGATGGTGCCCAGGGCAAAACACAGCAAGCACATTGTATTTCACAATGATGGCCCATATGCAATCTGTAGCTGAGTACACAAAACATTTTAGCATTCCAGGTCATGGTTTAGTTAATGTCCTATTCCATGCTAGGTGATGGCTCTGTGTGACACTATTAGCTGGACTACTTCAGTTTTCCTGATTGTTCACCTTCTAATTTCCCAAACCAAGCATACAAGGTATTGGTGAAGTGATTGTTTATTCTAATATTTCATAAGGTGAAAATATTGGTGCAAAGCTATACTTTCTAACAAAATTAGAGGTGACATTATGTGAAGAAGTTGATGATCATTGCATCCCTCCTCAAAGTTGCTGCTGCAGAGGTGGAAAGTTGGCTCTGGTCCACTACTTCCTCCACCCCAACATCACGATTTTGCATCTCTTCTATGTCATCAGGCAGAGGTGTATTTGTCCTTACACAAATGGTGTGGAGTATGCAACATACAAGTATAATTTGGCATGCCAAGGCTAGACTATACAGGAGCCTTCCACCTGACATATCCAGGCACCAAAACCTTGATTTTAACACCCCAAATGTTCTTTCGACTATGGCCTGGGTGCAGCCCAGTGCCACATTGTAGTGCCTCTGTGCCTGTGTGTGCGTAACTGTGATTGGTGTTCACCCATTGCAATAGTGCATAGCCTTGGTCAGCTGAAACAGAAAATGAAGAAAAGGTACATAAGTCTCTTATCATGATTTGTTTGAGAATTACATTATTTAACTTTGTGTCCAATGGCGAACATGGTACATTCACCTTGCACACAGTGTGATACATGCAATTAAACTGCATCTATGCCATTAACTTTCCAATTGTTAACAGAATACACATTACGACATTGCTATTGGCACCGTCCTCTGTGATACCTCCATAGTGTTATAGTCAAAACCTATAGGTCCCTTTACAAACTTTTGTCACTCATCATCCTTATGATCACAAGACAAATGGTAGTAGCTGTTACTTCCATTTGGAACAAAATGTAGTTACACTTTTGTTCTGGTTGTACAAGTTTCAATGTGTCAGGCATAGACATGAAAGCGGATGTATTTGACCGTGTAAGTTTTGATCTAAACATGTTAGTGCACACTGGCCAAGAACTTCACTTATAGATTACATGTTTGTCACCCCTGATTTTTTATCTTGGTTTTTCAAATGTGAGAATTGTGCCCACAGAATGGGGCCATCATAATGCTCTGGGCACTCTCATGTTTCTACCCCACAAGGGCTTTGCCCGTAGCAGTAACTTAGCTACTATTACACATCATTCCTCAGATGGCCTTCGATTAGTCTGGCATTTGAAAAGTATATAAACAAGACTGGGAATTTCTGCAGCATGCATCACGTGGAAAGGATAGTAAATCTTTCTGGGGCACAATAAAGTTAATCCTTTCAAGGAATTTTCCTATTAATCCTCCACTCCAAAATAATATTCCTGGTGTGGACTAGGTCACCTATTTTGCCTCCATTTACCACACTGAAGATGTGCCAAATTTGTCTGCTGCTCTCCTCAGTAGACTAGGGAATTCCTCCCCTTTTTTGCTAACTTTGGAGGAAGTCCAGTCGGCCATTCACCATAGTAAGGATGGAAAAGCTCCAGGTCCAGACGGGGTACTGATAGACTTGTTGAAATCCATGCCCAAAATGTGGGGCCTTTTTAATCACAAATACATTTAACACATCATTATCTACTACTATTCCCCCTTCATGGTCCACCGCAACAATAATCCCCATATTTAAAAAGGGTGACCCTTTCTCGTCCAAGTGCTATCGACCTATTTCTCTTATCGATAGCATGATTAAATCATCGATAAAGTCATTTATGATCGTTAGGTCGAGTGGGCAGCTGAAAAGGACCTACTTTCCTCTTTTCAATTTGGATTCCTGCCAAAAATAGGAACCATTGTACAATGCCTGAATCTGGCTCTGACCATTTCTAAATATACTAAAGCCAAGTGTTCCCCTATTTATTTAGCTTTTATGAACCTATCCACCATCTTTGATTCAGTGAACAGAACCAGTTAATGATGCTGGACCAAGGCATGGACCCTCCTCTAGTGAATTTTCTTTATTGTCTACACTCTGAGCTTACAACCCGGATTGGTATAAATTCTCCTGAGGAGCTTTCTTCCAAATTCCCTTGAAAGACTAGAGTGAGGCAGGGTTGTATTTTGGCACCCTTATTGTTTATTTTATATATCAATGGATTGACATCACACTTGTCTTCCTCCCACACAGACGTACCTGGAATTGCAGGTTGTCCCATTCCTGCCTTACTATATGCTGACAACGTGGTACTGTTAGCCCTCACCCCAAAAGCACTGAGACATCAGGTGGATTGTTTTGCTTCATTTATGCACAATTTGAACTTAAATACCAACTATCTAAATCACATTTCATGTCCTGTGGTCTGGGTAAATTAAGGTTAAAGAAAATCAGCATTAACGGTCATGCTTTGATGATTGTAGATGATTTCCGTTATTTAGGAATACACTTTAAGTCAACAGGGTCATTGAGTCTCCACCTTGCCAGGCCAGTCAAAAATTAAACAAAACTGCGGGCGCAATCTGTAAGCTCATTAGACCAGAAATCAGGAGGTCAGTGTTTCCTTCATTGAAGGTCTATAATTTACAATGCATTAGTGCAACTACCTATGGCGCTGTAGTATGGGTTTCAGCAAATGTGGTTCCCTCTAGACAGAGGAAAATCGTTTCTTACGATGACTGTTAGGTACCCCTCCGTCCACCCCCAGTCTTATTACTCATCTCAAATTAAATCAGGGATTTATCGAGGACAAGATCCAACTGGCGCCAATCCTATTATGGGTTAGTGTATGGTTGAACCCTGTTGCTAAACTCTGCAAGAATTTTATATCTGACTGTATGACGCTGGATAGGGCCTGCTCTACCCTGGTTTAGTTATATATGGGATATTTTTTGCTCCCTAGGTATAGCATGGTGGTTTACCAAACCCAGTTGCAGCCCCAAAAACACTAGGATGGAGGTGAAAAATGGTTTAAGGACCACCGTGTAAACATAAGGCTGAAACACTAACTGTCCAAACCCTCGGTATTGCACTTGCTTAGCCTTTTATACACAGACGTTTCCTCACTGTACTTGTCGATGGAACTGTCAAGATGGGAGCGGTCTCTTCTTTTCCGCTTTAGAGCAGGGGAGATTTACTGGTCTTTTTTCTTTGAACAATTTTGTGATTTTGAGGGGAACTTAGTTTCCTCCTGCCCCAGCGATAATCATTCATCACAATCTTTAATGCACTTTCGGCCACATGCATCAAGGTAAATTGCATTCGCAAACGGTGCGAATCGCAAAATTCGGCCGTTTGCGAATGCAATTTCCTTTTTTGGGATGCATCATGTTTTTTTATTTTTTCGCAATTTAAGGAATCGCAATTATGTTGCGATTTCTTAATTTGCGATTGCATTTAAGAAATCGCAATTTTTGATTTCATAAAATGCAATGCATCACACTTTAGAAATTGCGATTTCGCAAATAGGGGCATGTGTGTGTGAAAAATGTTCTTAAAGTTAAATTTCAGGGGTGCAGGGGGGGTCCTTTGTACCCCCCCCTGCACCCTTGAAAGGGCATTCTCATTTTGCGATTCCTTAATTGCGAATCGCAAAATGAGAATGGCTTCCCATTCATTCCTATGTGCCTCTAGGCCCATAGGAATCAATGGGAAGGGATTCCTTAATTGTGATTCGCAAATTGTGAATCGCAATTAAGGAAATCGCAAAAACAATTGCGATTTCTTGATGCATAGCCGTTTGCGATTTCTTAATTGCGATTCCTTAATTTTCGCAATTACGAAATTGCAAACGGCAACAATGATGCATGTGGCCGTTTTCGTTTTTTTTTATAATTTGCACAGCGTGAACAAAGGCACTTTTTGTGACCCTTACTAAGGAGGTTTGGCCTCTGCTTCTGTAGACCTGCCCTCCTCTACTTACAATCTCTGTACTCTCCCAAAACTATCACGACTGTGAAAGCAGCACTATGCTGAGCTAGTTTTTCTGAATTGTTATTGAATAGTGTGATTCCTTATGTAGAGTTGGCAAAGACACAATCTTCCAACTGAGGATTTTGGGATGCATGGCGGACCCTACTCTGAGGTTTTTGTCCTCTTTCTATCTCCCCTTCATGAACTTTAAATGCAGTTCCTGCCAACAATATTATACTGCACATTGAAACTTGACTTATAATTTGTATCTCCTTGCTCATCCAAATAATGGATATCTGGTACACTTCATGATCTGTTCTTAAACTTTGTCATTTTTTTATACATGTATTTTTAATTGAGTGTCATTACAGCTATGTGTCATATTTTCTACGTGCTTTTATGGTCTATTGTCCTTTAGATCGAATAAAGTTGAATTAATTGATTGATTGATTGACAAATGGCAGTAGCTGTTACTTCCATTTGAGACAACAATATATTTACACTTTTGTTCTGGATGTACAAGTTTCAATGTGTCAGGCATAGACATGAAAGCGGATGTATTTGACTGTGTGAGTTTTGATCTACATATGTTGGTGCACACTGGCCATTTTTGTGACACCGTACATTATTAACTATGTGTGTATGGAGGTTAGACATTAACATTGGCAAAAGGATACTGCATATACTGCAAGGCAAGAAACCTTTGTGCCAATGTATGCTATATCTTTGACACTGTTTGGTAGCAATTCATTGTTTGTTTGCGCTGGCACCAGCAGTGCTGATTACACCTGTGACACACATGAGATGCCCATGTAGACATTATTATTAGTTGTGATAGGAGATGTATTGTGTGTATGAGCGAGCACCTTGCTGCACAGTCTGGTCACTTGGATGAGAGCTAGTGTGATTATTTCTGTACATTGTTTGCCTGTTGTGTACATTGTATGTGATATGTGTATTTGATGTGTAATGTTAAGCAGCATTGTTGAGCATGACTATTGCAGAACTAGAGTATATGATTCATTTGGTTACACATAGAAGTGTGTAATGTCACCTCTCCTCTTGCCCATGGGAAAGACTTATGGAACACAAAGTTCACAACAAAATGGTTTGCTGTTCAATGTGAAGTGTGATTACATGAATGTCCTCGACAATATCTGGATGCGAACATGGTTCCTCATGATGTTTGGTCTGCCACTGTACATTGCTGATTGTGTAAAGGGCTGAGCTAAACTGAATGTAGAGCAAAGTGTTGTTATGTGCTTTACTTTGACATACACAAGATCCATGCTGTGCAGGGTTAAAATAATGACTACATTATGTATTTGCCTGACGGAGCATCCACCATTGCCACATTGTGGACATTTAATCTTGTTTTCTGAAGCTGACATTAGGTTATAGAGTACTTTTGTCATGCACCTTACAATGAAAGCTGAGTTATTCCCTCTTACAATATGTGATGCAGGTACTAATCATGGTATAGATGAGGATGACCCCTGTGCTTCTGTAGCCTCAGATGTGATTCTGTAGGGTGGCACACCACTGGCACACTGTGCCATTGATGCAATAAATTGGATGTGTGCAGTGAGGTTGTAGTCTCAAATCATTTTGAGTGTTGAGAGGTAACAAATTGATGATGAAAGACAATATTGCCATTTGCAAAGAGGGATGCCTTATTCCTTACCTATTGGTATTTGCAAGGCAGTGGTAAAATGGCCATGTCCTCCACCGTAGTATCATGCTAGATAAGAGTCCCTCATCCCATAAGACTTGTTCCTGTGGACCACAATGTCTTACTGAATGTCAATATGTGTAATGTCAGGGCATAGGGTATAACACGCTGTACCGGATTGAGCCTGGAAGAGTGGGACAGTTATGTTTTACATTCTATTCTTAAGTGTCATCTGTAGCAGGCTGTCATTGTGAGGTCAAAGGTTAATTGTACCTCATAGTTTTTTGGGCATGTGACGGCAAACACAGAATTTATCAATGCTTGCTGTATAAACGTTTGTTAGATACAAAGTCATAGCAACAGCAGGACAGAATGATAGCAGACTGAATGAGTGAGGAAGGAAAGGTTAATGAAGCAGGATATAACTTAAGTACACCTGTAACATAGGTCATTGTTTACTAAAAGGAATGTGAGGGATGGAAAAACTCAAGCTTGGAAAATGGTTTAGGTGATACACATCTTATTACAAATATATGTTTATGTGATTTCAAACTGAATTAGTCTAAGTAATTTGGAAAATTTGCATATCATATTTCACGTCAAACTGAGTGATGAATGGAAGAGCAAGGGATTGAAAGAAGTCAAAGTAAGCTTGGATGAAGGTAAGGAAAACATATGGTAATGTAAGATAGTAAGACGGGACACTGGAAGGGATTGAGGGAGATCATCCAACTGGACACGCCAAAGTTAATTAGAAATTGAAATTGCGAAACAGCAAAACAAAATAGGAACATGAACAATGACAAGGGTAGAAAGGTAGGAGGTGAATAAAATATTGAGTGAATGGAACAAAAAAGTAGGTGAGGCACATGGAAATAGAGGACATAAATCAAATATTGGAAAGACTTCCAGAGATAAAATAGGTAAGGTATGAAGTAAGAAAATGTCACTGGTCACTTTAGTACTCCTAAACTGAGACAAAGTCCTAACTTTATGACTTTTGGTATTCACAAAAGGCATTTAGGAGTAGTAAAGTTAGGATTTTTAACTTTACAACTCCTAAACTTTACGACTTTCGGTAGTCACAAAGGGCATTTAGGGCAGAGGTGTATGAGGGTGATCCACTGACGGTAGATTCGCTTCCTTCTACAGCACTGACTCTGTAGCGGTAGTGGTGGTGGTCTTCTTGGTGCTCCGAGTTGCAGTAGCAGAGGCTCAATGGCATCGTTGAGGTTGCCAAGGATGAACTGGAATTGTCTTTCTTATTCACAAGTGTGTTTGCAGCATTTTTAAGAATGGGACATATCTGACATTAAAAAACTGCTGCTAACGGGACTTAGCAGCAGTTTTATTTTTGAGAGATGTACAAGGAAATCCTTGTAAATATTGTGTTGTGTTTTTACGTGGCACGCCTACCTTGCATTTCTTTTTCGGTAAATTGCGCTAACAGAAATGGCGCTAACTGGACTAAGCCACCGTAGCATTAAAAAATGTATTCAACGGTGGCTTTAAATCCTTTTAAATATGCCCCTAGGTGTCCAATAGCACCATCACATGGACATACACCTAGCATAGGTGATGGAAAACAATTAGTTTGAGACATTTTTGGAACAATTATACCACCAATGGAAGACAATGGAAGGTGTTTTAAACAATGAGAAAATTGAAACGCTCTCAACAGTTGTGGAAAAATTGGCAACCAGTACTTCTGGAGTTTTATTAGTTGAAAATAAGGAATTAGTGGCTATTAGATCAATGGTTTTACAGAATTGCCTAGCATTACACATTTTGCTCACAGAAAAAGGTGAAGTCTGTAAAATGCTGAAAGCTCAACATTGCTGTTCATACATACCTGATAACATTTTAAGAATTAATTTAATTAATGTCTGATCTGAAACCTGAATTAGAACCATTAGAGACACCAAGTGTTTTTGAAAATTTAGGGAATGGATTTTCTGTCACTGGTAAATGGTTTGTCCCCACCGGAGAAGAAATTCTTAAAGCTATATTTCTGAAAATATTAATAGTAGAGGGGACACAGTCAGAACAATGCTGGCAGAGCCACACGTGTTCGAACTATGCAAGCGCCACCATGCTTGCCTTAACCATGCATATGCCTTAAACGCTCATATGCATGGTTAAGGCAGTGTGCAGTCTAGCTGCTGGCTGGTGGGTGTAGTTTATATGGGTTGATATTTTTCAGGTGTGGGGGGCTAGGGTCGTTTTCAGGTTAGTGGGGTCGTTTTCAGGGCTTGTGGGGTAAGGGTCGTTTTCAGGGCTGGGAGATCGGGGCAGTTCTCCAGGGCTGGGAGAGAGTCAGGGTAGTTTTCAGGATTGGGGGAGGGTCAGGGTAGTTTTCAGGGCTGGGGAGAGTCAGGGTAGGTTTTTAAATTTATAGTTAGGGTATTAGGCCATTAGGCCTAAGGGCAATGGAAGGGGTTAGGGTCAGAGTAGGGGTTGGAGTGGGACAGGTATTTAGACCTCAGGGTGCGGGACAGCTAGGGGGTTTGTAGCTTAGGGTGGGGGAGAGAGGTTGTGACCTTACCCACGCATACCCCTTTACCATTCATGCCTTTACCACAAAATTGCACGGTAAAGGTATGCATGGTAAAGGAATGCGTGGTTAAGATGCCTTCATGGCTCGGGCAGCATGGTCGTATGCAGAATTGATGTGTAAGTGTTAATGAAAAATAAAATGCGTTTACATACATAACATACCATATTTATCCATACTAGGCCTCAAACTTTTGAAGTAACATTGCCTGACAAGCTGTCCTGACTAGAAACGCTAAATGTGCACAAAATGTTTATTCCCTGACTTTTCCATGAACATGCTTTTCATAATAAATAGTTGCATAAATGTTTCCAATACTTCCACAGAATGTTTCTATTTTTACAAAGATCTCTGTTACAAATTATAAGAAATTAGTATTTTAATGGGAGTAATGAAGATTTCATATATGAAGATGCAGCATTCGTAAAGAAAATGACTGGATACTGTGATAAATGTTTTTCTTACCCTTATATTGATGTTTCCACTTCTACATAGACCACTATTAAACAAATGAATAAACTTTATATATTGGAAGATTAGAAATGTAGCTAATATGTGGGAAAGTAGACATGAATGGGAGAATGACCTATGCTGGTGCAGGGTTTCTGCTCTTTGAACAGAACTATGTTTGGAAACATAGAACATCAATTTGAAGGGACTGAGTCAGTATACCACCTCAGTAGCTATAGCCTGACTCTAACTAGGTACAGTGCCTTTCTTGCTTACCTAACCTCACCGGAGAAAAAAAACACCTTGGCATCCCAGAACACAACACTGTTCACCCTCTCAGGGATCACAGTAACCTTTCAGTATCTCACTTGTACTTGTCCACAATAAGATAACCAGAAAACAGGGAGGAAGTTTAGAATATTTATTTAAACTACGGTACTCTGCAATGCAGTAAAAATGCCTCAATTAGAAAACAAATGCACACTACAAAATACTGGTAGCATGATTAGTAATCCATATATCCTGGAAAGCCCAGTCATTTTATAAGACCGTGTAACCTAAACCCTCCTCCCTTGCTAATGAAGCTAAATAATTACATATCAAAGATATCTGGGATTAATGGCATACCATGCTCCTTAGCATTCACAGATGGATGTTGCACATCTCAGCAGACGAAGTGCTCCTGTCTCAGAATTCTTGTTTTATGTGTGTGTTTTTGATTCCTGTGCTCATCTATATGAAAGGACATGTATGCACAGAAATAACATCTGCATTCTCGTATTATGTCTAGGTGCTAGTGCCTAGCCAAAAAGAATAAACAGGGACATTGTTGTTTGACCTCGTCTATGGTGTTCAGACCAAATCCCAGGAAAAGAACAGAATGCATAAACATATGCAGGTTCAGTGTGACTGTAAAATATGGCACAAAGGCAACCATGTCTATCTAGTAATGTGTGCAAAGGAAAATGAGGCCTATAATGTGCACAGTTAGGCTAACAAAGGGAAAACTACAATGGACCGTCCAGGAAACACAAGACACCCTCACTTTGGTCAGGATAATAGCACTTAGAAAGATACTACATATGATAAATGTAACCAGGAAGCAAGTACACTCAAAGAACTGTTCCAGAAATGTAAGTTGTTAAAATATAAATAGCAATATTAAGTGTAAATTTGGAAAAAATGATCAAATCAAGGTGGTTCGGGGGAATCCATAATGTTACTTGCCATTTCGTAGGCCAAAGACTCCATGAAGGGACCCGACTCCACACATAGCAATTGGTCCACAGCCCAAGTCACTAGCTCCAAAGAACAAACATGATCTCTGGTCTCAGCCGAAGCAGTGGAACACAGGTTGCATGCAGGTAAACCAGGCAGGTCTAAATGTCAGAGACCAATCAAGATCCAGGTCCCATAGTAGTGGCAATTTAAAGATATGATTAATACGCTCATGAACATTTTTCAGTGATGCCAGTTCCAGAACACCCAGAAAAGGAGCACCTATTGCGGGGAAGCAGGAGCAGGACAAGAATGCCACAAATGAGGAATAACAGCAATGGAAATCCTCTGAATACACTTAAAAAATGGAGTGAATGAAAGACAGTATTACTACAAAGATGGTCTGAAAAGAACTAATGATGACAAGAACTAATGACGCCGGAGCCTACGACCATAAAAAAGTGGATGAGGCTGGCCGTACTAGAGGAATTAAAGATTTGATGCATTAATTCTCTGCAATGCAGAGGAAGGTTAGTATTTACCAATGAGTGTATTTTACTGGAAGTTCTTGCCACCTGGAATTCGAAGGTCTCGTGAGCAGCTGTAAGACCTACTTCTTGCTAAAACAATAATGCATTGAGTCAGCTCAATTTATTGAAATCTGCCTTCAAATCAGTATGGAAGGCCAAAATGAGCTACCTACTATCCCATGTGGAGGAGTAAACAAGATGTTCTTGCAACAAGTGACTAACTGGGAAACGGACAAAATATAGGTGACTCTAGCTCTCATTCCGCAATAGTCGTGATCACTAAGCATGCGATAACTCCTGTTAGAGAATGAAAGGAAGAATTGCAGGAACCAATAACATGCCAAATGCCAAAGTGAATCTCTGACAGTAGAGCTGTGAATTTTAATGTTTACAATCAAGTGAATGTCCGACAGTAGAGTCGCATTCTTCACCAGTGAAAAAAACATCCTTGCCAATACATTCACAAAGGTGGGTCATTATGACATCTGTTGTAGAAGATATAATATTAGAAACAGGTATTGTATCAGGCAAGTTGTCGGCAGAGAACTCAGCCTCCTCCTCCCTTAGCCAGTGGAGTAATCAGCATCGGTAGTGCTCTCAGGCTGCAAAGAAAAGTCTTGCAAAAAGAAACTGCTTTTTGCGGCATGCTATAAAGTATCAGCCAGATGGTGTGGTTTGACATGTTCAATATAGACAAGGTGACTGTCCTTATAACCAGGGAAAGGAGGCAAAATCACAGTGTGTGCACCTTGAAGGCCAAGGACCGGAACAGGAGCACAGTACAAAGGGCCGAGTTCCTTTTAAATGGCCACCTTCTTTCGAACCAGATCTCTGATTTTTGGAAGCCAGCCGAAAGCTGAAATTTGATCTGCAGCGCTGGAAGAGTCAGACCTTGGCAAGTGTTTGTGAGATTGAGGGTCACAGAATTTTTTATAGGTCCTGTAAGATAGCACAATTGTTATCTACGTCGAAGATTGCAGCAGCCCCCACAGCGTCTGGACCATCATGTTCCGAACATATATCTGTATGCCAAAAAGCACTTTGTATGCGGTCCGCCGACCCAGAGATCTTTTAGGGAGGTTATTTAATGCATATAGATGGTGCAACTTTGCGTACCCTGTGCCTAATACTCTAGCAGGTCAGGACTGCTTTAAGTCAAAGTTCACTCTCTCCACAACAGAATTACCCTTGGGTTTATACTGAGAAGAAAATACACTTGCACACCATGGACTTCATCGAATCACAGTACGCTTTAGAAGCGAATGCCGGACCTTGATCTGAGTGGAATGCACAACAGCCATATGTCCAGATAAAAGTCTCAAATAACATTTTGAGCGTCAGCCGAGTGCTGTGGCTAAACCATGAGGAATCTAGAGCATGAATCAACTGTAACCAAAATATATTTAAATGCAGAATCCAAAATCAGTGGGACCACAACAATCTAAATAAAATGGTTGGTATGAGAAGCTGCTGGGGAACATGGCGGCCGCTGAGTAGAGGCGGTCGGGATCTCTGACTCGTCTCGGCGGGTGCACGTTTGATGTGGCAGATTGACATGAATCAACGGGATCTGATGGTGCACGGAGTTCGAGGGACCTTTACAGAAGCTGTGGAGGCAGAGAGGTTTGGGGGGGTTTAGTGGAGCCCCCATAAGTTTGGTCTATACGCGCCGCACACGACCGCTAGTATCAACAAGCGGCCGATTCTCGGCGCAGATGCAGGCGGGCCTGAGTGATAGAGCCGGGGTTTGCTGGGCAGTGTTTGGACTGAAGCAGCGGTACAGTTCAGGAGAAGCCGCTCCGCGGCTGTAACCTCAGGAACTCGGGCAAAAGCAAGCGGTAGGGGGGCAAAGACCTAGAGACCTAGCAGAAGTGGAAAGCAGAGAGAGGATTGCGGGTATAAGGAGAAAGTAGAGAGGAGTGAAGATCGCTATCGTATTGCCGAAGTCTTTTTATCCTTCTGTGTACCGATTTGTTTCAACTGTTTACTGGAAAGCCGCTTTTCAGCGCGGCTGGGAAAGAGGAAACAACGGCGCTGGGGAGTGTATGGAGGGAAACAGTGGTGCGTTTCAGGAGGACCCGCTCTGCAGCCACGAGGCCTCGGTTTCTGCCCTCGGTTTACTGGGAGAATCTTTGTTTTTAGTGGCCAGGGAGCAATCCCGTTTTGTTTGTTTTCCTCTACTTGTGGACAATTTGAAACCTCATTTGGGTCCTGGGTTGAACAAAGAGGAATCAATCACGACTGAGGCAGACAGAGACTTAAATAATGCAAGGCACACACAGTCTCTCATGACCCCGGTAAAGAGACAGAAGAAGGGAGGTCAGAAAGACCTTAAAGGTATAAAGGAGGGAACGGAGGACGGGAGTTTAAGTGAGGTGCTAGGCAAGAAAGGCAGAAGACATAAAAAAAAGAAGAGAAGCAAGAGGAGAAGCAGGGGGAGGAAATTGCAGCAAAAAAGTCTACAAAAGTTCCAGCAGTTAATAGATATACACTAAGAAGTAGAGGAGTTTGCGGCATAGAAGACTTAGCGGTCAGTGTAAGAGGAGCAAAGGGAAACCCCGCGGTTCAAATAATTTCACCTAAAGACCTAAAAGAGGCCAAAGGGGACAAGTTACCTTCTCCAATATCTGAAATAGAAGGCTCTATAACGAAAAGTAAGTTAGGGAGCTCGGCAAGTAAGGAGAAAGAGATAGAAAAAGAGAAAGAGAAAGCACCTAGAGGGAAAGGTAAAAAGCTAAAAATTACACCGCCTCTACGCTCATATTTCAAAGAGAAATCCCTGCAGTCTCCTTCCAACTACTCAACTAGCTTTGTAGCTCCAAATCAAAGTGTGAGTTCGTCTGTCCTAGTATCAGAACTAAGCCAGAAAATGAATGAAGATTTAAAAGCAGCACGCCAGGAGGGTGTTGTCGCCCAAATCCCGTTAAAAAACAGCTTTGGATTGCTAGCAGGATTGGAGGACTCTGCACCTGTAGACACGGATGACCATACAGTGAACCTTGTTGAAAGTACTCAGAGGGATCAAAGTTGTCTGTCAATGGCAGAACTCCCATTTTGCCCCCCGGACGATGGTACTGGCCTAACTTCAGAGCGGATACAGGAATCCCCTCAAGATCTGGGGAAACTAATGTTAACTATGTATGCAGAGATCAAACAAATGTTCCTTGTCTCTGAAGAAAACCAAAAAATAATTCAAGGGCAATGTGAGTTGATGGAAGAGAATCAAAAAAAAATCCAAGGGCAATGTGAATCGATGGAAGTCAAGATCAATTCTTTAGTTGAGAGGGTCGGGGTTATGGAGCAAGCATACGGTCAACTTGCAGCAAAGGTGGTCTCTAATCATATGGGGATCACTAAATTACAAAAAATGAACAAGAATTGAGAGATAAAATTGAATTTCTTGAAACTAACGCGAGACGCAATAACATCAGAATCCTAAATGTTCCAGAAGGGGCAGAAGGGGGTAACATTAAATCTTTTATTGTCTCGCTTATTTTAGAGCACAACAGTGATCTTGATCAAGCTTCTGTAGAAGAAGATATACAGTCCATCGCGACCCCTTCATTGCTCGTACCGGCAGGAAGTCAGCTAGGAGGATTTTGGTAAATTTTAGAACGTACACTTTGAAGGAAAAGATACTCACAGGGGAATTGAAGGCAGAATCATATAAAAAAAATGATTGGTCGTACCGTATTAGATCGGATCTTTCTTGCACCACGCTCGATCGTCAGTGGGAACATGGTAAATTTATCCCTGAACTAAAAGGGTTAGGAGCAACAGCAACAGTTAGATTTCCTGCTTCACTGAGAGTGATGCTAAATAATAAAATGCACAATTTCAGAGATCCCAACGAAGTAAGAGCCTTTATAGATGAAGCTAAAGGAAAGCCAAATCAGCAAGTTATTTAAAACACAGATGTCCGCTGAGACAGGGAAAGGCTCAAAAAGATGTGTTATATTATACCTCTGGAAAAAAGGAATACAATAAAAGAAATCAAATGTCCGGAAACCGGGCTAGGAATAACAGAGGAGGGAGGGATTAAACAAGCATTCTCACGGTTTTATCAACATCTTTAGACAGAGAATCTAAGCCCAGATATTGATCAAATAGCTGCCCCAGGGTGGTTGAGGGGGGGCACAGAAAAGGAAATAAAATGTATAAACAATCTCAAGAAAAATTTCACAAAGGGTGTGGGAACATTAGGGAAAAAAAAACAAAAAAAAGTCCTCAATTGTCACAGCCGTAATTTAGGTTTTTTTGTCTACCAAGCAACATGGAGAGTGTTTTATTTTATTTGTTGGTATGCCGATACAGAATAAAATTAGTGGTCTGAAGATAATGACATGGAATGTCAACGGATTAAGAGTCATACCTAGAAGACAAAGAATTTTAGAGTATCTGAGACTCTGTAATTCGGATATTATACTTGTTCAAGAATCACATTTGACAAAAGAGGAATGGCCAGAGGTAATACAATATTTACCTTGGCTAGATTACTGTTTATATACATCACAATCAGTTACTACAAAAGGGGTAGCAATTTTGATCAAAAAAACATGTCATAGTGTACTGAGAGAAACATTGGTGGATCCATCAGGGAGGTGGATCATAGTTAAGCTTAAAGTAC
This sequence comes from Lissotriton helveticus, assembly GCF_964261635.1. Classification (NCBI taxonomy): domain Eukaryota; kingdom Metazoa; phylum Chordata; class Amphibia; order Caudata; family Salamandridae; genus Lissotriton; species Lissotriton helveticus. The sequence goes on along the minus strand of NC_136063.1, from coordinate 1,791,149,185 downwards.
AGGGTCTCTGGGTAGCTTTAGTGGGGTATTATGGCCCCAATTTAGATGACACAGAACCCCTGAAAACTTTATTTTTACATCTACTTGAGGTGAATCTTCCTATTATTATGGGGGGTGATTTTAATACCATTTTGGATCCAAGTCCTGATTCTACATCTAAGAGGTCAGCAGCCTCAACCCCAAAAATGAGGGCGGTAGTGAAACAAATAATGCAAGACCTAGGCCTGATAGATATTTGGTCTACAAAGGCCCCCAAACTTCGTCAAGCAGCAGGGAGGTTTACTTTTCATAATAAAAAGCATGGCCATAGGTCACGAATAGATTTCTTTCTGGTTTCATCTTCAATTAGTCAGCAGATAAGTAAGATACTGCACATACCAGAACATTTGTCAGACCATTCTGCAGTTGTTTTATATCTTGAGATAAAACATAATACAGACGAAAGGAGATGGACTATGAATAGATCCTTACTATTGGATTTAACAATACTAACCACCCTAAAACTTTCCACAAAGGAATTCTTCAACATTAACCTCGGGTCTGCACCTTTAGACATGGTCTGGGATTCTTTTAAAGCCTACCTCAGAGGTATATTAATCGGTCTTGGTTCATCACATAAGAAAAAGGGAAAAAAAAGAACATGAGGTTTTAGAAAAGGCAGTCAACAGAGCACAGAGAGTCCTAGATGATAATTATAACCTAATAAACGAAGGGGAATTATCCAAGACTAAGGCTAATTTAGCTGACTACTTAAAGATTAACATAAAACAAAAATGGGAGGCGAGTACATTTGCAAATCATGATTATGGGGAAGGCTGTGGCAAATTTTTAGCATGGAAAACAAGGGCAGACCTAGCTAGGAATACAATAAAATAAATCAAATGTCCGGAAACTGGGCTAGGAATAACAGAGGAGGGAGGGATTAAACAAGCATTCTCACAGTTTTATCAACATCTTTATACAGAGAATCTAAGCCCAGATATTGATCAAATAGCTGCCTTCCTTCAAGATATTTATCTCCCAAGTATTAGTGAAAAAAATAGGAAAGAACTATCAGCTCCCTTCACGATTGAGGAAATTTATGGAAGCATTAAAAACTTGAAGAAAGGGAAAGCTGCAGGACCCGACGCTCTACCTAATGAAATGTACTCCATTTTAAAGGAAGAGTTAGCACTCATATTACTGGATATGTTTAATTCTATTTACATCTCACAATCGGTTTTACCTGTATCATGGCAAGCAGCCACCATAATCGTATTATTAAAACCTAATAAAGACCCAAAGATATGTGAATCATATAGACCGATCTCCCTACTCAACTCGGATTACAACATTTTTACTCAGTTAATCACCAAGAGATTGGAGAGGGTGATCGGTCTTGTCATTCATGAGGACCAGAAGAGCTTTATTAAGGGTAGACATCTTCATGACTTAACCCACGAACTAATAGGCACAATCGACCTGGCCACTACAAACCACAAAACGTTAACAATCATGACCTGTGACGCAGCTAAAGCGTTTGATAGGGTGAATTGGGTGTTTCTACAAGAAATAATCTGGCGCTTCAATCTAGGTGACAAGTTGTTAAATCCTTATATAACAGCCCAGTTGCACGGGTATTGGTAAATGGATCCCTTTCACCGCAATTTAAAATAGGAAGAGGAACCAGGCAAGGGTGCCCCCTTTCTCCTCTGCTTTTTGATATGTTTATCGAGCCACTTGCCATTAAGCTAAGGAAATCTCAGGAAATAACTCCTTTTGTTTGTAATGACTGGAAAAAAAAATAAGCCTTTACGCGGATGACCTAATGATTTTTACGGGTCATTTACAAGATTCAATATTGACTATTTGGGAAATCATAACAAAATTTGGCGAAATATCCGGTTATGCAGTGAACCCTGACAAAACTGAAATCATGCAATGGAACACACTTTATAGTGTCCACAGATTAAGCAAAATATTAGGTATCTGGGCATAGAGGTGGAACAAAAAATCGAATCAATAGCAAAGGCCAATTTTGATAAAGTAACAGCGAAAGTAAGAACTTTACTACAGAAATGGGAGGCTTTGCCATTATCCTTTATTGGTAAATCTAATCTTGTAAAGATGTCCATCCTACCTAAGTATACGTTTTTATTTAATTCTATTCCTCTGGAGTTTAGGAAGGAATGGATAAATAAGGTCCAAAGTCTTTTTATTAGTTTCATATGGGGAAAAAAAAGCTCCCGAATAGCTTGGCAAAAGCTTAGAGCTAAAAAAGAGAATTGTGGGATAGCAACACCAGATCTTCTCCAGTATCAGAGGGCATTCCACCTAAAAATCTTCAGACAGCTACTGGGTGATACCCAAGTATTTTCACCACTATTTCAGGCCTTAACAGCTATTTATAAATCCCAAGCTAGATTCTTCTTGTTTAAATTTGGTGACCCAAAATACTATAAGAAAGTGAAATTAAAAGTCCTACTAGCAGCCTGCAGGGGATGGTATCAAATAAGAGTTTCACAAGGTATCCCCTATTATAGTTCTTTAGACCCAATTTGGAACTCAAAGGGAACCCCAATTTGTTTACAAGACTCCCTAGCCAGAGCAATTCAAGACATTGGAATAGAAAGGTGGGGGGAGCTGTTGGAGGACGATGAATTAATATCATGGCCAAGTCTTCTAGTTGCAACGAGGGGGGCATCTCCAAATTTAAGTATCTTCAATTACTAAGCTGGGCTAAATCACTTAAAAAAACTGGAATTGGAAACGGTGTCTTGAACGGAAGGCAGCGACTTTTCCAGTGGGGCGGAAGGAAATTGCCATATGGTACTGGAATATGATCCAATCCCATGAAGATTTGCAGCAGTGGCCTGGATCTATTTGGAGGAAAGAGCTGCCGAGCTACGATCGGGATACCCTATGGCAAGTATCTCTATCTCTTCTATGGCAAAGTGTTAAAGCTGCTCCATTAAGGAAAAAACATTTATTTACAGTACACAAGGCTTATTGGACCCCGAGAAGACTATCCAAGTTTGGTTCCAGGAGAGTGAAATGTCAAAAGTGCGGGGAAATAGAGGCTGATGAAGTACATAAGTTTTGGAGATGCCCTGCAATTCAATCATTTTGCGAGAAGGTTGGAGAGACGATTTTCAGCATCATGGGGGTTGAAGGAAAGGTGAGTCTCCCACAGGTAAATTTTGGGGTAATCCCAGAGGAGGATACTTTAATTAGTTTGTCGAAGAAGAGTAAAAGCTTAATGTTTGTGCTTATTTTACTGGCACGAAGGGAACTATGTATTTAATGGGTTTTACCTGTCCCTCCGTCAGAGAGTGAATGGATCAACTCAGTCCAAAGGGTTGCCAAATTAGATAGGGCAATACGCACAACAACAAAAACTAGTTTTTGGGGTATTTGGGACAACTATTAAAAAACCAGATAGTAGTAGTTGAAGGGCCACATTAGGTATAGTGTAGTAAACATCTTTTCAAAGACCTATTTTTTTTCCTCCCCAGCTATACCTTGGTAGACACGGTTTTTCTCTTTCTTTATTCGTTTTGTAGTAAAAGTTAGTCCGATGATTATGTTTAGCCATACAGGTTAGGGATAGTCCATTGGATATGGACTGAAAATCCCAGAGCAGAACCCTCTGCGGGACCTGTTATACTCGAGAGCGAACCTGGGGGACAGAGTGATGGAATATGAGGATAATGGTTGTGGCCAGGTGTGAACCCGAAGTGTTGTGAACACGCCTTCAGTGAATGAAGTGATCGGGAGTCCCCAAAATCTGGTGATCTAAGGCCATTAGATTTCGGGCCTCTTCCTCAGTGGGTTTTGTCTCTATCTCTACATTTGACCTCTCAAATATATATCGGCTATGTACAAATGAGGACAAAAAAAACAAACAAAAAAAAAACCAATCTAAATAAATGCAGCTAAAAGGCTGGTTGGAATTAACAGATATGTTTGTGGTGGACAAGACACAGTGGGGTAAATTTACAAGAGCTGCTGCTAATTAGCATTAGCGGCAGTTTTCTTAATGTGGCCTTATCACTAAATACTATAGTGCTGTTAGCGATGCATTTACAATATGTCACTATATGGCGATAGCAACAGCTAGCCGCGGGGGAAACTGCAACTAATACTAACGTCAAGGCGATAAAAATTTGATGTTAGAGAGGGAAAAGTGGCGAAAGGCCCATTAGTGCCAACAAAACTCACGTTAGTCAGCCTAATATGACTTTTTTGCCTCTAGAGGCAAAAATAGCCTATAATCCTCCTCCAATGAAAACAGTGGAATGCAGAATGTAGCAGCCAGGGCCAAGCGCAGCACAGATCAATAACTGACTTCAGAAGTCGGTTAAGTAGACCGTGCACAACCCCAGATACCTACTAACCTCTCCAAATCAGAACAAATGGCACCCGCCACAACAACTGCCCTTGGCCCCTCTACTCCGAACTACCTGAAACCACACAGCCCTAACTCCTTCACCATCACCCTCCCCCAACCTCTCACCTAAAGCAAAGAGAAATTTTAAACACAGACTGATCACACAACACCCAGATACACTTTTTTCAGACATATACAATTGCACCACGAAAGGCCAGCAGGATTTTTTTTTTTCCATACTGAATGCCCAGCGAACTGGGCATTCAGTATGGAAAATAAAATAAAATTGGATCAGCATTCTCAAAAATCATCTCCTCACATCCAAAATAACTAACATGCCTCAAAGTTGCAAACTGACGCTTTCAATCCCAAATCACCCACGTGTAACGGCAAAACCACTGCGACCATCTACACTAACGGTACAGTCATGATCCATGCCAACAACAACAACCTAGATGTATTCGACTACCTCTTCCCCATGCTTTGCTAAGTCCCTCAATAAGTCACGCGACTCACTCCAGAACGTTTCCCCTTCGCCCGAAGGAATGAACTCTCTTGAGACAAGACAGACCTTCCCAAATAACCTTTCCTCTCTCCACCACCCCCTGGAAATTCACAATTCAGAGCTACCGGTCAATGCTAATCCAAGGCACATCATATAGGAGACATTACAACCCCCAGACAAACACCCTCACAAACAGCTACTGAACTGAACACCCAAATCAATGACCCCTAGCTCTCTCCCCCCACTTATGCGCCTGAGATAGCCGACGGAAACTAGAAAAGACTCCACACACCCCATCTCCAAGACAACCCACGGGGATAACAGAGGCTACACTATCTCCAAAACACAATCTCCAAATCCCAAGCCCCTCGCTTCCGTCAACAACTCCACCCAGGACAGTCGAAGCCCGGACACTCCCTCACCCCCCTCCTGGGAGACGATGCAGAGACTAGCTCTATTAGAAAGCCAGCTAAAACATCTAATAATGGACCTTAACGAAATCTTACTGAACCTCACCTCTGGCCAGAGATCTCACCAACGCCCATACACCACACCCATAACCAATAACACCAATCACTCAAGACCTCCCAGGACTCCCTGGCCCAGATGGAACACAACCCTCCTCTCGAAGCAAACACAGAGACCCAAAAGAACAAAAGCCTCAATGTCCGAGAGAGAAGCGACATAACTTGCCTCCTCTTACTGCACCTACCCTACTACCACCCTAAACTCCAAGATCCAGGTTATCACCGGCTTTGGTAGAAACTGCCTCCCACCCAAAATGTCAAGACCCCCAGCCTTCCTCTCCTCTATTCCAAGGGCTCCCCCAATGGAGAGATTCAACAACGAGGGGAACTCCACCAAATGCATGCTTATCAAGTGCAGATCGTCCACAAAACATGCAATAGAACTGGCAGAAACTATCCTGGATCCATGACATTGACATCACGTTCATCACCGAAACATGGATGAACAAATTGTCCCTCCCAGACATGGACAGGCTTGTACCCCTGGGTTTCCAAATCCTCAATAAAGATAGAAAAATCCAACAAGGAGGGGGTGTGGCAATCATCCATAAGAGCAACATCTCCATATCAGAAATTGACTCCCTCAATTACAATGCATTTGAATCTCTAACTGCCTCCATTAAGACGAGCGGCAACAAACCACTATGTTGCCATCTCCTCTACCATCCCCCTGGCAAAGCCACAGCTTTCGGAGAACACCTCTCCGACTTGATAACCCACTGTGCACATCAAGACTCTAACAATATGTTTCTAGGTGACCTCAACTTATACTGGAACGAGGTGAACAACCTGATGATACAAACCTTGAATGATCTTCAACACAACAATAACCTAATCCAACACTGCACAGAACAAATCCACAACAGAGGATCAATGCTGGATGCCATTATTGCCCAAGAAGATACTGTCTCTATTGATCATATCCTGCCTGTAGACTGGTCCGACCACCGCATCATCCTCTTCCACATAAACCTAATGATTCATTGCCAGCCCCACACACAGGAACACACCCACTGGGTGAGAAATCTAAATCAAATCCCCCTTATTGACCTGGAAAAAAAGGTAAGCATACTCCTCCCCATCGATACTGACATTCTCTCCACATCCAAACTCACCTCCCAATACAACACTACTATGACTGCCATCTTAGATCAACTAGCCCTGTGCAAACAAAAAAGGGTAAGGAACACCCCATCTAGATCATGGTTTAATACAAGCATAAACTCTGAAAGAAGAGAACTAAGAGGTAATGAAAGACTCTGGCGTAAAAACTCATCCACAAAGCACCTCAATCGACTCAAATAAGTACGCAGGAAATATAATAAACACATCAAGGATGGAAAAAAGACCTTCTTCTGCCGTGCTCTTGACAACGCAAAAAACAGGCCGAGAGAACTCTACAATCTAATCAGACAACAAACCTCCAAGCCCCTGCTTCATCCAAAGACCTTTGAGACACCTCCGCCATTTTCTTCAAGGACAAAATCACAAAGATTGAGCTCTCTCTGGGTGAGGTCCTACACACAAGCTCCACCCAAAAAACTGGAAATCCTTTGACCCCATCTCTGTAGCTGAGATTGAAAAAACGATTTCCTGCTCCACCCCCTCCTCTCATATCTTGGACCCCATTCCAGGCAAACTAGTCAAAAAGCTTAAAAGCACCCTAGCCCGATCTGGACCACAATTATAAATAGCTCCCTGAGAATTGGAGTAATGCCGGATTGTCTTAAAATTGGCCCCTAATAAATAAAACCGGATCGGACACCAATGATCTTAACAACTTCAGACCCGTCTCCAAACACCCCCTCCTAGCTAAAATCCTGGAAAGATGCGTCCTCCTTCAACTTACCGAGCACATGGACTGCAATAACCTTCTCGACTCGCACCAATCGGCCATCAGAAAAGGTTGCAGCACAGAGACAGCGATCTTGAATGTCATAGACGACATCCACAAGTCCCTCGATAGGGATCAATGCTGTCTGCTTGTACTCTTGGACCTATTGGCAGCCTTCGACATGGTTGACCACAATCTACTCGTTAAGGCACTGCAAGAAAGAGTAGGAGCGGACGAGATGGACGAGGAGCGGACTAAAATGGTTCACCTCGTTCCTACAGAATCGCACCCAAAGAATAAAAATCAAGATGGGAGGGAGAAGTTGTACCTGGGAGCTGAATAGGGCTGTGCCTTACCTCCACAATGCTGGCTCCACCCCTGTGGTGCATCTGATGTCTCTGCCCTGCACTGTGAAAGAAGAGAAGGAATCATGTCAACAATGTGCTCCAGGGCTGTGCTTTCCACCCACAATGCTGGCTCCACCTCCAGTGGGGCGTCTGATGTTTCTGCCCTGCTCTTTGAAAGGAAAGAAGGATTCATGTCAACAGAGTGCTCCAGAACTGGTTTGGACTGGGCAAAGACCCCTCTGCCCTCTGCCCTCAGAGGACAAAGGATTTTGGGATATAAGTATTGGGACCCTGATCCCAAGAATTTAGATCACTTTTGCACAACAAGAAGAAAGCTTTGCAGAGGAATGGAACCAGAAGAAACTGGGGAGAAACTATCCCTAAGCTGAAGTGCTGCTTGGGGGATTGGCCTGCAGTGGTTGCTTGACCGCCAAAGAAAGGAGAAAGGGACTTTGTTTACTTTCATCAACTTGTAAGGATCTCCAAGGGCTTGAGAGAAGAGCTTGCCTCCTGTTGAATCTCAGGGACAACAGACTTCAACCACCAGACCCCAAGAGTTATTTGGAAGTGCCTGCTGCTGTTTTTGGCCTTCTGAGGGACTGTGTGTCGCAAGGAGCTGGAAGCGCAACTCAAGAGGAAGAAGCTGTCGCCGCTGTAGCTGACTTATTGCACCGCATCGAGAGAAGCGTCTCGCACCGAAGAAGCGTGTCGCCATCGCAGCCGCTGCCGTTGCATTTCTGAGCAAGGATGTCGCCGCTGTAGCTGACGCATTATACTGCATCAAGAGAAGTGTCTCGCACCAAATAAGAAGCGTGTCTCCGTCGCAGCCGCTGCTGTCGCATTTCTGAACAAGGATGTCGCCGCTGTAGCTGACGCATTGCACCGCATCAAGAAAAGCACCTTGCATCCACGGAGAATCGTGCCGCTGTCGGAGGCGCTGTTGTCGCGTCTCTGAACAAGGGTGCCGCCACTGCAGCTGTCACATCGAGCGGAAGCGTCTCGCATCGAGGGAGAAGAGTGTTGCCGCCAAAACCGCTGTCGTTGCATCTTTGAACAAGGGTGTCGCCGCTGCAGCTGATGCATCGAGCCGAGACTTCTCGCAACATCAGAGAAGCGTGCCGCATCTGGAAGATCTTCATGTCTTTTGTTGTGGAATCGTCACGCATCGTAAGGTACATTGACTTAAAGTGTCGCATTCTAAGAACTGAACATAACTAAGTTAAAACTACCATTTCAGGTGCAGTATTGTGGATTTTTTGTCGTTTGTGGTCTTGTGTTAAGCCTATATAAAGAATACTTATTTTTCATATAAAACCTGTGTGGTGACCATCTGTAGTGTTGTCACTTGATTACTGTATGTGGTCACAAATGCTTTACACACTCCCTCTGAGATAAGCCTGTCTGCTCGTGCCAAGCTACCAAGGGGATGAGCAGGGGTTATTTTAGGAGTGTACCCCCTTACCCAGACTAGAGGCAAGGGTCCCTATTTGTCAAAAGTACCTACCTGTGCCAACTAGAGACCCCCAAATCCAACAACCCTTAGTGGACTTCCTCTTCCCACAGCACTGCGCCATCTGGTTTCCTTTGCTGCTGTCCCCATCTGCTGCTGCTTGTTCCTCTGACCCAGAGGTCAGGTGTTCGAGTCACTCCTCTACTGCAGGCTCCTGCCTGTGCCTCATCCCTGACGGTCAAGTGGTAGAGCGTCACTACCCTCCTGTCCCTCTTTTCTGATGTTCTTGTTCATCTTTCTGCTTTTCTCCATTGCTTTTCTACCGCAGGATCGATTCTGTGGAGAACCGAGAACAGTGTTCTAAGATTTAAAGAAGTCTTCTCGGTTCTCCACAGAATCAATCCTGCGGTTCTGGTGGCTGCCATCCTATTGAATACCGCAAAGGCTTTTGATTTCTTAGAATGGCCCTTCTTCCTCTCGATAATGCGCCGCATGGGCATGCCGATAGGCTTCATGGCCACCATCGCTCTACTGTGCAGTGGTCCCACAGCTCGACTTTGCATGAACAGAACCCTATCTCGCCCTTTCTCCCTCTCCCGCAGCACGTGACAGGGCTGCCCCCTTTCACCCAGTGTGAAAGAATGCAACCTCCTCAGATGCATTCTTCTCAACACCTGCTCCACCCGCAAACACGCAGTTGAACTCTGGGACCTACTCGACTCAACCTCCCCAGACGTCGCCTTCCTGACGGAGACCTGTATGAACCCCTCCTCGGCTCCTGACATCGCCATAAACATCCCGAAAGGCTACAAGATCACCCACAGGGACTGCACCAACAGAGTAGGAGGAGGAATCACCATCATCCACAGGAACACTCTCAGAGTCTCGACCAACACCGACAAAACCATCAGCACCACCGAACACCTTCACCGATCCCAACATCACCCTCAGAGAGACCCTCATCTACAGACCCCCCGGACCACGGCCCCAGTTTAGCGACTCCATTGCTGACTTCGTCAGTACACACGCCCTCGCCTCCACAGACTACATCCTCCTTGGGGACCTGAACTTCCACCTCGAGAATAACTCCACCAACTCCACCACATTGATCGACAACTCACCAACCTCGGACTCTGGCAACTAGTCACAGCACCCACCCACTCTACCGGCCACATGCTTGACCCCATCTTCTCCGCAAGCTCCCACATCTCTTTCAACCACACCACCGAACTCCACTGGACCGACCATAGCTACATCCACTTCACCTTCTGTAAACCCACCACACACCACCGCACCCAACAGATCCCTTGCCGCTGCTGGAACAAAGTCTCTGAAGACCAGCTAACCACCACCCTCACCTAGAGCTGACCCACTGACCCCTCCTACCTCGACACCACCGCCCGCAACCTCCAACAATGGATCGATGACTGCTCCAACACCCTCACCCCGATCAAGAAATCCTCCAACAGACACATCAATAAGAAAGCAAGCTGGTTCACTGAGGACCTCCAGGCCTCCAAGCAAACCTGCAGAAAGCTAGAGAAGAAATGGCACAGTGAACAGACACCAGACAACGACACAGCCCAAAGAATGTCACCCACAGGCACCACCACCTCATCAGAGCTGCCAGAGGGGCCTCCTTCAAAGACTGCCTAGACAACAACGCACACAAAATCAAAGAGCTCTTCAACATCGTGAAGGAACTTTCTAACCCCAGCTCCGACACCAACAACATTCCACCTTCGCAAGACCTGTGCAGCTCAATCGCCACCTTTTTCATTGCAAGATCGCAGACATCCACGACAGCTTCAACAGCATTACCGCCCCGACAGCCACTGAAACCTCTGTCCCCACGGCCATCATCTTCACCAATCCCCTGCTCTCCTGGACCAACATAAACAATGACGACACCATCAAAATCATGAACACCATCCACTCCGGATCTCCAGCAGACCCATGCCCACACCACATCTTCAACAAAGCCAGAGCCACCATCGCACCCATTCTCCGGAAAGCCATCAACATCTCCTTCAAGATAGTGATCTTCCCGGAGAGCTGGAAGCACGCCGAGATAAACGCCTTACTCAAAAAACCCAAGGCTGACCCTAAGGACCTCAAGAACTTCCGGCCCATCTCCCTGCTCCCGTTCCCAGCAAAAGTCATCGAGAAGACTGTCAACAGACAACTAACCGCTACCTCGAGGAGAACAGCATCCTGGACCCGTCCCAATCCGAATTCCGCAGCAACCACAGCACCGAAACTGCCCTCATTGCCGCCACCAATGACATCAGGGTCCTGCTAGACCCTCCTGGACCTGTCAGCCACATTCAACACTATCTGTCACCACTCCCTGTGCACACGCCTCCATGGCACTAGGATCCGAGACAAGGATCTGGACTGGACCACCTCCTTCCTCTCCGGCAGAACCTGGAGCATCCACCTCCCCCCTTTCCACTCTGAAGCCACCGAGATAATCTGCGGCGTAGCCCAGGGCTCATCCCTCAGCCCGACATTGTTCAACATCTACATGGCACCGCTCACCCACGTCGCCTGACTGCACGACCTCAGCATCATCTCCTACGCCAATGATACCCAGCTGATCCTCTCCCTCACCAAGGACAGCCTCACTGCCAAAATCAACCTCCACGAAGGAATGAAAGCCGTCACCGAGTGGATGAAGAACAGCGATCTGAAGCTAAACTCGGATAAGACGGAAGTCCTTATCCTCAGCTCCACCTCCTCGACCTGGAATGACTCCTGGTGGCCAACCGCACTGGGAACAGCACCAACACCCACCGACCACGTACGCAACCTGGGGTTCATCCTCGACTCTACTCTCTCCATGACAAAGCAGGTCAATGCCGTCTCGTCCTCCTGCTTCAACACCCTCTGCATGCTCCGCAAGATCTACAGGTGGATTCCCATCGAAACAAGAAGAACCATCACCCAGACCCTTGTAAGCAGCAGGTTGGACTACGGAAACGCCCTCTATGCAGAAACCTCGGCCAAACTCCTGAAACGTCTTCAACGCATTCAGAACACCTCTGCACACCTGATCCTCGACATACCGTGCCGCAGCCATATCACACCCCAACTGAGATACCTGCACTGGCTCCCAGTCAACAAGAGGATCACCTTCAAGCTCCTCCCCCACGCACACAAGGCACTACACAACACCGTACCAGCTTACCTCAACAGATGACTCACCTTCTACACCCCCAACCGCCAGCTCCGCTGACCTCGCCACCGTCCTCAGCATCCAAAGAGCGACCTCCGGCGTCAGATCGTAACTCACCTCACCGGCAAGACCTGGAACACTGTTTCCATCCTCCTACGTCAGACCCAGGACCTGCTAACCTTCAGAAGACTTCTCAAGACCTGGTTATTCGAACAGTAGCAGCATCCCCCCTAGCGCCTTGAGACCAAACAGGTGAGTAGTGAGCTTTACAAAAGTTCTGATTGATTGATTGATTGATTGATTGATTGATTGATGGATTGATTGATTGATTGATTGATTGATTGATTGATTGATTGATTGATTGATTGATTGGTGGACAAACCCAGATTGGGCCGGAGAAATTATAAATTCCATCAGTTGGGAAATGCGCTTTCCCACTGTTTTGGCTAATGTTTTATAGTCTAAGTTCAAAAGGGATAAGGGCCTAAACGAACCACATGATGTTGGATCTTTTCCAGGTTTGGGGGAAGGATCACGATCGCTTCCCTAAGCATAGGGGGCAGCATCTGCTTCTCGAGGGCCTCCGCTTATACCTCAATCAGCTGCCGGACCAGCAGATCTTTATAGGTCTTATAAAGTCCCCCGTGAAGCCATCCAGACTGGGGGCCGAGGAACAACGTAGGGAGGCAATGTCACCAAGAACCTCAGAAACGGTTATCGGTTCAGCGAGGAAATCTTGCATGGCTTTTTCCAGATACACCAAAGCTATTTCTGACAAATAAGCCTCCTGCGCTGAAAGATTACCCTCCATTCTAGTCAAGTACAAGGCAGTGACGTAGTCTAAGAATTCCTCACGAATTTCCGAAGTGGAGGTGAGTGTCTGATCGGAAGATAGGTGTATCTCAGTGATGCAAGCTTTGCTATATGGATGCCTCAACATCTGCACCAATACACTGCCCAGACGTTCGCCCTCTCCGTAGTCTCTAGCTGTTTGGTATTTACCTAAGTACAGGATCGCACGGTCCGCGGCATTGTGGAATTCGATCAGCAGAGCTAACCGACGACCTGTCGTGTCTGGGATTGAGGACTGTAATGTGGTGTCATCCAAGGCAGCGAGTTCGCGTTCAATACGGGAAATGGTGGTGCAGAGACTTTTCAGTACACCAGAGTGTTTGGCTATGCACACTCACCTTATGTATGCCTTAAAGCCCTCCCACAGGACCACCTGAGAGTCTACTGATCCAGTGTTTATAGTGAAGTAATCTTCAATTGCTTTGCGCACTTCTTCTTTAAAAAGATCATCATGGTGCGCTCGACTAAGGAAGCGCAATTGGCGTTTAAACCTCTCCGGGCGAGGAATCTTCAGACGAAGCGGAACCGGCGACTTCTAGGGAGTGTCTCAAGAGCCCAAAACCAATTGGAAATAGCCGGGGAAACTAGTCAATAATCAATTTTCGTCCAGGTGTTGTGTTGTCCAGGGTAATGCGTGTAATCAGTGCAGGTGGGATGGCGCTGGTCACAGAGGGCCGGAAGTGCGGTTTAGTGTTGAGGGTGGAGGGTGGAGGTCGTGCTATCTAGTGTAGGATTAAGGAGTAGATTAAAATCCCCCCCTATCAGAACAGGCAGGGGTTGAGTTTTAATAGCTGGGCTTGTAGTGAGTGATAAAATTCAGCCTCTCCTCTTGATTCTCAGCATCCCAACAGCGAGAAAGCAGCGAGGCAGGCAACAGATGAGCGTAGAGGCCACCAGCGAAATCAATGGCAGCACTGAGTGAGCGGTAAGGGCCTCAGGGCCATCTGCCCTCTTCGGCATGGGAGCCACTAGGCAGCAGAAGTGGCGGCTCAACCCCTCACGCCACTCTGCATGCACACCTCATGGAAGGGCTCCTCGTGGGCTAGGCCCGCCGCAGGCCCTGTCTCCGCGGGGCCGATCGGAGCAAGGTGCAGAGGGTGCAGGCCTGCACGGCTGATCAGGCTGGGACGTGGCGGCAGATAAACAGGCCCAGGAGGGGGGATCACAAACCGCCTCTAGCACCCAGCGGACTCACCTCCTGGTTTGGTAGGTATGCGGATCAGGAATTTAACTCCAGCATGCTCCGCTCCTGGCAGGTCGTGAGAGACCAGCAGAGTCTTCGGGCATAGGGTCTCTCCTCCCCATCTCTTCCGGTGATTGGAGCCTCACTGCACGTCAAAGAAATCGTAGTCCAGGCATATCAATGTGAACCCCACACAATGGGACCCCCTCTGAAGCCGAGTGAAGCAGCGGTAGCTCGGTTGGCAGCGGTTGGCAGCGGGATATCTCTGCCGGTCTGGAGCTTCAACGCCGCACGGTCATGTTGTTTGGTAGCTTGGCCACACCCCCAAACTTACACAACCTTCAAATCCGCAATCAACGCACACCACACAGAGGAAGAGGAAATACCCTGGATTGATAGGTTTGTGCAGGTAGGTGTCCCTTTCTGCACCATGTCACAAGGGTGCCTGCATTGGCGCATGGCAGTCATTGTGCGTCAATGTAGGGGAAAAATACAGGGGAGCTTATTCATGAGCTCCTTCCAACAGTTTAAAGCAGCTGGTGCGTCATTTTCTTGACGTACTTGCATTAAATTTGCACCATGTTGTGCTGTATTTACAAACTGACACATCTAGGCATATGCGTGATCTTGTGATGACCTGTGCCACATTATACCTCTGTCAGGTATTATGTATGCATGGTGGGCGTTCTCACGCAACAAAGCCTCATAGGAGTGGCGCAGTGAAATCCATCAGATTTCACAGCGACAATTCTAGGATGCCATTGCCTCAAGGCAGGCATAAGGGTGACAAGGTGCCATAGTGATAATCTGGCCTCATACTTTGCCTGAGTTGCATGAGTTAGCGCTGACAGATACGTCAGGATTCTAGACGTATCTGTCATGAATTGCAATATGGAGCGCCGTACAGTAAATTTGGCCCATCCATGGTGTTGCAAGAAGAGCTTAGTGAAAACTGTGGCAAGGCTGTTTTGTCACAGCGATGCAGCACTTTTCATGAATGATGCCCAGGAATGTATCGTAGCTTATTGATAGTGAACATTCCTTCCCTTTTGTTTTGTCGCTGGGTGGCGCAGCATCATTCCTTGCAGCGCTGTCCAGCACCAAAACCTCTGAAATGAGGCCCCAAGTGTTTGCCACAATGTTAAGACCAGCTATATTTTTGTCTTAAAAACGGCCTCTAATTGGACTTTGTGGCAGTTTTGGGGGATTATCGCTGGACGGATATTTTATTGTAAATATCGCGAAGTGAGGTGAACAGCAGTTTTTGATGGGAACGCCCACCTTGTATCTCATTTTCGTTAAGTCCCGGTAACAGAAGGGGCGATCTTAAAAATGTACATTTACACTGGAAAAGTGCCAATAACTGCAGTTAGCTGCACTTTGTAAATAAGGCGATAAAAAAAGCTGCCGTAAAGCCAATAAATTAATGCTTGTTGACAAATGTCAAAGCTAAAACATATTTTCTGGTTTGTTGGTATATGCCTTGACACCGATTGATTTTCTGAAAGAGTGAAATAGTGGCAACCACACTGGCATGAGCAGAAGTCACACCTTCATGAGCGGCTACAATCAAACCAGGTCTGCAGTCTGTGTTGGGAATCACACAATCACCAACTTCAGGAATAGTTACAATAGGAATATTTTGATAATTTAAATGATTAGAATATTTTGAAGGAAAGCCCTTCAATAAAAGGTTGCAGCTTTTAAGTGCATTTAAGGCAGTCAAGATATCTTAGAGCATGTTACTGCTGCTATTTTAGCTGTGGCTATTGCAGATTTGGCCACCTCGTCAGCCACCGAATTCCCTACGGCATACGTTCTCACATGTTGATGACTCAATGTATGTGTAACATTAGCTAGTGGCAACTTATCTTTAAAATCTGCCACTTTAACCAAAAGCAGTTTGTGCTTCATTGTGCTACCCTTGGAATCCTTAAATTAATTTTGTCGCAAATAAAAAGTACGTTGTCATTAAAGGACAGTACACAGTAATACCCATCACACACCATAAGGGTGAGAAATTCAGGATCCAAATTTTTGAGTGCAAGAAGGAAAGCCTTCAATTCAGCCAACTGCACGGTACAGTAACCAAATATTATTGTGCTTGTAAAAAAGGGTTCAATACAAAGCCAACCTCAATGGTGTCCATCTGGGATGGAGGGCTTTTGTGTTAGGGGCACTAGTTTTTGTGACCGCCTCAAGGGCAGACAGCCGAGTTATCACAATAATGCGTATCCCTTGAGTGAGTAGCCTTTCCTTAAGGATTCCCATCTGTACAGCAGTCGGAAATCTCTCACTAGAAGCAAAACACAGTTCTGCAGATGAATGTAGATTCGATTTATTTGCAATTGGTACTGCCTCACCTTTATGAAAGGTTATGTATGTAAATACAATTCCACCCGGCAAAACCTGGATAACCAAGTTAGTGGTATTAAAGTATGTGTGCAGGCTACATGTTTCAAGTAAATCAGACTGTAAAGATACGAGTGTAGCAGTATGTGCTGACATCCAGTCAAAAACAGAACAATCAGGGAGTATTAAGGCAGTTTAATACGTTGCACATAATCAGGTATGTAAATCCTACTAGGAGGCTGCAATTGATAACACTTCTCCATAAAATGTGGGGCTACTTACCCTCATGTGTAAGTTCATATCCCAATAAGAAGACACTGAAAAAAGCTATGAAAGACTTTTTGAAGTTAAACTTGTAACCAAATCATAAAATAATGCAAACTATTCTTACGAAATGCGGGTTTAATTCATCATCAGTTAGGTATAGATCATCTACATAGGTTAGCGCATCAGGATTGATCTCATGACGAATCGACTATAATGCGAGCAGCAAAGACTCCGGGCCATTCTTATTGACCTTCGGAAGTTGGGTGTAGTGTCTCGGAAAACCAAGGGCATTAAATGCGGACCAGTCGTGGCTTCCTGGAGCCAAATTGTGACTGAAAAAACCATTCGAAATATCTAAGGTGGTTTCATATTTTTTATGGATATTTATCAATGCAGTACTATGTGTATTTTACACTGCAAATGTGTGAGTATGACGATTCAAATGTCTGTAATCTAAGACAATATGATAGGAATTATGAGGTTTCAGAACCGGAAAAAGAGTATTATTCATTTGAGAGACACAGGGTTCAATTACTTCCCTGTACTCTAGTTGGGAAAGAATTTCTTTAACCGATGCCTTTGCGTCCCTGATGATAGGATACTGTGGTTGTACCTGAGGTGTATACCGTATAGGAACAATATGGAAAGGGGAATCCTTATCCCAACCAGTATGGTATAAAGCACATGAAGGCCAATGCAAGTGCCATTCAGAAGCATAGGCATGTCAGGTAAAAGGCGAGAGAAAGAAGGGGGAATGACATCCTTGCCCTGGGACAGGCAATAACAAAAGATGGGGCCCAGTTGACCTCTGCCAAGAGAATGTCATAGTGAGACTGTCCCAAAATATGACTTCAATGGTGTGAGTATGTGTTGCCACCTTCAATTTGAATATCCAAGTTATAAAGCCTATTTAGAGGGGCTAAGCGGGTATCCGCAGTTTCAACTGTAATATATGTAGAAGTTGCTCTTGTTACCAGAAATTGGTGGAGAATCCAGCATACTATGGGGACTTCTGCTGCACTGTCGAGGAGAGCGAGTCACCGTCCAACTCCTTTTCAGGAGGAGGGTTTTCACTGTCGGTGGCATACTTTGTAGTTAATGCAGCAAAAAAGAAATTCTGAAAAGGGGGTCTTTTATGGAGGAGGCCTATCCACCTTTTTTATCTTCAAGCCAGATGAGCGTTGTATTTCCTGTTTTGGTTGAATGTACTCTCCTTGTCTGCGATCAGATCATCTTCCTCTGTCATACTGCTGGTCAGATGATTACTGAAAGGAATGAGGAGTACGTATATCAGAAGACTGATACCCGTCAGGAGTTCTAATCCTAGTGCGGTTGCGAAGGTCATAACTTCATACAGAGGACTCCTGGGATTGAGAACCTTCACATTTATTTTTTTTAGATTTATCCCATGTTTTTTTAGGAAACTTGCGGGCAGGTCTGGCATCCTTGTCTGAACTAGGCTCGCCAAGTGGTGGTACTGATAGTCTGGTCACCAAACTATTATGTCCTAGAGATGTGTATTCATTAGCATTAATGACAGGCAACTCGCATTCGCAGTGCGCTACTGCCCCGAGGCAAGTCACGGCAGTTAACAGGAACAACAATGGGATGTACCATAGTTAAAGTAGGAAAGATCCAAAGTGTAGCACAACTAGATCTAGAAAACCTTTTAATATTCAAACCTGAAAAACCAAACAGAACTAGGTATTTTCTAAAATCTGTGGAGGAAAACTTCCTAGCACCACAGACATCTCTGGTAAAAGGTGCAAGGGTATTATGGACAAGCACAAACACTACTCAGGGTTCATGCAAGTAAGTACCAGACCAAACGTTGGAGGCACCATGTTGCAGGGTTTCTGCTCTTAGAACAGAACTATGCTTGGAAATATAGAACATCAGTATATAGAGACTGAGACAACATACCACCTCAGTATCTATTGTCCGAGTTTGACTAGCTATAGTGCCTCACTTGCTCTTCTAACCTTACAAGACCTTGGCACCACAGAACACAACACTCCCAACCCTCTCAGCAATCGCGGTAAACGGACACACCCTTTAGCTCTCTCACTCATACTCATCCGCATTAGGAAAACCAGGAGACACAAAGGAAGTTTACGTGCCACAATTAGAAAACAAATGCATACTAATAATACTGTTAGCATGGTTAATAATCCATATATCATGAAAAATGCTGTCATTGTATAAGACAGTGTAACCCAAAGCCCCCTCCCTTGCTAAAGAAGCTTAATGATTATATATCAAAGATCTCTGGGATTGCTGGCAGACCCTGTACCTTAGTATTCACAGATGGATGTTCTACATCTCAGTAGGCGCAGTGATCTTGTCTCTGAACTCCCATTGCATGTGTGTGCTTTTGATTCCTCTGCTCATCTATAGGAGAGGGCATGTATGTACATAAACAACAGCTGCATTCTTGTATTATGTCTAGGTGCGAGTGTGGCCAGAAAGAATAACATGGGACATTGTTGTTTGACCTTGTCTATTGTGTTCAGACCAAATCCCAGGAATAGAACAGAACACGTAAACATATGAGGGTTCCGTACAATGCAGCACAAAGATAAACATGTCTATCTAGTAACATGTGCAAAGTAAAATGAGGCCTACAACGTGCACAGTTAGGCTAACATAAGGAAAACTGCAATGGGCCACAGGAAACACATAATAATACTGAAACTTAGAATTGGTACAACTTAGTTTCACACTGAACATTAAGGTCTGTGGACTATTGTATTCCTGTAAGAAGCCGAGGAGTGATCCTGTTCCCATGACAGCATCGCAAGATGATTGGCTGACTGAAGGAGGAAGAAGACCGCAAGCTGCAACATTAATAAAACGTGTTGTCTATAATAGTGCGTGTTCCTAGAGTAGGCTACCACTTGCCATTACGATTTTTCCTTTTATCCTGTTCCATGCAGCTATGAGACACTATTGAGTTTCTTGAACGTCTCTTTATGAGGAGTTCTACTTTTACATTTCGATTTATATGGCGGACGTTTGAAGCTAATGATTTAGACTCTTCTCTCACTCTCAGATCGCTTTATGGGTTCTGACTACCACCATTTTATCCTCATTCCTAGAATTGGGATTCTTTCCTTTATGGGACATGCTTTAATGCATTTATTATATTATTGGGTTAACTAATATTGATTTTCGATTTCTGATCATATATTGATGATCGAGATGAATAGGAATTAACTTATGATCTAAAAAAGATGATTTGCTAAGACTGTTATTAATAAAACCCTTTAACCCATACCAAACTCTCATTGACTGAAAATAGAATAGTGATTGTAATCATAAAAAGTGTAATGTGATACACAGCTTCTGCTCTTCCCTAGAACAGCAACACAGATCCATCACGAATTCAGAAAATGGCGGGGGTTAGCCCTGATGCTGGTAAATGGTGACTTTAAAATTGAAAACAATTACTGCTGATCCAGCAGACCCCTAAGACATCGATAGGTGAAATGAGAAGAAAGCATGTTTTCAGGCATATTTAACAAAATATTTCAGAGCACGGAGATGCACTAAATTTGGCAGCACCATGCTCTGACATTTCGAAAACACAGGATGTGCTATATTAACAAGAATACACCGCGCCCTTGTGTTTCCCCTAGGGAAGGTGCAAGAAAAGCTGCCTAACACAATTTCAGGCACCCTGCTCCATGTTGCAAGGGTGCCTGCGCTGCAAGGATGATTGTTTATGTGCAGAAAGGTGTCCCTTCCTGCATATAAACAATTAGTAATGGCGATTTGCTCTTTCCATGTGTGCTGCAGAACGCAGGACGCAGGGAAAGTGCAAAAAACAAGGAGAAATTAATAATTCTCCTCCTATGCCATGGAATACCAGTGAATGCCTGGTATTCCATGGCATTCACTTTTGGCACTGCCTCGGACTTGTAAATTTGGGACAGTGTCAAAATCCAATGGGCATTGCAGTGGAAAACCCACAGCAACACCCATTGCACGCCCCTTTGCCACAGAGGACTGAGGCAGAAAAGTGTCATATTTACAAGGTGGCATTAAGCCACGCTAAGTGGCTTAGTGCCAACTTGTAAATATGAAAATGGTGCTGCTTCACTTGTAAATACGCCCCAGGGGTTTTCCACACTCAGTTTCATTGCATGGGAGAGAACCTTCCCTAGTTTTTCCAGCTGGTAATCTTGGCTGGAAAAATTGGGTAAGGCTTTGACTGCAGTAGCAGCTAAGCCTATTTCCACATTTTTGTTTCTAAAATGGGCAGCTTTTCCCCGCTGCTGGAAACTGGCCTCCCAATCCTTCCCTACTCCTCCCAACCCTTTCCCTTACTTCCTAATTTATCCACATTCCAGAGTATACATGTTCCATCTTCTCAGAGCAGGTGGTAAATGTATGTGGTAAAAACCCAGTAGAATGGTGACTTCCGTGCGAATTTAAGACCTGCAAATTCGGTCCCATGTAGTAATTCCCCATTTTCATGGGGTATTACTCATAAATACACTATATTGGTGCTAAGTTACTGTTGGACTTGGCCCTTTTGGCAGGTTCACCCCTAAAACTTTAGCTTTTTAATGTGACTTGATGGTAGTGATTTTAGTCTTCTGCGCACTTTAACACTTTAACACTGTGTCCCAAGGTAAACTGCGTGCGCAGTCTGAGTGCGTGTGGTGAGATTGGCTGCCCTCCCATAGTAATGCATGGAGGAGATGTGTGTCCATGGTAGTTCCTGATGTGAGAGGAGTGCAGGGGCGAGTTTGGTATGTGCGAACTCGTGAGATTAAATGCTGCGCGCCGGTGTGCGCAGATTTAATGTGACTAGTGTAGAAGTGGTACAAAAGGGGGTGGTGATGGACGGAGCATCTGAACTAATCAAACACTCACACCCAGTCAAAAAATCAGGGTTTGATCGATCACCGTTCTTTAGCCCACTCTGCCACCCCAGTTCAGACATGGCTATATGCAAATCAGTCTGACCCTGTGCCTCATGGGAACAGTCCAGCCTGAACTGCCAAGCCATGCCTTCCCTGGACCGGAAACAAGCTTCCGAGGACCGGTTTCTGGCATTGCAGCCGTCTTCAGCCCGGCTTGCTTGAATCCAGTGGCAAAGTGAGCAAGGGACTCACGTCTGAGCATACCCTGCCACACTTATGGCAGCCAAAAGCGGTACAAAAGGGGGGTGGTGATGGACGGAGCATCTGAACCAATCAAACACTCACACCCAGTCAAAAGATCTGGGTTTGATCCATCACCGTTCTTTAGCCCACTCTGCCACCCCAGTTCAGACATGGCTATATGCAAATCAGTCTGACCCTGTGCCTCATGGGAACAGTCCAGCCCGAACTGCCAAGCCATGCCTTCCCTGGACCGGAAACAAGCTTCCGAGGACCGGTTTCTGGCATTGCAGCTGTCTTCAGCCCGGCTTGCTTGAATCCAGTGGCAAAGTGAGCAAGGGACTCACGTCTGAGCATACCCTGCCACACTTATGGCGGCCAAAAGCGGTACAAAAGGGGGTGGTGATGGACGGAGCATCTGAACCGATCAAACACTCACACCCAGTCAAAAGATCTGGGTTTGATCCATCACCGTTCTTTAGCCCACGCTGCCACCCCAGTTCAGACATGGCTATATGCAAATTAGTCTGACCCTGTGCCTCATGGGAACAGTCCAGCCCGAACTGCCAAGCCATGCCTTCCCTGGACCGGAAACAAGCTTGCGAGGACTGGTTTCTTGCATTGCAGCCGTCTTCAGCCCGGCTTGCTTGAATCCAGTGGCAAAGTGAGCAAGGGACTCACGTCTGAGCATACCCTGCCACACTTATGGCTGCCAAAAGCGGTACAAAAGGGGGTGGTGATGGACGGAGCATCTGAACCAATCAAACACTCACACCCAGTCAAAGGATCTGGGTTTGATCCATCACCGTTCTTGTATGAACTGGGGTGGCAGAGTGGGCTAAAGAACGGTGATGGATTAAACCCAGATCTGTTGACTGGGTGTGAATGTTTGATTGGTTCAGATGCTCCGTCCATCACCACCCCCTTTTGTACCACTAGTGTAGAAGTGGCACTTCTAGAAGATGGCATGTCTGTGTGCAGTGAATGTTAATTGACTGTCTGGCTTGTGAGTGACAGGGGCTGGCTGGTGTGCCTGGCTCCAGGAGCCAGGATGGGTCTGCCCAGTGGTGAATAGGGAGATCTGCATGTAGATGGGAGGGAGGAGTTGCACCGGGGACCTGAATGGGGCTGTGCCTTCCCTAAACAATGCTGGCTCCGCCCCCTGTGGTGCGTCTGATGTCCCTGGCCCATCCTGTGAATAGAAGAAGGGGAGCTGAGCAAAATAAAGTGCTTTAGTGCTCCCAAACCAGTTGCAGCTGGTTTTCCCTAAACCCTGTGCAGGGTGACAAAGGAATGGGGTGTATAAAATGTAGGGACTGTGACCCCAGTGTTCTGTTGTGCCATTTCTTCCTTTAGGAGGACACTCTGCCAGGAGGAACTGCCGCGGGACCCAGCTGGTGTTTCCTTGGGGTCCTTGCATGGTGGCCTGCCTGGCTGCGCTTTGCTGGTCATCCCCAGCACCCAAGAGACTTTCATTTTGCCTTTCCCAGGACTTTATGGGCACTTAGAGCCTGGGAGCACTTTATTTAAATTCCTGACGAGTGCCATTGATTTTGAAGGGCTGGCGTCTGTCAGCGCGCTGCAGAGGAGGCTGCAGAGGGGATCCTGAGCGTAGGGATTCCCCCCCATGCTGCTGACCTCACCGGAGCCCACCCAGTGTACTTGTGTAACTTTGGTGGTGTAAAGGGAGCGGGTGCCCACCCCCGCAAGTGCTGTTTATCCAGCAGGTGCTCACCCTGCATATTTGCCTTTTTTTATATACCCCTAGCGGGTGTCCACCCTGCCAGGGTCTTTGAGCTTTTAATATCCCTAGTGGGTGTCCACCGCGCCAAGGACTTTGTGCTGAAAACGGGAGCCTACCCTGTATAGCCCCATCTGACAGTGGGCAGCTGCATCGTGAAGTGTTTCCAGCCCTCGCATCTTGGGGGGCATTTCTGTAGCATTCCCTGCATTCCCGGTGGAGTCCCCGCAGGGGCCCCAGGTGGACTAAGCACGTGGAGTGCCAGTGCTGGTTTGGTGGCCTCAGCGGCAACTCCGTAGTGGGCAGATTTTAGTGGAGAAACCCCCGTAGTGGCCCAAGAGGCACCAGTAGTGCCCGACATTCTTTGCACATTTTTGCCAGCTGTCCTGCGAAAGCACAGGCAGCTGAAACGTTTGGGCACCTTCACTTTCATTTAAAGCCCCGGAGAGGGGCTCAGGGGGAAAGCTGGTACCTCTGCTAATTTTGTACAGCTACCCAGCAAGTAGTGGGCAGCTGTCACATTTAGGCTTGTTCTCTTACGCAACATGGCTTTGGCTGCATAGGCAGTGCGTCCTGACTTTTGGGACAATGGGCGTTTGAGCCCCATGGAAGGCCAGTTGACCTGGGGTCACTAACTTCTGGGATTCTTGCGCAAGGTGATTGCCTAATGTGTTTGTGATGATAATTGCCTAATGTGATGTATGCGTATGTGCAATGTCTTTATGCCTGTGATACCTCTAACTGCGTTTTCATGATCAGGAGGTTGTTTGGCCTAGTATAGTTTATGCTAGTCAGTTTATGTTTCCCTGCGTGACCTATGCCTATGGTGATTAGTCTTGCGTAGTGTGTTCCTAACTTTTACCAGTGGTTACTGGTGGTGTTCTACAATTTTTATTTTGTTCTAAAATGATCCTATATTCTACATCTATTTCTACTAAGTGCTGATTCTGACAGTGGCCCACGTGGCCCTGTCATGTGTAAATAATCCCCTGTAAATACTGCCCAGGGACAGTTGGCACAGTGTATGTTATGTGTTTACTATTCTAATGTGTTATGAGAATACAAAGGCTATTTTTATATAACCTTGTGTAGAGTTCCTTTTGTAGTGTGCCTGGGATGTTGTTGCTGTGTGTGTGCGCAAATGCTTTACACATTACCTCCTAAACAAGCCTGACTGCTCGTGCCAAGCTACCAAGGGGGTGAGCAGGGGTTATCTTTGGCGTGTAACTCCCTTGCCCTGACTAGAGTAGTGGTCTCTGCCTGGCTTTGGCGCAAGCCTTGGTCAACCAGAGATCCCAATTCTAACAGTTACTGGGCCGTAAAAGTAAATTGGCAACCGTTTTGACCTTTACCCCAGAACGGTGCAACTTACAATCAAGGTCGAAGTAGCGTATGTTAAAGTATTGGTTAGAATGATGTCTCTGGTGAGTCAGCAAAAAGGGCACCACCATTCCCTCCTCCTAACCTGAACTGGCAAGGAAACTAAGCTGACAGGCATAGTTGACAATCTTCCAGGACTCCTACCATTCATATTCCACAGGTGTGTCTTTGTAGTGTTGCCATCCAGCTCTTAATTTGTGGACAGTGAATGGAACCCCTAAATTCCACAAACATTCGCAGGCAGTGACTTCTTTAAACCAGACCCCTTTCGTGGCAGTAGCTCTTCCAAATAAAGGAAAAGGATAAGAAAGAGGACTAACGATAATTACTAATGAAAAATATCAATATAAAACCCAACTATTTATACATTTTCTAAACATCATTATTTTGTATGGTTGAAATTTATTTTCTATGCATGTGTTTTGATGATTCAGTGGCACATTGACAGAGGTTTGGACATAAGTGGTAAAAGGCAAAAAGGCAAATTGTATTTTTTATGAGATTAAGGGATTTGAATTGACTCATGCACTTAAAATTACAATGTGGTGTTCCTGCTTTATATGTGAAGTGTGAATGCATTCATCTACTTTACAAATGAATAATTAGCTCTTCAAAAATGAGTCAGGTACATACTATCAACAATATTGTTTGCTCCTGCCATTAGAACAAAATGCCAACCTGGAGGTAATTCAAAAGCACAAGTGGAACAATTTAATTTCACTAGATGTCCATCTTTTTGAAAATTAAGTTTTGTAACCTTGAGAGGGGTACACAAAGGTTTGCCGACGGTTTAGTCGTAATACTCATGTAATATGGGAATTCAAATACATTATTAATTGCTAAAAGAAAACAAAAGACAAGATTCCATAAAACTTTGCAGAAAATATAATTTTAATGAAATAAATGTTTGCAATATGAACGTCCTCTCAAATATGCTGAACTAGTGAAACGATTCACAATATTATCTCAAGAAGCAAAGTTTTGTGACTTAAGCATTATTCTTGAGTTGGTTGAAGTTCAAAAGTTCCCGTTGGAATGCCATATATATTTTTCCCCGAAACCAATGAGTACAAACACATTTTGAAGCACCTTTCTTGCACGCAGTGCGTGAGAGCCGCAGCACAATTTAGCAACAAGGTACAATGTTTGGGTGGGAGCAAGGCACAAACTCGGTACTGTGTGTAAAAGGCCGCTTTATTGAAACAGGTGCGCATCACATTAAAAATCCTCTGCAAACGCCTTACAAAACACGACCTCACTAAATAGCCATATACTGACCTTTAACTCTGCCCCAGCCATAAGATTTTCCATGAACCCGCCCCACCCATACATTACAACATTACACCATATACATCAATTCATCAAAACAGAAATACTTTAAATTTAACCCATCCATTCAATAACGTCCCCTGCCTGCTTCTTTACCCTGTCAAACCCTGAACATGAGTAATCCAACTATAACTTAACTTTCCTACCCTTTCCATGACAATAACCTAGATCCAACAATAACCCAACAACCTCTGTCAACTTTGACAAAAACTTCCAATAACCCCCTGCAACCAGAAAGAAGGGGGTGAGCAAAGCTATCCCCCCTTTCTGCACCCCCAACTAGGCCAACTGCTTGCCTTCTAATCAGAATGCGCCTGAACTTTCAAACATCTCGCCAGCACCTCCCTAATCTTCAACAAGTAAAGGTCCATGCCAATCCTCGATAAATTCATCCCATTACCTCTGAAAAACTCCACAGCCTCAAAACGCAGCTCCTTATGCGTAACTCTTCCAAAGCCAAGGTGGCGATAGAACCTAGACATTTCTATATTCACTTTCCTATGAGCCCTGTCAATGGCCCTCAGGTTCAAAGCACCCCTCCACACTCACCGCGGGACCACTCTGTCCACAAAACGTGGCACCCAACCTACTGCTCCTTCAACCTTGACAAATCCTTCTTCATGGCCCTAATCAATACCACACCCTTCACCTCACACAAATCGTTCTCCCCCAGATGAATCAACAAAACGTCTGGGAACTGCCCCTGCACCATCCATTTATTAAGGCACTGCAACAATTCCTTCCACCATATCCCCCTTTACCTTTCCAAATGATGTTAAACAAGCGGTCATTAAAGCCCAATATTGCCCCAAAATAACACTGACATGCCTGGACCTGTGCCCATTTGATAAAAGAATGCCCCACAATCCAAATGGTCAGTTCCTTCGCCTGGGGTCCAGCCACCAAACCT
Source organism: Lissotriton helveticus (assembly GCF_964261635.1). Taxonomy (NCBI): domain Eukaryota; kingdom Metazoa; phylum Chordata; class Amphibia; order Caudata; family Salamandridae; genus Lissotriton; species Lissotriton helveticus. The sequence goes on along the minus strand of NC_136063.1, from coordinate 1,791,121,850 downwards.
ATAACGAAAAAAAGGAATGAGATTCACACAAAAGAGGATGACACGTGCGCCTCCTCCGCATTCTGCCGTACGTAACGATGATAACAGTCTGAAGACCAGCTCCCAGTCTCATTATTTCCCCTGGCGTCCGTCCCATATTCCGCCCCATCCACCCCAATGCTGACCAAAGCTCTTTGCAGCACCAGGTGCAGCTGGTAATCTGTCACCCTTTTCCCATCAGTGTGCCTAAAATCCGTCTCCAACCCCAGGCCTCTCGACATAGCTCACAACCGATGGGCCCACTGAAGGTGGCACATTGCGGCTGGGACTGCCGCTTCCAACCTAACCCCTTTACCTATACCCCTCTGGTTCGTTTTTGAACTTGCCAACCAGAAATGCATGCCTTCCTCCCCAATGTTCCGACACCCTGGAAGCCCCAAAAAACATCCATACCATAAGTGTGGAGAATAAACAGGCCCAAAATTATTCCTACAGAAAACCGGTAGCTTATCCAATATATGCGCTAGCTTCTGCCAAGAAAGGGGGTGCCGCGCCGCACTCTACCCCCCTTCTCCCTAGCCCAACCTTCCAACATCCTCCTACCCACTTCTCCCACCGATGGAGTGTATCCCCCACAGCAGTTTCCCCATGAAGGAAATGTCTGCCATCTTTCCAGCAATGGTAACTTTCGAGGGACCTTTCGTCAGTGAGCGCCAAAATAAACTGAATTACGTCCTCAGACCGACGCCAGACCTCCTCTCGTTTACATGCCCCAGATGCCAAAAAGTCCCTCCAGGCTGGTAGATATGCTGCCCAAGTAGAAGCCGACAGAGAGCCTTCCACCAGTTGTAGCAACCTACGTTGCCTACATACCAAAGGTGCTCCGGCATCAGGGTCGGTGTCCTGTCCGCCTCCTTGGCCATCCCACGGAATCTCACCCACTGTGAACGAGACAAAGCATCGGCTATAAGCAATGTTGTGTCTGAGACAACCAAGCACAAAAACCTGCAACAACTTCAGAATTTGCTCATCTCTGGCAGACTGTCTGTTAATGACCTCCACTACCGCCATGTTGTCTACCCGAAACAACACTTTCTTGGGTGCCAGCTCCTCGCCCCACAGTGTCAAAGCTACCAGTAACTGGAAAAGTTCAAAGAACGCTATGCTCCTCCCACCATTCCTTCCACTGCTGCAGCCACTGCTCAGTGCACCACCTGCCCTGCCAATAGACGCCAAATCCTTCGCCGTCTGCCGCATCTGAAAACATTTGCATATTCCACTGCAGGTCCTCCTTCCTCACCAGAGGCACTCCATTGAAAGACTGCAGAAAAACTGACCACATGCGCAAATCTTCCTTCGCCCCTGCTGATAAACAAACATGGTGGTGAGGTAAATACTTTCCTGCCAACGCCCGCCCCAATCGCCTGCAAAACGTCCTACTTGCTCTGACCACCCTCCAAGCAAAATTAAGATGACCTAGGAGCACCTGAACGTCCTTCACTGTCACCTTCTGTTTTGACAACATTCTGTCCAACAACTGCATCATGTTGACTTACTTGTCATCTAGCAAGTGAGCCCGCATTGGCACTGAGTCAATCTCAATACCTAATAAAGACATGGCTGTGCAAGGGCCCATTGTCTTCTCGGGTGCCAGAGGCACCCCCATGTCACCCATGAGCTCATGGAAAGTTTCCAGGGCTGCCAGGCACTCCGTAAAGCCCGGAACCGAAAAAGAAGAAATCATCCAGGTAGTGCGTCACCAAAGTGTGACCCGTGTGCCGTGTGAAGTACCACTGCAAGAAGGTGCTGAAATATTCAAATAGAGCGCATGATATAGAACAACCCATCGGTAAAGCTTTGTCCACGTACCATTTTCCCTCAAAGTGGATACCCAGAAGATCCCACTCATCTGATGGACTGGAGCAACCGGAAAGCCGACTTTACATCACACTTTGCCATTTCTGCAGGTGCGCCCGCAGTCACAACTAGTGACATGGACACGTTGACTGAGGAATATGAAACAGAGGCCACCTCCTCGTCAATGAAATCGTTAACTGAAGACCCCTCTGGCCAGGAAAGGTGCTGGATCAACCTGTATTGCCTTACTCCTTTTTAGGCACAACCCAGATCGGTGATATGAACAAGTTCTCAGTTGGCCAATCATTAAAGGGGCCTACCATCCTCTCTTTGTGCAACTCTTTGTCCAGTTTTTCTTGTACCACCACCTTATGTTCCGACGCAGATTTCGAATTATCAGCCTATCGCCTAAGTCTTGGCCCCAGGTAACCCAAACAAAACCCCCACTGAAACCCTTCAATCAGAACCTGCTTTGCCCCCAAGTCCCCGCACCCCTGCAAGCCCTCCACCAACTTCGCTAGTCTAACTGGCGTAGGAGCCTTTGGGCCCAACCCACTGCAGCCTCTTGCTTCCCCTATTGGTTTGGAATTGTTGTGAGTGACTAGGGGTATTGCTACGTCCCTGCTGCCATTGCTGATTTCCCTGAGGCTTGACGCCCCAACAGTTAACAAGGGGGTGTTGCTTACCACACTTAGAACACTAGTGCCAAAACCTGCAGTATTACCTCGTGCACAAGCCTTTGTTAAAATCCCAGCATGCTCCTGTCCCAGTTAGTGTTGTTGCTGCGCTTCCCACCACTCCCCCTGTGAGCTTCCATTGAAAGGGCCGATACACCAGTGGCAAACCGCTAGCTGTGAATACTGTCTTACCGCCTATGGCTGCCCCCAGTGTGTATTGCCACAAATCTGTGTCCAGCTCCCCCCACATCACCTCTGGATGCCAGGCCATACAGGCCTGAAATTCCTCATCATACTACGACCACGCGTATCCCCCCGATGTGATCTGCGCCTTCCTAATGACATCCATGTATTTAAACAGAGCTACGCAGCGCTGCAGGAACTATTCGCAGTAAACACTGGCGTAAATTAAAAACGCTGCCGTCCAATTCTCTATTGGCCTTAGGCCTTTGGCCTTTTGGCCAGCTCATACTCCTCCACCTTGGATCCCTCTTTGGACCTCACCTTCCTATGCAAGAGCATCAGTAGTTTAACATATTCCCCTTTCCAGATGTGCTCCTTGGTAGCCAGCATTAAATGAGCCCCCAAGGGTTTCCTCCCACTCATATATGGCCTTCTTAATCTTTAACTCCGTACTCGGCAACGGCTCCTTGCCCAGCAGCCTCTGTATTGGTTGGACTCTCCACTGTAGTGTAGTTCCCATATTCCCAATAGGCTCTGCGCATTGGAATAATATACTCCACTGCGCCTTTCACTAGGCCGGGTCACCCCCCTGCCTCCCACGCCTGCCGCTGCCACTGCCTGCCTACTGCTTCTGCTGACGACCCAGCCGCCGCTGGGCCGCCCGGATCTCCCCCTGCCTCCCACGCTCGCCGCTTGACCCAGGGACAGACCCGCCGCCGCCGGACGCCCAGAGGTTCCCGCCGCTGCCCCCCTGCGGCCCCGCCCACCACCAGCCCATTGGCCGCCCCGCTCCCGCCACCCAGCTGACCCGCCCACCCGGCTCCTTACATAAGGGGTCCTGCGGGGTCAGCCAGGGAGTGACCACTGCGCCTTTCACTAGGCCGGGTCACCCCCCTGCCTCCCACGCCTGCCGCTGCCACTGCCTGCCTACTGCTTCTGCTGACGACCCAGCCGCCGCTGGGCCGCCCGGATCTCCCCCTGCCTCCCACGCTCGCCGCTTGACCCAGGGACAGACCCGCCGCCGCCGGACGCCCAGAGGTTCCCGCCGCTGCCCCCCTGCGGCCCCGCTTACCACCAGCCCATTGGCCGCCCCGCTCCCGCCACCCAGCTGACCCGCCCACCCGGCTCCTTACTTATGACGCCCCCAGAGCGACCGCGCAGCGGACGCGCGCAGCGGGAGCACCGATTGAGCGCCGACAGCGCGCCAAAGGTAAGCCCGTCTGCGCCCGTCTGCGCCTGGCCCGCGCCCAGCGCCAGGACCCCTGGCCCCCACCGCCGGAAGCCGACCCGACGGACCTACGACGCCACCGAACTCAACGCACTCAACACCGGCCGAACCCCGGGCTGCTACCGAGCCACACCGAGACGCACCCACGGACCCTTCAGCTGCCATTCCTGCAAGTTCACCTGCAACCGGACCCACACCACACCAGCACCCACCAAGCCGACCACCAGCAACACCCACCTGAAGTGCATCCTGCTCAACACCCGCTCCGTTCACAGACACGCCGTCGAGCTCTGGAACCTGCTCGACACCACAGACCCAGACGTCGCCTTCCTCACGGAAACCTGGATGAACGTCTCTTCAGCGCCCGACATCGCCATCGCCATCCCAGAGGGCTACAAGATCATCCGGAGGGACCGCGTCAACCAGACAGGAGGAGGCATCGCCATCATCCACAGGAACACCATCCGCATCACGACCAACACCGACGACACCCTCGCACCCGCCGAACACCTGCACTTCCAGATCCACGTCAACCCCAAGACCACCCTCAGAGGCACCCTCATCTACAGACCCCCGGGACCACGCACACAATTCAGCGAAGACATCGCCGACTTCATCAGCCCGCACGCCCTCCTCTCCGCTGACTACATCCTCCTCGGGGACCTCAACTTCCACCTGGAGAACAACAACGACCGCAACACCACCACCCTGCTGGACAACCTCGCCAACCTCGGACTCAAGCAGCTGGTCAACACCCCCACCCACTACGCCGGACACACACTCGACCCGGTCTTCTCTTCCAGCAAGGACATCACCTTCAGCCACGCCACGGGACTCCACTGGACGGACCACAGCTGCGTACACTTCAGCTTCAGAAGGACCACGCGCCACCATCACCAGCAACAGGCTCCCCGCAGAAGCTGGAACAAGATCTCTGCAGACCAGCTCGCTACTTCCCTGAGCAAGAACCCTCCCACCAGCACAACGAACCCCAGCCAAGCGGCCACCAACCTCACGAAATGGATCAGCGACTGCGCAGACGACCTCGCCCCGCTGAAGACCCCACCGAACAGACCCGGCAGCAAGAAAGCCTCATGGTTTAACGACGAACTCAAGAGCTCCAAGAAGAACTGCAGAGCACTCGAGAAAACCTGGCGCAGAGACTCAACACCGGACAACATGACTGCCCTCAAGCTCGCCACCCGAAAACACCACCAGCTGATCCACGCCACCAAGAAAACCGCATTCAAGGAACGACTGGACAACAACGCACACAACAGCAAGGAACTCTTCAACATCGTGAAAGAGCTCTCCAACCCCAACGCCGGAAACAACAACATCACCCCTTCGCAGGACCTCTGCAACTCCCTCGCCTCCTACTTCCACAACAAGATCGCGGACATACACAACAGCTTCAGCACTCAACCGACGCACGCCACGTCCGAACCACCACCCCCCACCACCACCCTACGCGCCTGGACCCCGATCAGCACCGAAGACACCATCCGCACGATGAACTCCATCCACTCCGGATCTCCGACAGACCCCTGCCCTCACCACGTCTTCAACAAGGCCGACGCTGTCATCGCACCCCACCTGCGGGACATTATCAACACCTCCTTCGACACCGCTACCTTCCCGGAGAGCTGGAAGCACGCCGAACTCAGCGCTCTACTAAAGAAGCCATCAGCCGACCCCACCGACCTCAAGAACTACCGCCCCATCTCGCTGCTCCCGTTTCCTGCAAAAGTCATCGAGAAGACCGTCAACAAGCAACTGGCCGCCTTCCTCGAGACGAACGGTTCCCTCGACCTCTCGCAGTCTGGCTTCCGGGCCAACCACAGCACCGAGACCGCCCTGATCGCAGCCACCGATGACATCCGAGCCCTGCTCGACAACGGAGAAACAGCGGCCCTCATCCTCCTGGACCTCTCCGCGGCCTTCGACACTGTCTGCCACCGTACCCTAGTACAGCCCCTCAGCAACGTCGGAATCCAGGAGAAGGCACTGGAGTGGATCACCTCCTTCCTCGCCGGAAGGACACAGAGAGTCCGCCTCCCCCCGTTCAGATCGGAAGCCACCGAAGTCATCTGCGGCGTTCCTCAAGGCTCCTCGCTCAGCCCAACACTCTTCAACGTCTACATGAGCCCCCTCGCAACCATCGCACGCCAGCACAACCTGAACATCATCTCCTACGCCGACGACACCCAGCTGATCCTCTCCCTCACCAACGACCCCGCCACCGCCAGAGCCAACCTGCACGAAGGGATGACAGGCGTAGCCAAATGGATGTCGAACAGCCACCTGAAACTGAACTCAGACAAGACGGAAGTCCTCATCCTGGGATCCTCACCCTCCGCCTGGGATGACTCCTGGTGGCCCCCCGCCCTGGGCAGCGCACCCAAACCAACAGACCACGCACGCAACCTGGGCTTCATCCTGGACTCCTCCCTCTCCATGACCAGACAAGTCAACGCCGTCTCCTCATCATGCTTCAACATCCTGCGCATGCTACGTAAGATCTTCCGATGGATCCCCACCGAGACCAGGAAGACGGTCACCCAGGCCCTCGTCACCAGCCGTCTGGACTACGGCAACTCCCTCTATGCTGGAACCACCGCCAAACTCCAGAAGAGACTCCAGCGGATCCAGAACACCTCAGCACGACTCATCCTGGACATCCCCCGCCGCATCCACATCTCCGGACACCTTAGAGACCTGCACTGGCTCCCGGTCAACAAGAGAATCACCTTCCGGCTCCTCACCCACGCACACAAAGCCCTACATAACCAAGGACCAGGTTACCTCAACAGCCGCCTCAACTTCTACGCTCCCAAACGCCAGCTTCGATCGACCAGCCACGCCCTCGCCGCCGTCCCCCGCATCCGAAGAGCCACCACAGGAGGAAGGTCCTTCTCCTACCTGGCTGCCAAGACTTGGAACTCCCTTCCGACCCACCTCCGCCTGACCCAGGACCACCTCGCCTTCAGGAAGCAGCTCAAGACCTGGCTGTTCGAGCAGTAGCGGACCCCCTCCCACCCCCCCAGCGCCTTGAGACCCTCCGGGTGAGTAGTGCGCTATATAAATGCCCTGATTGATTGATTGATTGATCATATAGATTTGATGTAGGACTGAGGTCAACTAGGTCTCTATCGAATATACTAAACTTAATTGTGTGTGTGCCAGCTAACTCAGAGGTCACTAGAAACGTTCTCGAATACAAAAGAAGGAATTTGTTTCCAACAACCGCACAAACATGACAACTTTGTTTCCCAAGAATAAGAATATATCTCTTAGATTCGCGGAAACAATAGATAAGTATTTCACTCAGTCAATTGTGCATGCTTCATTTCTACAGAGTTGCAGAGAAATAGTGAGAGGGGCGTTTTCAATAAAAAAGGGTTTATTAAATAGTCTTTCTCGTGCAAGAGAGGTGAACTGCTACAATCGTTATGCAGACTGCAAAGTATAATGCGTACTGCATAAACAGTAATATGAAATAATATTGTAAGAGCATTGTATGGTTTCTAAGCCATATAAGCCATACAAAAATACATACATAAATAACATTGACTAAAATACTCAACTGGTGCTTCTAAAATACGCCTACCCCAATGTACCTAACCTCTGTCTAGTACGAGGGAAGAAGTAAGTATTGTGTAGCATAGGTTTAGTTTTTGCCAAGAATCTACCAAAGGTTTCTCTAGCTTCTAATCAGCTACATACCTTGTTTAAAATAAATGAAGGAGGTCTGGTATCTCTGTCTCAGGACTCGATTTCCCAACACCCCGAGAGGGGAGCCGGAAACACTGGAGCTTGATTTTCGGCAGGAGAAGGGCAGCTTCCTGATGAGTGCGTTAGCTGGAGAGTCGGCTTCCTTCTGCACTTGCTGTAGCAAGCTGCGTCGGGCAAGTAGGTCTTCTATCTGCTCCGAACCACTGTATCTTGCTAGAGCAAGTGAAGGTATATTTATACCTTGAAGATGTTTAGGAATGTCATAGTTTGACGTAAAATCGGGCATATGAACATCGGAAAAGAACCCCTAGGGAATAGTTGTTCTTTGTAAAGTAACTGAGTTCTTGGACAAATCAATATTCAAGCAAGGGGAAGTCCCTGACTGCTTAAGCTGGTTTTCCAAGAAGTCGTTGTGACGTTTGGTATGGGTGGAAGTAGCCATGCCTGTATTTGGGTAGCATGGGCTATTACTAAATAAGAGTTTGATTTCTATGCCTATATAAGGGCAATGTAAATTGCACCTATATTAGGGCATGAATCGGGAAACATCCCTCAGAGCTTATAACCCCACACAACACCCACTCCACTTTTTTATGTACGACATTACTAAGTTCTAAACACATAAAAACATATCTAAACATGATGTGTTAAAACCCACCCAAAATACATAAAATGCATTGGTGCTGGTTGTAAACAAAATGCATTAAAAGCAATTTTTCATTCAAAGCATATAGATGACAAATGAAAATGCTATCCGAATGAATCACAAAATACATTTATGAAATGGCTCTTAATTACAGAAGAAAAAGTCTAGACCATTCCATGGCAGATTACATAAACTGTTTGAGTGTGGACAAGGTCAAATATTGTCTCTTGGAAGTTTTCCAAGAATTCTAGTTCTCTATGAATAGTTCTACTTTAAGCAGATTACTTTGTGCCAAAAAATGAAAAAACGCAAATTTGGAAAAACAAAAGTTTAATCATAGGAAACAAAATAGAGTTCCAAAGTTAGGACTTTGTTTTAAAAAATGAAGGTCGAAGTCAGAGTTTCTCAGAACACTGCGTGCCAAATTAAAAGTCAGTGTTATTGTTTGGTGAAAACATCAAATATTCTAAGTCTGTAAAGAAGTTTTCTTCTATTGTAGGTGAAAGTTGGATTACCTCATTAAGAAGATTGATCGCACATAGATGTGAAGCATCGCCGTCAGCGTTGGTCGCGTTCGCAATGTTCGAATTGGATGGTACCTGTGTGCTTTTCTCTCGTACCTCACCGTCAGCATTTTACGTCTGTGAGATCTCATTGAATGCCGTTATCAGGATTAGTAGCCGCGGGGGATAACACAGGGCATGAGCTGTCACTGGTTCAAGCAAAGTATCAACATCCGTTGGCAGGACTGATGGGAGTGTGAGACAGATGCCTAACACGTATTCTTCTCCTCATAGCAGGCATTGTAGAACAGGTAAGATGCAATCTTGCCAGATTGGTGTGATGACATAAACCATGTGGTATTCATTTCTCTTAAATGAGTTAATCCCAAAATTTGGACTATGCGCTTACGACACTTCATCGCCAGTAGAGTATTTTCCAAGGTGATCTGGGTGCCTGCTGTGGATTGGCTTGCCATATCAAAGCAGTAGGAGAAAAAATAGTATCCCTGCAGCGAGTCCCAAAATGAGAGGCAATCCGCCAAACACAGAGTGCACGAAGTTTGGAAATATGCCTAGGACTGCTTCAAAAGGAGCTAACAGTCCCGAAAATATTGTCTTAAATACTTGTACAATACCACTCGTATCAGACATGTTTAGGATACGACCTAACATTTCTGAGAAATGTACAGGGCAATTTGTAGTTAATAGGGTGTGTATCTCTGCAGAAGTCCTTGCGACTTGCAGATCATAGGTCTTTGGCCGAGGTCAGTGGCACAGTTTTCTGTAAAAGAATGGCTTTCATTCTGCTTAAAGTATCAATTCGTATAAAAGAGATGTTCAGTAAAGGCCATAACGGTAACTCCCGGTCTGTCTTGGTATTTTGGAAACAATATTTGCATACAGCAAGTGACCCTGGCTGACACAGTTACAAGATAGGCTAAACCTGGTAACATGCCACAGCAGCTGTGATCATTCAACATAATGTAACTCCCATTAGAAAGGTGCCTACACATTGGATTACTCACTGCAGCTGGTGAACCTTGCAGGTGGCAAAATAAATTGTTAGAGGAACCATCGCAGGCCCCGTGTAAATTAATACCCTGACAAAGGAGAGAGCCAATTAGTATGTTTTCACAATTTTTACCACTAAGAAACACTTCTTTCCCCCCACTCCAACATTTGTGTGTGTATGATAATTCCCAGGATGTCTTGATGTATTCTTTACCCAACCTTTCTTATATGCTTGCTGGTATATGTTTTAAGCAATACTGAAAATGGAGAATTGTAACAGGCAGAGTGATTGTTCTGTGCATTATCCAGTCAATGGCTGGCTTTTCATCTACAGTAAATGGCAATCTTTCCAGTTTTTCAATGCTCAGCACTGCATAATCTGCTCCCCTTTGTGCCAGTTTGATCTGTTTATCAGTGAGATTGAATTCTGAAAACAGTGACGTGGTATTGATTAAACGCCAAGGCACATAGCCTGAACAAAGGTTTTGTAACGTCCAGCCTAATAGCATTATAGAACGTAATTGCGGTTGACCATGTTGCAACATGACCAAGTCCTGTTCCATTATGTGTATGGCAGAGGATACTTTGCTGTCCAAAGAATATATCCTGGACGACAGAGCCGTTAACCCATTGTCAACTACAGAGAGAGATTTCTCTAAATTAATACGATCAATTTCTCGTATTCGTTCTACAGTCTCTGCTTGTGTAATCTTCCATGCTTCATTATAAGTAGCATAGATACCTGCGTATATCAAACGTTTAAGAGGCAGATTAGTAGGTCCTTGTAAGAAGTCCCTTAGATCAGCGCCAACTTTAAGTAAAGATAAGTGTTGTTTTACTTCCTTTAGTGTAGACTTGTGTAGCCATTCAAGCACAGTTTCCCTACACTGTATGTTGTTACTATTCCTGGATGCTGTCTCTGAACATATCTTGTATCTGGCCTAGTGAATGTGAACCCTTGTATCCTATTCAGAAATCTATCTAAACAGTTGTTTGTGTCTGTGGGCCAGATTAACCATGTTTTCCAATCTAGATCTGTTCTGTTGTGAAGCAAAATAGTATGTACGTCGACCACCCCCTTTGAAGTGTTACTGCTATCAGGTGTAGGTGTAGGTATTGACGGTTTGTTTAAATGTTTTATCTTGGCTAACCCAAGACAAGGTGTCTGTTGGACAGTGTCATTCAAAAACATTATTTGCTCTGCAATGATGCAGGCTCTAAATAAAGCTTCTAAACACTGCACACCTCAGTCTTTTGTGCCCCAGACAGTTTTTGTCTCAATGTTGTCTTTCCAAAAGTCGAAACCTAATGAAGATAGCTGAGCATAAAAGGCCGCAGAATACATTTGCTTTGTATTTGTCAACATACTTTTCAGTCCTGTCCTATTTACATTTTTAAAGTAAAATGATGATGGATTTGAAACATTAAAACCTGAAAAGTATGGAAATTTGACATAAAATGTTTTGAACTACCCTTTGGTGGCGTTGGACAATGTTCCCATTGGTTATATTTCAATACATTCCTAGGATTTGCAGATTTGTGCAAGAAATGATGACCATAGTGATTATAACAATACATTAGTTCATAATCTTATGAACCTTCTAAGTATTCATGATTTGTAAATACAGCAGACATTTCTAAGTCTGACATCATATTATTAACAGTCCCGAAGTCCCAATCATCAGAAAAGGTACTAGATGAAACAAAGTAATTCAAGGAAATCTTGAACTGGTGTGGAATCTTCAACAGCTCCGCCGGACCGAAAATGTCATAATCAGTTCTGTCCCAAGCTATACCACCAGGTATAGGAACAGCTGTGATGTTCACTGATGACAAGTCTCTTTGTTCATGATGAGATGATTTGTGTGGCTTGAGGAGTACGTTGAAGTTCTTACTTGCTGTGTCCTTTTTAACATATGTTCCATTTATCAGCATTCCCAAAGTTATTACAAGAGTCAACCAAAGTAGAAGATAAGTACACCCAACATAATCCAAAGTTCAATCCATGATGAAACCAAATAAGTTCTTTCCAGGTGATGAAAAAGTTCTGTTACTTGTTCTTTAAAAGTTCTTTCTACTGGCATCGTTTCAGGTTAGCTGGGATCCTCGGAAAACATATCAAAGTTAATGAAATAGCCAGAGGCACTTCTGTCAATTGTAGGGATTGCATCAGGATTCGTTGAAATCGCTGGAACCACTTGATCACATGCTACATTTGTATAGTCAGATGCTATTTCATTGTAGACAGGCGTTTCTTGACGAACTGTTTTTTGGGTCTCAAGAGGTACAAGTTCCATGGCTTTGTTGCATAGTCCTTCTTTTCGCACTGCAGATTCATCAAAGGTGATGAGTCTCTCAGTTTGAACCTCTTGGAGAGTAGCCAGATTAGGGCATCTGCTACATCTTTGGAGTCCACTTTTTCCTACTGCTTATAATCGGCCACATGATGTGGTTTTACCAGGTCGATGGACACAAACCTGTTCTCCTTTTTACCAGCAAGGGTCGGCAGTAATACTATTCTTGATCCGTGGATTGCTAGGACAGGTACTGGTTGTCTGTAAGAAGGCCCAAATTCCTTCTTGTCTGCGATCTTTTCCCTGACTAGATCCCCAATCTTTGAAATCCAGACAGGTCTTGCTGGGACGGTCGGATTCCCTTCAGTGGGTGTTGGCTTCAGGAACATGTTACTTTGGCTTTTCCTTATTTCATTTAAGTCCTGCAAAACAGCCAAACGATCTTTGATATCAAAGGGTTTTTGTTCTACCACTGAAGTCTGACAATCGAGATCCGAAATATTCATTCTTGTTCCAAAAAGGATTTCATATCGAGTGATTACCCCTAGAGAAATTCCTGGCAGATTATTAAGACTAAGTTGGACACTTCTTAGATGTTTGATTCACCCATCACCCGAGCCTAATACCCTAGCTGTTATAGATTGCTTTATGTCCCGGTTTTTTCTCACCACTAACGAATTTCTCTCAGGATGGAATGGGCTAGAGTATCGCAATGCAACGCCCATTTTGACCATGGCCTACTTGTAAGCTCGAGAGCTAAACGCAGGACCCTGGTCAGAATATAGCGTGCCGACTGCGTATGTGCCAATAAAGACTCGCAAATCTTTTACAACAGTTCGAGCATCAGTCAAGCGCTGAGGCCACATCCAAATACATTTTGTCTTAATATATGTGGGACCTCATCTGTGCATAGGGACGTCTGCGTGTAGAAAGTCTAATGCTGTCTAACAATGGTGTCTGTACTGGGCTGGCTACACTGTAGTCAGGTATCTGGCGGCATTCTCTGCTGCGATCTCTGTTGCAGTTATGGCAGTTAATTGTGAATGTGTGAATGTGACCATACATCCCAGGCCACCAGTACATCTCTTTTAATTCTAGTAGAGATTTAGAGATCCCCTGATGTATCAGACTCTCTCCCAAATGTGCTTCATGTATCAAAGCTACTCTACCTTTCCTGTTTGGAATCACTCTATCACCCACTCCAGGAATTCGAGCAAAAGAAACGGAGTTTGTATCAATTATGTATGAGTATTTGTGTGGATAGTTTTGAGGTCACGCTGCACCACTGCCTTTGCTTGTCGCATTGACAGCTAGCATTATTTTGCCGTCTATTTTCTCTTTTGAACGAGTGATTGCAGCAACGGAAGCCAGTTGCACAGCTGCCTTCGCGTCTTGCCAATGAATTCCCTGCAACATGAACGCCATCACGTTGATGACTCAGTGTAGTTCTTGTCATAACTGAACTTCTTGTTCCCAAAGCAATTTATGCTTGATTGTGCCACCTTTTGCATCTTGGAACCATTTTGAATCCAGTTTTGCAAGTATTCATTGTAAGATTAAACACAATAATACGAATCACACCCTATGAGTGTGGGGAATTCGCAATCTGTATTTTCAAGGGCCATCTTGAATGCTTGTAGCAATCTCCTAGATATTGCGTTTTAGTGACCATTGGTCGTAATATACCAGAGACCTTTAACAATCGTGCATGCAGCACTATAGCCTTGTTTACCTCCGTAGCCGGTTGGGCTGATCCGTCACTATAAATTATACATTCATACTGTTCTAGAGGCAGAATCTCAGTAGGCAGAGGACATTCTTGTTTGTATTGTAAAAAAGCTTGTGTCTTCAAATATGGATCAGAAACGTATTCAAAGTCTGTTGCAGCAAGAGAATTAACCCATTGTATCCACCTTAAATGTAAAGCTTTAGCATTCGGCATGCTTGCTTTTGTCACTGCCTCTAAGGCAAAGTACAGGTGTAATGACTATAATGCGCTTACCCTGTGTGAGGGCTCTCTCTTTTGCTACTGCAGTTTGAAATGCTGTCAGAATTCTTTCTGTTGAAGTGAATTTCATTTCTGCTTGTGTGTACAAATGTGATTTGTCAGCTATTGGTACTTTTTCTCCTTCATTAAAAGTTAAGTATGTGAATCCGCATTGTCCTGGAATGATTCTGATCACTAAGTTGCGTATGTTTACGCGTGTTTGTAAATGTTTTGTTGTTAACATGTCTGTTTGCAATGAACACAAAATTTCTGTGTGTTATTGAGTCCAATTAATTGTTTTGAAATCAGGTTTGATTAATTCGTAGGTAGGTTTAAACCTTTCTGCGTAATTTAGAATGTAATTTCTTCAGAAATTCAGGAAACCTAGAATCAACTGTATATTTTTCAGCGTTTTTGGAGGTTGGAGCAGCGCACATTTCTCTAGGAAGTTTGCTGCCAGGCTTTTGCCTTCACTTGAACGTTCATATCCTGGGAAAAGGACCTTTAAATGGGCAACTCGTGATTTCTTAAAATTGTATTTGTACCCTTCAGAGGCGAAGCCAAATATTATGGTGTTCAACCTGTTCAAGTGCCTATCCAAGTCATTGTCTGTTAGATAGATGTCACCGACATATGATAATGACTCATCATCATAGGTTTGTAGTAACTCTGTTATTCTGGCTAAAAAAAACCTGGACTATCCTTGAATCCCTGGGGAAGACGACAGAATTGACCCTGTGTCCCCATAACTGAGAAAGCGGTTAAATACCTACTTTCTGGTGCAATGTTTTAACAGAAGAAACTGTTAGAAATATCTAATGTGGTTTTGTATTTTTTACGCACAATGTTATTCATTAGTGCTGCACTGTGCGCGCATTGTAATCCAAACCTAGATGATATGTATTGTCTGGTTTGGAGACAGGAAACAAAGGATTGTTCATTGATGAGGTGCATATTTCAATCACCCCTTGGTATTCAAGTTGATCTAATATCTCCCTGACCTGTTTTTTAGCTTCTTGCTTAACTGGATACTGCCTTTGTGCAGTCGGGAGATTTTTTTAACTGTATTTTATGGTGAGGAGAATCCTCATCCCATCCTACATGATTTGTATATAATGCAGGAGCCTGGGCTACTGCCGATTTCCTGGCATAGGTATATTTTAACTGAATTGGAATGTGGTTGGAGAAAGCTGGCCTAATGATTTATTCGCCATGTGGGCACTCCTTGACAAATTCAGGTGGCATGTCTTTGTTTAACTAGAAGAATGTCATTACCCTGAGAGAGTCGCACCCCAAAGAGTGCTCTTACTTTTCTAGTTATGTCCCCCTCCATCCGGAGTGTTACTTCATATAGCTTATGTGTGACACTAACCCGGGTATCTACAATTTCAACTTTGATGTACTCATTCAAGTCCACTGTCTCCAGATGATCCTTCAAGTTCTAGTAAGCTATGGTGACTTCTGCTGAGCTGTCCAACATTGTTTGAGCCCATTCCCCGTTCTTGAGTTGTGTCCTCAAGATCCTTGGCATGTCTGATTTTTAGACCTGCTACTTTCTTTTTGGTGAATTGAGTTTTCTTATTTTTTTTAACGTGTTGATCGTCTTTGTACTTCACGCGTTCTTCCTTGTGTTCTGACCGTCCTCTTCTTTCGGAATTCTGTGACAAAGTCTAAAAGGTACGAGAGGAATGTATATCAGTATCTTGATATCCATCAGATTTTCTCAAATTATCCCTATTCCTGAGGTTATACCTCCTTTAAGAGGGCTCCTTTTGAGGAGCCCTACCTCGGGATTGAGAACGCTTCTCTTCAGAAGTTTGTTTAGTGTTCTCCCACTTCTTTTTAGTAGGAGTAGGAGTGTTTTTTGTAAAGACCTTTTCAGGACTTTCTGACAGTTGGGGTGTAACTGGTTTCCCACCCAAGCTGTCTATGCCTAATTCTTCATAGGATTTTTCAATTATTCTTGCCAGTTCATGTGGTTGCTCAGTTACATTTAATTCTCTTAGCTTTTGGCGGATCGCCACGGATGCTGCTTCACCTTTAATATTAGCTAATATTATTGTTGAGACCTGTTTGAAACCTTTCAGCAATTTCATACCTAGATTTCGAGGAGGCTCTGCCATATATTCATTTTGAATCTGTTTCAGGACATATGGTATTACCGCCATAGACGGAACACCATGTGTTTTAGTGTAGATTGCAGCAAAGACTGTACCCCAAGTTCCGCAGTCCTCCAGGTGTGGTGTGATCCCCATTGGTAAACAGATTGTTAGAATTCTGTGTTTCTCATGAGGGGTAGTATTAGGAAATACTGCCTCTATTTGAGTAATTTTTGGAGCTATCCAGAACGGAATTTGTTGCCGTTTTGCGGGTAAATTATCAACGACTGAGTGTAAAGTCTGTGGTGTAATTTTATTTGTGTTCCCCTGGTAAGGGGGATGTTGTGGAATCATTATTGCCGGTTGGACTGTAAGAGTCCACATGACATACTGAACAAATTGTCTGTAGATTTTGATTAGCTCTTTTAGTTGAACTAATAGTTCCTCATCCAACATTTCTTCAATGGCGGGATGTGGTGTTTAGTTGGCTTATACCGGCCATGTTGCTCCTGGTCTACCTAGTGGACCGAGCCTGGTAATGTGATGTATATGTTTTAGGGCGCCTTTAAACCAGAGTGCATGCTCTTGGTATGTTAGTGGAATTTCAATGTTCTCGAAAGGAATGTATACCTCTGGTGGTTCATCTTCTTTGTAGAAGTGAAACACTTTTGTTCTTGGATCTGCTTCAGACAAGATTATCCAAGAATAGAATACCTCTGTCTAGTGATATTCATGTGCCTCTATCACAAAAACTACCCTACCACCTCTTGCTGATAGGCCATTTCGTATACGTTTTATAGTGATGGCTTTCCTTAAAGTTTCTGGAATGCGTATAGCATCCTCGTCTATTTCTTGGAGACCTGTAAAGTTTAAAGCTTGTATGGCGTCATCGCCTGTAGCTCCACCGGCCTCGGTGTTGTTGCCGTTATTCAACATTTTGTTGACTGAAAGTTTGCAGAGCTAGTTTCAAGGAAACAAGGATAAGGTGCACAATATTTTGGAACACTGTATCCTTCAACGTTGAAAAACAAAAAAATAATACCTGCGATTTTCGTCCTACTCAGTTATGGCGGATATTATCCCTTTGCCCACTCCAGACATCTATTGAAGTATTTACGGAAAAAGGGGTCTCTGAGAAAAGCACGACTGAGTTACTTTAGTATCTAGTGTTAAATTAGTGCCTTACCAAACGTTGGGCGCCATGTAGTGTAATTCCTATATTCCTAATAGTCTCTGCTCTTTGGAATAATATATCCTATAGATTTGACGTAGGACTGAGGTCAACTAGGTCTCTATAGAATATACTAAACTTAATTGTGTGTGTGCCAGCGAACTCAGAGGTCAATAGAAACTTTCTCGAATACACAAGAAGGGATTAGTTTCTGACAACGCATAAAAATGACAACTTTGTTTCTCAAGAATAAAAATAGATCTCTCAGAGTAACGGAAACAATAGATAAGTATTTCACTCAGTCAATCGTGCATGCTTCATTTCTACAGAGTTGCAGAGAAATAGTGAGACAGGCGTTTTCAATTAAAAAGGGTTTATTGAACAGATTTCTTTCTCATGCAAGAGAGGTGAACTGCTACAATTGTTATGCAGACTGCAAAGTATAATGCGTACAGCGTAAACAGTAATATGAAATAATACTGTAAGAGCATTGTATGGTTTCTAAGCCCATAAAATACATACATAAATAACATTGACAAAAATACTCAACCGGTGCTTCTAAAATTCGCCTACCCCAATGTACCTAACCTAAGTCTAATACGAGGGAAGAAGTAAGTATTGTCTAGCATATGTTTAGTTTTTGCCAAGAATCTGCCAAAGGTTTCTCTAGGTTCTAATTAAGTATAGGCGAAATTTGCGAAAATATTTTTGCGGACCGCTTGCAGCGCACCGACCGCGAAGTTACCCATGCTGTCGTACATGGGCGTGGCCATCTTGTGCGTGTTGCGTATTTCTGTTTCTGGGCGCTATTGGCAATCTCGCGTTGTGTGCGTGGTGCTATTACGAGTTCACGCGTGTTTTTGCGTGCTCGCGGGGGAAATATTGTGCGAACATACCTACGCGGTCCTCAATGGACGTGGCCATCTTGTTTTTCATTCATTGCTATGGTTCTGGGCATGCTTTTTGTATCCAGCTTGAATCTTTGCCATCCTTTCTTTCTTTGAACTTTTTTTTGTTCTTTTTTGCTCATTATCTATCTCTTTATTTGTCTAGATCTATATTTTGTGTTTTTTTCAACTTTTTGTTACTTTATAACTACTTTTTCTTCCCCCTATTCTTTTTTTCTTTCGGCCAGGACCATGGCAAAGGGAGCTGGCAAATCAAAGGGGAAGGGTTCCGCACCCTGTAGCCGGCTCCCTTTGGGGCGATTGAGGGGAGTTGATGTAGTGGCCAGGGAGGTTTTTACCACGGTGGAGGTGGCCGCCCTGATATTTTTTGTTCAACGCCACCTCCCTAAGACCATGGCAGCAGGGGGCAGGCCTGGTCAAGGGTATGGCCTCCGGGAGCATCGCCAGCGGTGGGATAAGGTGTGCCAGGCCATGCGGAGGGAGTCGGGGGTCAGGCGCACCTACGACCAAGCGACGCACCAGTGGGCCGACGTCCTGGACCGGGAGCAGGACCTGCTCCACCTGCTAGGTGTGGAGATCCCTGGCCTTGGTGAGTAGCTATTTAATAACTACTTTGTATTCTTCTGCTTTGCGTTATATTGCTAATATATGTTTTTTACGAAGAGCAAGAATGCTGCCTATTCGATTACATTGCAGGTAAAATAGTGTTTAAATAGCTTCTGTGATTGCAGGTGCTCGCCTCCTCAGTGGAGTTGCTACTATGCTTACTTGTTTGCTCATTTGGCCTGAGAATATGTATGAGTGTAGTACTTTACAGAACTGCGTAATGCTAGAGAGACTAGAGACAAGTCTAGTCCTCCCTTTGTACTCCTGCTGCCACTAAGAAGAAGAGATAGTGATGGATTGATAGGTTGAGTATATTATGACTTGTTATTAGTAGTAGTAGGACTTTTTAGTGCTCTGCAATCAAGATGACGGACTGTGCCTGTCACGTCGCGTGCTGCTGAGTGCTGGAAGTCGTAGCAGAAACTTTTTGTTGTTGGTTTAGTTAGTGATTTACATAACTTTCCAAGTAGACAATCTGCGAATCCAGCAATACTGTACTAGTAGTATCCTCCTAGTTGACCAGATTAGATAGGTTAATACATGTAGTGCAATTGTTGCTAATTTGTTTCCCCGAGATAATTTTAGATTGTGGTCAAAGAAATCAAATATTTCAAAAAAACAATCATCCATGTTGTGTTTCTTTATTTCATGATCATGAGCACCTCCAGGGGCAAGGCGACTAGCAGCACCATTGAGACTCCGGTGGAAGAAGGTGGACAGTCACAGGATCGGTCCCTTGCAGGCTCTTATGCTGGCCTCAGTAAGTTGTTCTATTGTTATATTAATACTTATACTTCCCGAACTTTTACAGCTCCTATTCATTACAAACTGTTTCCTAATTCTATTTTTTACAAAATAGTCTTTGATCTTCTTCTAATCTAGACTACTTTCTACATTCTTATCTGCCTCTACCATCACTCTCTGTGCTACTACTATTTACGATTATGAGTTGGTCTGCGTAGGTAGCTAAGCTTGCCCAGTCGGCAAACGGTGTTAAACAAAACTCTGATCCAGCAATAGCTCTAGGCACCGAGTGCAGTCATCTGGTTTGCCCTTGCTGTCTATTCCAGTCTTCTTAATGTAAGTGCTTTGACAATTTCCAACAACAAAATGTCAATGTTTACACCAAGAAAAAGATAGCAGTTGCCTTTTTGATTTGCTAGGAGCACATACCATACTGCTAGTGTTTCAGGGACTATTCTGCACATAAAGAAGTATGGACAAGAGAAATAGGACATTATTGATGATAGGTGCAGTTCGACTTTCCACATACCTCAGTCCGAACAGAAGTTGAACCCCCAATCCCCTGAGCGGCTATCTAGTGTAACTGACCAATGATTTTATGACCCAGAAGAACAGAAGAAGACTACCGCCGAGTCCCGGCCTATCTGAGTCACTGAAACATGACTGCCAAGTGCAGTAGTTCAAACCCTTCCGCTCACTCACTCGTTAACAAAAACCACACAGTGTTTGTTAGTTTTAAAGTTTTATTTTCAAATAAGAAATGGAAAAATGATTTCTTTATTTTTAATAGCGTAGTATTCGGAGCGAGCACTGCTGATAGATGACGTTAAAGTTTAAATAACATTCCCATGAATCAAATTACTTTAACGTAATAGTTAACAGACACATGAAATTATTAGAATAACTGTGCGGGAGCTACTACCTTCTTTAAAGAACTTAAAGTACTGCTGGTGATGACTTACTAGTAGTTGGTGAATCGTCCTGTTGGCAGAAGGGCAATGTAATCTTCTCTCTGTAATTAGAAAAATGGTGCACGTTAAGCAAGCATTCATCAGTTGTCCTAAGAAGTGTAGCATTTAATGGAATAAGCATATAAAATTTAACACCCTCCCCAAAACCGTTACTTTTTTTTAATCCCAGTAATAAAAAATGTGTTATGTAACATTTCCTTCCGTTAAGAGATGAAATAGGGGGTTGTGTATGGCATCTAAAAATATGACATGTTTTTTCTAGATGTCACAACATCTGATGCGGCACAGATGACCACCAGTGCCAGGGCCAGCAGTGCGCAGGGCTCCACTCTAGGGGCGGATGTGGCGGCGCCACCAGGAGGAGCTGGGGGGAAGGCTCAGCGGCGGCGGACGGTGGTAAGTTATTATACTCCTTACTTATTGACATTTTTGAGTAGGCTCGCAAAGGAGTGTATGTGTACTCTGTACTGTTAAGAACAGTTACTAATTTAGAACTACTTTTTTGGCTATCACGGAGAAGACAGTCAACCTTGACTTGTAATAGCATTAGCGGCGGTACTTCTCGGGTAAGCAATGGCCCCCTCTATTTGACTTCAACTCAGCTGGCAAACTTTTATCGTGAAGCCAAGTCATATCAGATGTACTTTAGGGATGTGAAGAATGAAAAGTGAAAGAAGGGTGAAACGAAGGATGAGCCAGTTTTAACATTTATGACTGTAAAGAATGGTGTTTTGAATGCAAGTCAAGAGAAGAAGACGGTGGTTTCCAAAATATAATGAAAAGGGTGTTAGTTGGTTGTTGAGAAAAAGAAAACTTGGTACATTTGAGACATTAAGAAGAATGATAGACGTACTTTGGAAGCCTGGATTTTATCTTTTTTTTCCTCATCGATAGCAGAGGTGTATGATGTAGTAGAGCAGACGCTGAGTGGATGAAGATTGTTACTTTGAACAGCATGTCCATGCCATAGTAGCAAAGCTGAGGAAATCCAAATACTGGAATTTGTGATTGTTCAGAAATACTCCCTGCCTTGACTAACAGTACAGTACTTTACTTTGCAAGCGCAGCATCTATTGTGAATGGATTGTATAGTTGACAACATTATATCAAGTCAAGTCCCTTCCTCCGCCAATTATGGGTTCCACACTCACTCCCTATGTTGATAATTTTATTTCAGCTGTGTTATGGGTGGACTATCGCTGTAGTTCACTCAATCTATCAAAACAAAGCACCTAAAGGCATCCATTATATAACCAAAGATCATGTGATCGGCAGGATAATGATATATGATCAGAATTGAATAATCTTCATTCTTCTTTTGTTGTAGTAAAGGCCCGGGGGGGGGGGGCAGTGCAAAATATATCATTACATTGAGAAGTAGCCCTTGATGTAACCGAGTATGGCCAGTGGCAGAGCCACCCCTTTAGAAAAGTAAGAGCTTCCTATCCCCACCTGCATGTACTGCTTAAAGTACTGAGAGTCTGCGTCATCATGGCTTATGTCTGTTTTTCTTGGGTGCAAGCTGAGTGAGCTGCCTTGCTGGCTACCATAAGTTCACGTACCAGTAATTTCTTTTGCAAAACAAGAGAAAAAAACAGAAGCCTTTTTATAGTACTCTCTGACTATGTATGTATTAGTGAGTCCATCCATAGTCTTGCTAATGGAATTCCTGAAACTCCCAGTAATCTCACAGGCCTACAAAGACGGCGGAAAGATACATGCCAAAATGTTATACTGTGTTTGCTACTTGCTGTTGTTACTGAGAGTCAACTTTCCGTTGAATTATTTTGGCTTTATGTTAAAGAATATTGGCTACAGTATTTTTCTTTCTTTCTTCATATAGATGCTACTCCGAAAAAGGTCACCCGAAAGGAGATGGATGTAAGCTGGAGGCTATTAGTGCCGAGTATCGGCGGCTGTGGGCTCGGGAGCAGGAGGAAGATACAGCAACCACTGTATCCTCCTCCAGTGCCCCGGTGTCCACCAGCCTCCAGCCAAACGGAGCTGTGGCCCGACAGCCTCCCACCGCCGCCGCACAGCAGCAACACAATCAGCTGCCACCCCCCACCCCCCCCCAGAGTCTGGATGGTACGTCAGCGCCGCCTCCGTAAAAGAGTGGAGTACCTGGAGCGGTTGGCCGAAAAACATCAGCGCCAGCTCCGGGACCTCCACAAAGAGCTGCGGGACGTCAAGCAACAGCTGTCCACACTATGCCACCGGAGAAAGTGACTGCCCCTTGCCCCTTTTTTAAAGACTGTTGGGGGGGGGGGAATAGGGTGTTTGGGAAAGGGGACTTTTGGACTTTTGGACATTGGTTGGGGTTAGTTAGGGGGGTGAGTTGGGTTAATTTATTTTATTTTTGGACTACATGAATATATTTTTTAATAATTATTTTTCATACCAAAACATAGTCTAAGCATTCATATTATTTTGTGTGGGGGTGGGCGGTGGTTACTGGACGTTTGGTTTCTTCCAACTTACCAGCATGAATGAAACATCTAGTCCTGAAATGTACCAAAGTGCCAGTAACCGAGTTAGTGAATTCAGTAGCCCTACTAGTGCTTTACTAGTAGTACTGGCAGTGTCTGCTTTCCTCCCAGTCCTAGCCCATTACTCTACCTCTCCAAAATGCTTATCTTACCTGTGATTCGTGTTTGAGAATAGGGGTAGCCACAGGGCTGCCTGCATGGCAAATGGTTGGTTGTTGACATGAATCCTCGACAGATGAAATGAATGAAATGAAAGAAAATTTATAACGCGCAAACTAAGCCCCAAAGGGCATCAAGGCGCCTAGCTCAATATTGATTGATTATCCGTCCCAGGAGCTGATTACTGGTAGGCTTTCTTAAAACACCATGTTTTCAGGGCCTTTTTGAAGAGGGGAAGTGAAGATAGAGACTTGAGTTCCAGAGGGAGTGCATTCCAGAGACGGGGGGCGACCGTAGAAAAGGCTCTACCTCCCCATCTGGTCTTCTTGGTCCTAGGGATAACCAGAAGATTTTGTTGCTGTGAGCGCAAACATCTGCTGGGGACATCGCTGGATAAAAGTGCACCCAGCCCAACTGATGTTTCAGATTTGAGAGCGCTGTGCACCAAACAGATGATTTTGAAGGAAATACGATGCTCTATAGGAAGCCAGTGTAAATTCTTTCTGGCTAGTGTTACCGAGGAGGATCGGGGAATGTCCAGGACAAATCTTGCAGCCGCATTTTGTACAATTTGCAGTCGCTGTATTAGTCCCTTATTAATCCCTGCATACAGTGAGTTGCAGTAGTCCAATCTTGAACCAACAAGTGCAACCACTGTCTGTTTCCTAGCTTGCGGGGAGAGATAGTGTACTATTCGGCGGAGAATTTTAAGAATTCCCCAGCAACTAGCCACTGTTCTATTAACCTGAAGGGTCATTGCCAGCGAGGTGTCAAATATAACCCCTAGGTTCCTAGCTGAGTGGGAGGGGACCGGGCAGGTTCCCAGGGATTGCGGCCACCAATCACTTGACCACACATCCTGGTCCTTTCCAAAGATCAGCACCTCGGTTTTATCGCCGTTCAGCTTCAGGGAGTTGACTATCATCCAGTCAGAGACTGTTTGCATGCAACTCCTGAAGCTGGAGGCAGAGGTACTGACCGGTTGGGCTAGTGACACCATGATCTGAGTGTCATCTGCGTATGACGTTACTTCCATTCCCTGGGCTCTTACCAATCTCGCTAAGGGGGCCACATAAATGTTAAATAGGGTCGGACTTAAGGCCGACCCTTGTGGTACCCCACATTGCAGAGATGTAGCAGGGGAGAGGTATTCTCCTAATTTAGTCCTCTGTTCTCTAAGATCTAAAAAAGAGGACAGAAGATCCAGGGCTGACCCCTCTACTCCCATCTCCCTCAGACGAGATGTTAGAATAGAGGGAGATAGGGTGTCAAATGCTGCGGTCAGGTCGAGTAAGACCAGCAATGTTGTCTGACCTTGATCTACCTTCGTTCTGATGTTATCAGTAACCATAGTGAGTGCGGATTCTGTACTATGGAGTTTCCTGAACCCATGCTGGGTATGATCTAAAAACCCAGAAGAGTCCAGGAACGAAGACAGATGCAGATTCAGGTGAGACTCAAGCAATTTGGCGGGGGCAGGAAGTAACGAAATGGGCCTGAAGTTTTTCAGGATTGTGGGATCAAGTGAAGATTTTTTAAGTAATGGCCTAACAATGGCTTTCTTCCAGACTGACGGGAAGATCCCATGTGACAGGGCACTATTCATTACTTCCAGTAAAGGAGGAAGTAGAGTGTTCCTACAATCCTTCAACACATTAAGAGGACATGGATCCAAAGGAGAGCAGGATTTGGTCCTATTCAGCAATGAATTGAGATTATCGAGTGTGAGTAATGGGAAATTGGAGAGGGTCTTGGAAGGGTCTTTATGCCAGGCCTCTAGAGTTGTTAATGCCTGGATAGTATTGATCTCAAGGGATTTTTTCTGCACTTCTAAGTTAATAGCAATCTCATCGATTTTGTTGTAGAAAAAAGTTGAGATCTTATTACAAAGCTCCTGAGAACCCTTCACGGGGTCTGGAACTTGTAGTGTACAAAGGGAGTCCACTATCTTGAACAACTCCTTCGATGAGGTAAGAGAGGTAGTAAGTTCCGAGAAGTATTCTTGCTTGGTTTTAATGACTGCGGCTTTATATTCACCCAACAATTGCTTATGAGCCTCTCTATCAGTAGAGTCCCATGATTTCCTCCATTTTCTCTCCTGTCTCCTGCAACCTTGTCTCAGTAACCTAAGAGGTTCCGTGAACCAGGGAGCTGAAGGCCTATATCTCGCTGAATAGCGTCGTATGACAGGGGCTAGTGAATCTAATGCAGCAGAGATGGAATTGGCGAGATTTTGTGCTGCCTTCTCAGGGTCTGATGGCAAATGGACAGAGCCAATGATGGGGGCCAGAGAATCATTTGTGATATTTTTATAATTCCTTTTACCCTTTCCCAGCATTAGTTCCTTACTAGGGGGGGCTAAGTGGGGGAAGGTCAGGACTAACGGTACTGCCAAATGGTCTGTCCAAACCAGAGGTTCCGGGGTTCCAGTATTAACTCTAGGATCATTAGAAAAGACTCCATCAAGAGTGTGGCCTGCTCGATGTGTAGGTCCTTTAACCAATTGAAGAAAGCCACACTCCTTAAGGGGATCGACCAGGGAATATGTGTCTTTAGAGATGTCATCGTCTAAATGAAAGTTTAAATCTCCTAGGATAGTGAAATGGGGCTTGCCAACATATGGCTCCAAAATTTTAAACAGGTCACTGCAGAATTTGGATCTAGGTCCTGGGGGCCTGTAAACAAGAAGGCCCACAAAGGATGTTGAGGGAGATGAGGAAATAACAAAATGCAGGGCCTGGAGAGGCTCAGATGGTGACGTCAGGGCATTAACACGGCAGGACAGAT
The DNA here is from genome assembly GCF_964261635.1 of Lissotriton helveticus. Lineage (NCBI taxonomy): Eukaryota > Metazoa > Chordata > Amphibia > Caudata > Salamandridae > Lissotriton > Lissotriton helveticus. The sequence goes on along the minus strand of NC_136063.1, from coordinate 1,791,095,816 downwards.
GCGACTGATAAATAATTGCTAATCCTCCACCTCTTCGCTTAGCTCTGTCGAATCTCTGCAGAGCATAGCCCTCTGGGATTGCCATTAAGAGGTCGTGGCCTGAAGTCTCCGAGGCCCAGGTTTCGGTTACAAAAACCCATGTAGGCTTTCTAGCCGACACAAAATCATGAAAGGCTATGTTATTTTTAATTATAGAACGAGCATTGATAAGATATCCTTTCTCAGAGTAAGTACTTTTATCTACGGAATTGTTTTCTTGGGATGGGTGATTAGACAGGGTGGAGGTATCGGGACTCCAAATACCTGAATTAAGTGGGGCCATAAGTCTCAGATCCTCCGGGGTATATCTGTGGTGGCACGAGGGGATCATCGGTTTCCACTCCAGCATTTCCTCAGCAGTGTAGGAATATGATAGCTTAGAGGGGGGGTCCGGGAGCCCAAAGCGCAGCCCGTCCTGCAGCCCGTCCTCAGCGCGGACGGGCGCAGACGGGCTGAACTCTGGCGCAACTCCGGCGCTAATACGGCGCGTCCGCTGATCGCGTGCGCTGCGCGGAGCCATGGCCATCTATATTTATGCAGGTGACTGACCCAAGATGGCCGCCGCTCTCGGTCCACCGGCTTCCCAGGTGTCTCAGCCCTCAAATCGGCTGTACACTCCGTGGGGGGGCAGTAGTGCAATTCTAGTGCAATAAAATAATTCTAAGTCCGCTATTTACAATAAAAATGACTCTAACACCATAAGTCGGTGTGGCATTACATGTCTCCCTATCTCGGCGCGCTAGTACAGAAAGGGGGGGGGAAGGACACACAGGGTGAAAGCTATCAAAGAAGAGCTAAGTTAGGACAGATAAGCTCCCGCCCGGCTCAAGCCTCAGGCGTATAATGCTGGTATCATTATTGTGCTGGTAGTAGTAGTGGTACACACTGGCAGTAGCAGCATATGAAAAAAAAGGAAATGAAACATTGAGTGGCCTGAGCGTAGCATTAGAAACAGTACGATAGATAATAAGTATGGGCGGAAAATTCGTTCCGCTCGCGGAATTTGCGGATTTTCCGCAATTTCGCGATCCGCAAATCGTGCGAAATCCCGGCAAAATCCGCTAATTCGTGAGCGGGACGAATTTTGCTCAGGAAGCACTTACAGGGTTACAGCAGGTGCCCAAGTTGAAGTTAATTTCTTTGTAACCATTAACTTCAACTTGGGCACCTGCTGTAACCCTGTAAGTGCTTACTGGCGCCTCCTTGCCTAAATGCAACTATTCTCTGACCCTGCTCTGACCCTCGAAGCAGGGTCAGAGAATAGTTACAAGTAGACAAGGAGGCTCCGTGAACAGGAGAACAGGAAGCCCTTACAGATAAAGCAGGTGCCCGAGTTGAAGGTCAAATTTAGTCAGCCCCAAAAAAACACTGGAGCTTCATTCTCCCCATCTGCTGCTCTGATCGTGCCTGACCTTTTATACACACAAGAGGCATGTGAACTCGCATGGAAGCTTCGCTCGTTTGGCCCCGCCCACACACTAGCGGTGTGCACCGTCTTCCTTTCATTTACCCACTAATGTGGACAGCTCACTCAAGGGACCCCTGCGCCCTTTGGCGCGATGGCATAGTAACACACATGGTCACTGGAGCTTCATTCTCCCCATCTGCTGCTCTGATCGGTCTCTGACCATTTATACACACAAGAGGCATGTGAACTCGCATGGAAGCCCCGCCCGCACACTAGAGGTGTGCACCGTCTTCCTGCCATTTACCCACTAATGTGGACAGCTCACTCAAGGGACCCCTGCGCCCTTCGGCGCGATGGCATAGTAACACACATGGTCACTGGAGCTTCATTCTCCCCATCTGCTGCTCTGATCGGTCTCTGACCATTTATAAACACAAGAGACATGTGAACTTGAATGGAAGCCCCGCGCACACACTAGCGGTGTGCACCGTCTTCCCGCCATTTACCCACTAATGTGGACAGCTCACTCAAGGGACCCCTGCGCCCTTCGGCGCGATGGCATAGTGACACACATGGTCACTGGAGCTTCATTCTCCCCATCCGCTGCTCTGATCGGTCTCTGACCATTTATACACACAAGAGGCATGTGAACTCGCATGGAAGCCATGCCCACACACTAGTGGTGTGCACCGTCTTCCCGCCATTTACCCACTAATGTGGATAGCTCACTCAAGGGACCCCTGCGCCCTGCGGTGCGATGGCATAGTAACACACATGGTCACAGGAGCTTCATTCTCCCCATCTACTGCTCTGATCGGTCTCTGACCATTTATACACACAAGAGGCATGTGAACTCGCATGGAAGCCCCGCCCACACACTAGCGGTGTGCACCGTCTTCCCGCCATTTACCCACTAATGTGGACAGCTCACTCAAGGGACCCCTGCGCCCTTTGGCGCGATGGCATAGTAACACACACATGGTCACTGGAGACAACTCTTCTGGCACATTAGGCAGCTGTAGTGCAGGAAAAGCACTATACATTTACCCAACTAGGCAGCACTTACTGATTAGCCAGTAGAAAGTACTCCAGTTAAGTATAGTGCAAAATCGCAAAACAATTCGAGATTTTGCAGGGAAATTCGCAAATTCGCAGATTTTTTGCGATTTCGCACGAATTCGCGAACCGCTGATTCGCAAAATTCACCCATACTTAATAGATAGTACGCTACAGAACAGTGCCATGAATTGCAGCCTAAGCAGTGCTAAAGTATTCTAAATATAAGTACTAGTTTCATGGACTATGGCTACTATAAGAAATATTATGAAGGCAAAGGATACTTAAACAGAAGAATTAACCATTTGATTTGTCATGTGTACGAGCATGATGTTTGATGCTCAATTCACGATGTCGCACATGAAATTCCATTTTCCAACATTTTTCTGGTGCTTAGACCTTATCCTCCCCTGCAAGTGTGTGGAATTTCTTGTTGTCATAGTCATACCTCAATGAAAAACCACACAGCCCGGGGGAAGAGGGTTAGGGTTTTTGAAGATTGGATGGGAATGGGTTTTTTAGGGAAAAGTTTTGTGGAGAGAAGAAAAAAATAACACTGCATGGATATACAACAAATGAAGATAAACACATTTTTGGATTCAAAGATATCCATAAATCTTTTAAGGGACATAAAGGTAGTGCACTACTGCATGCATGAAGTTGTTTGCTAAACGGATGGTTAGGTTACGGAAAAGTTGTACTTACTACATCTTATTGGTAAGTATGAGGAAACAATTTGACATTGACACTAGTACAGGGCTGCATTAATTACGCAATTTCACTTGCCTTTCTGCCCTCATAGAGAATAAACACTTATTATTAGTACATTAAGTTAGTTATAAAAATAGCAAAGACACGTATGAAATAGCTGGAGAGATGACTTTGAAGCAGAGAACAAAGAAAGGCACCTAGTCACATTCGTAGAAGTTCAAGTTTGTTACAACAATACCATTTAAAAGATAAGGAGAAGTTAAGAGAGAATACTGTAACTTTATGTTGTAGTTGTCCTGTTGAATTGGTGAAGTTGCATGCATCCAGCCATTCCTCTTATTCGCGATACTCTCCTCCATTCCATCTTACGCTCCGTCGATCAATATTGGTGACCAGACACACTGTCCACTGGCTGCCTGATGAGTAATTGCGGATTGCGTCTGAGTTCAGCGTTTGTTCCATGGCACATGGTAAAAGCCGTCCTGTAATTTTTTATGGGAAAAAACAGGAAGTGAACCAGTTAAAAAAATATAAGGTACGCTGTGTAGTGCAAAAATAACACTTTCAGTTTTCAGAGCTGACATTATTATTATATACAATCATCACTTCAAAAGTGCATAACCTGGTTCTCCTTTACAAGGATAGTAATAGTAACTATGGTTGAATTCTGCTGATCCACCATGGATTTCCTTTAAGAAAATTGCAAACAAAAATAGACATTCCCAGTAGTGCTCCCAGACCCCTGAACCCAGTCGGCAAAATGTAGAACACCCCCAAGTAGCCCCCTAAAAACATGCGATACTGCTACCAGGTTGAACCCTAACTTCAAAACGTGCCAAAACTCACTCTGCAAGTAGGCCCAAACCCCCCTTTTCCACCGTGGATTATCTTCAAAACACTTGCAATCAAAATTAGACATTCCCAGGAGTGCCCCTAGACCCCATAACCTAGGCGCAAAACTGTAGAACCCCATCAAGTAGCCCCCAAAAACATGCAATACTGCGACGGGGATGAGGCCTAGTTGAAAATCAAGCAGGAAAGCGCACTTTGAAATTAGGCCCAAAAGACCCCTTCCACCATGGATTTTCTTTCGAAATACTTGCAATGATTATTAGACATTCCCAGGAGTGCTCCCAGACCCCTAAACCCAGTCGCAAAAATCTAGAACCCCCCCCCCCAAGTAGCCCTCAGCAGAAAAGCAATTTTGGTAAAAAAGAAAATTCACCTCGGATTTTCTTCAAACCACTTGCAATCACAATTACACATTCCCAGGAGTGCTCCCAGACCACCGAACCCAGTCGCAAAATGTAGAACACCCCCAAGTAGCCCCAAGAAAAAATGCGAAAGTGTTAACCCTAACTCCAAATCGTGCCAAAACTCACTCTGCAACTAGGCCCAAACCCCCCTTTTCCATCATGGATTTTCTTAAAAACACTTGCATTCAAAATTAGACATTACCAGTAGTGCTCCCAGACCCCTGAACCCATTTGCAGAAATCTATAACACCCCCAAGTAGCCCCCTAAAAACTTGCGATACTGCTACCAGGTTGAACCCTAACTCCAAATCGTGCCAAAACACACTCTGCAGCTAGGCCCTAACTCCCCTTTCCCACCATGGATTTTCTTAAAAACAAATGCAATCAAAATTAGACAGTGCCAGCAGTGCTCCCAGACCCCAAAACCCACCCCCAAAAACCTAGAAGCCCCCCAAACAGCCCCACAAAAACAGGCAAGTGAGCAAAAACTGAAAAACGTTTTCACCATGGATTTTCTTCAAACCACTTGTGCCCGATATTAGACCTTCCTAGCAATGCCTCCAGACCCGTCAACCTACCAGCAAAAAAGTAGAACACACCCAAACAGGCAAAAAGCAAAAACAAAAAATGTGACAATATTTTCGGCCTAGCTTCGATTCAGTCCAAACATGCTCTGCAGCTAAGCCCTAACTCCCCTTTCCCACCACGGATTTTCTTCAAATCACTTTCAATCAAAATTATACTATCCCAGCAGTGCTCCTAGACCCCAAAACCCACCCCCAAAAACCTAGAAGCCCCCCAAACAGCCCCCAAAAACAGGCAAGTGAGCAAAAACTGAAAAACCTTTTCACTATGGATTTTCTCCAAACCACTTGCGCCTGATATTAGACGTTCCCAGCAATGTCCCCAGACCCGTCAACCCACCCACAAAAAAGTAGAACACCCCCAAACAGGCAAAAAGCAAAAACAAAAAATGTGACACAATATTGTCGGCCTAGCTTCGATTCAGTCCAAACGCGCTCAGCAGCTAGGCCCTAACTCCCCTTTCCCACCCTGGATTTTCTTCAAATCACTTGCGATCAAAATTATACTATCCCAGAAGTGCTCCCAGACCCCAAAACCCACCCCCAAAAACCTAGAACACCCCCAAACAACCCCCCAAAAACACGCAATACTGCTAGACGTGTTTCCATTTCCGGGCGCTAGTTGCATGCTCTCGTCATATGCGGCGCGCGATTACGTGTTCAAGGGCATTTTCGCGTGCTCGCAAGGGAAATATCACGCGAACTTACCCACGCGGTCCTCAATGGGCGCGGCCATCTTGTTTTTCATTCATTGCTATGGTTCTGTGCATGCTTTCTAATCCTCCTTTCATTTGTGCAATCCTTTATTTCTTTGGACTTTTTTTTAATCTTTTCTACTCTATATCTATCCCTCTTTTTTCTAGATCTATATTTTGTGTTTTTTTCAACTTTTCGTTAGTTTTAAAGCTACTTTAAAAAAAAAAATGACTTTACTTTTTCACTATTCTTTCCTTTTTTTTCCTTTCTGCTGTACAGTACCATGGCAAAGGGAGCCGGGAAGGAGAAGGGGAAGGGTCCGGCGCACCTACAACCAGGCCACGCACCGGTGGTCCGACCTCCTGGACCGTGAACACGACCTGCTCGACCTGCTAGGCATCGAGTTCCCCGGGCTTGGTGAGTAGTAGTAGCTATTTAATCACTACTCTGTTTTCTCCTGCTCTATGTGTTATCATATTGCAATAATGCTGCCGATTACATTGTAGGTAAATTATGTTTCAAAATGTTCTGTGATTGCATTTCAGGTGCACTGCTCTCCTGCTCAGTGGCGGTGCTACTATGCTTATTTGTTTTCGATTTTTTGTGTTCATTTCATTGGCCTGAGTAATTATGTATGAGTGTACTTTACAGAACTGCGTAATGCTAGACACCAAGGGGCAGATTTACAATTACTGGCGCATCCCTGCAAATTAGCAGGGATGCACCAGTAATTGTGCGCCACGCCTCCACCACCCATGGTGCACCGCATTTACAATGCGGCGCAGCATGGGGCAAAAACGACACAGAAGCGTCACACATCTGTGCCATAAAGTCAGCGCATTGCTGGAGTTGCGTCGCAACCACAACGCAGCTCCAGCAATGCTCTTGGGTGCCCTATCTCCCCAATGCTGCGTCTAGCCGTACGTCTGCTTCAAGCAGCCGCAGGGTTTAGAGTGAAGCAGCATTGGCCTAAAAGTGATTGAGTGAAATCTTGTAGATTTCACTCAGCCACTTTTAGGATGCGTTCCTGTGCAGTAACGCCCTCCCTTGCGCCGGAACGCCCCCTGATGGCGCAGGGCTTTACAACGTGATGATGCGTTACGTTGTTAATATACCCCGCACCATGGCGCCTCTTTTGCGCTGCCGCTGCGTCACAAAAGTCACGCAACTACGGAGTAAAAGAGCTGCAAGTGACTTGTAAATCTGCCCCTAGAGACTCAAGTCCAGTCCTTCCTTTGTACACCTGCCACTAATAAGAGTGGTGGTGGATTGATAGTTTGAGTCTTTTAATGACTGGTTATGTAGTAGGAAACTTACTTTTTAGTGTTCTCACTGGTCTGCAATCACGATGGACTTTGTCTGTCACTTCGCGTGCTGCGGAGTGCTGCCTGCCAGTCCTAGTCAAACCTTTTTGTAGTTGGTTTAGTGAGTTACATAACTTTCCAAGTCGACGGTCCGCGAATCCAGCAATACTAATATCCTAGTAGACCACACCAGATAGGTCAATAAATGTAGTGCAATTGTTGTCTATTTGCTATTTCCCCGAAATAATTTGTCATTGTTCTTTTGAAATGTTTGATTTGGTTGACAACAATCATCCATGTTTGGGTCCTTCTTTCATGTTGTACATCAGCTCCCCCAGGAGCAAGAGGACAGAGGAGGAGGAGGTAGCGGCGCCGGCGGATGAGGACCAGGAAGGCCAGGATCGGTCCGGCGAGGGCTCCTCTGCTGGCCCCAGGAAGTTTTCATGTTAATATTAATAATTATACTTCCCTACCTTTTAGAGTGCCTATTTTTTACTAACGTTCCTCATTCGATTTTTCCTACATCGTCTTTGATCTTTTTGTAGACTGTTTCTAAATTCTTATCCTGCCTCTACTATGACTCCCTGTGGTATTACTAGGTTATTATTATTAGTCTGTCTGTGTAGCTAACTAAGCTTGCACAGTTGGCAAAAAGGTGTTATACAAAACTCCCATTCTATTCATCAATAGCTCTATGCACTGAGTGCAGTCCTCTGGGTTGTCCATAATGTCTTTTGAAGTCTTCTAAATGTTTATGCTTTGACAATTCCCAACAAGAAACTGTCAATAACCTCCAAGAAAGAATAAGATACTAGTTTACTTTTTGATTGGATAGGAGGACAATCCATACTACTATTGTTGCAGGGACAATTCTGCACAAACAGAACTATGGACACTAAATAGTGCATTGTTTATCAATTATAATAGGCGCGGTTAGACTTTCCACATACCTCAGTCATAACAGAATTTAAACCCCCATCTCCTTACTGACTAGCTAGTGTGACAGAGTCATTTAGCTCCCTAATTCATCTATGATTTATCCCCAATGATGATTATCCAACCTAGGACATAAGACTACAGAGTCAGAGTCCAGAACTGTCAGAGCCACGGACTCATGCTTGCAAATTGCAAACCCTTTCGCTCACTCACTCATGACTAAAAACCACAGAGTCTATGTAATTTTTAAAGCTTTATTAAAAGTAAAAACATTTATTAAAATTAAGTTCATCATACAACATAAACGGTGGATTGAAAATGGAAAAGTGCTTAGTGATTTCACACATTAATTGTGGGCGAACCCTCACCTGGTTGGAACTTCAAATCTTCTTTGTGGTGCTGAATCGTTGCTGACTCCGTACTGTCTGTTATGAGAAAAAGGTGCATGTTAAAAAGCAAGCATTCATCAGTTGTGCCAAAAACTGTAGCAAGACAAGCAACACCCTTCCCTGAAAAAAAGTGCAATTTTTAGTTTTGACTAGACAGTCACAAATTATTACATTTGTTTGTGTAGTCTTGGTAAAAAAAATTCATTCCTAGGCAAAATACTAGGGAGTGGTGCATATGGCATCTAAGAATCTGAAATGTATTTTCTAGGCGGAACATCGGCACAACCATACACCGGTGAGGGGGCCAGCGTGGAGGTGGGCACTCTTGGGGTGGAGACGGTGCAACAGCCAGCGGAAGCTGCTGTGGGGGATGCCACGGTAGTGGCGGACAGTGGTAAGCTATTATATTCGTTACTTATTGAGATAGCAGACTGCAGAGTGTGCTCTCTGCACGGGTACAGTACAAGTATACTATACTGTTAAGAAGACTTACAAATTTAGAACTAAGTTTTTATTAACCTGGTAGTAGCGTCCTCTAAATTGACTTTAACTCAGCTGTGAAAGTTTTTTCGAGAATCCAAGTCAGATCAGAGATGAACTTAATGGATGGGATGAACGAAAAGGGCAAGAAGGGTGTAAGTAAGTGTGGAAGAACGAGCGAGTTAAAAGTAATGATGACTGGCAAAGAATGATACGTGTTTTTCAATGCTGCCGGAGTGGCTGGGAACATGATGCATGGCCGGTTGAAGGATGAAGCAAGGATGGGTGGAAGGAGAAGGAAAGAGGACTGCCTGGGGGGGTGGAACAGAAACTGTATGTGTGCGCAATATATCCTTTGGTTGAAATTCAAATGCAAGTCAAGCACGGATGCATGGCTTGCGGTTTCCAAAATAAAATGAAAATGTTGTTTTCCCGTGAGAAAAAGAAAGGTTTGTCCACTTGAGACATTAAGAAGAATGATTGACATTTACTTTGAATGGATGGATGCCTGGATCATGGTACTATCTGACTCATAGATAGCATATGTGTATGTAGAGAGAGTAGACGGGAACTGGATGAACTAAGTGTTACTTTGAAGAGCATGTAACACCGCACCCGCACGTCCGTTCCAGTGTAGGAAAGGCAAGGAAAAGAAGTTGTAATTTTTCCGAATACTACCATGAATAGTAGCAGTACTTTGTATTGCACGCACAGCATATATCCGGCGATTACGGGGGCCACTCACTTCCTCTGTTAATAATTTTAGTACAACTCTGTCATTCATGTGTGGCCTATCATTGTTCACTCAATAAAAAACAAAGCACCTAAAGTCATCCCATATGTAATCAAATACATATCCTGTGAAGGGATAGATAATCATATTATTTATCTTCTTCATTTTCCTTTTCTAGTAGTCATTGGCACTGTAGGGTGAAAGTTAAATTAATTAAGCAGTAGCCCTTGTAACAGAGTATTCTCAGTGCCACCCGTAATAGAAAAGCAAGAGCTTCACCACCTGCATGTCCTGGACTGGTACAGTAACGCAAGCCCGTGTCATCATGGCATGCGTCTGTTTTTATCGGGTGCAAGTTGACTGCGCTGGCATTATGCCGGCTTCCAGAAGTTTATGTACCAATTTCGCTAAACAAGAGAGAAGAAGAAGATTAAGACTGGTGTACTGTCATAGTCGACTCTAATGGAGTGAGTCCATAGTGCTCATAGAATTGATTCCTGAAACTCCCACTAATGTTAGAGCAAGGCTGACGAAGTGGGAGGTTAGATAGATACAGGCCACAAATGTTATGTACTGTGCTTGCAAGTTGCTAGTTCTACTGTGACACAACTTTTTGCTGAATTATTTTGTGTTAATCTTAAAGAGCATTGGTTACAGACTATGTTTTTCTTTCTTCATATAGATGCTCCTTCCAAACTGTCATGGAAGGAGCTGGCTAGACGGGTCCGGCAACGGAAACTGGAGGCGATTGTCGCCGAATATCGGCGGCTGGTGGCCCAGGAGGAGGAGGAAACGCAGTTGCAGACCACCACAACATCCGCAGGGACAGCTACATCCTCCTCCACGCTCCCTGGGTCAGCCAGTCGGCGCAGGCCTCCAGCGGTACGGAGCTGTGGTACCGCAGCCACCCGCCACCGCAAAGCAGCCAAAAAATAAGCTGCCCCCCACAGCAGGTGCAAGGCACGCGTGCACCGCCTAACCCTCAGCGTGTCCTACCTTGAGCAGGAGCAGAAGAAACTGAGAATCCTGCTCAAGAACCTCCGCAAGGAGCATGACCACCTGGCCCAAAAAGTACGCCGCCGGCGGCATTAGAGAAGGAGAGACTGTCCCTTGCCCCTTTTTTAAAGACTTTTGGGGGGTGGGAATTGGGAGATGGGTTTTTTGGACTTTGGGGACTTTTTATTTCACGGACATTCTTTGGGGTTAGGGAGGGGGGGTGAGTCGGGTCTTGCGGGATTGTTTATTTTTGTTAGGGATATAAATAATTATTACTTTCAACTTAAACATAGCATACGTGTTTTTACTGCAGTTGAGGCTGGACGGGGGGTTAACTGTAAGTTTGTTTTCCTGAAACTTAAGTGGCTTCTTGATTCAAATTGTTTAAGTAATTGCCCAAATGTTTACAAAAGTAAGTGCCTCTCACAGAGTTAGTAAATTCAATTGTCCTAGGACTTTACTGGTACTACCGCCAGTTTCTCGTCTCTCATACTACTCCATTATTCTTCCTCCCCCCAAACGCTTATCTTACCTGTAATTCGTGTTTGAAATTAGGGCTAGGCACAGGGCTGGCTGCATGGCAAATGGCGATTAAGTTTGGCAATCCTTGGCGGTCAAAATGGCATCATTGCGGTGGTACTAGTGGTGGTACACAGTGGCAGTTGCAGCATATGAAAAAAAAGAAATTGAAACCTTGATTGGCCTTAGCGGAGCATTAGAACGGTACGATAGATACTATAGCATGTGACAGTACACTAGAACAGTGCCAAAATGTTGCCTTACAAATGCTAAAGTACTGAAAGTATAACTACTACTTGCGTGGAATTTGACATTGGCTACTACTACAAGAAATAGTACTGAAGGTGAAGGACACAGCAGCGTAATCATTTGCCACGTGTAGGAGGAGGATGTTCTTCATGATCAATCCATTTCATGGCGCCCATGAAAATCTGCTTTGATTTGCCAATAGTCATGGGTCTGTGTCAAGCTGAGTAAGAATATATCCTTCGATTCCTTCACCAGCCTTGAAATGTAATTCATTTTCAGTTGCTATGACCTTACCCGCCCCAGCAAGTGTGTGGAATTATTGCTGTCATTTACTCACACATCAATGAAAACCACACAGCCCGGGGAAGAGGGTTAGGGTTTGGAAATTGGATGGGAATGGAGTTTTTTGGTAAAGTTTTGTTGAGAGAGGAAAGAAAAACACAGCATGGACAAACAATAAATGAAGATAAACAAATCTTTGGATACGGAGATATCCATAAATATTTTAAGGGGCATAAAGTGCATGCACTTCTGCAGGCATGAAGTTGATTGCTAAATTGATGGTTAGTGCGACAGTACAGGGCTGCAGTAATTATGCGCTTTCACTTGCCTATCACTGCACTCGGAGAAACACTTTGTTCATTAAATTAGTTTGAAAAATAGCAAAGTAAAACTATACAATGGCTGGAGGGATGAATTTAGAAGCAGAGAGCAAAGAAATGCAGAGTCACACTCATAGAAGTTCACAGCAATAACATTACTTAAAAGATAAGTAGAAATGAATGGATACTGTTACTGTATGTTGTTGTACTTGTCCTGTTGAATTTGGGAAGTTGCATGCATCAAGCCATTCCTCTTATTTGCGGTACTCCTCCGTTCCATCTGACGCTCCGTCGATCAATGTTGGTGACCAGAAGACACCCTGTCCACTGCCTGCCTGGCGGATGCTGAATTGAGGGTCGCTAATGTGAAGCCTGACTTCATCCTTTGTTCCATTGCACAGGGTGAAAGCCGCCCTGTAAATGTTGATGGAAAAACAGGAAGTGATATTAAAACACCACCGAGAAAAAATGTAAGGTACGTACGCTATGTAGTGCAAAAAGTCACACTTTCAGTTTCAGAATCGACAGTACAATAGTTTCGAAAGGGCGTACTCTGAGCCTCCTTTTGAAGGATAAATAGGTATGGGCGAATTTTGCGGATCTTTCCCCTCAAGGTAGGTGTAGTGTAAACTACGATTTTAGAACAAAATTAGACCTTCCCAGCAGTGCTCCCCGACCCTTTAACACAGACGCTAAAATGTAGAATACTCCCAATCAGACCCCAAAAACGTGCAATACTGCTACCTGTCTGAGGCCTAGTGGAAAATGGTGACAAAACGAACTTTGAAAGTAAAGTAGGCCCAAATCCCCCCTTTCCCACCATGGATGTTCTCCAAACCACTTGCGACAAAAATAAGACATTTCTCGACAAGTGCTCCAAGAGTAGACCCCAGAACCCAGTTGCCAAAATCTCAAACACCCCCAAACACATGCTATACTGCTAACCCTAACGAGCCCTAAGTTAAAAATAGTGTCAAACGCTTTCTTCAACTAGGACCTAACTCCCCTTTGCCACCATGGATTTTCTCCAAACCACTTGCAATCAAAAGTATCCATAACCAGCGTTGCACCAAAACCCCCCAACCCCCCCCAAACACCAGGAACACCCACAAGCAGGCCCCCGAAAACGCGAAAGTGAGCGAAAACTCAGAAAAGTTAAAAACTTTTTCACCATGTATTTTATCCAAAACACTTTTATCCGGTATTAGACCTTCCTAGCAATCCCCCCAGACCCGTCAACCCAGGCGGAAACAAGTTTAACACCCCCAAACAGCCAAAAAGCAAAACCTTCAAAAGTGAGACTTAGCAAATTTCGGGCCTACCTGGAATTCAGTCCAAATGCTCTGTGCAGCTAGGCCCTAACTCCCCTTTTCCACCATGGATTTCCTGAAAAACAAATGCAATCAAAATTAGACTGTGCCAGCAGTGCTCCCAGACCCCAAAACCCACCCCCAAACACCAGGAACCCCCACCATAAAGCACCCCAAAACAGGCAAGTGAGCAAAAACGGAAAAACTTTTTCACCATGGATTTAGTCCAAACCACTTTTATCCGGTATTAGACCTTCCTAGCAATGCCCCCAGACCCGTCAACCCATGCGGAAACAGGTTTAACACCCTCCAACAGCCAAAAAGCGAAACCTCAACAAGTGAGACTGAATTATTTAGCCCTCAATCCCAAATCACTCCGTGCGCGCTCTGCAGCTAGGCCCTAACTCCCCTTTGCCAACATGGATTTTCTCCAAACCACTTGCAATCAAAACTGCCCATACCCAGCGTTGCTCCAAGACCCCCCAACTCCCCCCAAACACCAGGAACACCCCCAAGCAGGCCCCCGAAAACGCAAAAGTGAGCAAAAACTCTGAAAAGTTAAAAACTTTTTCACAATGGATTTTATCCAAAACACTTTTATCCGGTATTAGACCTTCCTAGCAATGCCTCCAGACCCGTTAACCCAGGTGGAAACAAGTTTAGCCCCCCCAAACAGCCAAAAAGCAAAAATGGAAAAATGGGCACTTTGACAAATTTCTGCATAGTTCCCAGATCACTCCATGCGCGCTCTGCAGCTAGGCCCTAACTCCCCTTTGCCACCATGGATTTGCTTCAAACCTCTTGCAATCAAAAGTATCCATACCCAGCGTTGACCCAAGACCCCAAAACCCACCCACATACACCAGGAACGCCCCCAAACAGGCCCCCAAAAACGCTAAAGTGAGTAAAATGCCTGAAAATGGAAACACTTTTTCACCTCCGATTTTCTCCAAACCACTTTTATCCGGTATTAGACATTCACAGCAATGCCCCCAGACTCGTCAACCCAGGTGGAAACAAGTTTAACACCCCCAAACAGCCAAAAAGCAAAACCACAAAAAGTGAGACTTAGCAAATTTCGTGCCTACCTGGAATTCAGTCCAAATGCACTGTGCAGCTAGGCCCTAACTCCCCTTTTCCACCATGGATTTCCTGAAAAACAAATGCAATCAAAATTAGACTGTGCCAGCAGTGCTCCCAGACCCCAAAACCCACCCCCAAACACCAGGAACCCCCCCAAACAGCACCCCAAAAACAGGCAAGTGAGCAAAAACGGAAAAACTTTTTCACCATGGATTTAGTCCAAACCACTTTTATCCGGTATTAGACGTTCCTAGCAATGCCCCAGACCCGTCAACCCAGGCGGAAACAGGTTTAACACCCCCCAACAGCCAAAAAGCGAAACCTCAACAAGTGAGACTGAATTATTTAGCCCTCAATCCCAAATCACTCCGTGCGCGCTCTGCAGCTAGGCCCTAACTCCCCTTTGCCAACATGGATTTTCTCCAAACCACTTGCAATAAAAACTACCCATACTCAGCGTTGCTCCAAGACCCCCCAACTCCCCCCAAACACCAGGAACACCCCCAAGCAGGCCCCCGAAAACACGAAAGTGAGCGAAAACTCTGAAAAGTAAAAAACTTTTTCACAATGGATTTTATGCAAAACACTTTTATCCGGTATTAGACCTTCATAGCAATGCCCCCAGACCCGTCAACCCAGGCGGAAACAAGTTTAACCCCCCCAAACAGCCAAAAAGTAAAAATGGAAAAATGGGCACTTTGACAAATTTCTGCATAGTTCCCAGATCACTCCATGCGCGCTCTGCAGCTAGGCCCCAACTCCCCTTTGCCACCATGGATTTGCTTCAAACCTCTTGCAATCAAAAGTATCCATACCCAGCGTTGATCCAAGACCCCAAAACCCACCCACATACACCAGGAACGCCCCCAAACACGCCCCCCGAAAACGCTAAAGTGAGTAAAATGCCTGAAAATGGAAACACTTTTTCACCTCCGATTTTCTCCAAACCACTTTTATCCGGTATTAGACATTCACAGCAATGCCCCCAGACCCCTCAAACCAGGCGGAAACAAGTTTAACACCCCCAAGCAGCCAAAAAGCAAAACCACAAAAAGTGAGACTTAGCAAATTTCGGGCCTACCTGGAATTCAGTTCAAATTGCGCTGTACAGCCAGGCCCTAACTCCCCTTTTCCACCATGGATTTCCTGAAAAACAAATGCAATCAACATTAGACTGTGCCAGAAGTGCTCCCAGACCCCAAAACCCACCCACAAAAACCTAGAAGCCCCCCAAACAGCACCCCAAAGACAGGCAAGTGAGCGAAAACGCAAAAACTTTTTCACCATGGATTTTATCCAAAACACTTTTATCCGATATTAGGCCTTCCGAGCTATGCCCCCAGACCCCTGCAGCCAAACAGCCCCCCAAAAACATGCAATACTGGTATATTCACAACATGGCAAATTGCGCTGTTCACAAAACATTGCTGTTTTCAGCACTTCCACTACTTCGATCCTCTTGAAACTCACCTGGACAGTCACTTGTTCCAGCAATTCACAAGAATCCCAGCAAGGCAGAACAAAATCAAACCACTGCGCTCTTTGAAGAAGAAGAAGAAGGTCTACGACTAGTTTTCACTGAGTTTTCACCCAAACACACGCGCCCGCAAAACACCCAAAAAGGCCCAAATTCTGCCAATTCTAGACCAAAGAACACCAAACCCCCCTAAAACATTGCCAACATCATTATGAACGAGCCTGCATCGGGCCCGAGCCCTAGAATCAGTGTGAACCATACCAACTTAAACCCAAAAACCCTAGTAAATCGCACTGACTGAACCCTAAACCGTAGATATGCTTTGTCTGTCTG
This sequence comes from Lissotriton helveticus, assembly GCF_964261635.1. Classification (NCBI taxonomy): domain Eukaryota; kingdom Metazoa; phylum Chordata; class Amphibia; order Caudata; family Salamandridae; genus Lissotriton; species Lissotriton helveticus. Next base: position 1,791,079,655 of record NC_136063.1, on the reverse strand, counting down.
TGTCAAAGAGCCTAGGTATGCTACATCAGGAGGATGCTTCATTTAGTGGTGCCTGCCTTGACCGTCTGCATGGCCCTGCCGCAAGCATGGCCCAAAAATCCGTTCCGCTCAAGAATTTGCGATTTATCGATACTTTCGCGAGATTTGCGAAATACCGAAAAACAGCAAATTTTGCAAACATAACGGGATGTTTGGCCCAAGCTTGAGGTAGTGCCATGCAGAGGGTCAAGGCAGGCACCACTGAGTGAAGCAACCTGATGTAGCATACCTAGGCTCTTTGTCAGACAGACAAAGCATATCTAATTGTATGCAGCAAGCCACATAGCCACAATCTTACATGAACTGCTGTCTGGAGTGGACTCTGCCTGGCATAACAACAACAGTACACTGCCTCGCCCTCGACCAATACATACCACGAATAGACAGACATGTAGTCCTGCTGTAGTAGTTGTTGTAGACTGGTTTACCTGTTTGCCACTCAAGAATTGGCCATTGTTCTTCCGTAAATCGACGCTGGTGATCCATCCATCCCAGTGAGTGACTGTAAAGAAAAAAGATATATTATTTAATCAATCATCATGGTATATTGGCAAGTGAGTCCGCTCCAAGGACATTTTGCATATTTTGTGAAATGCAATATAGTGGCCCCTGAATTTGAAGTACAATTTTAATCAAACAGGGTAAAAAAAAACAGAGTTGTTGACATGAGGTACAATTACTGTGTGAAAGATTAAATAATAACTAAGACAAGACATATGAATCATCATTTCATGCACAAAAAACAAACAGCAATTGGTTTCATCAGAGCCAGACAGCCATTGCTGTCCACTGCATGCCATCTTCTCAATTATTCATTACCTGTTCTACTTTGTGTCCGCATCTTCTTCGGAAAGTGAGGGCCCACAGGGCAGCCTCTCCTGTCAATATCAGAAGTAACTCTGTCAGCAATCAGCAAGCATGATAGTCAGTCAGTAATTTCAGTCCCACTTGAGGGGACTCGTCGTAATCCATCCATCTGCCTTGAGGGAAATGGATAGGGGGAGTCTGGAGGAGGAGTATAAAGGAGCATGATTGAGTTGTGAACTTGTGAACCTTAGGAATGCAGACTGAGGCACCTTCAAATCAATAAGGAATATAAGATGAAGACAGTGCTGCTGATGAACTTGTTGTGATTAGGTGATTAGAGTTTTGTTGTGGTAAAAGTTGCAAAACAAAGAAAGACACACAGGAATAAAAGTGAATAAGGACAACAAAAGGAAGTCATTTTCAGGGCTCGGTGTCAGGGAAGTGGAGCTTGTCCTCAAACTCCATGAATTGAGACGGGAGTAGGGCAGGTAACAGAGAAGAACTTCCGTCACCTAAGTCGGTGTCCTCTTCTTCCTGCGTGCATTCATGTACTTTGTAATCTGGTGGTATCAAGTGCTGATTCATCTTGATCAGTGTTAACCTCTCCACATTTTTGGCTGAGAGGCGGGTCCTTTTTGAAGTTACAATGGCACCAGCAGCACTGAAAACACGTTCAGAAGACACGCTTGCGAGTGAGCAAGACAAATAATTTATAGCCAGGTTGGTGATCAGTGGCCATCGATCCATTTTCCTATACCAATACAGCAATGGGTTTGTATTAACAAAGACCTGTGTTGGGTCATCCAGATAGGCCTGCACCATCAACTCAAGGTTGTCCACGGTTGCTCCACTTTGCGTACCATCTGTGGCCTTGTCTGCACTGGAACAAACCAACCCTTTATGAGTTAGCCAATCCGCTTCCAACAATATTATGGCTGGGCCTGGTGCAGGTGAGGATGATGATACGGTTGCTGCTGGTGCCGTTAACGGCTGTGAGGGAAAGTGACTCCATTCGCCCACAGATTAAGAAGTGGAACTTGACGCTGGATGGCCTGCTGATTCAGTTGGACTTCTGACTGCTACTTGAATTTTCTGCCGATCTTTTACGAACCGACTGGCTGACACAGCTAGCCAAAGTTTGTACTTTGAAACATCTGCTTCATCAAAAGGAATGAATGCTTTGCTGGCCACTGCCTTTTTGTACAGTGGATCCAGAATAGTGGCACAAATGTAATGTTGTTCTGTATGTATGTTTTGAAGCCTTTCATTGGCAACTAGGCGGCTTAATAAGTTCTCCGCCAACCGATATGCATCTTGCTTTCCAACATCATCTCTGAACGTTGAAGACACCGCCTTCAGTTGGTGCTCTAGCATGACCAACAATGGGATAGCTTTGCTCAAAGAACAGTCCTCCCTGCTGACTTCACGCGTGAAGACCTCAAAAGGACAAAGCATGTCTGTCAGGCTTTTAACTAGCTTCCATTCCTCCAACTCTAGCCTCTTGTCTTTATGATCAGAACCTAGTTGAAAGACATAGTCATTGATTACCATGCACTGCTCAGACAGACGCTCAAGCATGTAAAAGGTTGAGTTCCAACGTGTTGCTACCTCCTGGATGAGTCCTTTGACTGGCACTTTACGTTCATGTTGAATGCTCCTCAGCTCCTTCCGGGCCTTAAAAGAATGGCTGAAATGTGTGCAGATTCTTCGGCAGGTGGTCAGTAACTTTTTGACAGTTTTCAAGAAATCTTGCACAACCAGGTTTATACAGTGCGCCAAACACGGCACTCTGAAATATTGACCCTCCTGCATGGCCTTAACTATATTACTGCCATTATACGTGGAAACATAACCAACTATGCGATTTCTTGGTTGCCGTCATTCAGATACCTTACTGTTAAACTCCTCCAAAATGTTTTTTGCAGTATGAGTTTTCTCCATGGCAAACATGGCAAATGTTGCATGTTTCCGAGTAGCTTGAAAAACTGTGTGCCGGTCAACAACTGCACTTGACTTGTCTCTAACCCCTGCATAAGACCCTGAAAAAGAGACCCAGTGTGCAGTGATGCACATGTAATCAAGGGCTTGGCAACTGGTCCACATGTCTGTTGTCAAGTGGATAGTGTGAACAGCACTCTTCTGCAAAGCTGCCCCAATCACCTCCAGCACATCTTGATGTAGTGCTGGAACCGCAACTCTGGCAAAATAGGACCGGCTAGGAACCTTCTATTTAGGGCAGACTGTTGCCACTAATTCTAGAAACCCCACCCCTTCCACGAAAGAGAAATGGAGAAGGTCCAGAGCTAGCAGTTTAGCCAGCTTTGCGTTATACTGACGTACCGTTGGGTGGTTGCGTTCAAATGGCGCCTCCGACCACAAGATATGGCTAATGGTGGGCTGGATGATTTTAGGTGATGATGATGACGATGACGTCTTCAAACCAGTTAGGCCCATTGATGTAGTTTTTCGCATAGGTGTCTCTCCCACACTCTTAGTGTGCCTCATAGATGTTGCAGGAGTAGAGGGTGTGGGCGATACCACTGCAGTGCTGCTGCCAGCAGAACTGGGTGTAACAGAAAAATTGTCTGTCGCTTCTTCACTTCCCCCTGCACGATCAGCCTCTCGTCATCATCAGATGCAATATCAAGGGATACATTTGGATTTGTTTTTCTTTTGCCTTCCTCGATCTTCCTCATGTGTGCTTCCCAAATGATAGTGTGGTGTTGCTTGAGATGACCTCTCTGGCCTCCGGTACCATAGTTGGTACCAAGCTTACCCCGACTAACTAATGTTTTACAAATCGAACAAACGACCATGTTTTCCGCCCTTTGGCTAACAGTAAAGAAGTCCCAAACTGGGGACTGGTGATGTCTGCTGAAGGTGGAGGTGCTACTTTGACTTTCAATGCCAGATGAAGTGGAGGATGGGCTTGGCTGAATTAGTTTCTGTTGTTCACTTACAGCACCACTACTTGAGGTCGAGCTGGATGGAGGTCCATGCCGGCATTTCTGACTAAAAAAGATGAAAGCTGTAAGTCGTGTTGGTGTTGTAGTTAACGGTGGTGGTACCAGTGCCGCGCCGCCCATATCCCGCTCAGCAGCCATTCGGGATAGGGTCAAAATGTGTGTCTGCTGCATGCCCGCTAGGGCTGGAGTGACGTCAGTGATGACTGGGTCATCGTCAAACTGTTCATCAGCAGCCGAAGACACCATTTCTTGTTCGTCGTCATCACCCATAGGTCGAAGCTTTGCGGGAGCCTTCCTTTTAGGCTTAGCTACCTTTATCGGCTCATGGCGTGACTCACTCTCAGACTGCATGGCTGGGTTCCAATCACGATCAAGGTCATCAGAATGAAGGGGGCTTGAAGAAGAACTTGTAGTAGTAGTAGTTTCCCTCCTTGACCTTTTTCTTGCTGGGGATCTGGAAGACAATGGATAATCATCATCAGGAGGAGTGGCTTCCTCGGATGATACCTCCTCTTGAAAATCAATTTCCTGATGTGCCCCTACTTCTGGAGGAACAAGCGTTGTAGGCAGTTGTGCCGCTCCATGAACCTCTAGTTTCACCTCTCCATGCACCTGTCCATGCGCCTCTCCTTGTGGCTCTACTTCCGCCTCTCCTTGCGGCTCTACTTGTGCCTCTCCTTGCGGCTCTACTTGCACCTCTCCTTGCGGCTCTACTTGCGCCTCTCCTTGCGGCTCTACTTGCGCCTCTCCTTGCGCCTCTCCTTGCCCATGTACTTGCGCTTGTACTAGTTGCACGTGTGGTTGTCGTTGCAGCTGTGGTTGTTGAACACTTGTCAGCTGAGTTACACCCGGCGTTGATTGGATGGTACTTTCTTGTGATGAGCCAACATCACTGGTCGATGGTGATTGAACAACCAAAGTGGCTGCCGCAGCAGCACTGATGGTCTTGGACCTAACTTTGCGTGATGGCACTGAGCCCAATGAAGCGGAGGTGCTGCTTCCAGCTTGGTCCCCGGCGGACACTGCTGCTGCTGCAGGCGTAGTTTTTTTTCTCCCAAAAAAGTTGTTGGTGGGCACACCAGTCTCCTTGGTAGGTGGTGCCACTTGCTTCTTCTGCTCCTTCTTACTGGCAGTGGCACTGGCAACTTTTTTCGCTGAGGCGCTACAGGCAACTTTCTTTGGGGCCATCTTCTTGAGATGTCAGAACAGCAGGCCGCAGTTCCACGAGTTGCAGAGTTGTCTTGTCTGTGACCACACGTGACGTCACGTGATGTTGTGCTGCACACACCGCTGCAGGACTTCCTCCTGGCACTGGTGGTTCTCTTGTGCACCTAAAAGCAATCGAAGCCAGAGGAACATCAGTTAAACACACCAAAAAGTCAAAAAACACTCAAAAATCACCACAATCCCATGCCATCCATGCCCTCAAAGATGTTTAAATTCAAGACACCCCACAGAAAGACTTGGTCCATGCACCACTGAGTACCCCTGGGCATAATAGATGAAAGCAAGGCAAACTGGGTGCAGGCCTGAGCACACTGCCTGCCTTCAAAATGGGCCATTAACCCCCAGCCACATGGCCAGGCCCTGACTGGACCAACCCTGAAAATGGCCCCCACCCACATGGCCAGGCCTCAAAAGCACCCAAAAAGTCGAAAAACACACACAAATCACCACAATCCAATGCCATCCATGCCCTCATTGATGTTTAAATTCAAGACACCCCACAGAAAGACTTGGTCCATGCACCACTGAGTATCCCTGGGCATAATGGATGAAAGCAAGGCAAACTGGGTGCAGGCCTGAGCACACTGACTGCCTTCAAAATGGCCCCTTGTCCCCCACCACATGGACAGGCCCTGCCTGTACAAGGGCTCAAAATGGCCCCCACCCACATGGCCAGGCGCCAACAACACCCCAAAAAGTACAAAAACACATATAAATCACCATAATCCAATGCCATCCATGCCCTCAATGATGTTTAAATTCAAGAAACCCCACAGAAAGACTTGGTCCATGCACCACTGAGTACCCCTGGGCATAATGGTTGAAAGCAAGGCAAACTGGGTGCAGGCCTGAGCACACTGCCTGGCTTCAAAATGGACCCTTGACCCCCAGCAACATGGCCAGGCCCTGCTGGACCAGCCCTCAAAAGGGCCCCCACCCACATGGCCAGGCCCCAACAGCACCTAAAAAGTCGAAAAACACACAAAAATCACCACAATCCAATGCCATCCATGCCCTCAATGATGTTTAAATTCAAGACACGCCACAGAAAGTCTTGGTCCATGCACCACTGAGTACCCCTGGGCATAATGGATGAAAGCAAGGCAAACTGGGTGCAGGCCTGAGCACACTGCCTGCCTTCAAAATGGCCCCTTGACCCCCACCACATGGCCAGGCACTGCCTGTACCAGGGCTCAAAATGGCCCCCACCCACATGGCCAGGCCCCAACAACACCCCAAAAAATCGAAAAACACATATAAATCACCACAATCCAATGCCATCCATGCCCTCAATGATGTTTAAATTCAAGACACCCCACAGAAAGACTTGGTCCATGCACCACTGAGTACCCCTGGGCATAATGGATGAAAGCAAGGCAAAATGGGTGCAGGCCTGAGCACACTGCCTGGCTTCAAAATGAGCCCCTGACCCCCAACCACATGGTCAGGCCCTGCCTGGACCAGTCCTCAAAATGGCCCCCACCCACATGGCCAGGCCCCTACAGCACCCAAAAAGTCAAAAAACACACATAAATCACCAAAATCAAATGCCATCCATGCCCGCAATGATGTTTAAATTCAAGACACCCCACAGAAAGACTAGGTCCATGCACCACTGAGTATCCCTGGGCATAATGGTTGAAAGCAAGGCAAACTGGTGCAGGCCTGAGCACACTGCTAGGCTTCAAAATGGCCCCTTGCCCCCACCACATGGCCAGGCCCTGCCTGTACCAGGCCACAAAATGGCCCCCACCCACATGGCCAGGCCCCAACAACACCCCAAAAAGTCCAAAAACACTCCAAAATCACCACAATCCCATGCCATCCATGCCCTCAATGATGTTTAAATTCAAGACACCCCACAGAAAGACTAGGCCCATGCACCACTGAGTACCCCTGGGCATAATGGTTGAAAGCAAGGCAAACTGGGTACAGGCCGGAGCACACTGCCTAGCTTCAAAATGGACCCTTGACCCCCAGCAAAATGGCCAGGCCCTGCCTGGAACAGGCCTCAAAATGGCCCCCACCCACATGGCCAGGCCACAACAACACCCCCAAAACTCGAAAAACACACAGAAATCACCACAATCCAATGCCATCCATGCCCTCAATGATGTTTAAATTCAAGACACCCCACAGAAAGACTTGGTCCATGCACCACTCACTACCCCTGGGCCTTCTGGCTAGTGAGGCTTTACAGGCACCCCAAAATTAAAAATAAAATCAACATATAACAGTGAGCTAAAATTCCATGATATAAATCAGAATTAAGTTAAAAAAAAGTCACAGAAACAGTTGTATCATGCACCCATGACTAACCCTGGGCCTACTGGATACTGTGGCTACCCACCACAATATATATTTTGTTAAAGTTGTCAAAAAAGTTTTAGAACTGGAGTTGCCTCAACTGCAATGCCCCAAACAAACAACACCAACTTACTTGTAAAATCTCAAGTCCAAAAAGTAATCCTTCCAGCTCCACAGCCAAATGAAAAGTGACCAGGACAAGGACAAAGCACTGGGAGGAGCCTGCTGGACAGGAACAGGAAGTTGGAGACTCTGGGGCACTTCCTTCCTCCCACCCCAAAAAATGAACTCCTGCACCAAAAAGTGCAGCCAAATGTCAATCTGAGGAGTTATTCTGACCAAAAATCATCATTTTCACAAGGTTTATGCTTCCAGCGGTGGATTTCTTGTGGAGAATTGCAATTTTTGCAATTTCGGGAACGCGACTTGTTCAAATCTCCCGCCGGAAGTCAGCTGCGGGCAGCTTCTACGTGTTCGCCATTGTTTACTCCCGCAATGCGTAATCGCGGGCCTTTATGACGTACTCGCGTTGTCAAACTCTCACTGTGCAAGATGGCAAGCCGTGATAACGTAATAGCGTTCGAAAAACTCTTGCGCGATCACGCAGCAAGATCGAAAATGGCGCAGCGCACGCAAAACCGGGAGAAAAACAACTCGGCAGGCTCAGAGTCAACGCCGCGCGCGCGATATTGTATTTTTCAAGCGCGACCAAGCAAAATAATTTGTAGCTTGCGAATTTGCTGATTATTGGGCAAATTTGCGTGATTCGCGGATCGCGAAATCGTCAAAAATCCGCAAATTCGCCCGCGAAACGGATTTTACGCCCACGCTTAATCTTGATGTAGTGCTGGAACCGCAACTCTGGCAAAATAGGACCGGGTAGGAACCTTCCATTTAGGGCAGATTGTTGCCACCAATTCTAGAAAAACCACCCCTTCCACGAAAGAAAAAGGGAGAAGGTCCAGCGCTAGCCTTTTAGCCAGCTTTGCGTTATACAGACGTACCGTTGGGTGGTTGCATTCAAATGGCGCATCCGACCAAAACATGCTTCTAATGGTGGGCTGGGACGTTTTACGTGATGATGATGGTGATGCAGACTTCAAACCAGTTAGGCTCATTGATGTAGTTTTTCGCATTGGTGTCGCTCCCAGACTCTTAGTGTGACTCATACATGTTGCAGGGGTAGAGGATGTGGGCGCTATCACTGCAGTGCTGCTACAAGGGGTACTGGGTGTACCAGAAAAAATGTCGGTCGGTTCTTGACTTCCCCCCTGCACAATCAGCCCCTCGTCAGCATCAGATGCAATGTGAATGGATACATTTGGATCAGTTCTACTTTGGACTTCCTGGATCTTACTTAGGTGCGCATACCACTGGATAGGGTGGTGTTTTTTTGAGACAACCTCTCTGGCCTCCGGTACCATAGTTGGTACCAAGCTTACCCCGACTAACTAATACTTTACAAATCGAACAAACTACCATGTTTTCCGCCTTTTGGCTAACAGTAAAGAAGTCCCAAACTGGGGACTGGAGATGTTTGCTTGTGGTGGAGGTGCTACTTTGACTTTCAATGCCAGATGAAGTGGAGAATGGGCGTGGCTGAATTTGTGTCTGTTTTTCACTTACAGCACCGCTACTTGAGGTAATGGAGGTCGGGCTGGATGGAGGTCCCTGCCGGCCCTTTTGACTAAAAAAGATGGAAGCTGTAGGTCGTGTTGGTGTTGTAGTTAACTGCGTTGGTGGTGGTACCAGTGCTCCGCCACCCACATCCTGCTCAGCAGCCATTCGGGATAGGGTGAATATGTCTGTCTGCTGCATGCCGGCTGGGGCTGGAGTGAAGTCTGTGATGACTGTGTCGTCGTCAGACTGTTCATCAGCAGCAGAAGACACCTCTTCTTGTTCGTCGTCATCACACATAAGTCGAAGACTTGCGGGAACCTTCCTTTTAGGCTTAGCTACCTTTGTCGGCTCATAGCGTGCCTCACTCTCAGACTTCATTTGTGGGTTCCAATCAGGATCAGGGTCATCAGAATGAAGGGGGCTTGAAGAAGAACTTGTAGTAGTAGTAGCCCTCCTTGACCTTTTTCTTGCTGGGGATCTGGAAGACAATGGATCATCCTCAGGAGGAGTGGCTTCCTCGGATGATACCTCCGCTTGAATATCAATTTCCTGATGTGCCCCTACTTCTGGAGGAACAAGCGTTGTAGGCAGTTGTGCCGCTCCATGAACCTCTAGTTTCACCTCTCCATGCACCTGTCCATGCGCCTCTCCTTGCGGCTCTACTTGTGCCTCTCCTTGCGGCTCTACTTGCGCCTCTCCTTGCGGCTCTACTTGCGCCTCTCCTTGCGGCTCTACTTGCGCCTCTCCTTGCGCCTCTCCTTGCCCATGTACTTGCGCTTGTACTAGTTGCACGTGTGGTTGTCGTTGCGGCTGTGGTTGTTGAACACTTGTCAGCTGAGTTACACCCGGCGTTGATTGGATGGTACTTTCTTGTGATGAGCCAACATCACTGGTCGATGGTGATTGAACAACCAAAGTGGCTGCCGCAGCAGCACTGATGGTCTTGGATCTAACTTTGCGTGATGGCACTGAGCCCAATGAAGCGGAGGTGCTGCTTCCAGCTTGGTCCCCGGCGGACACAGCTGCTGCTGCAGGCGTAGTTTTTTTTTTCCCAAAAAAGGTGTTGGTGGGCACACCAGTCTCCTTGGTAGGTGGTGCCACTTGCTTCTTCTGCTCCTTCTTACTGGCAGTGGCACTGGCAACTTTTTTCGCTGAGGCGCTACGGGCAACTTTCTTTGGGGCCATCTTCTTGAGATGTCAGCACAGCAGGCCGCAGTTTCACGAGTTGCAGAGTTGTCTTGTCTGTGACCACACGTGACATCACGTGATGTTGTGCTGCACACACCGCTGCAGGACTTCCTCCTGGCACTGGTGGTTCTCTTGTGCACCTAAAAGCAATCGAAGCCAGAGGAACATCAGTTAAAGACCCCAAAAAGTCAAAAAACACTCAAAAATCACCACAATTCCATGCCATCCATGCCCTCAATGATGTTTAAATTCAAGACACCCCACAGAAAGACTTGGTCCATGCACCACTGAGTACCCCTGGGCATTATGGATGAAAGCAAGGCAAACTGGGTGCAGGCCTGAGCACACTGCCTGCCTTCAAAATGGCCCCTTGACCCCCACCACATGGCCAGGCACTGCCTGTACCAGGGCTCAAAATGGCCCCCCACCCACATGGCCAGGCCCCAACAACACCCCAAAAAATCGAAAAACACATATAAATCACCACAATCCAATGCCATCCATGCCCTCAATGATGTTTAAATTCAAGACACCCCACAGAAAGACTTGGTCCATGCACCACTGAGTACCCCTGGGCATAATGGATGAAAGCAAGGCAAAATGGGAGCAGGCCTGAGCACACTGCCTGGCTTCAAAATGAGCCCCTGACCCCCAACCACATGGTCAGGCCCTGGCTGGACCAGTCCTCAAAATGGCCCCCACCCACATGGCCAGGCCCCTACAGCACCCAAAAAGTCAAAAAACACACATAAATCACCAAAATCAAATGCCATCCATGCCCGCAATGATGTTTAAATTCAAGACACCCCACAGAAAGACTAGGTCCATGCACCACTGAGTATCCCTGGGCATAATGGTTGAAAGCAAGGCAAACTGGTGCAGGCCTGAGCACACTGCTAGGCTTCAAAATGGCCCCTTGACCCCACCACATGGCCAGGCCCTGCCTGTACCAGGCCACAAAATGGCCCCCACCCACATGGCCAGGCCCCAACAACACCCCAAAAAGTCCAAAAACACTCCAAAATCACCACAATCCCATGCCATCCATGCCCTCAATGATGTTTAAATTCAAGACACCCCACAGAAAGACTAGGCCTATGCACCACTGAGTACCCCTGGGCATAATGGTTGAAAGCAAGGCAAACTGGGTACAGGCCGGAGCACACTGCCTAGCTTCAAAATGGACCCTTGACCCCCAGCAAAATGGCCAGGCCCTGCCCGGAACAGGCCTCAAAATGGCCCCCACCCACATGGCCAGGCCACAACAACACCCCAAAAACTCGAAAAACACACAGAAATCTCCACAATCCAATGCCATCCATGCCCTCAATGATGTTTAAATTCAAGACACCCCACAGAAAGACTTAGTCCATGCACCACTCACTACCCCTGGGCCTTCTGGCTAGTGAGGCTTTACAGGCACCCCAAAATTAAAAAAAAAATCAACATATAACAGTGAGCTAAAATTCCATGATATAAATGAGAATTAAGTTAAAAAAAAATCACAGAAACAGTTGTATCATGCACCCATGACTAACCCTGGGCCTACTGGATACTGTGGATACCCACCACAATATATATTTTGTTAAAGTTGTCAAACAAGTTTTAGAACTGGAGTTGCCTCAACTGCAATGCCCCAAACAAACAACACCAACTTACTTGTAAAATCTCAAGTCCAAAAAGTAATCCTTCCAGCTCCACAGCCAAATGAAAAGTGACCAGGACAAGGACAAAGCACTGGGAGGAGCCTGCTGGACAGGAACAGGAAGTTGGAGACTCTGGGGCACTTCCTTCCTCCCACCCCAAAAAATGAACTCCTGCACCAAAAAGTGCAGCCAAATGTCAATCTGAGGAGTTATTCTGACCAAAAATCATCATTTTCACAAGGTTTATGCTTCCAGCGGTGGATTTCTTGTGCAGAATTGCAATTTTTGCAATTTCGGGAACGCGAGTTGTTCAAATCTCCCGCCGGAAGTCAGCTGCGGGCAGCTTCTACGTGTTCGCCATTGTTTACTCCCGCAATGCGTGATCGCGGGCCTTTATGACGTACTCACGTTGTCAAACTCTCACTGTGCAAGATGGCAAGCCGTGATAACGTAATAGCGTTCGAAAAACTCTTGCACGATCACGCAGCAAGATCGAAAATGGCGCAGCGCACGCAAAACCGGGAGAAAAACAACTCGGCAGGCTCAGAGTCAACGCCGCGCGCGCGATATTGTATTTTTCAAGCGCGACCAAGCAAAATAATTTGTAGCTTGCGAATTTGCTGATTATTGGGCAAATTTGCGTGATTCAAGGATCGCAAAATCGTCAAAAATCCACAAATTCGCCCGCGAAACGGATTTTAAGCCCACGCTTAATCTTGATGTAGTGCTGGAACCGCAACTCTGGCAAAATAGGACCGGGTAGGAACCTTCCATTTAGGGTAGATTGTTGCCACCAATTCTAGAAAAACCACCCCTTCCACGAAAGAAAAAGGGAGAAGGTCCAGCGCTAGCCTTTTAGCCAGCTTTGCGTTATACAGACGTACCGTTGGGTGGTTGCATTCAAATGGCGCATCAGACCAAAACATGCTTCTAATGGTGGGCTGGGACGTTTTACGTGATGATGATGGTGATGCAGACTTCAAACCAGTTAGGCTCATTGATGTAGTTTTTCGCATTGGTGTCGCTCCCAGACTCTTAGTGTGACTCATACATGTTGCAGGGGTAGAGGATGTGGGCGCTATCACTGCAGTGCTGCTACAAGGGGTACTGGGTGTACCAGAAAAAATGTCGGTCGGTTCTTGACTTCCCCCCTGCACAATCAGCCCCTCGTCAGCATCAGATGCAATGTGAATGGATACATTTGGATCAGTTCTACTTTGGACTTCCTGGATCTTACTTAGGTGCGCATACCACTGGATAGGGTGGTGTTTTTTTGAGACAACCTCTCTGGCCACCGGTACCATAGTTGGTACCAAGCTTACCCCGACTAACTAATACTTTACAAATCGAACAAACTACCATGTTTCCGCCTTTTGGCTAACAGTAAAGAAGTCCCAAACTGGGGACTGGAGCTGTTTGCTTGTGGTGGAGGTGCTACTTTGACTTTCAATGCCAGATGAAGTGGAGAATGGGCGTGGCTGAATTTGTGTCTGTTTTTCACTTACAGCACCGCTACTTGAGGTAATGGAGGTCGGGCTGGATGGAGGTCCCTGCCGGCCCTTTTGACTAAAAACGATGGAAGCTGTAGGTCGTGTTGGTGTTGTAGTTATCTGCGTTGGTGGTGGTACCAGTGCTCCGCCACCCACATCCTGCTCAGCAGCCATTCGGGATAGGGTGAATATGTCTGTCTGCTGCATGCCGGCTGGGGCTGGAGTGAAGTCTGTGATGACTGTGTCGTCGTCAGACTGTTCATCAGCAGCAGAAGACACCACTTCTTGTTCGTCGTCATCGCACATAAGTCGAAGACTTGCGGGAACCTTCCTTTTAGGCTTAGCTACCGTTGTCGGCTCATAGCGTGCCTCACTCTCAGACTGCATTTGTGGGTTCCAATCAGGATCAGGGTCATTAGAATGAAGGGGGCTTGAAGAAGAACTTGTAGTAGTAGTAGCCCTCCTTGACCTTTTTCTTGCTGGGGATCTGGAAGACAATGGATCATCCTCAGGAGGAGTGGCTTCCTCGGATGATACCTCCGCTTGAATATCAATTTCCTGATGTGCCCCTACTTCTGGAGGAACAAGCGTTGTAGGCAGTTGTGCCGCTCCATGAACCTCTAGTTTCACCTCTACATGCACCTGTCCATGCGCCTCTCCTTGCGGCTCTACTTCCGCCTCTCCTTGCGGCTCTACTTGTGCCTCTCCTTGCGGCTCTACTTGCGCCTCTCCTTGCGGCTCTACTTGCGCCTCTCCTTGCGGCTCTACTTGCGCCTCTCCTTGCGCCTCTCCTTGCCCATGTACTTGCGCTTGTACTAGTTGCACGTGTGGTTGTCGTTGCGGCTGTGGTTGTTGAACACTTGTCAGCTGAGTTACACCCGGTGTTGATTGGATGGTACTTTCTTGTGATGAGCCAACATCACTGGTCGATGGTGATTGAACAACCAAAGTGGCTGCCGCAGCAGCACTGATGGTCTTGGACCTAACTTTGCGTGATGGCACTGAGCCCAATGAAGCGGAGGTGCTGCTTCCAGCTTGGTCCCCGGCGGACACAGCTGCTGCTGCAGGCGTAGTATTTTTTTTCCCAAAAAAGGTGTTGGTGGGCACACCAGTCTCCTTGGTAGGTGGTGCCACTTGCTTCTTCTGCTCCTTCTTACTGGCAGTGGCACTGGCAACTTTTTTCGCTGAGGCGCTACGGGCAACTTTCTTTGGGGCCATCTTCTTGAGATGTCAGAACAGCAGGCCGCAGTTCCACGAGTTGCAGAGTTGTCTTGTCTGTGACCACACGTGACGTCACGTGATGTTGTGCTGCACACACCGCTGCAGGACTTCCTCCTGGCACTGGTAGTTCTCTTGTGCACCTAAAAGCAATCGAAGCCAGAGGAACATCAGTTAAAGACCCCAAAAAGTCAAAAAACACTCAAAAATCACCACAATCCCATGCCATCCATGCCCTCAATGATGTTTAAATTCAAGACACCCCACAGAAAGACTTGGTCCATGCACCACTGAGTACCCCTGGGCATTATGGATGAAAGCAAGGCAAACTGGGTGCAGGCCTGAGCACACTGCCTGCCTTCAAAATGGCCCCTTGACCCCCACCACATGGCCAGGCACTGCCTGTACCAGGGCTCAAAATGGCCCCCACCCACATGGCCAGGCCCCAACAACACCCCAAAAAATCGAAAAACACATATAAATCACCACAATCCAATGCCATCCATGCCCTCAATGATGTTTAAATTCAAGACACCCCACAGAAAGACTAGGTCCATGCACCACTCACTACCCCTGGGCCTTCTGGCTAGTGAGGCTTTACAGGCACCCCAAAATTAAAAAAAAAATCAACATATAACAGTGAGCTAAAATTCCATGATATAAATGAGAATTAAGTTTAAAAAAATCACAGAAACAGTTGTATCATGCACCCATGACTAACCCTGGGCCTACTGGATACTGTGGCTACCCACCACAATATATATTTTGTTAAAGTTGTCAAAAAAGTTTTAGAACTGGAGTTGCCTCAACTGCAATGCCCCAAACAAACAACACCAACTTACTTGTAAAATCTCAAGTCCAAAAAGTAATCCTTCCAGCTCCACAGCCAAATGAAAAGTGACCAGGACAAGGACAAAGCACTGGGAGGAGCCTGCTGGACAGGAACAGGAAGTTGGAGACTCTGGGGCACTTCCTTCCTCCCACCCCAAAAAATGAACTCCTGCACCAAAAAGTGCAGCCAAATGTCAATCTGAGGAGTTATTCTGACCAAAAATCATCATTTTCACAAGGTTTATGCTTCCAGCGGTGGATTTCTTGTGCAGAATTGCAATTTTTGCAATTTCGGGAACGCGAGTTGTTCAAATCTCCCGCCGGAAGTCAGCTGCGGGCAGCTTCTACGTGTTCGCCATTGTTTACTCCCGCAATGCGTGATCGCGGGCCTTTATGACGTACTCACGTTGTCAAACTCTCACTGTGCAAGATGGCAAGCCGTGATAACGTAATAGCGTTCGAAAAACTCTTGCGCGATCACGCAGCAAGATCGAAAATGGCACAGCGCACGCAAAACCGGGAGAAAAACAACTCGGCAGGCTCAGAGTCAACGCCGCGTGCGCGATATTGTATTTTTCAAGCGCGACCAAGCAAAATAATTTGTAGCTTGCGAATTTGCTGATTATTGGGCAAATTTGCGTGATTCAAGGATCGCGAAATCGTCAAAAATCCACAAATTCGCCCGCGACACGGATTTTACGCCCCTGCTTAATCTTGATGTAGTGCTGGAACCGCAACTCTGGCAAAATAGGACCGGGTAGGAACCTTCCATTTAGGGTAGATTGTTGCCACCAATTCTAGAAAAACCACCCCTTCCACGAAAGAAAAAGGGAGAAGGTCCAGCGCTAGCCTTTTAGCCAGCTTTGCGTTATACAGACGTACCGTTGGGTGGTTGCATTCAAATGGCGCATCCGACCAAAACATGCTTCTAATGGTGGGCTGGGACGTTTTACGTGATGATGATGGTGATGCAGACTTCAAACCAGTTAGACTCATTGATGTAGTTTTTCGCATTGGTGTCGCTCCCAGACTCTTAGTGTGACTCATACATGTTGCAGGGGTAGAGGATGTGGGCGCTATCACTGCAGTGCTGCTACAAGGGGTACTGGGTGTACCAGAAAAAATGTCGGTCGGTTCTTGACTTCCCCCCTGCACAATCAGCCCCTCGTCAGCATCAGATGCAATGTGAATGGATACATTTGGATCAGTTCTACTTTGGACTTCCTGGATCTTACTTAGGTGCGCATACCACTGGATAGGGTGGTGTTTTTTTGAGACAACCTCTCTGGCCACCGGTACCATAGTTGGTACCAGGCTTACCCCGACTAACTAATACTTTACAAATCGAACAAACTACCATGTTTTCCGCCTTTTGGCTAACAGTAAAGAAGTCCCAAACTGGGGACTGGAGCTGTTTGCTTGTGGTGGAGGTGCTACTTTGACTTTCAATGCCAGATGAAGTGGAGAATGGGCGTGGCTGATTTTGTGTCTGTTTTTCACTTACAGCACCGCTACTTGAGGTAATGGAGGTCGGGCTGGATGGAGGTCCCTGCCGGCCCTTTTGACTAAAAAAGATGGAAGCTGTAGGTCGTGTTGGTGTTGTAGTTAACTGCGTTGGTGGTGGTACCAGTGCTCCGCCACCCACATCCTGCTCAGCAGCCATTCGGGATAGGGTGAATATGTCTGTCTGCTGCATGCCGGCTGGGGCTGGAGTGAAGTCTGTGATGACTGTGTCGTCATCAGACTGTTCATCAGCAGCAGAAGACACCACTTCTTGTTCGTCGTCATCACACATAAGTCGAAGACTTGCGGGAACCTTCCTTTTAGGCTTAGCTACCTTTGTCGGCTCATAGCGTGCCTCACTCTCAGACTGCATTTGTGGGTTCCAATCAGGATCAGGGTCATCAGAATGAAGGGGGCTTGAAGAAGAACTTGTAGTAGTAGTAGCCCTCCTTGACCTTTTTCTTGCTGGGGATCTGGAAGACAATGGATCATCCTCAGGAGGAGTGGCTTCCTCGGATGATACCTCCGCTTGAATATCAATTTCCTGATGTGCCCCTACTTCTGGAGGAACAAGCGTTGTAGGCAGTTGTGCCGCTCCATGAACCTCTAGTTTCACCTCTCCATGCACCTGTCCATGCGCCTCTCCTTGCGGCTCTACTTCCGCCTCTCCTTGCGGCTCTACTTGTGCCTCTCCTTGCGGCTCTACTTGCGCCTCTCCTTGCGGCTCTACTTGCGCCTCTCCTTGCGGCTCTACTTGCGCCTCTCCTTGCGCCTCTCCTTGCCCATGTACTTGCGCTTGTACTAGTTGCACGTGTGGTTGTCGTTACAGCTGTGGTTGTTGAACACTTGTCAGCTGAGTTACACCCGGCGTTGATTGGATGGTACTTTCTTGTGATGAGCCAACATCACTGGTCGATGGTGATTGAACAACCAAAGTGGCTGCCGCAGCAGCACTGATGGTCTTGGACCTAACTTTGCGTGATGGCACTGAGCCCAATGAAGCGGAGGTGCTGCTTCCAGCTTGGTCCCCGGCGGACACTGCTGCTGCTGCTGCAGGTGTAGTTTTTTTTCTCCCAAAAAAGGTGTTGGTGGGCACACCAGTCTCCTTGGTAGGTGGTGCCACTTGCTTCTTCTGCTCCTTCTTACTGGCAGTGGCACTGGCAACTTTTTTCGCTGAGGCGCTACGGGCAACTTTCTTTGGGGCCATCTTCTTGCGATGTCAGAACAGCAGGCCGCAGTTCCACGAGTTGCAGAGTTGTCTTGTCTGTGACCACACGTGACGTCACGTGATGTTGTGCTACACACACCGCTGCAGGACTTCCTCCTGGCACTGGTGGTTCTCTTGTGCACCTAAAAGCAATCGAAGCCAGAGGAACATCAGTTAAACACCCCAAAAAGTCAAAAAACACTCAAAAATCACCACAATCCCATGCCATCCATGCCCTCAATGATGTTTAAATTCAAGACACCCCACAGAAAGAATTGGTCCATGCACCACTGAGTACCCCTGGGCATAATAGATGAAAGCAAGGCAAACTGGGTGCAGGCCTGAGCACACTGCCTGCCTTCAAAATGGGCCCTTAACCCCCAGCCACATGGCCAGGCCCTGACTGGACCAACCCTCAAAATGGCCCCCACCCACATGGCCAGGCCCCAAAAGCACCCAAAAAGTCGAAAAACACACACAAATCACCACAATCCAATGCCATCCATGCCCTCATTGATGTTTAAATTCAAGACACCCCACAGAAAGACTTGGTCCATTCACCACTGAGTACCCCTGGGCATAACGGATGAAAGCAAGGCAAACTGGGTGCAGGCCTGAGCACACTGCCTGCCTTCAAAATGGCCTCTTGACCCCCACCACATGGCCAGGCCCTGCCTGTACAAGGGCTCAAAATGGCCCCCACCCACGTGGCCAGGCGCCAACAACACCCCAAAAAGTACAAAAACACATATAAATCACCATAATCCAATGCCATCCATGCCCTCAATGATGTTTAAATTCAAGAAACCCCACAGAAAGACTTGGTCCATGCACCACTGAGTACCCCTGGGCATAATGGTTGAAAGCAAGGCAAACTGGGTGCAGGCCTGAGCACACTGCCTGGCTTCAAAATGGACCCTTGACCCCCAGCAACATGGCCAGGCCCTGCTGGACCAGCCCTCAAAAGGGCCCCCACCCACATGGCCAGGCCCCAACAGCACCCAAAAAGTCGAAAAACACACAAAAATCACCACAATCCAATGCCATCCATGCCCTCAATGATGTTTAAATTCAAGACACCCCACAGAAAGACTTGGTCCATGCACCACTGAGTACCCCTGGGCATAATGGATGAAAGCAAGGCAAACTGGGTGCAGGCCTGAGCACACTGCCTGCCTTCAAAATGGCCCCTTGACCCCCACCACATGGCCAGGCACTGCCTGTACCAGGGCTCAAAATGGCCCCCACCCACATGGCCAGGCCCCAACAACACCCCAAAAAATCGAAAAACACATATAAATCACCACAATCCAATGCCATCCATGCCCTCAATGATGTTTAAATTCAAGACACCCCACAGAAAGACTTGGTCCATGCACCACTGAGTACCCCTGGGCATAATGGATGAAAGCAAGGCAAAATGGGTGCAGGCCTGAGCACACTGCCTGGCTTCAACATGAGCCCCTGACCCCCAACCACATGGTCAGGCCCTGCCTGGACCAGTCCTCAAAATGGCCTCCACCCACATGGCCAGGCCCCTACAGCACCCAAAAAGTCAAAAAACACACCTAAATCACCAAAATCAAATGCCATCCATGCCCGCAATGATGTTTAAATTCAAGACACCCCACAGAAAGACTAGGTCCATGCACCACTGAGTATCCCTGGGCATAATGGTTGAAAGCAAGGCAAACTGGTGCAGGCCTGAGCACACTGCTAGGCTTCAAAATGGCCCCTTGCCCCCACCACATGGCCAGGCCCTGCCTGTACCAGGCCACAAAATGGCCCCCACCCACATGGCCAGGCCCCAACAACACCCCAAAAAGTCCAAAAACACTCCAAAATCACCACGATCCCATGCCATCCATGCCCTCAATGATGTTTAAATTCAAGACACCCCACAGAAAGACTAGGCCCATGCACCACTGAGTACCCATGGGCATAATGGTTGAAAGCAAGGCAAACTGGGTACAGGCCGGAGCACACTGCCTAGCTTCAAAATGGACCCTTGACCCCCAGCAAAATGGCCAGGCCCTGCCTGGAACAGGCCTCAAAATGGCCCCCACCCACATGGCCAGGCCACAACAACACCCCCAAAACTCGAAAAACACACAGAAATCACCACAATACAATGCCATCCATGCCCTCAATGATGTTTAAATTCAAGACACCCCACAGAAAGACTTGGTCCATGCACCACTCACTACCCCTGGGCCTTCTGGCTAGTGAGGCTTTACAGGCACCCCAAAATTAAAAAAAAAATCAACATATAACAGTGAGCTAAAATTCCATGATATAAATGAGAATTAAGTTTAAAAAAATCACAGAAACAGTTGTATCATGCACCCATGACTAACCCTGGGCCTACTGGATACTGTGGCTACCCACCACAATATATATTTTGTTAAAGTTGTCAAAAAAGTTTTAGAACTGGAGTTGCCTCAACTGCAATGCCCCAAACAAACAACACCAACTTACTTGTAAAATCTCAAGTCCAAAAAGTAATCCTTCCAGCTCCACAGCCAAATGAAAAGTGACCAGGACAAGGACAAAGCACTGGGAGGAGCCTGCTGGACAGGAACAGGAAGTTGGAGACTCTGGGGCACTTCCTTCCTCCCACCCCAAAAAATGAACTCCTGCACCAAAAAGTGCAGCCAAATGTCAATCTGAGGAGTTATTCTGACCAAAAATCATCATTTTCACAAGGTTTATGCTTCCAGCGGTGGATTTCTTGTGCAGAATTGCAATTTTTGCAATTTCGGGAACGCGAGTTGTTCAAATCTCCCGCCGGAAGTCAGCTGCGGGCAGCTTCTATGTGTTCGCCATTGTTTACTCCCGCAATGCGTGATCGCGGGCCTTTATGACGTACTCGCGTTGTCAAACTCTCACTGTGCAAGATGGCAAGCCGTGATAACGTAATAGCGTTCGAAAAACTCTTGCGCGATCACGCAGCAAGATCGAAAATGGCGCAGCGCACGCAAAACCGGGAGAAAAACAACTCGGCAGGCTCAGAGTCAACGCCGCGCGCGCGATATTGTATTTTTCAAGCGCGACCAAGCAAAATAATTTGTAGCTTGCGAATTTGCTGATTATTGGGCAAATTTGCGTGATTCAAGGATCGCGTAATCGTCAAAAATCCACAAATTTGCCCGCGAAACGGATTTTACGCCCCCGCTTAATCTTGATGTAGTGCTGGAACCGCAACTCTGGCAAAATAGGACCGGGTAGGAACCTTCCATTTAGGGTAGATTGTTGCCACCAATTCTAGAAAAACCACCCCTTCCACGAAAGAAAAAGGGAGAAGGTCCAGCGCTAGCCTTTTAGCCAGCTTTGCGTTATACAGACGTACCGTTGGGTGGTTGCATTCAAATGGCGCATCCGACCAAAACATGCTTCTAATGGTGGGCTGGGACGTTTTACGTGATGATGATGGTGATGCAGACTTCAAACCAGTTAGGCTCATTGATGTAGTTTTTCGCATTGGTGTCGCTCCCAGACTCTTAGTGTGACTCATACATGTTGCAGGGGTAGAGGATGTGGGCGCTATCACTGCAGTGCTGCTACAAGGGGTACTGGGTGTACCAGAAAAAATGTCGGTCGGTTCTTGACTTCCCCCCTGCACAATCAGCCCCTCGTCAGCATCAGATGCAATGTGAATGGATACATTTGGATCAGTTCTACTTTGGACTTCCTGGATCTTACTTAGGTGCGCATACCACTGGATAGGGTGGTGTTTTTTTGAGACAACCTCTCTGGCCACCGGTACCATAGTTGGGACCAAGCTTACCCCGACTAACTAATACTTTACAAATCGAACAATCTACCATGTTTTCCGCCTTTTGGCTAACAGTAAAGAAGTCCCAAACTGGGGACTGGAGCTGTTTGCTTGTGGTGGAGGTGCTACTTTGACTTTCAATGCCAGATGAAGTGGAGAATGGGCGTGGCTGAATTTGTGTCTGTTTTTCACTTACAGCACCGCTACTTGAGGTAATGGAGGTCGGGCTGGATGGAGGTCCCTGCCGGCCCTTTTGACTAAAAAAGATGGAAGCTGTAGGTCGTGTTGGTGTTGTAGTTAACTGCGTTGGTGGTGGTACCAGTGCTCCGCCACCCACATCCTGCTCAGCAGCCATTCGGGATAGGGTGAATATGTCTGTCTGCTGCATGCCGGCTGGGGCTGGAGTGAAGTCTGTGATGACTGTGTCGTCGTCAGACTGTTCATCAGCAGCAGAAGACACCACTTCTTGTTCGTCGTCATCACACATAAGTCGAAGACTTGCGGGAACCTTCCTTTTAGGCTTAGCTACCTTTGTCGGCTCATGGCGTGCCTCACTCTCAGACTGCATTTGTGGGTTCCAATCAGGATCAGGGTCATCAGAATGAAGGGGGCTTGAAGAAGAACTTGTAGTAGTAGTAGCCCTCCTTGACCTTTTTCTTGCTGGGGATCTGGAAGACAATGGATCATCCTCAGGAGGAGTGGCTTCCTCGGATGATACCTCCGCTTGAATATCAATTTCCTGATGTGCCCCTACTTCTGGAGGAACAAGCGTTGTAGGCAGTTGTGCCGCTCCATGAACCTCTAGTTTCACCTCTCCATGCACCTGTCCATGCGCCTCTCCTTGCGGCTCTACTTCCGCCTCTCCTTGCGGCTCTACTTGTGCCTCTCCTTGCGGCTCTACTTGCGCCTCTCCTTGCGGCTCTACTTGCGCCTCTCCTTGCGGCTCTACTTGCGCCTCTCCTTGCGCCTCTCCTTGCCCATGTACTTGCGCTTGTACTAGTTGCACGTGTGGTTGTCGTTGCGGCTGTGGTTGTTGAACACTTGTCAGCTGAGTTACACCCGGCGTTGATTGGATGGTACTTTCTTGTGATGAGCCAACATCACTGGTCGATGGTGATTGAACAACCAAAGTGGCTGCCGCAGCAGCACTGATGGTCTTGGACCTAACTTTGCGTGATGGCACTGAGCCCAATGAAGCGGAGGTGCTGCTTCCAGCTTGGTCCCCGGCGGACACTGCTGCTGCTGCTGCAGGTGTAGTTTTTTTTCTCCCAAAAAAGGTGTTGGTGGGCACACCAGTCTCCTTGGTAGGTGGTGCCACTTGCTTCTTCTGCTCCTTCTTACTGGCAGTGGCACTGGCAACTTTTTTCGCTGAGGCGCTACGGGCAACTTTCTTTGGGGCCATCTTCTTGCGATGTCAGAACAGCAGGCCGCAGTTCCACGAGTTGCAGAGTTGTCTTGTCTGTGACCACACGTGACGTCACGTGATGTTGTGCTACACACACCGCTGCAGGACTTCCTCCTGGCACTGGTGGTTCTCTTGTGCACCTAAAAGCAATCGAAGCCAGAGGAACATCAGTTAAACACCCCAAAAAGTCAAAAAACACTCAAAAATCACCACAATCCCATGCCATCCATGCCCTCAATGATGTTTAAATTCAAGACACCCCACAGAAAGACTTGGTCCATGCACCACTGAGTACCCCTGGGCATAATAGATGAAAGCAAGGCAAACTGGGTGCAGGCCTGAGCACACTGCCTGCCTTCAAAATGGGCCCTTAACCCCCAGCCACATGGCCAGGCCCTGACTGGACCAACCCTCAAAATGGCCCCCACCCACATGGCCAGGCCCCAAAAGCACCCAAAAAGTCGAAAAACACACACAAATCACCACAATCCAATGCCATCCATGCCCTCATTGATGTTTAAATTCAAGACACCCCACAGAAAGACTTGGTCCATGCACCACTGAGTACCCCTGGGCATAACGGATGAAAGCAAGGCAAACTGGGTGCAGGCCTGAGCACACTGCCTGCCTTCAAAATGGCCCCTTGACCCCCACCACATGGCCAGGCCCTGCCTGTACAAGGGCTCAAAATGGCCCCCACCCACGTGGCCAGGCGCCAACAACACCCCAAAAAGTACAAAAACATATATAAATCACCATAATCCAATGCCATCCATGCCCTCAATGATGTTTAAATTCAAGAAACCCCACAGAAAGACTTGGTCCATGCACCACTGAGTACCCCTGGGCATAATGGTTGAAAGCAATGCAAACTGGGTGCAGGCCTGAGCACACTGCCTGGCTTCAAAATGGACCCTTGACCCCCAGCAACATGGCCAGGCCCTGCTGGACCAGCCCTCAAAAGGGCCCCCACCCACATGGCCAGGCCCCAACAGCACCCAAAAAGTCAAAAAACACACAAAAATCACCACAATCCAATGCCATCCATGCCCGCAATGATGTTTAAATTCAAGACACCCCACAGAAAGACTTGGTCCATGCACCACTGAGTACCCCTGGGCATAATGGATGAAAGCAAGGCAAACTGGGTGCAGGCCTGAGCACACTGCTAGGCTTCAAAATGGCCCCTTGCCCCCACCACATGGCCAGGCCCTGCCTGTACCAGGCCACAAAATGGCCCCCACCCACATGGCCAGGCCCCAACAACACCCCAAAAACTCCAAAAACACTCCAAAATCACCACGATCCCATGCCATCCATGCCCTCAATGATGTTTAAATTCAAGACACCCCACAGAAAGACTAGGCCCATGCACCACTGAGTACCCCTGGGCATAATGGTTGAAAGCAAGGCAAACTGGGTACAGGCCGGAGCACACTGCCTAGCTTCAAAATGGACCCTTGACCCCCAGCAAAATGGCCAGGCCCTGCCTGGAACAGGCCTCAAAATGGCACCCACCCACATGGCCAGGCCACAACAACACCCCCAAAACTCGAAAAACACACAGAAATCACCACAATCCAATACCATCCATGCCCTCAATGATGTTTAAATTCAAGACACCCCACAGAAAGACTTGGTCCATGCACCACTCACTACCCCTGGGCCTTCTGGCTAGTGAGGCTTTACAGGCACCCCAAAATTAAAAAAAAAATCAACATATAACAGTGAGCTAAAATTCCATGATATAAATGAGAATTAAGTTAAAAAAAATCACAGAAACAGTTGTATCATGCACCCATGACTAACCCTGGGCCTACTGGATACTGTGGCTACCCACCACAATATATATTTTGTTAAAGTTGTCAAAAAAGTTTTAGAACTGGAGTTGCCTCAACTGCAATGCCCCAAACAAACAACACCAACTTACTTGTAAAATCTCAAGTCCAAAAAGTAATCCTTCCAGCTCCACAGCCAAATGAAAAGTGACCAGGACAAGGACAAGGCACTGGGAGGAGCCTGCTGGACAGGAACAGGAAGTTGGAGACTCTGGGGCACTTCCTTCCTCCCACCCCAAAAAATGAACTCCTGCACCAAAAAGTGCAGCCAAATGTCAATCTGAGGAGTTATTCTGACCAAAAATCATCATTTTCACAAGGTTTATGCTTCCAGCGGTGGATTTCTTGTGCAGAATTGCAATTTTTGCAATTTCGGGAACGCGAGTTGTTCAAATCTCCCGCCGGAAGTCAGCTGCGGGCAGCTTCTACGTGTTCGCCATTGTTTACTCCCGCAATGCGTGATCGCGGGCCTTTATGACGTACTCGCGTTGTCAAACTCTCACTGTGCAAGATGGCAAGCCGTGATAACGTAATAGCGTTCAAAAAACTCTTGCGCGATCACGCAGCAAGATCGCAAATGGCGCAGCGCACGCAAAACCGGGAGAAAAACAACTCGGCAGGCTCAGAGTCAACGCCGCGCGCGCGATATTGTATTTTTCAAGCGCGACCAAGCAAAATAATTTGTAGCTTGCGAATTTGCTGATTATTGGGCAAATTTGCGCGATTCGCGGATCGCGAAATCGTCAAAAATCCGCAAATTCGCCCGCGAAACGGATTTTACGCCCACGCTTAATCTTGATGTAGTGCTGGAACCGCAACTCTGGCAAAATAGGACCGGGTAGGAACCTTCCATTTAGGGCAGATTGTTGCCACCAATTCTGGAAAAACCACCCCTTCCACGAAAGAAAAAGTGAGAAGGTCCAGCGCTAGCCTTTTAGCCAGCTTTGCGTTATACAGACGTACCGTTGGGTGGTTGCATTCAAATGGCGCATCCGACCAAAACATGCTTCTAATGGTGGGCTGGGACGTTTTACGTGATGATGATGGTAATGCAGACTTCAAACCAGTTAGGCTCATTGATGTAGTTTTTTTGCATTGGTGTCGCTCCCAGACTCTTAGTGTGACTCATACATGTTGCAGGGGTAGAGGATGTGGGCGCTATCACTGCAGTGCTGCTACAAGGGGTACTGGGTGTACCAGAAAAAATGTCGGTCGGTTCTTGACTTCCGCCCTGCACAATCAGCCCCTCGTCAGCATCAGATGCAATGTGAATGGATACATTTGGATCAGTTCTACTTTGGACTTCCTGGATCTTACTTAGGTGCGCATACCACTGGATAGGGTGGTGTTTTTTTGAGACAACCTCTCTGGCCTCCGGTACCATAGTTGGTACCAAGCTTACCCCGACTAACTAATACTTTACAAATCGAACAAACTACCATGTTTTCCGCCTTTTGGCTAACAGTAAAGAAGTCCCAAACTGGGGACTGGAGATGTTTGCTTGTGGTGGAGGTGCTACTTTGACTTTCAATGCCAGATGAAGTGGAGAATGGGCGTGGCTGAATTTGTGTCTGTTTTTCACTTACAGCACCGCTACTTGAGGTAATGGAGGTCGGGCTGGATGGAGGTCCGTGTCGGCCCTTCTGACTAAAAAAGATGGAAGCTGTAGATCGTGTTGGTGTTGTAGTTAACTGCGTTGGTGGTGGTACCAGTGCTCCGCCACCCACATCCCGCTCAGCAGCCATTCGGGATAGGGTGAATATGTCTGTCTGCTGCATGCCGGCTGGGGCTGGAGTGAAGTCTGTGATGACTGGGTCGTCGTCAGACTGTTCATCAGCAGCAGAAGACACCACTTCTTGTTCGTCGTCATCACACATAAGTCGAAGACTTGCTGGAACCTTCCTTTTAGGCTTAGCTACCTTTGTCGGCTCATAGCGTGCCTCACTCTCAGACTGCATTTGTGGGTTCCAATCAGGATTAAGGTCATCAGAATGAAGGGGGCTTGAAGAAGAACTTGTAGTAGTAGTAGCCCTCCTTGACCTTTTTCTTGCTGGGGATCTGGAAGACAATGGATCATCCTCAGGAGGAGTGGCTTCCTCGGATGATACCTCCGCTTGAATATCAATTTCCTGATATGCCCCTACTTCTGGAGGAACAAGCGTTGTAGGCAGTTGTGCCGCTCCATGACCCTCTAAATGCACCTCTCCATGCACCTCTCCTTGCGCCTCTCCTTGCGCCTCTCCTTGCCCATGAACTTGCGCTTGTACTAGTTGAACCTGTGGTTGTCATTGCGGCTGTGGTTGTTGAACACTCGTCAGCTGAGTTACACCCGGCGTTGATTGGATGGTACTTTCTTGTGATGAGCCAACATCACTGGTTGATGGTGATTGAACAACCAAAGTGGCTGCCGCAGCAGCACTCATGGTCTTGGACCTAACTTGGCGTGGTGGCACTGAGCCCAATGAAGCGGAGGTGCTGCTTCCAGCTTGGTCCCCGGCGGATACCCTTGCTGCTGCAGGCATAGTTTTTTTTCTCCAAAAAAAGGTGTCGGTGGGCACACCAGTCTCCTTGGTGGGTGGTGCCGCTTGCTTCTTCTGCTCCTTCCTACTGGCAGTGGCACTGGCAACTTTTTTCGCTGAGGCGCTACGGCGACCTTTCTTTGGGCCCATCTTCTTCAGATGTCAGAACAGCAGGCCGCAGTTGCACGAGTTACAGAGTTGTCTTGTCTGTGGCCACAAGTGACGTCACATGATGTTGTGCTGCACACACCGCTGCAGGACTTCTTCCTGGCACTGGTGGTTCTCTTGTGTACCTAAAGCAATGGAAGCCAGAGGAACATCAGTTAAACACCCCAAAAAGTAAAAAAACACACAAAAATCACCACAATCCAATGCCATTCATGCCCTCAATGATGTTTAAATGTAAGACACCCCACAGAAAGACTAGGTCCATGCACCACTGACTACCCCTGGGCATAACGAGTGAAAGCAAGGCAAACTGGCTGAAGGGCTGAGCACACTGCCTGGCTTCAATATGGCCCCTTGACCCCCAGCCACATGGCCAGGCCCTGCCTGGACCAGGCCTCAAAATGGCCCCCACCCAAATGGCCAGGCCCCAACACCACCCCAAAAGTCGAAAAACACACAAAAATCACCACAATCAAATGCCATCCATGCCCTCAATGATGTTTAAATTCAAGACACCCCACAGAAAGACTTGGTCCATACACCAGTCACTACCCCTGGGCCTAATGGGAGAAAGCAAGGCAAACTGGGTGCAGGGCTGAGCACACTGCCTGGCTTCAAAATGGCCCCTTGACCCCCAGCCACATGGCCAGGCCCTGCCTGTACCAGGCCTCAAAATGGCCCCCACCCCCATGGCCAGGCCCCAACACCACCCTAAAAAGTCGAAAAACACACAAAAATCAACACAATCCAATGCCATCCATGCCCTCAATGATGTTTAAATTCAAGACACCCCACAGAAAGACTTGGTCCGTGCACCACTCACTACCCCTGGGCCTAATGGAAGAAAGCAAGGCAAACTGGGTGCAGGCCTGAGCACACTGCCTGGCTTCAAAAAGGCCCCTTGACCCCCACCACATGGCCAGGCCCTGCCTGTACCAGGCCTCAAAATGGCCCCCACCCACATGGCCAGGCCCCAACACCACTCCAAAAAGTCAAAAAAACACACAAAAATCACCACAATCCAATGCCATTCACGCCCTCAATGATGTTTAAATTCAAGACACCCCACAGAAAGACTAGGTCCATGCACCTCTGACTACCCCTGGGCATAATGGGTGAAAGCAAGGCAAACTGGGTGCAGGGCTGAGCACACTGTCTGGCTTCAAAATGGCCCCATGACTAAGCATGGGCGGATTTTGTGAATTGGCAATCCGCGAAATTGCGTATTTACGGATTCGCAAACCGAAAAATCCGCGAACTCTTGCGAATTTTGCGGATTCTTTTTTTTTGTGTTCGCAAGTGTTTCTGCCATTTCGCAAGGGTTTTTTTACCAGTTCGCAAACGCGAACTTACTTGTCGGGTAGCAACGGTCGCGACCATGTTGTTTCTATGTCTGGTTCATCACTGCACCCTCTGTTTCACCACTGCCACCCTCTGTGTCACCACTGCCACCCTCTGGCTCACCCATGCCACCCTCTGGCTCACCCATGCCACCCTCTAGTTCATCACTGTAGATTATGGGGGGAAAAGCACACTTGCACTGCCTCAACTGACATGAATGAATTAGGGGCTGATTAATGTGTCACTGAATTTGAACTTCCAGGCTGGCACCTGCTTCCTTATCTGTAATTGCTTTCTGTTGCAGTGTAATTTTTTTAACAGGACCTTTGTTGTATACTTGTAGCTATTCTCTGAGCCTGCTGTGAGGGTCAGAGCAGGGTCATAGAATAGTTGCAAGTAGGCAACTGAACTCTGAAGGGGCCTCTCAGGAAGCACTACAGGGAATGGTTACTAATGATAAGATTGAACTCTTGCACCTGCTGAGTGCTTTCAGTTTTGCAAAAATCCAAATATCCAGCAGCATCCACAAAAAGTAATCTTTCCACGCACTACAGGGAATGGTTACTAATGATAAGATTGAACTTTTGCACCTGCTGAGTGCTTTCAGTTTTGCGAAAATCCAAATATCCAGCAGCATCCACAAAAAGTAATCCTTCCAGGTCAAGATCAAAATCAAAGTGACCAGCACATGAAGAAAGCACTGGGAGGAGCCTGCTGGACAGGAACAGGAAGTTGGAGACTGTGGGGCACTTCCTTCCTCTCCCCCCCCCCAAAATGGACTCCTTGCAAAATAAAAGTGCAGGCAAATGTCAACCTGAGGAGTTATTCTGATAAAAATCATAATTTTCAAGGTTTATGCTGCCTGCTGGTGGATTTCTTGTGCGAAATTGCAAATTTTGCAATCTCGCAATTGCGAGATTGTCGCTGCCCGCCGGATCTACGTGTTCGCAAGTGTTTACTCCCGCGAAATTGTATAGTATTCTAGTTGGCAAGTGCGACCAAGCAAAAAATCCGCTTTGCACGGATTTACGAATTTTCGGCAAGTTCGCGAGAGTTCGCAGATTGCGAATTTGCCGAAAATCCGCAAAATCCGCGAGCGGAACGGATTTTACGCCCATGCTTACCCATGACCCCCACCACATGGCCTGGCCCTGCCTGTACCAGGCCTCAAAATGGCCCCCACCCACATGGCCAGGCCCGAACAACATCCCAAAAAGTCGAAAAACACACAAAAATCAACACAATCCAATGCCATCCATGCCCTCAATGATATTTAAATTCAAGACACCCCACAGAAAGACTAGGTCCATGCACCAATGACTACCCCTGGGCATAATGGGTGAAAGTAAGGCAAACTGGGTGCAGGGCTGAGGACACTTCCTGGCTCCAAAATGGCCCCTTGACCCCCACCACATGGCCAGGCCCTGCCTGGACCAGGCCTCAAAATGGCCCCCACCCACATGGCCAGGCCCCAACAACACCCCAAAAAGTCAAAAAACACACACAAATCACCACAATCCAATGCCATCCATGCGCTCAATGATGTTTAAATTCAAGACACCCCACAGAAGGACTTGGTCCATGCACCACTCACTACCTCTGGGCCTACTGGCTAGTGAGGCTTTACAGGCACCCCCCCAAAAAAAATCAACATATAACAGTGAGCTCAAATTCCATGACATAAATGAGAATTAAGTTAAAAAACAAATCACAGAAACAGTTGTATCATGCACCCATGACTAACCCTGGGCCTACTCGATACTGTGGCTACCCACAATATATATTGTTTTAAACTTGTGAAAAAAGTTTTTAAACTGTAGTTGCAGCAACTGCAATGCCCCAAACAAACAACACCAACTTACTTGTAAAATCTCAAGTCCAAAAGTGATCCAAACTCCAAAGTCCAAAAAGTCCTCAAATGCAAATATCCAGCAGAAGCCACAAAAAGTAATCCTTCCAGCTCCAGATCTAAATCAAAAGTCACCAGGACATGGACAAAGCACTGGGAGGAGCCTGCTGGACAGGAACAGGACGTTGGAGACTCTGGGGCACTTCCTTCCTCCCACCCCCCCCCAAAAATGGACTCCTTGCACCAAAATGTGCAGACAAATGTCAATCTGAGGAGTTATTCTGATCAAAATCATCATTTTCAGAAGGTTTATGGTTCCTGTGATGGATTTCTTGTGCAGAATTGCAATTTTTGCAATTTCGGGAAAGCAAGCTGTTCAAATCTCCAGCCGGTAGTCAGCTGTGCGCCGCATCTACGTGTTCGGCATTGTTTACTCCCGCAATGCGTAATCGCCGGCCCTTATGACGTACTCGCGTTGTCAAACTCACACTGTGCAAGATGGCGAGCCGCGATGACGTAATTGCGTTCGAAAAACTCTCGCGCGATCACGCAGCAAGATCCAAAATGGCGCAGCACCCGAAAACCGAAAGAAAAACAACTCGGCGGACTCAGAATCACGCTAAGTCAACGCCGCGCACGCGATATTGTATTTTTCAAGCGCCGCCAAGCAAAAAAATCCGCAGCTTGCAAATTTGAGGATTTTTGGGCAAATTTGCGCGATTCGCGGACCGCGAATTTGCCAAAAATCCGCAAATTCCGCGAACGAAATGGATTTTATGCCCACGTTAAGTTCTAATCAGCTCCATACCTTGTTTAGAATGAAGGAGGTCTGATTTCACTGAAGCGATTGCCCAACACCCCGCAAGGGGAGCCGGAAACACTGGAGCGGCATTCTCTGGTTTTTTTTAGTCCTCATACTGCCAAAGAAAAAGCTCTTGATGGGATTCTTCCAATCAATCCATGCCAACTATTTCCGGCCCTTAGGTGAGTCATATGGAGAGAAAAGGGATCTTTCCCTCCAAGATGTTACCGTTACCATCTCCCACTCCTGTTCACATTTCGTGGGGCACCCAATGTTGCTTAGGAGGACAGGACCGCCGGTACTTTGGCTTAATCATAGAACCCAGTTTAGTTCTCCCTCCAGTCCACGAGAGCTGCCCAAATCTTGCAAAAGACGGAGGGATAAAAGATTTCCATGCCCTGCAGATTGCCCTGTTTTCGTGAATTACCACATAAAACACAAATTTGGAAGCAGATGTATTCATAGAATAATCATTCAGTAGGCAAAAAAAATCATATAGGGACTTACTCCCATATGTTGATGCAGCACAGCTTCCAAAAAGACACATACCTCCATCCAATACTGCTTAATTCTTAGACAATCCATAAACATGTGGATATCATCCACGGCGGAGCACTTACACCGGGGGCAACTATATTCCTTCAAAACACACAAGATGATGGACGGAATGTTGCACAATGGCAAAACATTCCCCCCCAGTCACAGATCTGGGCTTAATCCATCGTTATTTTGATCACCAAGCCACCCCAATGGGAACAGTCCAGCCCGAACTGCCAAGTCATGTCTTCCCTGGACCAGAATCAAGCATCCTAGGACCGGTTTCTGGCTATCAGCCGTCTTCAGCGAGGATAGCTTGACTCCAGTGGCCTAGTGAGCAAGGGACCCACGTCTGGGCATACCCTTCCCACATAGGGTGTACAGCAAAACACACAAGATGATGGACGGAATGTTGCACAATGGCAAAACATTCACCCCCAGTCACAGATCTGGGTTTATTCCATCGTTGTTTTGCTCACCAAGCCACCCCAGTTCAGACAAGGCCATATGCAAATCAGTCTTGACCCTGTGCCTCATGGGAACAGTCCAGCCCGAACTGCCAAGCCATGTCTTCCCTGGACTGGAATCAAGCATCCTGGGACCGGTTTCTGGCTATCAGCCATCTTCAGCCAGGATGGCTTGACTCCAGTGGCCTAGTGAGCAAGGGACCCACGTCTGGGCATACCCTTCTCACATAGGGTGAACAGCAAAACACACAAGATGATGGACAGTTCTACATTTCTCCCCATATGAGAAATGCTGGGGCTTGCTGACTTTCCACCTATACATAAGTTTCTTATCCAAATTAGCCTGATATTCCGCCTGTAAACCCTCCAGCTCTTTTTCCAAACGCAACACCGAACTCTGGGATGCCAATGACGCCTTCTGTAAATCCCACTCCTTTTCCTTCATCTTCCTCATCTTATCCGCTTCATCTTTTTTCATACGTTTCCTCTTGCTGATCATTATGGAAGTAAATAACCCTCTAATATATGCTTTGAAGGCCTCCCAGAATATCTGGTCATTAGCTGTACCAATATTAAACTTAAAGTATTCATCTGTTTTTTCTCCCAGCTCCAACATCACTCCTTCATCCAATAACATGCTGATTTGTTTGGAACATCTGACCTGAGCAGAGCGGTCACACCGCATTGCTCGCTCTGTGGGGCATCTAGCTTGATTTTCAAGCACTTTTAATAATCCTTCGTTTTTGTATTTATTTTACATTTTATTTTGTTTCCCCTTGTTTTTAATCGCCGCTCCTCATACCTGCATCCTAATTGTAAAATCACCGCGTTTTGCGGGTCCTGGGTCCTTTAGTTGCTGCCCCTCGGCAGTTGGGCAGTTCGGCGGCCATATTGGATAAGGGGAAGGACGCCGGGCGTGCAGTACACGCTCTAGCCCCTAAGGACGCTTGACCTCCTCTTAAGGAAGGTAAGAGCAGGGCTCGATCTTGCTGATTTGTTTGGAACATCTGACCTGAGCAGAGCGGTCACACCGCTTTGCTCGCTCTGTGGGGCATCTAGCTTGATTTTCAAGCACTTTTAATAATCCTTCGTTTTTGTATTTATTTTACATTTTATTTTGTTTCCCCTTGTTTTTAATCGCCGCTCCTCATACCTGCATCCTAATTGTAAAATCACCGCGTTTTGCGTGGCCTGGGTCCTTTAGTTGCTGCCCCTCGGCAGTTGGGCAGTTCGGCGGCCATATTGGATGAGGAGAAGGACGCCGGGCGTGCAGTACACGCTCTAGCGCCTAAGGACGCTCGACCTCCTCTTAAGGAAGGTAAGAGCAGGGCTCGGTCTTGCTGATTTTTTGGAACATCTGACCTGAGCAGAGCGGTCACACCGCATTGCTCGCTCTGTGGGGCATCTAGCTTGATTTTCAAGCACTTTTAATAATCCTTTGTTTTTGTATTTATTTTACATTTTATTTTGTTTCCCCTTGTTTTTAATCGCCGCTCCTCATACCTGCATCCTAATTGTAAAATCACCGCGTTTTGCGGGTCCTGGGTCCTTTAGTTGCTGCCCCTCGGCAGTTGGGCAGTTCGGCGGCCATATTGGATGAGGGGAAGGACGCCGGGCGTGCAGTACACGCTCTAGCGCCTAAGGACGCTCGACCTCCTCTTAAGGAAGGTAAGAGCAGGGCTCGGTCTTGCTGATTTGTTTGGAACATCTGACCTGAGCAGAGCGGTCACACCGCTTTGCTCGCTCTGTGGGGCATCTAGCTTGATTTTCAAGCACTTTTAATAATCCTTCGTTTTTGTATTTATTTTACATTTTATTTTGTTTCCCCTTGTTTTTAATCGCCGCTCCTCATACCTGCATCCTAATTGTAAAATCACCGCGTTTTGCGGGTCCTGGGTCCTTTAGTTGCTGCCCCTCGGCAGTTGGGCAGTTCGGCGGCCATATTGGATGAGGGGAAGGACGCCGGGCATGCAGTACACGCTCTAGCGCCTAAGGACGCTCGACCTCCTCTTAAGGAAGTCATGCCGACGCGCAGCGGTCACGCGCTTCGGGAACGCCGGATCACTGCCGGAGTCACGCCAGAGTCCAGCCCGTCTGCGCCCGTCAGCGTCCCGGAGGCGAGCGGAGCAGCGGGTGTGGCCCTTTCATCTGGTCTGTCCCATCCTACTGTTAGTAGGACTACCTATACGTCATCTGAATTATGGGCTTTGCGAGACTCTCTATGTGGTTGCCACACAGTCTTCCCGGGTCGAAATAAGGGTAAGAGACGTTGCCCTGGTTGTGACTGGGTACCAGACTATGCCCCGGTCTCTCTGCTGAGTAGGGAGGTGGACAGTGTGAAGCATCTTTGTCTGCTTCTTAACACTAGATCTGCATGCAGGCATGCGCAGGATATTCACGATCTGCTGACCGCTGAAAAGCCGCTGTGCCTGATGCTGACAGAGACCTGGTTTGAGGACTCGTCTAATCCTGACATAGCCATAGCAATTCCCCCCGATTACAATATCTTTAGACAAGATAGACAGGAGGGGAGGGGCGGGGGAGTGGCACTTGTGGTGAAGAAGTCTGCCACTTGCACCATCATTCCTATGGACTCCATCTCAGGATCTGAAGCCCTCGCATTTTCCATAGCGCTGTCGCCGCATCAATCCCTTAAGGGGCTCCTAGTGTATAGGCCCCCTGGACTGGCAGGCTCTTTCTTTGATGAGCTTCAGTCGGCCATCTCTGTGCTGGCTTTGAGAGCGGAGCACTGCATCTTGGCGGGAGATTTTAACTTCCACATGGATGAGGGTCTGGACCCGGATGTGATCAAGTTGATGGAGATTACGGCTCCCCTTGGCCTTGCTCCGTATCTTTTTGGGCCAACGCATGTAAGGGGTCATACCTTAGATCAGGTTTTCTCCACGTCCCCCATCGAGGTCATGTCACTTCTGCCGGTGCTTTGGTCGGACCATAGCCTGGCGAAATTTTTTGTACTAGGTACCAGTAAGCCATCTAGTACTGCTCCTAGACAGCGGGGGCGAGCTTCCAGGGCCCTTCATCGGGTGACTCCAGCAATGCTGGCTCAGGCATCCTGTGATCATCCCTGCCCTCGTTCGGGTGACCTGGAGAGGGATGTGGAGGCCTTGCAGGTGTGGCTCACGGATAGGCTGAACGATCTGGCGCCCGTGATGGCCCCCCCGAGCAACATCGAAACGGGTTTCTGCCCCCTGGTTCACCGAAGCACTGTCGGCTTCTCGTAGGCAGTGTAAGGTGGCGGAAAGAGCCTGGCGCTCCCAGTATGATCCAGCGGCCAGGCTTGCCTATAGGATCGCGGTTAAGGACTACCATCATGACATCCTTCTGGAGAAAAAGGGCTATTACGCTAGAAGGATAGAGGCGGCCTCTAACTCCTGCAAGGAGATTTTTACAATTGTTACGGAATTCACAACCGCACGAACTAATTCAACTCAGGCCGCTCCACCGGACTCTTGGGTCTCGGCTCTCGCTGATTTTTTCACCACCAAGATCAAACTGATCCAGGACTCTTTTCCCCTGAGGGTATTTGAAGCTCCTCGGAGCTCTGAAGATGGGTCAGGTTCGCGGCCGTTTGTGGGCCCAGTCTTGGCGGCTTTTCCTCCTCTTTTGATTTCTTCATCGTTGGCATTGATGGCTAACCTTAAGTCGGGCCGCCTCTTGACCCATGTCCGGCCAAATTCCTTGCGAAAATGGCCGATGTTATAAACCCACCGGCGAATCCGCTCCTGAATCTTTCCTTGAGTCGGGGGGTGGTTCCGCAGGCTTGGAAACAGGCGATGGTCATTCCCCTTCTCAAGAAGCCTGGTCTTGACCTGGAGGCTTTGGCCAATTATAGGCCAATCTCTCTCCTCCCGGCGCTGGCGAAGGTTCTCGAGAAGCATGTTCATATTGTGCTTTCCAATTTCCTGGAATCTTACAGTCTCCTGCACCCTACTCAATCTGGCTTCCGCCCCAATTTAAGCACCGAGACGGCGCTCTTGGAGGTGTCTGAGGCTATTAAAGAGGTGCGGGATTCGGGAGGCAAAGCCATGCTTGTCATGCTGGACCTGTCGGCGGCCTTTCATACCGTCCCCCATGAGGGTCTCCTCATCAGACTCCATGAGATCGGTCTGAGGGGGACGGTGTTCAGCTGGTTTAGATCATTTTTGGCTGGTCGCCGACAAATGGTCTGTGCCCCACCCAGCTCTGCCGTGATGCCGCCTTTGGGAGTCGG
Organism: Lissotriton helveticus; assembly: GCF_964261635.1. Classification (NCBI taxonomy): domain Eukaryota; kingdom Metazoa; phylum Chordata; class Amphibia; order Caudata; family Salamandridae; genus Lissotriton; species Lissotriton helveticus. The sequence goes on along the minus strand of NC_136063.1, from coordinate 1,791,042,674 downwards.
AGTTCCGCAGGGTTCTGTGTTGAGCCCGACGCTTTTCAACATCTTTATGACCCCTTTTGCGGCACTGGCGGAGTCCTATGGGGCCCAGATCGTATCCTATGCTGACGATACTCAGCTCCTTTTTACGTGTAGGAAAGGAGAAGAGTTTGATGGAGAGAGTATCCGTGAGTGCCTTGGGGCTGTTTTCGAGTGGTTCCAGCTGAACAGCCTCAAATGCAACTCAGATAAATCTGAGGTACTCTTCTTCGGCTGTCCTCACGATCCAGACTGGCAGGAATGGTGGCCGGTTAACATGTTTCCTCCAGCACATTCGTCTCAGTTGGCTAAGAATCTGGGAATTAAGATGGATAATGGCCTGGCGTTAAGGTCTCAGATTCTTGGTCTTTCTGGAACTTGTTTTGGCCTGCTTAGGAGGCTGCGTAAGTTCTTCCCTTTACTATCAGTAGATCACAAGAAGTTGACGGTGCAGGCCTTAATCGGCTCAAGATTGGACTATTCCAACGTCCTGTATCTTGGCCTGCCGGACTACCTTCTGCAACGGCTCCAGGTGGTCCAGAACTCGGCTGTGCGGGCCATTTTTGGCCTTCATAGGCGCGCCAGAGTTTCCGGTCTCCTGCAGTCGCTCCACTGGCTGCCTATCCGGAAACGGATAGTGTTTAAGGCTCTGACCTTGGCCCATAAGGCTCTCCATGCCTCGGGGGCAAAATATCTCCAGAAGAGGCTGATCTTTTACCATCCGACCCGATCTTTGAGGTCTGAATCCCTGTTTCTGGCGGTGGTCCCTCGAGTAAAAAAGGCTCACATTGGGGGCCGCTCTTTTGGGCTGTTGGCACCACAGATGTGGAACACGCTCCCTTTGTCACTTCGCAGCACTTCTAATCTGCTGATTTTTAGGAAGGGCCTTAAAACCTGGCTTTTTGCCCAGTAGTTTGCCTCTGTTCCTGTCTCTCCTCGCTTCAATGTGTTGTGTTACTCTGTGATGGTTGTATTAAAAGCGCCGGGACACTCCATGGAGTAGCCGTGCGCTATAAAAGACAAAAATTAACATAACATAACATAACGTGGTCCCATCAAGAGTCCACCTTCTTTGGAACTCTTTTTGCTTAAACCCCAGAATCATCTCTACAGCTGAATGTTCTGATAGAATTGCGGGGATATGCGTTATTGACTCAACTTCGGAGAACATCACCTGATCCGCGAGAAAATAATCTATCCATATTTAATTGTAGTAGGGCATATGAAAAATAGACTACATTGTAACTAAGTACTTTTTTATGGTAACTCCTAATACAAATTATATATATTTCTTTTTTTTTACTGTTCCCCCTCGCTTTCCCATTGCGACATTCCCATAATATTCCTCCCTCATGATTTGTGTGTCACTGTAAATGCCTATCTAAACCTAAGTTACTTCTTCATTTGTGCCAAAAAGGTGTCTACTTCCTCCGGAGAGCTAAAATTATGCATCTTTTTTATCCTCATGACCTTCAATAAGGCCGGAAATTTCATTTAGACCTGGGCGCCCTGACTTAACTCAGGCATTCTGGATCCAAGGCCCCATTGCCTTTGCGCTGTTCTTTAGTAGTTCGCAGATTCAAATTAAAGTACCATTTCTTTTAAGGCTCTCCCCAGGACCAATTCCTTGACTGCATAAGTATGAAAATTAATTAAGACCTTTCTAGGGGCTTTCCTGTCAGTGTGCAACTTAAAGGGGTCTCTGTGGACTCTCTGAATTTCCTTATCCAGGTCTATATCCAATCTGTCTTTCAGAATTCCTTCTCCTAGAAGTTTGCATATAAATGTCTAAGGGCCAGATGTAGGTAATTTCCATTTACCAATTCATAAATACCGACTCATACCGAATCGGTATTTCTGAATCGGTAAATGGAATGTAGGTAAACAAATCGGTAAAAGTTACCGATTCGGAATAACTCGGTAACCCGATTCGGTAATTACCGATTCGGACAATTCCGAGTCGGTAAATTCCGAGTCGGTGAAACCCAAGCATTCCTATGGGCCTCCTGGCCCATAGGAATGAATGGGATTTACAGATTCGGATAAATCTGAATTGGTGAATTACCGAATCGGAATTTACCGATTCGGTAATTACCGAATCGGGAGTTTGAAAAAAAGCCATGTGAGCCTGCCAACCAATCAGGGACCCCCTCCACACCCACAACCAAGGCCCTGAGAATCCAACTAATCAGATTGAAGCACTCCACCCCAGTACCTGGGAGTGGCCACACCCATGCAGGTGCAAACCAACAGAACAAACATTTTAGCAGAGGTGAGAGGAGCAGAGCATCCACAGGCAAGCAGTGCTACAGCATGGAGTCACATGAAGGCCAAAAGGATGGTGGGGAGAGAAAAAGGAAGATAAAGTTCAGCCCAGAGGAACTACAGGTGGCTTTAGAGGAAATTGTAAGCCACTACAGCCAAATTTTCGGGAGACAGTCTCTGCATGACTGTGAAGAGGAACATTTGGATTTCCATACAGGGCAAAGTGAATGCCATTGGTGTGACCCACCGGGAGATTGAGGACAAAAAAAAGCGGTGGTATGACCTGCGCATCGTGACAAAAAAGAAGATTGCAGCCCAGAAAAGGATGCTGGTGAGACTGGAGGTGGCAGGAGCAAAGCCCCTAAGCTGACAGCGATTGATGAGCTAGTGGAAACCACCATGGAGCCAGAATGCATCCATGGGATAGAAGACCTGGACAGCACAGCAAAAGCTACAAAAAAACAAGGTAAGAGGCATGTACCCTTATCCACAACCATCAACCTGACCCCGTACCCCACTGTGTAGATTCATCATACTGCATAACAACTCATACTTGGTGGCAGCAATACATCATGGTAGATGTAGTCATGAATACATAGATGCAAAGCATCCACCACATGACTCTGCAAGGCATGCCACACACATCACCAAACACACAATGTGCACTGGGCAAAGTTGTGTAGACTATTTATTTAAGATCTACACACAGATGAACAACAACATTGACCCTATGTCAATTTCATTCCACAGGAGAGTCCTCACGCAGTTCAGCACCACCAAGGGAGGAGAGGGCACCAGCACCTAAGAGAGGGGAGAAAGAGAAGAGAAAATCTGGTCACAGCGCGGTAGAAGGAGGCAACAACACCACCCAGGCAGCCTCATCACCAGACCGACCCACAACACCTGTCTCACTATCCCCTCTGTTGTTTGGATCACCTGACCTGTCAAACACACCCATTGCAATGTCCAGGGTGTCCATGCCGGGAGGGGCAAGTAGGCATGAGGAGCCCCCTCAGAGGATCCTGCAAACCTCTGAATCGGAGGATGAGGATGATATCCCCCACAAGAATGCACCTGTGGCTGACAGGGCAAGACCACCGACAGCAGCAGGCGCTGCGCGCACCGGTGTTCTTGGCAGGAGGGCACGTGAGGGTGGGGAGGGGCAGGAAGGGGAGAGCGTCTTCTGTGGCCTGGAGGGCACAATGGTGAAGGTACAGCGCCAGCAGGCCAAAGCACTGTTAGCCATGCATAGGCAGGTTCGCTGCATGAACAGTAAAATGTCCAACATGGACAAGGGCATAGGCCACATTGCATCAAGTCTGGATCAAATTGTAAAGGGGATTACAGACATCTCCACATACATGGGAGTACTGTCGGATAAGCTGGACAGGGATCATCTGCAGCGTGCCAGGGATCGACAGTATATGTGCTAACAAACTAAGGCAATGAACAGATTTGCAACAAGTACCTCACTACTGTGCAGACGCTCTATTTCCATGCAGGATGCAGTAGTGCACTGCTGCACAGACTTGACACGGGGCATGGGAAGAGTGACCTCTGCGATGGAGCAGATGCTCAACACTAACGCTGGCAATGCTGGTGACACAGGTGTGGAGGAGACAGAGGGGTGAAGCAGCAGGAGTGGCTCTAGAACACCAGTTCCGGAGGTGCGCAGGAGCGGCAGGCGCAGCCATGCAGAGTCAGGCCCCAGCAGGGAATCTGAAAGCCAGGCACAACTTTCGTGCAATGTGGTGCGTGGACGTAAGCACTGACCTATGCTGCTGATTTACTGAACTGCACACAATGGCGGCAACTGAGCAGGAGCAGCCAGAGACATTGACTTTGATTAATGAAGCCTTTTACGATGTGACAATGATGATGTAGTGAAGATTAAACTACACTTGTCAAACACTACACCTGTCTATGAATGAATGAATGAATGAATGAAACAGGTTTTTATAGAGCGCAGCGTTCACTCCAAGGAGCATCTTGGCACTAGATGACAGAGGACTGAGGGGAAGACAGGAGTGGAAAAAGTACAGAAAGGATGGTTGCAAAGGGATTAAATGAGTGCTAGGGTTTCCTGGTCTGAAGTGCTAAAGATCCAAGTTTTTAATGACTTCCTAAACATGGACTCGTGGTTAGTGTGTCTTAGTTGGGTGGGCAGGAGATTCCAAGCCTTTGCTCCCAGTGTGGCCAGGGTTTTCCCTCCTCGGGTTTTCATTTTGAAATGGGGACTAGCAAGCAAATTCTGGTTGGAGGACCGCAGAGTTTGTTTGGTTTGGTAGGGTCTAAGATGATTTTGTCCCACTTCCAATGGTGGCTTTGTAGGTGACGGTTAGGATCTTAAACAAGATCCTTTTATGGATTGGTAGCCAGTGGAGGGTTTTTAGGGCATCGGTCGAAGATGACCGTTTGGGGAGTCCCAATACCAGCCTGGCGGCGGCATTTTGGATAACCTGTAGTCGTTTTATCACCATTTTGTTTGTTCCAGCATATAGTCCATTGCCATAATCGAGGCGAGACAGGATTAAGGCCACTGCAACAGTTTTTCTGGCGTGCAGGGGAAGCAGATCAAAGAATTTCCTCAACATTCTTATTATTTGAAAACAAGTACCTGCCACGGTGATGGCCTGTTTGTGAAAGGACAGCGAAGAGTCGAATTTAAAACCTACGTTTTTGGCTGTGTCTACTGTGGCGGGCGGTGTGTCTGAGTTAATGGGCCACCATAGGGTTGGGTTAAAGTTGTTGGCTTTCCCAAACAGTATAATCTCTGTCTTGGAGCTGTTACACCTAAGATGGTTTGACCCCATCCATTTCATGACTGAGGTGAGGCAGTGATGAAATCTTTTTTTTGCGGCGGTGGAGTTTTTGTCCAGGGTCAGAATCAATTGGGTGTCGTCTGCATAGCTGATTGCTTCCATATCGAAGGAATCAATCAGTGTAAGCAGAGGGGACATGTATAGGTTAAAAAGGGTCGGACTCAGGGAAGATCCCTGTGGGACGCTGAGGACAGTTCTTCCCCTGTGGACTTATATCTGCCTAAAGTGACAACCTGGTTCCTATTTCTATGTGTCATACATTACCTAGAAATATCGATGTGTAATTTCTGTCCGTCTCAATCTACCATCTAGTGCTGCTGGTCCTGTTGCCTGGGGCTCTGCATGTTCTTGGTCCTCATCGATGTTCTCGTGATGTGTCAACTCCACCTCTGTGCCTTCCTTGGTAGCAAGATTGTGCAAAATGGCACAGGTCACTATTATCTTGCACCACAGGATGGGGGTGTACTGTCGAGCACCTCCACTCTTCTGGAGGCAGCGGAACCTGCTCTTAAGGAGTACAAATGTTCGCTCCACTACGTTACGAGTAGACCTGTGTGCCACATTGTATCGCCTTTTGGCTCTGTTGGTTGGGTTGAGGTACGGTGTGAGCACAAAGGAACGCAGGGCATATGCACTATCACCTGGGAGGGAATGAGAGGTACATGAGTTACAATCACATTGCACATTCAGCTGCCATTCATTACAGGGTGTGTTACACATATGTACCTAGCAGATATCCATCTCCAAAATCTCCAGCAACTAGCCGTGTGTATATTCCGCTGTTCTGGAAAATGTAGGAGTCGTGCGTGCTCCCAGGAAATTTGGCCACTATGTCGGTGATGATGTTGCCTGCATTGCATATCACCTGCACATTGATGGAGTGCGTAGACTTACGGTTTCTGTATATGTGTTCGGTGGCTGCAGGTGGGCATAGGGGAATGTGGGTGCCATCTATGCAGTCTATCACATGCGGGGAAGTGTGCCAGTCCATAGAAATCAGTTTTTGTTTTTGCAAGTTCCGCAGGTGTCTCAGGGAACTGGATGTAATGTCCCATTCTCTGCGTCATGGCATCCAGAAACTTCCTGAAAAAACGGGACAGAAAGCTCTGGGATACACCTCCTAGTGCAGCTATCACACTCTGGTATCTCCCAGAGGCCAGCAGGTGTAAGCTACACAGCACCTGGACATGGGGTGGGATGGCGTGGGCCCTGGGTGTTGGTTGATCCAGGTATGGGTGGAGGTCCCTTATTAGGTCCATGATGGTCCTGGGGTGCAGCCTGTACCTCTGGAGTATCTCAGGCTCAGTCAATTGGAACAGAGTGATCCTCTGCCTGTATACTTGCTCCTCCCTTTGCCATACTCTCAGACCTGCAGCCTGTAGCCTTCGCCTCCTCGCAATCACATAGAGTGCCGCCATTTTTGCAACACTGTTGCATTTTGGGCCCATTTTTATAGGCTGCACATGGTTACCACCTGCTTTCAGTCCATGGTAAATACCGATTCTTAAATACCGAATTTCATTGAATTCGGTATTTTTGGCCTTTCCTACATCTCGATGGGCTTTTTTTCCGATTTCTTATTTACCGATTCGGTGAATAAGGACTCGGTAAATAAGGTATCGGTAAATAACGATTCGGTAAATATGTGTTCGGAAAATACAGAATCGGTATTTTACCGATTCATATTTACCGATTCGGTATATTTTTGACACCTACATCTCTTTTTCTCAATACCGGTCGGTAACAGACGATTTTACCGATTTTGGGCCGTTACCGACCGGTAAAGGGCTACTTACATCTGGCCCTTAATGTCTCCTCCCTCCGCGCCTACCAGTATTTTGAGTACTCTTAAGTTGTTTGCAAGGTTTTATTTTGGGCTTTTAAATTCTCTAAATCTTTAGTGTTCTCTTGAACAGCTTCCGAGATAGTCTTGAGTACAGATTCAGGAATTCCAGTTTGTAAAACAATATCATCCATTTCTCTTTCTAATGTCTCACATTTCTCATGTATCCCTCTCTGATTGGCCTCGGAGATCTAACATTTTGAGAGTAAATCACCCCTTAAGCTTAGGAGCATTGACTCTAATTGTGACCCGCCTGCTTCTCCCCATTAGAGGTGTCTGTGTTTGATCCGTCCAGTACACTGTTGCTAATGGATATAGGCATTGATGACATTAATGGCATTGATAGAATATTAGAAGGCTGATCTGTCGTGTTAGAAGGCTGATCTGTTGTAGAAGGGGTGTTTGCAACCTGGGTACTTCTGCGGAACTAACCTGAAAGGCCTCTATCTCAACTCCAATCTCTGTCATTAATGGAGCATACCGATTTTCCACTAGAAGCGGGACAGAGCTCTGCTGGAGACCTGATATCTGCCCCTTGGAAATAACCGCCTGCTCCATTATTTTGAAATAGGATTTCAATAAGGGGGTAGTCTTGACTGGTAGACGTACTGCCTTGGCCTCCCTCCACTTTTTAGTATCCCCAGATTTGATTTTTTTTTCTTGGGGTGATTGCAAACACTTCCCCAACAGTTTTCCCCTCCACAAATAGTTTTTCCCTATTTATCACCTCGAGGTGCGAGCCCAGCTGATATCTGCTTTTTTTGGGGGGACAACCCTCCTTTAGCATGGAGGGTGTTCAGGAAGTCACTTATATCAGTCGGGGCCCCTCGCAGGGGCTGTTCTAGTATAGGTGCAGATTTGTTTTTTTCTCTCTGATTTACTGCCTTATTGCCTAAACCCAGCTCGAGGGGACCGTAAGAAAGATCCAGGTGGGAAGAGTGGAGCTTCTTTTCCATGAACCAAGCCTTCCCCCCACCAAGCACCCGTCTTACCGCATCTGTCAAGGAGCCAGAAAGGTCCAGCTTTGCAGAGTCCTCCTGCTGCGAGACTGCCCGTACTGTGCTGCCTCTGCCTTCCGCAACCCTGAATCCAATCCTGGCGACTGCAGCCTGAATTCTCTGCCAGAGCTTGGTTCAGTGTCTTCCAAACCCATCGTATACCGCCACCTCCTGCCCCATGCAGCGTCACAATAGTGCCGGGATGCAGGGGGAAAAGATACCGGCAGCTCAGGTCGCAGTACGGAGGAAGAGAGGTGAAAAAGTAAAAGAAAGAAGTGTACAGGATCAAAGAGTTTCTTCTTTTTTAAATAAGCATGTTTCCTATTTACCCTAACATAGGCTTAAATGCGCTGCTACGGGTGATTCCATTGCCGCACGCTCTCAGTGTTTTGTCAGTATTCTACCTCGCCGCGCTGGGAGCTCCCGCGACCGGCGTCAACCCGCCGCCATGTTCCTCCGCCCGAGTGTCTGATTCTTGGAGGTGGATTTTCGGCAGGAGAAGGGCAGCTTCCTGATCAGTGTGTCAGCTGGAGAGTCGGCTTCCTTCTGCACTTGCTGTAGCGAGCTGCATCATGCAAGTAGGTCTTCGAACTGCTCCGAACCACCGTATCTTGCTAGAGCAAGTGAAGGTATAATTGTACCTTGAAGGTGTTCAGGAATGCCATAGGTTGACGTAAAGTCAGGCATAGGAATGTCAGGAAAGAACCCCTAGGGAATAGTTGTTCTTTGTAAAGTAACTGAGTTCTTGGACAAATCAATATTCAAGCAAGGGGAAGTCCCTGACTGCTTAAGCTGGTTTTCCAAAAAGTCGTTGTGATGTTTGGTATGGGTGAAATTAGCAATGCCTGTATTTGGGTAGCATGGGCCATGCCTAAATAAGGGTTTGATTTATATGCCTATATAAGGGCAATGTGAATTGTACCTATATAAGGGCATGAATCAGGAAAATTAACTCGGAGCTTAAAACGCCACACAACACCACCTTCGCATCCTGATCTGCCCCACCTTCCGCCATCCCTACCCCAGTGTCCTTGACATATTTACCTCTTTGTAGTCTCCCCTCCATCACCCCCACTCCCTTCACCTCCTGTCCCCACAGACACCATTTTAGGTTTGGCCTGTGGTCTAATAATCTCACCTGGCTCTAAGGAGGGTGCCCGGACGGGCGCCGACTGCCATGCCACCTGATCCGTGTGATCCACTCTCCCAGAAGCCCTCACCAAGGGGCCGTGCTCTCTCCTGGATGCTGACGCTGTTTCTTTTTTATCCCCTGCCCTTGCTTGTGCCTATAAAATACTATGACAAACATGAGAGGATCCCCCCTCTCTGTCTCCCTCACATCCCCTTCCTCTGAGCTGTCCTCATCGTAATCCAGAACAATAGGCTCTTCCGCTGAAAACACTTCGTTAGCAAAATTCAAAATCTGGGCCTTACCGAGCCCAACCAGCCCTATGCTGGCCTTAATGTCCACCATGTGGGGGAGCCGACTGTACACGCCGATACTCTCACATGCATTGACCTATCAAAAATTCTGTCTCCTCTGATATGGCTGACCACCTTGTGTGGCTTGTGGTTGGGGCCAGTGAGGTCGTGCTGGACCTTGGTGCACCGCCCACGACGGGATCCCCCTGCCGGTACGGATTGCACCATGCTGGGCTCTACCCTTCCTTCTCTTCAGTGTGCTTGGGCTGCACCTCGCTCTGCTGAGTTTGCTGCACTCCAACGTTCCTTGACCTGCAATGAAAAAGTTTGGACTGATGTGCTGGGCCCCTCACTATCGCCCAGTAACCCCTCCCCACGCAAGCCCAGCAAACCATCCCTGGCTTGCTTGCCCGGTGCCCTGCCTTACCTGCCCTGACCTGACCGTAGGCAACCTGGGGGGAATCCCCCACATCTTCCTCCCCACTCCACTCCAACATTGCCTGCACCACCGCAGCGGTGGGTCCCCAGTCTGCACCTGCCCTGCCCCCCCCACTGCACCCCTGGATCCTCCTTGCACCCCCTCCCTGCACCTTCCCCCACCGGCAGCCTTCTGGTACCCCTAAAGCCCCCTCCACCCCCATGGGGGTGGCATCCCTCCAGATAACCCCCTTCCAGTCCCCGCACCCCTTCTGACCAGGATAAAAAGATATCTAAACCCTCCCACGCCTGGCCCTCCCCAGCTGGATCTCGGTCCACTGCCCGATCGACCTCCAACCCAGTGGGACCGGTTCCGGATCCCGATCCCCCACCCTGCACCCCACTGTCCCCTATGTGGCCCCCCGGCCTCCTGCCCCAGACTGGAAAGGCCGCAACGCCCGCTCCAATGGGCCCCGCTGGGGTCTAAACTCTGCATGTTGCCCCACCTGCGCCCATTCCCCCTCCGCCAATGAACTACCCCCCACTGATAAAGCCTCACCCTGGAAAGAACCGGGTGGGGAGAAAAGCAGGGGCTAGACACGTGCCCTCCGATTGAAATACCAGCCCCCCCCAACAAGGGGGGGTGCCACACATGTCTGCCCAGGGGGGTTAACACTAACCCCTTCTTTCTCCCACATTGCAGAGCCAAAAGCCTCTATGCCCTTTTCTCCCTCCGAACCGCCAGGAGCAATTAATGCACCAAGTGAGCCCACGGGAGAAACAAAGCACGCCCCACCCGCCTCCCAACCGCCGGAGCCAGACAATCCCTTGCGAAGTACCACACTCGGGTCCCCAGACTGCCCCGCCTCCCCTGATGCCCGCCCGTCAGATACAAAAGGCTTGCCTGCTCTCCTGCCCCCGCTTCCCCCTCGGGTCGTATTTACAAGGACAGGAAAAGTCACACAGGGTGGCTTTTCCTGTCCTTGTACATAAGGGGCAGTGAACTGCGCCGCCGGTCCATCACGAAAAGGGACGCACTGGTGGCACAAGGGGCTTGTAAATATGCCCCAGAGGCTTTACATGAAACAGGGTTAGAGTGAGAAGAGAAAATACTCTACTAAAACTATACTGAACAAAATGTGCGTTTTACGAACAGAAGCAAATACAAATGAAAACACAGGGTCAAACAAGAACTCCAAAATCACAAAAGGAAAAAGCACCATTTTTTTTATTTTACTAATGAGACGTTAAAGATAATGAGATTGCATAAAAAGTCGAAGAATGTTGCAGGTATGGATTTTGGATGGGCCAACTGAGCCTTTGGTGCCTTTGAGGTCACAGAGTGCTGAACATTAGAAGCAAATGATCTTATTTATGAGTAGGCTTTCCTGTTTCAGTTTCTATTTTTAGTAAATTCTGGTGGGGTTTTTTCAATACCTTAAAAAACTGTGTTTATCAGTGTTTACACGTTTTCGTGCCATTAAAAACAACAGAAACAGTGTTTTTCCGGTGCTTATGGAATTTTAATTTAATTTTAATTATTGCTTGCTTTCTGTACTGATAGTGCATGTGTATAGAAAATAGCAAAAAGACCCGCACAAGGAAAGTTATACATGCATTATATTTCTTGCTAGAGTATGCAATAGTATTCACAAATATACAGGATAAACGCTTTCCAAGAAGAAGTAAGGTCCAAGTCTTGAGAGTTATGAAGTAGGGCTTTTTATTCAAGAACAAGCATGTCGAAGATTCAAGAAATTGCTAGCAGCCAACGCGTTTCGTCACCACTGTGACTTCTTCAGGGCTCTAAGGTCAGTTGAGCTGTGTAAAATAGAGCTTGCGTCGCTTGAACCAAGATACATCAATGTAAGCACAATCAAAATCCCTTCTCCTAGTTCCTTAAGTTTTTAATCTGACTTCTCAGTTTTCCTCTAGTGTTCAGCATTTAACGGTGTTCCCATCTGTGTCGCAGGGATAATATCAGGAGTAATCTGATATATCCAAAATGGCGTCTTGTTCGTTTTTTCTATGTATTCAGATAGTTGTGATTATGGGACCATCAGAAATTCTTCAATAAGTAATGGGCATTTTCAGCGTGCTGCCGGATTCGCGTGCATGGTCCCTTCCCAGTAGTAGTGGGTACTGGGAAGGGACCATGCACGCGAATCCGGCAGCACGCTGAAAATGCCCAGTACTTATTGAAGAATTTTTGATGGTCCCATAATCACAACTATCTGAATACATAGAAAAAACAAACAAGACGCCATTTTGGATATATCAGATTACTCCTGATATTATCCCTGCGACACAGATGGGAACACCGTTAAATGCTGAACACTAGAGGAAAACTGAGAAATCAGATTAAAAACTTAAGGAACTAGGAGAAGGGATTTTGATTGTGCTTACATTGATGTATCTTGGTTCAAGCGACGCAAGCTCTATTTTACACAGCTCAACTGACCTTAGAGCCCTGAAGAAGTCACAGTGGTGACGAAACGCGTTGGCTGCTAGCAATTTCTTGAATCTTCGACATGCTTGTTCTTGAATAAAAAGCCCTACTTCATAACTCTCAAGACTTGGACCTTACTTCTTCTTGGAAAGCGTTTATCCTGTATATTTGTGAATACTATTGCATACTCTAGCAAGAAATATAATGCATGTATAACTTTCCTTGTGCGGGTCTTTTTGCTATTTTCATTGCATGTGATGTTTTGCATCACACTTTAGGGGGTGTTTACGGGTCACGCCCTCGACCTATACGCACAGGCTTCTGAGTATTAGACACAAGACTAAACATAGTGGAATAGTGTGCAGGCAGCAAATAGCTCTGACCCAATCGTGTTGTGTTATTTAGTGCATGTGTATAGGTAGCGTATGCACAGGGTATATAAGGTCCAACTACATCTTTACTGCACCAGAAAGGACTACAAAGTTAATAGCATTCTTCATTAACTCTGAAGATTGCAAAGATGCTTTCAGTATACCATCTACCAAGTGACAAGGATCTCTTACAGGGAAGCACTTCAGCTCAGGTATCAATTTTGACAGACCATCATACAACTTTTTCCTATACGTAGCTGAATTACTGCAAATACAAACAATATGACTCACTTTATTGAACTTGGATGAATTTTTTTTCAGCAGCATTCCAAGTGACACTGCGTTCCATGTTTACCAAACACCTGGTGTTATGTTTTCACCACTATTTCAGATGCTTGGTGACAACATTCTTTTCACATATACCTATCACTACATCTTGCATTGAATGTTTAAAGACTTTGGTGTTTGGCAATTCACTTACAATCAATACTGACTCTAGAAAAGGGTGCTGATGTATCAAAGGATTTCACCCATTCTCTGTCTGTGGGTAAATGTGATGGTACATTTTAGGAAAGATTCTTATGAAACCAGCCATTTTACCTATTAGTGAAATTAAATGTAGCCAACATTTTTAAATCTGACTTTTATATTTCCTGATTCTCAACAGTTTATAAAATAACTAAATAAGACCTAAAAATGCTTCTAAACACTGTATCTTTAGACCGAAGACCACAAAACAAAAAAAAAGCAGAAGGAAGAAGAGACAATGTTTTAGTGAAATCCCTGAACAATAGAATTCAAGCAGAATAATGTTAGCCCAGTCTTTCTTGATGCTACCTTGTCTGACACAGTTACATTGTATTGGCCCCTTCAGGAAGAAAAAAAAATGACTCTTTCACTCATCTTTTCCTTTCCATAAATGGCACTTAGTTTGTGGTTGCAAAGGTGTTTTTTCAGTGTTTATATGTTTACATCAGTGATGGCCATTTTCCTTTTGGTGGGGTTTTATCAGTTATTATAGGTTTAAACCTAAAACCAGATAGCCTATTTATGAGTAAATGGTGTAGAGCAGCACAGAAAGTCTTCTGGCTGCGCTGCCCTACACCAATGTAAAAGGGCAAGAACACACAGTATTTATGAAAAAGGAAAAACAAAGAGGAAATAAAAATATTTCTCCATGTTTAGCCTGCTCTAAGGAGACCCAAGGTTTTAGCACTGCCCCAGGTTTAGGTAATTAAGTAAATCTGGGGCAGCATCAAAATCCATCGGTGTTGTGTGGGAAAAGTCACCGCAATGCCCATGGAACACCTCCCTGGTGTAGAGTAAGGCAACGCAGCGACTTGCGCTGCCTTGCAATACTCCATATCTATGAGGCAATGCAAAGCCATGCAATGTGGCTTTGCATGGCCTCGTAAATTAAGGGGCATATTAACTAGAAAATAACCAGCATGGAGCTGTGCCATTAGAAAAGTGCAGAGATGAGTCATATTTACAGCAATATGATGCATCCCTGTCTTTTCCTCTCTGCTGGCACACAATTGGCTGCCTAGCGCCAATGCAGGCACCGTTGCAGCATGGGGCTAGGGTGCCTGCATTGCAGGGATGATTGTTTTTGTACAGGAAGAGACACCAGCCTAAACAAAAAACAATCATTGATGCAGAATGCAGCACACATAGAAAGAGCAAAAAAATGAGGCAAAATAAAGATATTTCTCTTCATTGCACCACTTTGATTCCTGCCCCCCTGGGCAGGCGTCAGAATCTGATGCACTCCCAGGTTTATGAGACCTTGTAAATCTGGTAATGCGTCAGAATTAAAGAGTGTTGTGCACAACACCCACGGTAACACCCATGGAATGCCCCTTCCACGCAGCGTTATTCGTGAAAGGGGGCTGTATTTACAAGGACAATAAAAGTCACGCCGGGTGGCTTTGCGTGGTCTCAGCATTGTGCGGCACCGGAGCATAAAAAAAGTGATGCTCCGATTGCACAGGGGCCTTGTAAATATGCCCCATAGCTGAGCGGTTTGTGCCACCGGAGTGTCAGTAAACGTGACGCTCCAGCGGCACAAGCTTCTCATAAATAAGCCCCTATGTTTGAACAGCCAGAAGAAGTTTGCCCATTGCTACCCAGGAGCTGCTGTCAATGTCGTGTCTAGCCTTTGCAAGAACAAAACAGTAAGAGACGATGTACCCTTCACCAACATTCATGTTTAGTAGAGTTTGAGACTTTTTAAAGTACACATTAAGAGTCACATTTTAAGACTAAAGCCTCAAATGGACCTATTCTAGTAGAGATGCACACAGCATTTTTGATAATGCCTATGGAGGAAGAGGAAGTAATGCAAAACTTGTAAATATTTCTGTAATTGATCCTGGTAAGGCTGGGAAAATACATTCTCAATGATTGGCATGTGTAGCACCTTGACTTTACCTGATTCAGCTGCAACTATTTGAAGAGACTAGGTAGACCGGAGGTTTATACTGCTCAATCTTCTTGATTTATATTGTAGATCTGGTCATGATCAAAATTATTATTTCGTCCAAACCGTTTTCACTGATCTGCGTACATATATATTGTTTTCTTCTATCCAAGGTCTGGAGCCTATAGGCAGAGGATAAATATGTCCCCAACAGCCAAGACAGTCTTGCCAAGCCTTTCCAATCGTCAATCACAATCCAATGCCTTCTAGCTAAGTGTGCACATCCCTCCCGATGCGGTGTCCAGATGCTCGTTATTGCATCGGGTTGGATGACACGCGCAAACACTGCAGCACGCATAACTTTACCACATGTAATTGACAAGGGCAACTTTACTAAAGCAAGAGATCTTCCCATCTCAGGTGGAGGATTGTGCATGCACAGTTATTAGTAAAGAACCAAAGAGGGACTTATGCCAGTAAGGATGACATAAAAGAGGAGTAAATAATAAAGCAGCACCGTCTAGTATTAAGTACATGGGACTTCTGCCCTACTCCATTTAACAGTGATTTAATCAACCTCTCAAACCATAGGGCATATTTTCAACAGAAAGTCAGAGCGTGGAGCTGCACCAAATTTGGCAGCGCTGTGCTCTGACATTTCCAAAATGCAGGGATGTGCCGTATTTAAAATAATAGGGCGCACCCTTGTGTTTTCGCTAGAGGTGGTGTTAAAATTGGTTGCTAGCTCCAACACAGCCACCTTTGCACCATAATTCAAGGGTGCCTGTGTTGCACGGATTGATGATTGTTTATGGAGGAAGGTGTTACTTCCAGCACACAAACAATCTATAATGGCGATTTTTTACTTCTATGTGCTGTGAAGCACACATAGAAGTAGCACATTGTTATTATTTAATGATTGTTTATGTGCTAGGAAGGCACACTTTCCTACACATAAACAATCATTAATGGCCTTGTGCTCTTTCTATGATTGCTGCAGAATGCAGTACATCTAAAAAAAAGTCAAAACAAGGAGAAATAAAAATATTTCTCGTTGTTTGGCCATTCTAACGCCTGCTCTTATGTGCCATTGTTGGCGCTGCCTCAGATTTACACCTCCTGTACATCTGGGGCAATTCCAAAAAGCAATGGGTGCTGTGGTGGAAGGCCCACAACAACACCCAGTGCACACTCCTTTCACGCTAAGTGATGCATGTAAAGGGTCATATTTACAAGGTTGCATTAAGCCACAAAAAGTGGCTTAATGACGCTTTGTAAATATGGAGAAGGGTATAGGGCCACCAGAACATCACTAAAAGTGACATTCTGGTGGCCCTATCCCCTTGTAAATATGCCCAAATATCTCCAAGCTCCTCTCTGTGCCTTGGAATGGCAGTGTGGTAATCTCAGAAATGGTGGATAAAAGAATTGGACCCAGCTTGTAAGGAATGAATATGACTACCATTTCGGGAGTTCAACTTTGAGGAACAACCACACCATAGTAGTTCACAAAAGCAGCACACTAACAGTAAAAGGATGTGCCTCCTCTCAGAACCTTCTATATACAAATTATATCATCCTATTGGCAATTAAAGATAATTTCAGAGGTACAATAAATAGTCTGCTTTGCTAGAAGCCAGCCTTGCATTATTGCACAGCGGACAGTGTGTATAGCCTTTCAGTACACATTTCTATGAGTAGACATCCATAGAATGGATAGATGCAGTGGATGTAAAAGGTACACAGCCACAGCAAGCATGCAACGAATCAGTGTGGGGTGGGAAATCAACACATACACCCTTGTGGAGCCTTCTGCCATATGTCTTAGTTTTTGATGCAAAGTGTGTTCAGGCTATCTTAGTTGATCAGGCTTTGTTTGAAAACATATGAGAGGTTGCACTGATCTCTTCCTTAGTAATAACTTCAGCATGCACATCTATGTACCTTAAAAATACATTTTCACGGTGCTTATATTGGGAGTTAAATATGGAAAATCATTCCTTACCTATATATACTTGCCGCGTCAATATATTAGTCATCCATTTTTATTGATACAATAGTTTGGTAGCATATTATGCAGTACTCAGTACTGTGGTACCACAGGCTGGCAACATAATGCATATGCAACAGCAAAGAGAACTATTTGACCCTTGACCCTGTCACCAGGTAGGTCGCCCCCCTTGCCATCGTGTGGTCCTCCCCGTGCTGTGCTGCTGCGCCCTGACCGGCTTGTACCCGTGACCTGTGGTGCTGTACTTCCTTCGTTTCTCCACCGGATCTTGTGCCTGTAAATTCGTCATTCCCCTTTTGCATTTTGCAATTCTTCGTTTTTCTCCCCATTGTATCCTTGTGCTTGTGCCTGTAATTTCGTCATTCCCCTTTTGCCTTTTGTAATTCTTCGTTTTTCTCCCCATTGTATCCTTGTGCTGGTGCCTGTATTTTCGTCATTCCCCTTTTTGCCTCTTGCAACTCCTTCGTTTTTTTCCCATTGTATCCTAGTGCTTGTGCCTGTGATTCGTCATTCCCCTTTGCCTTTTGTAACTTAATTGTTATTCTGCCCCTCGCTCCCCCTTTGCCTTCTGTGCCCCGCACGCTTCCCGCCTCGCCCTCTGCTTCCCGCCGCTGCTCCCTGCGGACCTGCCCCCGCCGTTCCCATTCGCCACCCCGCTCCCACCTCCCAGCTGCTCCTCCCTCCCTCAGCCCCTCATATGGAGGCCGCACGGTGGTAGAGGGAGCGACCCTTGACCCTGTCACCAGGTAGGTCGCCCCCCCTAGCCATCGCGTGGTCCTCCCCGTGCTGTGCTGCTGCGCCCTGACCAGCTTGTACCCGTGACCTGTGGTGCTGTACTTCCTTCGTTTCTCCACCGGATCTTGTGCCTGTAAATCCGTCATTCCCCTTTTGCATTTTGTAATTCTTCGTTTTTCTCCCCATTGTATCCTTGTGCTTGTGCCTGTATATTCGTCATTCCCCTATTTGCCTCTTGCAACTCCTTCGGTTTTTTCCCATTGTATCCTTGTGCTTGTGCCTGTGATTCGTCATTCCCCTTTGCCTTTTGTAACTTAATTGTTATTCTGCCCCTCGCTCCCCCTTTGCCTTCTGTGCCCCCCCCGCTTCCCGCCTCGCCCTCTGCTTCCCGCCGCTGCACCCTGCAGCCCCGCCCCCCCCGCCGTTCCCATTCGCCACGCTGCTCCCGCCTCCCAGCTGCTCCTCCCTCCCTCAGCCCCTCATATGGAGGCCGCACGGCGGACGCACAAGCAGACGTGCGCAGCGGGTTCGCCGATTGTGCGCCGAAGGCGCGACAAAGGCAAGCCTGTCTACGCCCGTCCGTGCCTGGACCGTGCCCAGCGCCAGGACCCCTGGCCCCTGTCGACGCCAGACCACACGACGGACCTACGACGCCGCCACCCTCAACGCACTCAACGCCAGCCGAATCCCCGCCTGCTACCGAGCCACCCCGAAACGCACCCACGGACCCTTCACCTGCCAAGCCTGCCGATTCACCTGCACCGCACCCAACAAGCCGAGCACCAGAAGCAACCACCTCAAGTGCATCCTGCTCAACACCCGCTCCATCCACAGACACGCCGTCGAGCTCTGGAACCTGCTCGACACAACATCACCAGACGTCGCCTTCCTCACGGAAACCTGGATGACGCATCCTCAGCGCCCGACATCGCCATAGCCATCCCGGACGGATACAAGATCACCCGGAGGGACCGCATCAACCAGACTGGAGGAGGCATCGCCATCATACACAAGGACACCATCCGCATCACGACCAGCTCCGACGACACCTTCTACGCCGCCGAACACCTCCACTTCCAGATACACACCGACCCCAAGACCACCCTCAGAGGCACCCTCATCTATAGGCCCCCAGGACCACGCACACAATTCAGCGAAGACATCACAGACTTCATCAGCCCGCACGCCCTCCCCTCCGCTGACTACATCCTCCTACGGGACCTCAACTTCCACCTGGAGAACAACAAGGACAACAACACCACCACCCTGATGGACAACCTCGCCAACCTCGGTCTCAAGCAACTGGTGAACACCCCCACCCACTACGCCGGCCACACGCTTGACCCCATCTTCTCCTCCAGCAAGCACATCTCCTTCAGCCACTCCACCGGACTTCATTGGACTGACCACAGCTGCCACCACTTCAGCTTCAGAAGAACCACGACCCACCACCACCCGCAACAGGTTCCTCGCAGGAACTGGAACAAGATCACCGCCAACTAGCTCACCACCTCCCTCAGCCAGAACCCTCCCCCCAGCACAGCGGACCCCAACGAAGCAGCCAGCAACCTCACACAGTGGATCACCAACTGCGCAGACGACCTCGCACCACTGAAGACCCCTCCCAGCAGACACGGCAGCAAGAAAGCCTCTTGGTTCACCGACGAACTTAATAACTCCAAGAAGAACTGTCACACCCTCGAGAAAGCCTGGCGCAACGACCAGACCACAGACAACATGACTGCCCTCAAGCACACCACCCACAAACACCACCAGCTGATCCGCACCACCAAGAAGACGGCATTCAAAGAACGTCTGGACAACAACGCCCACAACAGCAAGGAACTCTTCAGCATCGTCAAAGAGCTCTCCAACCCCAGCGCCGGAAACAACGACATCACTCCCTCGCAAGACCTCTGCGACTCACTCGCCTCGTTCTTCCACCGCAAGATCGCCGAAATACACAACAGCTTAGGCGCACCAACCATGCACCCAACCACCGAACCAACGCCCCCCACCACCAGCCTATGCGCCTGGACCCCGGTCAGCACCGAAGACACCGCCCGCACGATGAACACCATCCACTCCGGATCCCCAACTGACCCCTGCCTCCACTACGTCTTCAACAAATCCGACTCCATCATCGCACCCCAACTCCGGGACATCATCAACACCTCCTTCAGCACCGCCACCTTCCCGGAAAGCTGGAAGCACGCCGAGCTCAGCGCCCCCCTGAAGAAACCAACAGCGAACCCCACCGACCTCAAGAACTTCCGCCCCTCAAGAACTTCCGCCCCGGGGAAGATGGCGGCCGGCTAAGACGCTCGGTCGTGAGCTCCAGTGGTACCAGTGAAGCAAGACGGCTTCAGCGTTCCCCCAGAGAGAATACATGGTGAATTACAGCCGATAGAGAAACACAGTCAAAGTAGGAATCGCCTTGAACCCCAGTGGTGACATATTAATGCTGATATTGCCAATATCCTCAAGAGGCTGCTAAAAGATTAGAGAGGCGGCGCTTACCTGGGGATTACAGAGGCAGCGTTGACTGGTGTCGGCGGTGACGGCAACTGTGGTGATTGTAGCGGAGCCTGAAAACCGCTCGTGGAGTCCGCCTCCTGTGAATGAACCCCTGTCAGGGGGGAGATTAAAAAGTAAAGTAACAGCGGCTGCGGCAGCGACTTGGAAAACTTGCATGTTGGAGCGGGGAGAGAGCGGGTTGTATGCAACGCCGGTTACCGGGTTGTGGGTGAGAGCGCAAGACGCCGCCCGGAATTACAAGGAGACTCTCGGTGGAATCTCTTTCTTCTTCCGGGGGAGAGGCAGCAGAGCCGACGGCACCGGCAAGTGCAATATAACTGAAACACGTAATAGGGAGCACAGCCAACATTATAGTGAGTTAAGCAAAGGTGCAATCACGCTGAGTGAACAAAGGCACACAATAAGGAACTATGACGAGAATAAGCTTTTAGACATCTCAAGCACTTCTTTAAAGGAGAAACAGGCACAAAATAAAACCCCAGAATCCCTGACTAACTGGTGCTGGATGAGTAAAAAAGGCCTCCAACCGCCCGATACAGTGGGTCTCACCAGAAGTGAAGAGCTATCACAAAACAAACTACCGTACACGGCAATAAGGGAGGAGAAGCAGATAAGTGTGCTTAATAATAAAGGGGCATATTACCAAGCAATAGCGATAATTATCGCTATTGCTTGGTTAGAGACAAAAATTTACCGCTGAGCTGCGGCGATTTTTATCTCAGATAAACCTTGGTATTACCAAGGTTTATCGCAAATGCGATAAAAAACGGCCGCAATGCATGAATATCGCAGAAAAGTCCGCGATATTCATGCATTACCGAGCTAATGCTCTTAGCCATGTTATCCACCTCCCATTGGATAACATGGCTAAGAACTGCTCAGGGCAGGTGTTAGCTTTTGGAGATATTCGTGCTTAGCGCGAATATCTCCAAATGTTGGTAATAGGAGATAGCGATGTTAGCGACTGTTTCCAGTCGCTAACATCTTGGCACGCCCACTTTGCATGTCATTAGTGATAAATATCACTGACATGCAAAGTGGGGCCCAAGATGGTCGCTATCTCCTACTAGCTGTCGCTAACTGGTGTTAGCGACAGCTAGGTAATAGGGAGATAATTTTATCTCCGCTTTCTTGACTTTTCAAGCCAAAAAAGGGGAGATAAATCCCCTTGATAATATGCCCCAAAGTGCTTAAACATAAAGCCCCCACAGTAGCACATTCCTCTGGTTCACATGGTGAATTTAAACCGCAGTATCCAGCTAAAGCTCAAGATATTAAAAACACAATTGTTTACGCAACGAGGTCAAGGAAATTACTAGTAGAGAAAACAACGCCAGTAACGCCATTAACTACACAAGACAAAATAGAAGGAGAAGGAATTAGGTCAGTGTATAGCTTAAGGAACCGAAATTTACTCAAACAAAGCACAATATCAATACAAAAAAAAAGTCTACATCCCCGAGAAGTACAAAGAAGAAGAATTTACCACGATTAGAAGCACTGTCTGAGAGTATAAAAATTAAAACCTCTAAAGCAAAAATTAAGGGGCAAAAAGTAAAGATAACACCATCCTTAAGATCTTATTTTAAGGTGCAACAAGTACTACAGATAAGGAGTGGCCAGTCTGTGGCGGGTGATATTGCCTCTGAATCAGTCTCAATTTTTTGTGAAGGGGAAGGTGAAGGTGTAGCTGAAGGTGAAGAGAGGTCTCCAAATTCTACGTGGGAGGACGAGGAAGAAGAAGAAAGAGAAGAGGAAAGGGTACTTGCAGTAGATTTCTTGGAAGGTGCCACAGAAGATCAAGGAATAAATTCACCAATCTTAGCTCAGCCAGTACAAACTCTAAACAAACTACCTTTAAAACCAGTAATGAGTACCCCAATGGCACAACCTATTGGAAAACAGGCAGACGTAGTTATAGCCTCACAAGCTTCAAGCGCGACGGTGCAGCAAACCGAGGAAGAAAATGAGGCAGACATCCATGAGGAGATATTGGAACAGCAGGATAAAGACCAGAAAGGTACAAGTAAAATGGAACTGGTAATGGAGATGTGTATGGACAAAATGATGGACAAAATTCTGGGGGAAATGAGAGAGAAATTCTCGATATCCGAAGGAAATCAAACAAAGATTCAAGAGGTAGTTGAAAACTTAGACCAGAAATTAAACGAATTAGGGGTAAGAGTAACGGCTGTGGAAAATTAACTTGGCTCTTTAACCAAAAAAGTGGATACAAATCAAAAGGAAATATGACAGTTAAAAGACAGGGAGAGGGCGATTAAAGACAAACTGGAATCCCTGGAGAATCAGGGAAGAAGAAATACCCTTAGACTGCTGAACATCCCTGAAAACTCGGAGGGGTCGGATATTAAGACGTATGTTATATCCTTATTAGAGGAATTTTTCCCCTGGGCAAAAGATAGTGACTTAGCAGCAGACATTCAGCGAGTCCACAGGGATCCGTTCAGAAAAAGTAAGGAGAGAAAAGCCCCAAGAAAAATGTTGGTGAATTTTAGGTCTTATTCCTTGAAAGAAAAAATTCTAAATGAAGGATTAAAAATCGGAATCATCAATAAGGATAATTGGTCGTTCCGAGTCAGATCGGATATATGCAAAGCTACACAGGACAGGCAATGGGAACTGGGCCAATTTATGCAGGAATTAAAAAGTTTGGGAGCAAATGTTCAGTTGAAATTCCCTGCGGCTTTGCGAATAATGTGGAGAAATAAAATGCATAATCTAAGGGAACCAAAAGAGGTAGAAAACCTTATCGAACAAATAAAAGATCAAATCGAAGTAGAAAAGATTAATAAGGAGTAAGATCTCAGGATATATATCTGTATTACAAAGAAGGGGTTAAGTTCTTAAGAATAAAGAGCGTAAAAAGAAGGGGAAACGCTGATATAACAAATGTTTAAGAAGTAAGATAACTGGTGAAATGGAGTCCGAAGACGGGTGGAAAACCACCTGAAAGAAGAAAAGGGAGGCTTCCTCAGGGTGGGACTCTAGATTCACACTGTACACTAATTATGTACGATATATTTGCACGAGGGTGGGGAGCAAAATAGGGGAAAAAAATCAAAAAATAACCTCAACATTGGTAAATGAAAGGTATTTGATGAGGACCAAATGGTCCTTTCGATTTCATTTTCAAAATAAGATTGTTTTTAATACGGAATGGCAGGAGAAAAGATGGTAAAAATACTCTCATGGAATGTCAATGGACTTAGAACTCCTAAAAGAAGAAGAAGAATATTAGAATATCTGAGAGAAGCTGAGAGTGAGATTATTATTCTCCAAGAAACCCATCTGGTGAAATCAGAATGGTCCCAAATGGTAAAATATTTACGATGGATAGGCTCAAGTATCCATACATCACAAGACTGTAATATAAAAGGGGTAGCAATCATTATTAAAAAATCCCTGAATGCTAAATTGGAGTCTGAAGTAGTGGATAGTACGGGTAGATGGGCAGTGGCTAAAATCAGGATTGAAGGATCTATATTTGCGATCGTAGGATATTATGGCCCAAATATTGATGATTCTGCTCCTCTTAAGAAATTATATTCAGAACTTTTGACATCCTCAGGCCCGATAATTGTAGGAGGAGATTATAATATCATACTAGATCCGAAAGTAGATAGACTGCCTCCTTCTAAACAAATGAACTCACCAAAGATGAGGGAATGGCTGGGAATATACAAAAAAGACTTAAATCTGGATGACATGTGGAAACAAAAAGGAGAGAAAACCTACCCTTTCACTTTTCACAATAAGAAGCTAGGGCATAAATCCAGAATAGACTTCTTCCTAATAAATAATTTGCTTCGGGATAAGGTTAAAAGCATTGAGCACCAACCGGCACATTTATCGGACCATTCAGCAGTCCTATTAAAACTCTTATTACCACAAATTCCAACTCCGACTAGATGGACACTGGACCGGTCGATACTAACGGTGGAAGATATGGTGAATCAACTTTTAACATCCACCATCAATTATTTCACTGATAATGATGTGGGAGCTCCTAAAAGAGTAATATGGGACGCATACAAAGCGGTAATTAGAGGTAATCTACTCAGCTTGGGAGCCTACAAAAATAAGCGAAGAAAGTTAGACATTAAAAAATTAGAAGTAGAAATCAAAGAAATAGAAGTACAGCTAGATGATGGGATATCTTTGGAGTTAAGAGAAAGACTAGGAGAGAAGAATCGCAAGTTAAAAGAGGACCTGACAGATTATCTGGAGAGTATTGTTCAAGAGAAATGGGAGAACAGTAAATTGGCTAACTATGAGTACGGGGAAGGCTGCGGAAAGATGTTAGCATGGAAACTGAAAACGGACCAGACAAGAAATACTATATCAAGTGTACATACCAAAGACCAATCAGCATTATGTGTGGATGATGCCTTAATAAGACAAGAGTTCCTAGATTTTTTTTCAACGATATATAAAGAAGACACAAATTCCACAGAAGAAAACATCAAGAAATATTTAGATGGTATACCTTTGCCAAAATTGACTGAAGAGGAAGTGTTTTTTTTGAATAGCGGGATAACAACAGAGGAAGTGAGAACTGCTATAAATAGTTCAAAAAGGGGGAAAGCTGCTGGTCCCGACGCACTCCCTAACGAATTCTACATAGCTCTAAAAGAGCCGTTAATTGCCCACTTGACAGAGGTCATGAACAAGACCTACATGGATTGTGAAAGGATCCCTGATTCATGGAATGGCACTACAATAAGTCTAATATTAAAACCAGGGAAAAATCCAAAGCTATGTGAGTCTTATAGACCAATATCACTTCTCAATTGTGATTATAAATTGTTTATGAATGTAATAGCAAAAAGGCTATCAAAAGTAATACCGAAACTGATTGATCAGGATCAGAAGGGTTTCATAAAAGGCAGACAAATTCAAGAAATTACACATGAATTATTAGCTACGATTGATGTAGCTATCTCGGAACAATTACCTCTTACAGTCATTACGTACGATGCGGCGAAAGCCTTTGACCGTGTGAATTGGGCCTTTCTAAATAACATCATAGAAAAAAACAATCTAGGGAGTAAGTTCAGCCACATGGTGAAGGAAATCTATATGAGCCCCAGAGCAAAAATAATAGTGAATGGAAATCTGACAAGCAACATTACTATTCAGAGGGGCACGAGGCAAGGTTGCCCCTTGTCCCCATTGCTCTTCAATTTATATATTGAACCACTGGCTTGTGCGATCAGAAACCATAGACAAATAACACCATTTAAATACCGAAATTGGACAAAGAAAGGGGCACTATAAGCAGATGACCTTATGGTGTTCACGGATAATTATAACTCCTCAGAAAAAGCAATTAATGAAATAATGACTAATTTTGGCAAGGTCTCAGGATATTTGATAAATAATAGCAAGACAGAGGCAATGAGTTGGAATAGCAATCCAAAGCCAGCCTTCTCAAAGGATAAAATAAAATACCTAGGGATTACGCTAACCAAAGACCTGGAGAAAATACCACAACTAAATTTAAATATAGTAGTAAAAGAAATGAGAAGACTTTTTAAAACCTGGTCCGGTCTACCATTAAACTTTTTGGGCAAATCAAACGCAGTCAAAATGACAATCATCCCTAAATTTACGTATCTTTTTAATGACATTCCGTTGGAATTTAAAAAAGTAGCTCTTAAAAAAATACAAGGAGAAATATCCAGCTTTATTTGGTTAGAGAAAAGCACAAGAATTGCTTGGAACAAACTTAGGAAAAGAAAAGAACAAGGCGGCATAGCAAGCCCAGATGTGTTTGAATATTATAGAGCTTTTCAGTTTAAAAATTTCTGAACTTTGCTAAGAAAACACTATGTATACCCAAACTTCCTACAACATCTTACAAATGGAGAAGACTATTTTCTCTTCAAATTTGGCCATCCAAAATTTTTTAAGAAAGTAAAACTGAAGATTCTAAATAATACGGTCAAATTGTGGACTCAGATTAGAAACGTAGTGAAGATCCCATATTACAGCAATATGGCCCCAATATGGGACTCACCTGGGACACCGGAGTGTTTAAAAGATGCATTAGCAAGACCATTAAGACAACTAGGATTTGAAAAATGGGGACAACTTCTTTTTGAAAACGCCTTAATATCTTGGGAACATCTACACACAATAACGGAAGGGAAGGTTTCGAAATTTAAATATTATCAATTGAACGGCTGGGCTAATACCATACCAAAAGAAGCAACAAATAAGGGTAACTTTGAAGAAGAAATGGTAAAGGAATCCACAATAAAAAAAGAGGTATCAAAATGGTATTGGGCGCTAATTGAGGCTGGAGATGAAGATTTATCAATATCAGAAAAAATTTGGAGAAAAGAGTTCCCTAACGAAGATATTGACTTGAAAGTGATTTGGAAAAAATCTTTGGAAAAATGTTGGGCGTGTGTGAAATCGGCAGCTTTAAAAAGAAATCATCTGCTCTCAATTCATAGAGCGTACTGGACGCCAAAAAGATTATCGAAGTTTAAAGGTGCACCAGTAAAAGCATGCAGTAAATGTGGTGAAGATAAGACGGATGACATTCATATGTTTCATCGATGTCCGGCCCTCATGTGCTATTGGCAAGAGATTGGTAAGACACTATCGGCGGTATTGGGAACACCAATAACTGTAAGTACGCCTTTAATTATCTTTGGGATCCAAACAGACGTCCTAAGGCTAAGTAAACTTCAAGAAAGCCTAATTTTTGTCTTGATACTATTAGCACGAAGAGAGATCTGTATAAATTGGGTAAAACCAGTAGCACCGACACATGAGGACTGGCTAAATTCTGTTATTAAAGTATGTAGACTAGACAGGAAAGGGAAACGCACTAAAAGATCGCTGTTCTGGGAGATATGGGAAAACTTTACTACCTCTAGTTGATAACCTAGATTTCTTTGTCTTTCTCTTCTTCACTTTCCATGCTCTTTTTCGTTCTTTTCTTTCTCTTTGTTCCTTTTCCTTTCTTTTTTCTTTTTTTTTTTGTTTTTCTTTTTGTTTACCAATGATTAAAGCGGAGACAATAATTCCAGGCAAGATTGGAACTCTGCCGAGTAGCTATATAGCTAGCTCATCTCAGGAACGTTGGAATTATTGTGTAGGATAAAGGTATAATGGAGTACGTTGACTGGTCCCAAATGACAGCTGGGAATCGACAATCATATGGGGCAGTGAAGGCACACAATTTGGAAAGACCGTCAAATCTCTCAAATACCTTTTTATCTACTCTCTCGCAAATATGAGGTAAGAAAAAAAAAAAAGAACTTCCGCCCCATCTCGCTCCTCCCTTTTCCTGCCAAAGTCATCGAGAAGACCGTCAACAGACAGCTTGCCGCCATCCTCGAGATGAACGGATACCTCGACCACTCGCAGTCCGGCTTCCGAGCCAACCACACCACCGAGACCGCCCTCATCGCAGCCACTGACGACATCAGATCCCTGCTCGACAACGGGGAAACAGCGGCCCTCATCCTCCTGGACCTCTCCGCAGCATTCGGCACGGTCTGCCACCGCACCCTAGTGCAGCGCCTCAAGAACATCGGAATCCAAGAGAAGGCACTGGAGTGGATCATCTCGTTATTCACCGGAAGAACCCAAAGGGTCCGCCTCCCCCCGTTCAGATCCGAGGCCACTGAAGTCATCTGCGGCATACCACAAGGATCATCACTCAGCCCCACCCTTTCAGTGTCTACATGAACCCCCTCACAGCCATCGCACGCTAACACAACCTCAACATCATCTCCTACGCCGACAACACCCAGCTGATCCTCTCCCTCACCAATGACCTCGCCACAGCCAGACCCAGCCTACACGAAGGGATGAAAGACGTCGCCGAGTGGATGAAGAACAGCCGCCTGAAACCGAACTCAGACAAGACGGAAGTCCTCATCCTGGGATCATCGCCATCTGCCTGGGACGACTCCTGGTGGCCCCCTGCCCTGGGCACCGCTCCCAAGCCAACGGACCACGCACGCAACCTGGGCTTCATCCTGGACTCCTACCTCTCGATGACCAGACAAGTCAACGCCGTCTCGTCGTCGTGCTTCAACACCCTGCGTATGCTCCGAAAGATCTTCCGGTGGATCCCCACCGAAACCAGGAAGACGGTCACCCAGGCACTCGTCACCAGCCGACTGGACTACGGAAACACCCTTTACGCCAGAACCACAGCCAAACTTCAGAAAAAACTCCAACGCATCCAGAACGCCTCCGCACGACTCATCCTGGACATCCCCCGACACAGCCAGATCTCTGGACACCTGAGAGACCTGCACTGGCTCCCCGTCAGCAAGAGGATCACATTCAGACTCCTCACCCACGCACACAAGGCTCTCTACGACCTGGGCCCCAGGTACCTCAACAACCACCTGACCTTCTACACTCCCACCCGCCAGCTACGATCCACTGCCTCGCACTCGCCGCCGTTCCACGCATCCGCAGAGCCACCACAGGAAGAAGGTCCTTCTCCTACCTGGCAGCCAAGACATGGAACTCCCTCCCCATCCACCTCCGGCTGACCCAGGACCATCTATCCTTCAGGAAGCAACTCAAGACCTGGCTCTTCGAGCAGTAGCAGACCCCCCCCAGCGCCTTGAGACCCCTCTGGGTGAGAGGCGCGCTATACAAATGCTATGATTGATTGATTGATTATTCTCATCATTTTTCGGATCGCTGCAAGAAAGCAGTCATCTGAAATTTGATTGGTAGAAAACATGCTACAGAATGGCAAGAAAAATTCCTAAAAAAAACTCAACATCACAAAGAGCTCAGATACTGAAGGCATGCTAAAACATTTTACAGCAGGCAATTCGAAAATCCAAAAACATAAAAAAATAAGGTTTACTCTAATGCAGGAGTGATGAATCAGGCCAATACAATCAATATAAGAACATGTTAGGCTCTATTTAACAACCTCTGTAGAACAAGAGAACATCTTCATTTCAGCGGGAGAGATTAAAAACCATAATCTCACTCAAATGCAAAAGTCACAAAATGTACTCGATCACGCTACTAAAGCTCTGCAGCATGATTCTGCTTTACCTCAAATGCCTCTCAGCCAATATCCAGAGAAGCCTCTCCATTAGTTTGTCATGAAGTAAACATAATCACCTTCATGGTGCAGAGTCTAGTCAAATAAAAATGCTATATCTTTCACCTAAATCACAAGTCAGGCTTAACTTCCTAAAGGAGGCTGCTATTCACAAAACATACATTTTATTAACATAGACTCAGCCAACACACTTACACTTAATTCATAAAAGGGAAAAGTGAAGAAGAACCAATAGGAAAATAGCGTCAGTGAGCAATAATTCAAAGAAACACTTTGTGAAATCGTTCCACCTGTTTTTAAACTACTGCACAGAAACAGTCTCTGAGAATGGAGGAGGAGCAGCGATGCCATGCAATATTTTACTTATAGAGAAAATTTAGGCACTAGGGTTGAGGCAAGAACAACCTGCACCTGATAACATCTGTGGCTACAAACTTTTGGTGATGGTGCTCATGAAACCAAGGAACACAACCCTGTCTGTTCCTTCATGGGCAAACCCCAAAATACAAAGCAAAAAATATTGGAATCAGCACTCATCAAGGAAATGTTTTAAACAGTCTCTTGTGTCCTCAGTAAATCAAGAAATCAGTCTCATAATAAACAGGTCCGGACTTGAATGGTACTTCTTTTTCAATTTTTTAATATGATGATCCACAACAGATTAAAAATCCAGAATTACATGAAATTTTTCCTTTTAGCCAACGCGTTTCGTCTCATGAATGAGACTTCTTCAGGGCTAAAAATAAAACATAAACTAATTACACACTTACAAATGTATGCAAAAATTATTTACAAAAAAGGTTAAAAACAGACACATCACAAACTATTCAATGACAATTTTTATCAGTCCGAGTTGATTGTAACTTGAAAATACAGTATTTGTTAAAGTTTTAGGTTCAAGAGGCAAAAGAAATGCCATTTTCTTTATAACAATTTGGAAGGCAGACAATTTTTAAATTAATTTAGTGAGCCATGGTAAGCAACAAGGAAAAGGAGTTCATAAAAAGAGAGAAATCAATCACAAAAGTTTACATCTGGTTATTGAAAGATAGCTGGAAAAAGAAAACATCAATGCAAACATACCTCATAGAGCTGTCTTTGTCAATAATAGTGCAAAAAGTGGTAATTCCTTTATCATAGCAGATTATTAGATATTCTGAAGAAACACATAAAATATATTTCATCAATAGTTGTATTTGTTTCTGCATGTTCAATATTGTCATATATACAAATTCCACATTAAAACAGAAGTACAAATTGATAATCAACAAGTCTTTAAAAAATGACAGAAACCCGGTGAAAAATACTTAAAGGGTCAATTATAATACGCATTGTATTGTTTAGATTCTAAATCCCTTACAAACAAATACATCAATAAATAAGATTCTTATCATTAAATCAGATAACACACAAAAAAATGTTTGTTCTAAAAACAGTTTAGATCTCATAATAATAATTGTTGCTTGTAGTCTCAAATAGCTTAATGATAACCTCAAAACGAGGTGCCATATTATCCTATGTGGTCATGATAATTTTAAAAGCTGTGTTGTGCGTTCCTGTTATCTATATAGTTATAAGATACTGTACTGGATTAGTATTCATAAACTAGAAGAATACCTGTCAATCAGATTCTGTGTCTTGTGTCAACTGTAGAGAAGACAGGAAAAATAGGCAACAAAAATAGTTGATTAGCCTATATATTTAATTCTTCAAGGTCAACATGTAAGTCTAATATAATAACAAAACAACAATGCTCAAAAATACCAATTGAGGACGGTTCCAAAACTAGCAATATTGGTGATTGTTTTCCAATTTTGACCAAATATACTCAAAAAGTCAAGAAATATATCGCAACGCAGGACCCAAAGAAGTGACCTAATCATGATGAGCAATTAGTCAGACATCTTGGAGAGTAAACCTCTTGTGTCTGAAGTATAAAAACCTCATTCCAAACAGTGTGTATTGTGCTAATATTAGAACCGGAATCTTAAAAAGGAGCAAGAACACAAATAATGATTTAAAATAAAATATTGGCTGGGAAGAAACAAACATGAAAAGCATCCAAAATAATCTCCCATAAAGCGCAGAGCCTTCGGCCGAACTTACCAAGGAAGGCATGGTAGCCAGGAACGTGACGAGCATCAAAGCTCAGTCAGCACCAGAATGTGGGCTGTAAAACCACCAGCTTTATACTAAAGATAATTGAATAATTGAACGCACCTAATTCAACTTTTGGGTCCGCGTTCGTGAACCCGGAAGTATATCGTTGTTATGGCGACAGTCCAGGCAACCAGATCGGCCATCTTAACATATGCACATAAAAGTGTCTGTATCTCCTAAACATGGTAATATATTTTGTAAAATGCCAACTAGCTGGGAAACTATGTCAGCCATCTTAAACTATGCAAATTCAAGTTGGTAAATATCATAAAACAAGAAATGTATTTAAAATAAAAATGGGCTGAGAAAACAGCTCAATATTATATTAAAGGGGATTAGATAATTAGGACACACCTGATGTTGCGTTCAAATTTGCGCTCGTAAGCCCAGAATATTTTAGG
This sequence comes from Lissotriton helveticus, assembly GCF_964261635.1. Classification (NCBI taxonomy): domain Eukaryota; kingdom Metazoa; phylum Chordata; class Amphibia; order Caudata; family Salamandridae; genus Lissotriton; species Lissotriton helveticus. Next base: position 1,791,010,723 of record NC_136063.1, on the reverse strand, counting down.
TTGCTCGAAAAGTATAAGAAATGGGTTGCGAAAGAATATCCGGCCACAGAGAATTCTATTACTCTATTATTTTATTTATGATCATATCATGGAAAACTCGCACAAATTCAGCTCTTATCTAACGTGATAATCTAATAACTGCCAGAATGATTGTCACAAGATCCCTAATTGAACTCTAGAGTAAGACCATTGGAAAGCCTATGTAGTAGCATTCCAGTTCTAAAGCCATCAAGTCACTTCATCCAAAGTAATCTTAGTATTAGTAATAGTATAGTTATATCCACCGCATTTTGGTGCCGACCGACCTTTGATGCTCGTCACGTTCCTGGCTACCATGCCTTCCTTGGTAAGTTCGGCCGAAGGCTCAGCGCTTTATGGGAGATTATTTTGGATGCTTTTCATGTTTGTGTCTCCCCAGCCAATATTTTATTTTAAATCATTATTTGTGTTCTTGCCCCTTTTTTAAGATTCCGGTTCTAATATTAGCACAATACACACTGTTTGGAATGATATTTTTATACTTCAGACATAAGAGGTTTACACTCCAAGAAGTCTGACTAATTGCTCATCGTGTTTAGGTAACTTCTTTGGGTCCTGCGTTGCGATATATGTCTTGACTTTTTGAGTATATTGGGTCAAAATTGGAAAACAATCACCAATATTGCTAGTTTTGGAACCTTCCTGAATTGGTATTTTTGAGCATTGTTTTTTTGTTATTATATTAGACTTACATGTTGACTTTAAAGAATTAAATATATAGGCTAATCAACTATTTTTGTTGCCTATTTTTCCTGTCTTCTCTACAGTTGACACAAGACACAGAATCTGATTGACAGGTATTCTTCTAGTTTATGAATACTAATCCAGTACAGTATCTTATAAATATATAGATAACAGGAACGCACAAAACAGCTTTTAAAATTATCATAACCACATAGGATAATATGGCACCTCGTTTTGTGGTTATCATTAAGCTATTTGAGACTACAAGCAACAATTAATAAAATGAGATCTAAACTGTTTTTAGAACAACATTTTTTTGGGTGTGTTATCTGATTTAATGATAAGAATCTTATTTATTGATGAATTTGTTGTAATGGATTTGGAATCTAAACAATACAATGCGTATTATAATTGACCCTTTAAGTATTTCTCGCCGGGTTTCTGTCATTTTTGTAAAGACTTGTTGATTATCAATTTGTACTTCTGTTTTAATGTGGAATTTGTATATATGACAATATTGAACATGCAGAAACAAATACAACTATTGATGAAATATATTCTATGTGTTTCTTTAGAATATCTAATAGTCTGCTATGATAAAGGAATTACCACTTTTTGCACTATTATTGACAAAGACAACTCTATGAGGTATGTTTGCATTGATGTTTTCTTTTTCCAGCTATCTTTCAATAACCAGATGCAAACTTTTGTGATTGATTTCTCTCTGTTTATGAACTCCTTTTCCTTGTTGCTTACCATGGCTCACTAAATTAATTTGAAAATTGGCTCCCTTCCAAATTGCTATAAAGAAAACGGCATTTCTTTTGCCTCTTGAACCTAAAACTTTAACAAATACTGTATTTTCAAGTTACAATCAACTCGGACTGATCAAAATTGTCGTTGAATATTTTGTGATGTGTCTGTTTTTAACCTTTTTTGTAAATAATTTTTGCATATATTTGTAAGTGTGTAATTAGTTTATGTTTTATTTTTAGCCCTGGATAAGTCTCATTCATGAGACGAAACGCGTTGACTAAAAGGAAAAAATTGCATGTAATTCTGGATTTTTAATCTGTTGTGGATCATCATATTAAAGAATTAAAAAAGAAGTACCATTCAAGTCCGGACCTGTTTATTATGAGACTGATTTCTTGATTTACTGAGGACACCAGAGACTGTTTAAAACATTTCCTTGATGAGTGCTGATTCCAATTCTTTTTTGCTTAATATTTCACTTATATTCACATAAATGCTAGAAATCTCATACACCTTGCTTCAGTGTATGGCAGAATGATGTACAATAAGCACAAGTAATTTGTTCATTACATCTGTGAAATAATAACCTTCTAATCTACGACCTCCACCTTCATAGCTAAAATCCTCAATATGGGTTTACATCTGCAGACCACAGTCTGGAAATTCTTGCTAATTCGTCACTTCGACGTTTGCGTCATTAACCCTTTTCAAAGCCTGTTACAGACATCAATGAACCAAAGTGTCCTGACATCAAAGATGTAGTTGTCCTGCCATCAGAAATGCGATTGTGGATTCACAGACATGATACAGTCACTCACTAATCAAGTTTTTCTCATACATGATAACTTAACCTAAAAATACAAAAGACCGAAGCTCAAGGTGGTGTTACAATCTAACATAAAATTATGACATTAAAATAACTACCATCACAGGATGAAAGTGATGTATAAGTATTACAGATCCAGATGACTAATAGACAAGTATGAATTCCTATTCCCAAGCATACCCTTATCAAAGGGCAACCCTGATGAGTTCCATCACCCACTTATTCCCAAGCCACCCACTATCCTATCCTCCCACAGCACCTTTCCTCTTTCCAGAACTGTCTTCCTTCACATAAGTGTCAATCCACATCCAAATGGAAACAGGACCACGTCCTGCAGCAGAAATGACATGATTCTTAATTCTTCCTTTTCCTGGCAGTCAACATGGGAATAAAAGCATTGCACTCGAACAATTTGCCCTATCTCACATCCTTTACCTAATCTCACAGAAATACATAAAAACAAATCACCCTGAATGAAGGGAATCAATTAATTCAGCTATTTCATGAACTCTCAGCAGCATATGGCACTATGGGTATGATTTACAAAAGTAACTTGCACGTTTAAATTTACACTTTGAAGTAAGTTTACTACTTTCAGTATTCACAGACTCCGAGTGTAAACTTAATACAAAAATGTTAGTTATATTTCTCTACCCAAGAGTAAAGCAATTGATTCACCTTTGTGTGGGTGGGTGATGTCCTACCCTAAACCTCTGCCTGACTTTCTCTCCTCCACTCTTATGCGTCCCTAATCCCATTGAATTATTTAGTAGTAAGTCTGCTGCTTTTCTCACTCACTCTCCTGTGTCCCTATCACATTTGCTTCTAAAACCCATACTTGCATGTGCAGAGACTCCACAGTTGGGGCGGAGAACTCCTCAGACATGCATAGAGGTAAAAATGTCCAATTTGTAGTTTATTTTCCAGTACTACAAAGCTTACGACAAAGTGCAGTTTGTGAATCAGGCCCTATGTATCAGAAGATCCTACAAAAAATATCTGCAAATATACAAAGAGTGCCTGCCTCTATCTATTTTTAAATAGATGTATTCATTTATCCAGTATGGTAACCAGTGATGCATATTGGATCAGAGGAATCACCATTATGTGTTCCCCTCCACAAATTCTCCTTCTCAATTCTATAATTCAACATTTGCAGTGGCATGTGTGCTAGATCATCATCAGTTTGACATATAAAGATATGTTGATCACACCTAAATCACCATCCAACTGACATTATGGCAGACAGATACACTCACAGAGAATAAGGAAAGGGAATAAGGAAGGGGTTGGTTTAATGGAGAACATGTTTTCTAAACAGAAGGCCTCAAACTGTAACATCTTTTGATGTATCTAGCATTAACCAAGAGCCCAGATTTTGGGGGTGTCAGCAGCAATGAGGAAGCTCAAAACATATAAACTAACCTTTGATTGAACTATTAATCTAATTACATAGGCAACTCTTCACCATGATCAAATCTATCCCCTCTACCCAAATAATAGTATACTTAGTGGAAACAGTAGTAAGGGATTATTAAGGCACTCCAGAAGGCCGTGGGCACTCCTATTCTTTTTCTCAGAAGCACGGAGGACCACTGTAACATCTCCCAAACAGAGATCTTTAAAAAAAACTACTGGTTAAAGTTAGCTGTGAGGAAAGTAAAGCTTGGTCCAGCAAGATAGCCTTTCCCTAGACGAGCTCTGGGTGTTGGCTTCCAATTCATGCAGAAACACTATCCATGTAGGGTCATTATTATTCTATTCTTCGTGGCTTGCTAAAATACCTGATTCTGCTTTACACGTTGTCCCCATTAGGGGCAGAAATGCAATGGCCTATTGAGGACCTGGTTTGAATCTTCCCACTGTAACTGAGGACATACATCTTCAACCTGTCCCACTCCAGTAGGACCAAAAGACCCATGATGCAATGCCCTTCTAGTACACAGATATAGCCAGGTGATATGAGTGTTGCAGGAGCTTGCCATGTTGCCTACTCATAGCCAGTGGTGAGTATAGCACTCGCTCAACACTTGATCAATGTTTTCTGGAGCACCATATTTACCATTACTGATACACTGTATCTTAGCTCATCTTGCATGCAACACACACCATGACATTCATATATTGCTCCCGCTGGACAACCGGTGTGTGGAGATCTTTACCCAACAACCCTGGTGTTTTACCACACACGAGGGACTGTATTTCTCTCCTAGACTTCTGTTTACAGTCCCTGGTGGGAGTGAAGAACAATCACCACCTGATTCTGTTTTCCTCTACATCTATATGGCACCTACTCGTTTATGAAGGAATTTCAGGTGTCGCCATGAAGCTATAACATCTGGCAAGCAGTCAACACCTCAGACCATGGTGACAACCCACACAGCTAAAAAATGCTCATGCTTGAACTTTTAAAAGTAGGCTCCATCATTAGGAACATGAACCCCAATTCATCAGACATATCAGAGTAGGTAAGATCCATGTGCAGAGACCTGCCATTTTTACAGAGTGTGAACATTGTTTTTTAATCTAAATTTGGATACTTTTAATGTTGTTTTAAAATTCTGTCCCTACCTCCTGTCACTTATTCAAACTCTCTGGTCTGCCGCGGTGTGTCCCGAGATTGACAGTCTAGCCTTACAGACATTTTCAGGCCAATTACTATAAAATAGGATAGAAGCCTGGGCGTACAAAGGATGCCTGCAGCGGGCACACTGCCAAAGGCAAGCCCATCTGTGGCTGTCCACACTCAGACCGCACTTAGCACTAGCCACGCTGCTGGTTTTGAACCAGCTATCTCTCTTTCAAAGCCAAAAGTTCAGTACACAAGGAACTCTTTAATGGAATTTAATTGGTCACGCAAGATATGCCCTGGTCCATGTTTTGATCCATGGAGAGCTCAGGGCACTTCACAATGCTCTAACTGTGACATTACTTCTCAGTGCCTTCCATTACCTACTACAATATCTATTACCACAACAGCTCCATCTAATGGGGAATCGGAACTGTTAATAACATGTGTACTTATCAATGCAATGTCCTCAGTTAAAAATGCCATCGCATTCTGAGAGTTTCTAGAACTCAATCAATTTGACATTGCTATTATTACTGAAACCTCTGCAGATGCCTCCTCAGTCCCATATCTACTCTTTGCCATACCGGCAGGTTTCAAAACTCATAGAGCAGGAAGAAAAGGCGGTGGTATAACCTTGATTCCTAAAACAATTCTTAAATTCTGCATTAAAGTGAACTTGGATAATCCAGAGTGTGAAGCCTTTGACTTTAAAATCAAACTATATAAACAATATTCTTTCAATTGCATTTTGATTTATCATCCACCAAGATCTAGGCCCTCCTTTATAGACAATCTAGGGCTTCTCTCAAAGTTGAACACTCCGATTTCTCTGTGCTAGGCGATTTTAACTTATGTCTGGAAAAGGTAAAGAAAGTATTTATTGATCAAATGATCAGCGCAGGGCTATGTCAACTTGTCAAGGGTTCGACTCATATTGCTGGACCTTGTCCAGATGGGATTTTTTCAGATAACCCCCATCTAAGATGGACTGGATCATTGCCCATAATTTGGTCTGATCACAAGGCAGTCGTTTTTTAAATATGACTGCCTCGCAAAAGGCGCTCTTAGGTCCACAGGGATCTCTTCTCAGTCACACCTTGAATAAACTAGAGGCAAAAGTATTACATCCTCAACTTTACAACTTTTGCCCACCGATTCTGATTGAGTGGCAGCTAAATACCATTGTTGGCTGGATTCAGCCATGACACAATTAGCCCCTCCTAAATATAGTCGATGTTCTAGGTGATTTCCATCTTAACCATGGTTTAATGACATATTTAGAGCTCAGAAAAATGTAAGTCGCAAATTAGAGAGGAAATGGAGACTAAAAGATAACTCATCTACTCACAGGAAACATAAATCATTCCTTCAAACTTATAAGAAACTCATCCTCAGGGAAAAGGTGTCCTCATTTACAAAAAAATTAATAGAGGCAAACAGATTCCCAAAAGCTCTATTCACCACGGTAAAGAATCTGTCTAAGCTGCCAGCAACATCAGACATTAACATCAGTCAGGAGTTCTGCAACTAAATAGCTGAATCCTTTCACTACAATGTCAAGTTGGTTTTTATTCCTTTGTGCTTCAGGACAATTACCTAGCTCAGATCTCTGTTCAAGAGTCGCCAGAATTAGCTATTCCAACCCTTTCATCCTGTACTGCCTTAACCACGGAACAGACCATCAAAATTATGGGTGTATTCAAATCAGGTTCTCCCTTAGATCCCTGCCCTCCAAGAACTTTGCACATCTCCAGAATTTATAGCTATGCGCTCACAGCAATTTTTAACACTGCGTTACCTCAGAGTGCTTCCCAATGGAGTGTGCTTCCCAATGGAGTGGAATAAAGCCTCTATACTTCTGTTAATAACCCGTTCCGTGCTCCCGTCGGCCACTACCTTGCGGGCCGACGGAGCCGTGCCCACTCAGTAGAACACCCGCACCGCTGCAGAAAAACCGCTGCGGTTAAGGCGTTAAAGAAATCAAACCTGGATGCTAAGGAGACTCTCAACTTTAGTCCTATATCAAGATTTTCCTTTCCGGCAAAGGTGATCAAGAAGGCTATTAATGTCAATCTGTCCTCTTTTATGAACAACAATGCTATTCTGGATCCTTCCCAATTTGGATTTTGTGCTTATCACAGCACGGAGCTGGCCCTCATTACAGCTACTGAGGAGCTGAGGCGGACTTTAGATGGCGGGTGGAGCGCCAACCTAGTCCTGTTGCATTTATCAGATGCTTTTGATATGGTTAATCATGAGCTGCTGCTGGACCGTCTAGTCTCCATTGGGATCAGGGAAAAGTTGCTCTCCCTGTTGGGCTCCTTCCTGGCTAACCGGAGGTTGCGTTGGGAAACTATGTCTCAACATTCTTCTCGCTACCATGTGGAGTTCCTCAGGGATCCATCCTAAACCCAAAGCTTTTTAATCTTCATGTTACACCTCTAGCCAGATTAATAAAAAGCTATGATTTGTACTTGTATCATATGCAGACGATACACAGATTATTGTCTCTGTGAGTTATCCATCTGGACCCACAGCCATCAGCTTTCATGATTGCATGAGCCATGTAGCTAATTGGATGACAGACAACTGTCTGAAGTTGAACTCATCCAAAATCAAGGTATTAGTGTTAAGGAACAATCCCTCATTCTAGACTGATAGCTGGTGGCTGATTAAAGTTGATCCTCTACCTAAACCAGTTCCTAAAGCCAAACATTTAGGATTCATCTTTGATTCTAAGTTTTCCTTCAAGGCACACATCAATTTGATCACCTCAGCTTGTTGTTTTATCCACAAAATGTTAAGGAATAGTCTACCCTCAATACAAATGAATTTAAGGAAAACAGTTGTCTCTGTGTTGATATCATCAAGATTGCTCTATTGCAATGCTCTTTTGACCGGTGCTTCCAAGCGCAGAATTCAAAAGCTGCAGACTGATCAAAATGTAGCAGTAAAAGTACTTTTAGGAATTTCCAAATTCGATTCCATATCCACAGCTTTACTCCATGTGCACTGGCTGCCGGAAGTAAAACAGATCCAGTGTAAGTCACTTTGCATTGCCTTTAAATCACTTAACAGCTTGGGGCCAATGCAGTTGGGGAATTTCCTTAAGCCACATACTCCAGCAATATCTCTTAGGTTAACCGATCTCAGAAATCTAACGGTTCCTAGAGTCAGGAGGGTTAGGTGGAGCAACAGGAGCTTCACCACAAGAACAACTAAACTGTGGAACTCTCTACCAACCTCGCTTAAAAAAGAATCCAACCTGTTAAAATTCAGAAAGGGCCTAAAAACGTGGCTTTTTAAGGCAGAAACTTTGGGTACGACTTTTCTTACTTGTCCAGTCTGATAGGTATGTGATTAGGACAGCGCTTAGACAACCTTGATCATCCTCACTACACCTCAATACAACTGATAAAAGACGTAAAGAAGTGGTATCAAAATTGACCACTTTCCAGACTGGAAACCGGACCTACGGACGATGAAGTGTAAGATTATAGACTTGGAAGACTGCGCTTGCTAAGATAATGTGAGATTTTACTGTATACCAGAGTGATTGAAGGGTGAGGGTATGTTCAGGCTTATCAAGAATGCCATATCCAAGAAATCTAGAAATGGAATTAATAAAGCTACTGGATTTCCACAGGGCGCATCAGATCAGAAAAAGATGTTCCTTTAACTTAACCAGCCTTCAATCCTATTTAACCAACATGCACATGTGGTACTGCAGCTGGTGAAGGAAAGAAGTGTCTATACTTGCTGGATGGCCATCCTGCCCATGTCTCACCCGACTAATCCTTCAGAAGACTCTCCCTCATGCTCTGCTAATGCTTTAAAAAATGGATGACTACATTTGGAAAATTAAAACCTGCAACAATGATTATTATCCTCAATGGCAAAATATAGGAATATATTGACCCAGAGGACCAGAAAAGTTCTTGGACTCCATGGCTGCAATTTTAACGAACATCATACCCCTCCCATGTGTGATACAATTCAAACCATGCCCCTCGCTTACCCTAGGACCATTGGAAGTATTCAAAGCAGCCTGACATGATGACAGGTAAGGTTGATGATCAGATTAAGCAAGCCAGCACTGTAATGTAGTGGCATTGGCCAAAGACAGAGACAAATCCAGAAGCTCAAAAGAACAGCAGCAGCACTGCAACAGACTCGCCCTCATGACTTTGTTGGGAAATTAGTAGTCTTACCTGCCTTGACCTATTCTCAGCGACTACATTTACATCAGCTAGATTATACATCTTTGACTCTTCAGATTGTAGATGTTAGCTGAAGCCAAATAAGGGACCCCACTAACACAGGTGGGAAATGTACTGTTTATATACCTACCATCTTACTCCTGGAGACATTTTTGCCACTGTATATGTATGTATATTACCATCGTAATATAATATCCAGCTGCGGAGCTGGATGTTATCGAGCTGCAATGCGGAGCATTAAAGAGGGATTTAGACTGGTCACTGCTGGCGGTGGCCCATCTGAGGGCTTGAAAAAGTGGCAGACATTAGTGCCACCATATGACACGAAATCAACCTGGACTGCGGTTCCCACAATTCCCCCTGTCATTCGACAGGCCCATCCAGGGGCGTGGCATCAACATTGTTAAAACGGGCCCAGGTGCACGCAATCAGCCAAGCGAATGCCTCTGAAGAAGAAAGAAGAAACGCGTCAGGCTCACCGCGCAACTGACTGTCTGATTGAAACTGCTAGCAACTGACCGGTTGTACCCTACAATAAAGGCTTGCCACCTACCTTCAGTGTTCGTGTGCTGTTCAAGCAAGGGCAAGTTGGAGCGTTGATATATATATACATATATATATATATATATATATATATATATTACCTACTGGCGGTCGCCAGTAGGTATATATAGTTAGGATTTTTTCTCTATGGGATTTTTGAAAATTCTATGTCTAATAACTTTGGCGTTTGTGGACGGAATTGGCTGAAATTTTCTGGAAAATGGAACATTTTGTTTCTGAGCAGCCCCTGGAAATTTGGGGGGGGGTTCGTCAAGGGGGGGCCGAGAAAAAAGGGGGGTCCCAAAACGTGTTTTTAACATTGAGTTTTCCATAGGGCGGTTGGCCTCACTTTTAGCCCGAACGGCTGAATGGATTTCCACGAAACTTGGCAAAATTGTAGGGACTGGTAGCCCGATGTGCCTTTGCTAGGTCTCAATATATGTGCTTCAGTGGATTTTGAGAAATTAACGTTCAAAAAAAGATATATATCTGTAACAGCGAACCGGGCAGCGCTCCGGTTCGCGGACTTTACGCGTAACGGAACTTCGCGTAGCGAAGCTGATTGGCTCTCCGGTGTCTGTCAACATTCTAAACAGTCCGGAGCGGCCGCCATCTTGTCTCTCGGTAGGATTGAGAGACAAGAGGAGGCCAAAACAAAGGGGGAAATGACCATAAGGGGGCATAGTAGATCCTCCCTGACCCCCTAGGTTTAATGTGGAGGCTTTAAAAGGGCCCCACGGGGCAAAAAAAGAAAAAAAAATGTTTTTGTTTTTTTGCGTGGGTAGCGCCCGGTTCGCGAACCGGGAAGCGTTCTGGGCAGCGTACTATAAGGAAAAAAGAATGATAGACTTTTCAAATACTGTATGTTAATTGATTGTTGGTTTTGTTGATTATTTTTTACTTTTTTTATTTTTTTAAAAATTATTTATTAATGTAATTGTGTTTCAAAATTTAATAACATTTCTAACATTTCACTAGTTTATGAATTACATATAAAAATGATTAAAGACTCAAATAATTTTTTAATATTACATATAATTTTATTTTTCGGATTGTTTTTCAAAATTTAATAGAATGTCTAACATTTGACTGTCAGATATGTCCTCTTGTTGAGTGAACATAACTTCCCACATTTGACCGTCATCATAATGAAGTAAATGATCCACAGATTCTACACATTGAACTAATTCATGGTCCCGTGATTCATCCATGAAATCTGAGTCATCATTATCCTCAATATCTTTTTCTGTGTTGTTCTCCAGAACAATTTCGAAGGAAATATTCTGCTCACCTTCCATTTTATTGCTGTAAATTGCATAAAAAATAATTATATCAGTAGAGATAGGGCACTGTTGGGTTTAAGTTCAGACAGGTACTTGTGAGTTTATAACAGAGAAGTAATCTATGGGCACTGTATGGTTTCAGGCGTGAAGTAGTACTATTAAAAAGTGCCTGTGAAGAAGCCTAAGTAAATTCATAATTATACCACAGAAACCTAAATCAATCCATAATTATAATAAAGAAGCCTTTCTCAATGTCTAACTCTTACAGAGGGATAGTATATAACTATCTGAAAATGTTTTCAAATTTATAAAATAATATCTCACCTTCTAAAAACAAGTTTAAGTTGTGAGTGAAAATGATCTTGCAATGTAGTTCAGGAAGTAGTAGTCAAAATGGCTGTGTTTCTCTCTCTTCCTTTATATATATTCAGGTACATAACCAATCAAATGTCAGGTAAAAAAAGTAGAAAATGAAAGTAACATTTTAATTGGTTGTCAATTCCAACACTTCAGATGTGTTTTGTGAAGTAATTTACCTCAGGGTATTTAGAGAGATGTACAGGCTAAATGGTTAAATGGAATTTCAATCAAATTTGTGAAAATGGTAGGGATTGGTATGTACTATGAGCTAATCTATATTTGGTGAAAGTGTCTCCAGTCGCTTTTCTGTAAACTACTTTCCCACCTTTTTTGATGGTGCGCTTCCCAGGGAGCGACCCGGTACGCGAACTGGCGAGCGCCCCGGTACGCGAATCTTAAGCGTTACGGGAGTCCACCATTTTGTGTTTCGGTCGACTTAAGATACAAGATGGAGGGCAAATAATGTTCAGAATGGGTAGAAGGGGGCACGGTAGACTTATCTTGACCCCCTAGGTTTTCTGAGGGTGGCTGAGGAGGCTTATATGTGCGAAAAAAAACATTTTTTTAAAAAATTTCGCGAGGTTAGCTTCCGGTTCGCGTACCGGGTAGCGCCCCGGGGAGCGTACTTTGTTGAAAATTAGTGAAAAAAGTTAGAGTAAAATAATAATTGTGAGTGATCAGATGTAGGGTAGCTCTGAGAAGAGCTTTTGGGTTTATGGTACATTTAGGTACTTATAAGTAGGTACCAATGCACAGTCTTAAATTCAGAATGAAAATTCTGTTGCCCTCATCTGAGAAGTGAACTCCATCTCCTCTGTAGATATCTTGCATGTAGTAACGCAAGTTATTGTTGTACAGGGAGCCCATTCCATGGTCTCTCATGTAAGCTGAAACAGATTTGTTTACATGCTTCCTCGACTTCTCAATTTGTGGACAAAATTGGTTTGACCACCTCCATTTCTGTCTTTGGCATATATTTGAATATACCAAGGCAGTTTGAGGAAAAAGTGCCATTAATTGCTCAAAGGTGTCCTTTAAAAGCATTTCCAGACCTACCCCAGTCAAAGTGCCCAAATCATTACCTCCACAGTGCACAATTAACAGGTCAGGTTTTGGCAAATGCATAAAGGTTTTCACCAATGGTATCAATTGGTGACATTTTAATCCTCTGTGGCCAAACCACTTAATTTCCACATCTTGTAAATTGAGGTTAGGTAAATTCCTGTTCTCAGCATACCTCTGAGCCCAATAGATGTAACTATGTCCAACAATCCAGACAGAAAACATGGTGAGAGAAGGTTCTCCTGCAGTCAGATGAAGTGTGGCAATGAAATGGCAGTTGAAAAAATAAGAGTTTAAAATGAAAAAAACTGTGGAGTTTCTGTGTTAATGAAGCAGTAACAGTGATTGGTGGATTTTAATTGCTGAAAACAGAAAGTTAGGGTGCATGGATGAGTTCTTTGAAAGATGTATTTTGAGTGGTCAAGAAAAAATCATTAAATGAAAGAATGCACTGGATATGAGGTGCACTGAGAGTTCAGAGTTCAATTGCAACATTGTTGTGTGAACTTGCAAACACCAGAGGCCTTCAAGGAGGTGGTTGCTATGCAAAAAAGGCAGAAAGGGCAGAGGGGGGAAGGGTTTTGATTTGAAAAAAAGTGAGGGAAGAGTTTTGATTGGGTGACATGAGAGATATGTGTGACGAATTACAGCATTTCTGTGCTTTTGATAGCTGCAGACTCTGGAGTGCATACCTTTTGCTCTGCTGAAGACAAATTGGTGTGTTTCTGAGACTGTTTTGAAACTCAAAGTATTTGCTAAGGTGAGAAAAGATTTCTTTAATTTAGATAGAGAATAGTGTGCTTTAAGGAGAAAATTATGAAGAAAGTTGTGTTTTTCAAATGTTGCTTTGTCTCAAGTGTTTTACAAATAGATTTTGTTTCTTTTTAGAAATTGTAATTGGAGAAAATGTGAAGTATTAGTACTGACAGGGTTTTTTTGTGCATAGGAGCTGTGGAGTGTTTTCAAATTATGACTTGAAAATCGTTTTTGAGGAAAAGGAATGGTTATAATATTTATGACAAGGACATAATGGTGTATGCTTCTTTATAAGGCAATTGAGTGTCTCTGATGTTATTTTTCCCATTTTAATGTAAGACCTTTCCCTGTGGAGCAAATTGCTTGTAAATATGCTCCCACCTGTGCATGGCAAATTTAGATTTTGAATGTTTGCGTTACATAGCCATGTTAAAAGTGACACAAACATGCTGCAAAGGCAATCAAAAAACGCTTTTATGTGTCTTAAGGACATTTTAAGTCATTTCCCCATGTGCAGTGTTTTCAAATTATGATTTGAAAATCGTTTTTGGGGAAAAGGAATGGTTTTAATATTTATGACAAGGACATAATGGTGTATGCTTCTTTATAAGGCAATTGAGTGTCTCTGATGTTATTTTTCCCATTTTAATGTAAGACCTTTCCCTGTGGAGCAAATTCCTTGTAAATATGCTCCCACCTGTGCATGGCAAATTTAGATTTTGAATGTTTGTGTTACATAGCCATGTTAAAAGTGACCCAACCATGCTGGAAAGGCAATCAAAAAACGCTTTCATGTGTCTTAAGGACATTTTAAGTCATTTCCCCATGTGCAGTGTTTTCAAATTATGATTTGAAATCGTTTTTGGGGAAAAGGAATGGTTTTTAAATTTATGACAAGGACATAATGGTGTATGCTTCTTTATAAGGCATTTCAGTGTCTCTGATGTTATTTTTCCCATATTACATTAAAAGACCTTTCCCCGTGGAGCACATTCCTTGTAAATATGGTCCCACCTGTGCATGGTAAATTTAGATTTTGACTGTTTGAGTTACATAGCCATGTTAAAAGTGACCCAAAAAAGTTGCAAAGGCTTTAAAAAAACCCTTTCATGTGTCTTAAGGACATTTTAAGTCATTTCCCCGTGGGCAGTGTTTTCAAATTATGACTTGAAAATCGTTTTTGAGGTAAAGGAATGTTGTTAAAATTTATGTGTGGCATATGCCCCCAAATTTCTTTTTCAGGGGTGCAGCAGGGTGTTCTTGAGACACCCCTGCACCTTTGGAAAAATTGCTAATTTGCGATGAGCTAATTGCTAATCGCAAATTGCACCTTCATTCCTATGGGCCTCCTGGCCCATGGAAATGAATGGGTAATTTGCAATTAGCAATTTGCTCATCGCAAATTCGGAATGGTAAAGAATCGCTATTTATTCCTTAAAATTCGCTATTTAGGAAATGCAAAATAGTATGATGATACATATGGCGGTTCATCTCTAACAAGATAAGAAGCTTAGGGATACATTTATGATGACTGGCGCAATGAAGTGGACATCACTTACTTCATTGGTAGACCTTTACATGTATTATCTCCTCTGTATTCTTCATGAAGCGTAACTTTCATCTGCAATCCTGAGTAGGCCTCACCTTAAACAAACCTCTGGATAGGCCACACCTTATCGTCATCCTGAATTAATCATTTAAAATGCTAGGGACAGATTTATGATAGGTGTATGCCTCTTTTGCGCCACTGTGCGTCACTTTTGTGATGCAGCGGCGGTGCAAAAGATTTGCTATGAGGCGACAAAATTACAAATTGATGCATTTAGGCAGATGTGTCATGGTGTAAAAAACACCGTGCCACATGAAACTGATGCAGCAGTGATGCAAAAGATGCACCATGTTGCAAGACAGGCCTCACTTGGGGCCATATGTATCAAGCTAATTAGCATTTGCAAAGGCCGAAATTCTGTGAATTTCGGCTTTTGCGAATGCTAATTAGACAAATGGTATGTATCAAACAAGTTTGATGCAAAATAAGGAATAGCAAAATTTGCTATTCCTTATTTTGCGATTGCACTGAAGGATTTGCAAATTTTGTGATTTCTTAAATGCAATGTATCAAACAAAAAATATGCAAAAAATGCCATTAAGGATTTGCAAATTACCACCAACTTCTAGTTGCTGGTAATTTGCGAATTCTTTTCAAAAAGCTTTTTTTCCAAAAAACAAAAGGTGCCATATGACGCCCATACATGCCCTTAGGGCATGTATGTGCGCCATATGCCCCCAAATTTCTTTTTCAGGGGGTGCAGCAGGGTGTTCTTGAGACACCCCTGCACCCTTGGAAAAATTCCTAATTTGCGATGAGCTAATTGCTAATGGCAAATTGCACCTTCATTCCTATGGGCCTCCTGGCCCATGGAAATGAATGAGTAATTTGCAATTAGCAAGTTGCTCATTGCAAATTAGGAATGGTAAAGAATCGCTATTTATTCCTTAAAATTCGCTATTTAGGAAATGCAAAATAGTTTGATGATACATATGGCAGTTCATCTCTAACAACATAAGAAGCATAGGGATAGATTTATGATGACTGACACAATGAAGTGGACATAACTTACTTCATTGGTAGGCCTTTACATGTATTATCTCCTCTGTATTCTTCATCAAGCGTAACTTTGATCTGCAATCCTGAGTAGGCCTCACCTTAAACAAACCTCTGGATAGGCCACACCTTATCGTCATCCTGAATTAATCATTTAAAATGCTAGGGACAGATTTATGATAGGTGTATGCCTCTTTTGCGACACTGTGCGTCACTTTTCTGATGCAGCGGTGGTGCAAAAGATTTCCTATGAGGCGACAAAATTACAAATTGATGCATTTAGGCAGATGTGTCATGGTGTAAAAGAAACGTCCCACATGAAACCGATGCAGCAGTGATGCAAAAGATGCACCATGTTGCAAGACAGGCCTCACTTGGGGCTATATGTATCAAGCTAATTAGCATTCGCAAAGGCCTAAATTCTGCGAATTTCAGCCTTTGCGAATGCTAATTAGACAAATGGTATGTATCAAACAAGTTTGATGCAAAATAAGGAATAGCAAAATTTGCTATTCCTTATTTTGCGATTGCACTTAAGGATTTGCAAATTTTGCGATTCCTTAAATGCAATGTATCAAACAAAAAATATGCAAAAAATGCCATTAAGGATTTGCAAATTACCACCAACTTCTAGTTGGTGGTAATTTGCGAATTCTTTTCAAAAAGCTTTTTTTCCAAAAAACAAAAGGTGCCATATGATGCCCATACATGCCCTTAGGGCATGTATGTGCGCCATATGCCCCCAAATTTCTTTTTCAGGGGTGCAGCAGGGTGTTCTTGAGACACCCCTGCACCTTTGGAAAAATTCCTAATTTGTGATGAGCTAATTGCTAATCGCAAATTGCACCTTCATTCCTATGGGCCTCCTGGCCCATGGAAATGAATGGGTAATTTGCAATTAGCAATTTGCTCATCGCAAATTAGGAATGGTAAAGAATCGCTATTTATTCCTTAAAATTCGCTATTTAGGAAATGCAAAATAGTTTGATGATACATATGGCGGTTTATCTCTAACAAGATAAGAAGCTTAGGGATAGATTTATGATGACTGGCGCATCACCAGGGATGTGCCAGTCATCCTGTGCCGCTGTTCCGCCACCCATGGTGTGCTGCATTTACAATGCGGCGCAGCATGGGGCAAAAATGGCACAGATGCGTGACGCATCTGTGCCGTTAAGGTGGCGCATTGCTGGAGTTGTATTGCAAGTGCGATGCAGCTCCAGCAACGCTCAGGGGTGCCCCATCTCCACAATGTTGCGTCAAGACATATGCCTGCTTCAAGCAGGCGCAGGGTTTTGACGCAGCTTTCTCCTATCTGATTGTAAATGCGGCACACCATGGGTGGCAGTGCAGCGGTGCACGTTAACTGGTGCATGCCTGGGGATGTGCCAGTTAACATAAATCTGCCCCTTTACATTTAAGTATGTGCAGGGGACACAGAGTCGGTGAGGCTTATCCAAGGTTAAGAAGAGATGAGTCCTGTTCAGTGAAAAATTAGACATAGGCTTCACCTGCTCAGCATCGCTGGACATGGCTAAATAATAGCTGCAAAATGTTACTCTTGTTAAACAATTTTACTATTATAATCTCTGAGATTTGTCTCTTACTCTGCAACATCTCATTGTTGTTATCTTTCTTTAAAGATAAAGACAACATCAACATGAGTGACAATCAGCAATCAGTTGATTTCGACCTCATCATTGAACTCGTAATTGAAACATCAGTGGATGTTGATCCCTTGGATGATTTAAATCCTGAGGATGAAGAAGAACGTGATGAGGATGCAGATTTGTCAGAATTATATGACATAGGATGGGAAGCTGACGTGCTTGAGCCTATGGAACTATAAACATTTATTTAAAAAATTTATAATAAATAAAAAGTAAAAATGTAAACCGTTTAATTTAAAAATAAAGACACCTTCAAAAACAGGTTATGTGTAGTGTCTTCAATAAAATATTAAAATATGCTCATAAAATTAGATCAGATTCACATATAAAATAGCACAGGTAAAATGAATATAAATTCCATTTCTTTTCTGCTATTTCTGTATTCTAAATTTGCCAAGGACTAAAAAATCTTCTATGTAAAAAAGTCAAGTAGTGTTTTAAGTTTTTGATTACTGTTATTGATTTACTGTTGGGTAATAGTGGTTAATAACATTTTTTAATATATTTTACCACAGATTCAACTGCAGATCATTTCAAGATTTCACCATGCCAACCAAAGAAAGACTGAGAAAGGCTGCAAAACGTCAAAGACAGCAGGTCAATGAAAAAAAGCAGCAGTCCTCTAACAAAAAGATTTGTCAAGTCACCAAGAAAGCACCGGGTAAGAGTACAAAAACATTCATAAGAAATATCTGTAGTAAAAAAAATATTACTACAGAAAATGTTTCAGTCCAGAAAAAGAGAAGCAATTCAAACGGAAAGGAAAGGCCAATGAAAAATGTTACTGCTAGAGCAAGAGATAACTCTGTGCATGATAGTAGAAGGAAACAACAGTTTAGGGACATTCGTAAACGAATGTTCCGCAACAGGATAATTGGCAATTTGTTAAAAAATATTAAGAAAGGTCAACAGAAAGTGGTTTTTTATAAGAGAAAAAAAAAAGTTGAGAAAGTTATTGATCAGGCATTTGAAATTAAACGTAAGTTATTTATTTTGATAATCAATAGAATTAGGAAGCTAAACAAGGCAATTTATGATTTCAAAAGAAATAGTAGATGGAAGAGTATAGTTAATCGTAGTAATTTTTGTGAAGTTTTTTCTGGAGAATGGATGCATAGTTCAAGCTGTGAGGCATTTTTTAATGAGGAGAGTTATTTCCAGGATAATGATTTGGTGCATGCAGTTGACACCAGTGGTCGAGCTTATGAAGTGAAAGATGGTTGTCCAGTTGAAAAAGAAAAACTTGTGACAACAGAGGCAGAAGAGGTGTTAGGTAATGAGGTTTTAGGAAGACATCCTAAGGGTCCTGTGTACACCTGGAAGTGTAGCAGTATTTGCAGTGTGCGACAGGATTCCATCAATTTGCTTTGTGATTTTGTACGGTCATTTAATAAGAAAAGTTTGAAGCAGAAAATGAAGTTGTTGCAAGAATTAGATCCTTGCAGAGTGAGAGAAGTGACAGGTTTGCATGGTCATTCACTGGCTTGTCTTTCCAGGAGAGTATGCCAGAGTGTTTTTCCTCATTTCAGGATGCTAGCAGTGCATCATAATAAAGTGAGGAAATTAGTTAGAATGTTGTATTATGCTAAGAGTCCAGCAATTATGCTTAAACAATTATGCGCTGCTCTTTTGCATGGTTCTGAAATAGATGTGAAGAATATATGTGAAGAAATTGAGTTTTGTTACTTTGGAAGTAAAGAGGAGAATGTTGAAATTGACCAAGAAGAAGCAGGTAATGTGGAAGATAGTGTACAGGTTTCCAGTACAGATAATTTCCAGAGGGAAATTGCGACATTTCAGGTCAAATCAAGTGAGAGGCCAAATTTCACTTGTGTGTGTTGTCGACGCACTTATTATAAGAATCAGACTAAGTTAGTGGATTTATATGCAAAAAGTGAAAGGGAAAATAATAGTGAATGGAAGGATTTCGCAACATACTTGATGGCAGAAAATTGTTTTGATTTGGGACTGGATCAACGTGTGTGTACTTATTGTTGTAATAAATTAAATCAAAACCAGATGCCTGCTAGAGCAGTTCTTAATAATCTGGAATTGGTTGAGATTCCTTCTGAATTGAAGGATTTAAATACTTATGAATCTATTTTGATTCAAAGTATCCATCCCTTTCAGGCTATTGTAAGAATGGAGCCAAAGACAGGGAAATTGCCTCCATCAGATTTACAGAGAGGATTAAAGGGAAGAGTTGTTTATTTGCCTCTAGATTTGAAGAAAAACATTAACACAATTGGAGTAGAAAAAGTGGAAGAGGAACCTCTGGTTATCTTAGTTAATGGGGTTCCGACAAAGAATAAGAAAATATGGCAAGATTTAGTGGATGTTAGGAAAGTTAAAAAGGCAACATTGTATTTGAAAAAAAATAATAAATACTATAAGAATGTATATGTTGCAGAAGAGGAAGTAAGTGAGGAAGAGGATAGTGATTTGTGTGCTGGTCAAATTGAGAAAGTAGAACCCTCTACTAGTGAAGAAATATATGAACATTATAGTGTTCATCCTTTGCATTCCAAGGAAGTCATGGGGAATGCTATTGAGTTGTTTCAAATGAAACAAGCCAAAGGGAGTCCCATTAGTGTTTGGGAGGAAAGTTTGGAAGCTCGGTGTTTCCCACAGCTTTTTCCAACAGGTCAGGGAGGAAGATATGATGAGCGACCTCATCAAATTCCTGCTTCTGAATACCGGACTTTGCGATTGTATGCAGGAGATGCTAGGTTTCGACAATGCATTCCTTATTTGTTTCATCTCCTGTTTGAAAGCGATCTGTCTGGACTGTCATATGCAGTGAACCACATCTTGAAAAGTGGTATACACATGCAAAACATCTCGGCAAGTGACTTTATGGATAAAGTCAATGTCCAAGACAGTATTTTGGATTCTCACCTGATTAATCTCATGGCGTGTCAGCGTGGTACTAATAAGTACTGGTACCGTCGTCATGGTGATTTAAAATGTATGCTGAGGAACTTAGGAACTCCCACATGGTTCCTCACTCTGAGCTGTGCTGAGTATGGCTGGGAAGACTTACTTGAATTTCTACGAGAGGCAAATGCTAACGTAGAAAACATCGAATTCAAGACACCCGGAGAACTGTGCTCTTTGGATCCAGTCAATGTATGTAGGTACTTCAATCATAGATTTGAAGCTATGATGTCTTTCATCATGAATAAGAAGAATCCACCTCTTGGAGAGGTGTTGGATTTCTTCTGGAGAAAGGAGTACCAAGCAAGAGGTGCTCCTCATATACATATGTTGCTGTGGATCAAGGATGCACCTAAATTTGGAACGGATCCAGAAGACTCAGTGATGAGTTTCATCCAACAGTATTCTACGTGTGCTGTTCCAAACGCAAAGGAGATGAAAAGCCTAAGAGAAAAAGTTCTACGTTTCCAAAGCCATCGATGTGGAAAGTACTGTCGTCGTAAATTCCGAAACAAAGACAAGTTCTACACCAAATGTCGTTTCGGCTTTCCACGACCGGTGATTTCTAAAGGAAGAGTGAACAGTTTGATGTCTTCGCTGCGACATAATGTGATGAAGAAATCACCTAAAAACACATACAATTTGAAGAGGAACGAAGAGTCTAAGTACATCAACGACTACAACCCGGTGATTTTGTCCATGTGGAATGCTAACATGGATATACAGTTTGTGGCTGATAACTGTATGGCTGTGGCTCGGTATGTGACATCTTACATCACCAAAAAAGAGAAGACAGAATTGAAGGATATGTGGGAGGACATTTCCCATGAAAAGAGCCTCAGCAAGAAGTTGTACAGTTTCAGTCTGAAGATGTTGTCGCATCGAGAAATCAGAGCTTACGAATGTTCTGACCGGTTGTCTTCAGCAAGTCTCTATGCCAAGTCCAGGAGTATCGTTTGGGCGAGTCTTGGTCTTGCTGCAACGCGTAATCGAGTTCTCAAACCTGTGCAGGAAATTGAGTATTTGGCGGAAAAGGAGCCAAACAGTACCGACATTTTGAAGACAAACATGTTGGATACATATTATCCAAATCGAAGCAGTCACCTCGAGAATGTTTGTCTGTATGAGGTTCTTCAAAATTACATATTCAAGAGGAACATCAAAGAAGATACTGAGAAAGGAGTGTATGCTGTAATAGGAAGTGAGGGATGTCTGGTCAAGCAAAGAAAATGCCACTTGATAAACCATCGAAAATTGAGTGGCGAATCTCCTGAAAAAAAGGAGTTTTTCTATTTAGCACTTTTGCAACTTTTCAAGCCTTGGCGTGCAGAAGAGGAACTGCTTGGAGATTTCCTCTGTTACGAAGACTCTTTCAATGCCGCCAAGGAGACCATAGAATGTCCTGCTTTTCCCACATATGTAGAAATGTTGAATGTGGAAATCGAGCAGGAAGCAACGATTGCAGCCGAGATTGCCAGAGACAGTTCTCAGGACAGTCAGAGTTCTGCTTCATTGAGTCAGGATCCACTAGGAGGACCTGTTATCGAAAATGAAGCTGCCACTGCTATGAATGAAGTGGAAAGAGCCATGGCACATGCTCAGGAGGATGCGGTTAACTTAGAAGAGTTGGAAAGACAACTCAACGTTGAGCAGAGGAAAATATATGACGAAGTTACCATGCAAATTGATCATGGATTAAGTCATGACAAGAAAGAGTGCTCATGTACGTCGTTGAAGCCTGTCCGACTGTACGTGAGTGGAGAAGCGGGAACTGGAAAAAGTTTCCTTATTAAAGCAATTTCATGTTATTTGCAGGAAAGGACAGAGTCATCGCTGTCTTGTGTTGTCACCGCTCCAACTGGACTGGCAGCACATAACATTAAAGGGATTACTTTACATCGTTTACTGATGCTGCCAGTGGAGCATGACAACAAATTACAATATCACAAGCTATCTGGAGATGCTTGTTGTGAAGTTTCAAGAGTCTTGAGGAAAATGAAACTTCTTATCATTGACGAAGTAAGCATGGTTTCCAATGTCATGCTTGCTTTTGTGCATTTGAGAATGCAAGAAGTTCTCAAAACAGAGTATGATGTGTTATTTGGTGGCAAACACATCATTGTTTTCGGAGATCTTCTGCAGCTGACACCAGTGAAAGGGCAACCTGTGTTCAAAATGCTCACGCATGAAGATACCAGGAAGTGCCTAGGGAGCATTGGCAACGTCAATATTTGGTTAAACTTCAATTATGCTGAACTGCATGAAAATATGTGTCAGGCGAAGGATGAAGTTTACAAGACTATTCTACAAGATGTTAGAATTGGAAAAGTGACCGAGCATGGGAAAGAAGCTTTACATGCACGATTACTGTCAAATTTATATCCAGAACAAGATGTTGTGCCTGAGAATATTTTTCAGAAAATTAGTGAGAACAAATCTGGAATATGTTTGATGCCAACTCTTGCAGAATGTGCCAAATTCAACAACAAAATGTTGCATTTAGAAAAGCAAGAGATTGTGAAACTGGAAGCTATTGACAGAGTAGAGCATATGGGATCAACAATTATTTTGTCTGAGAATTTGAAAACAAAATTGGATTCATTAGAGAAGAGTATATCTAAAACTGCAGGTTTTGAAAAGACTCTGAATGTGTGCTTGAACTGCCGTATAATTTTAAGAAGGAATTTACATGTTGAAAGAGGTCTGGTAAATGGATCAATGGGTAATGTTGTTGATTTTGTAAAATACAGAAATAGAGATGGAATTGAATTTTTAAAAATTAAATTTGATGGCATTGAGGAAGTACAGCTAATTGGTCGTTGTTCTGCTAGATTTTTGCTTGTAAAAGACTTATATGTTCGCCGTAAGCAGTTTCCTGTTTGCTTGGCATATGCGGTGACAATCCATAAATCGCAAGGTTTAAGTGTAGACAGTGCATTGGTGAATATTGGCAGTTCTGTGTTCAAGGAGGGTATGGCATATGTGGCATTGTCACGAGTTAGAACTTTATCGGGATTGTACTTGATTGAGTGTGATGTCACAAACATTTGTGCGGATCTAGATTGTGTTAAGGAATACAATAGGTTAAGAAGAGAGTAGGCGCCACATTTGCCTCAATATCCTTTGTTTGAGAAACGTGTGGTAGGCCGGAAATGAAGAAATGTGACCAATACTGGGGAGGTTGTAGCAAAAAGACGAAAAGTCGATGAACCTGAAATTATAAGCAGAAACAAAAAGGATTCTGTTGAAGATGTTGTTGGTTTTCAATTTGAAAACAGTTCTGGTGTCAACTGCTATGCTAATGTAGTGGTTAATGTTTTGTTTTCTCTAGAAAATGTAAAAGAAGAGATTGTGGTCAATTCTGATCAAAGATTTTGCAGTTTGTTAAATTCTGTCTTAGAAAAATGTAGCACTGATAGAACAAACATAGAAAGTGTGTCTGAAATTCGAAATCTGTTAGACAGATGTTCAGGCCAAACACAATTCTCTCAAAATATTCAGCAAGATTGTCAGGAGTTTTTAATGTATATGCTTGATGTATTGCATGCTGAAGGTGTAGATGTAGATCAGCTGTTTGGGCTTTCTTATCAATGGCAGCATGACTGCGAGAACTGTAGGGTATCAAGTACTACTAGTGTAGACTCAGAAAGATTTATATATTTAACTTTGCCAGACAGTAAATCAGTCTCCTTTAATAAGCTAGTAAAAGCAGCTGATCACAACATGGAGTGTAGCCAATGTAAATCTGAAATGATGTCCACATTATCTATACGAACATATGGCCAGTATGTCATTTTAATGTTCCAACGATGTAGGCCTGATGGAACAAAATTGACAACTTTAATTAAAAATTTTGTGGCTTCACAGTTGTCAATATCAGGAAGGACTTTTGTAACTGCAGCAATTATATATCATGATGGTCCTTCAATAACATCAGGACATTACACAGCTTATTTAAAGTCTAGAAATGGCTGGTCATTCTGCAATGATTCTGTTTTAATTTTCAAAAAAAATTGCCGTATGACCGTAAAAACTCTTACCTGGTGTTTTTAAAACCAAAATTTTAGGGAAAGAATCTCGGGATGTGCTCTGAGGAATTTCAAGAAGTTCTAATGGCTCCTACACGATTTGGCCTTGAGGATAAGTGTAGTTCAGAGACATAACTTCTAACCATAAGACTGGACGTCATGGAGAAATAAGTGCACTTTGAATGAGTTCAGAAAAACTGTTTCTTTTTATAAGCTAATTGAAGCAGCCAATCAAAACATAGAGTAGAGGGAATGTAAGTCTGCAATG
Source organism: Lissotriton helveticus (assembly GCF_964261635.1). Classification (NCBI taxonomy): domain Eukaryota; kingdom Metazoa; phylum Chordata; class Amphibia; order Caudata; family Salamandridae; genus Lissotriton; species Lissotriton helveticus. The sequence continues at coordinate 1,790,986,114 of NC_136063.1, read as the reverse complement.
CTGTCTACTGTTTTACATTGCTTTGTGATTAAAAGTGATGTAGAGAATTAAATAATTGTACTAGTCATAGAGGTAGTGTAAGTCTGCTTCATAGTAAGCAGTATCAGTGTCATAGGAAATTAGAACATGACTGAGCAAGAAGAGGAAGATATTACTAGTCCAGGATTGTGAAAATGATCTTCAACATTTTAATTGTGAAAGTTGCGGAAATACAACATGACGGGATTGGCTTACAAGAATTCCAAGAGTTATAAATGGCTCTGACACGATTTGGCCTTGTGGAAACGTGTGGTAGAGAGCGAGAAGTCATTTATTGTATGTAACATGTTTTTCAAAACGATGGAGGTTTTCTTTCAGAAAGTGGCGGTCTGAAAGTAATAACAGCACAACAGAGTGTAAGCTGTTCATAGGACATCCTTCGACGTCATGGAAAGTAAGTTAACTTTAAGGAGTTCTGAATTCTGATTTGTTATGTTGTATGGGTTTTTTAAACACAATAATTTTGATTGTGGTTTTTTTTCCCCGCTGTTATATGATGAATACCTTCAAGTCACTGTTTTTAGTGAAATTTGATACATTCTGAGAACAGCAAAAATAAACCATTTAACATGTATAATTAATTCTGTACTGTTTGCATTTATGATGTACATGTAGAACTGTGTAGGAGGCATGGAGAAGGTGAGGCTTCTGTAAGTGTCAAAGTTGTTGCATACAGTGCTCATATTCTACGTAGTCTTTCATATGATAGACTACATTTCCACAATGAGATACCTAAGCAAAGGAAACACAGGTGATATGATTGTGGAATGAGCAAAATAAATTGCACGTTTTTCAATTATATTACCTGTGTTTCCTAACATTACACATCACATTGTGTAGGTGAGGTTTAGGCCTGTTCCTGGAGACAGAGGAGGTCTGACATTTGTTCAAGAGTGCAGTGGACATGACTCACTTCGTTGGTAGGCCTCCACATGTATTATCTCCTCTGTATTCTTCAACAAACCTAAATTCCATCTGCAACCCTGAGTAGGACTTACCTGAAACAAATCTGTGCACAGGTTACACCTTATTGGCATCTTGAAACAATCATTTAAAATGTTAGGGTCAGATTTATGGTGGCCGTGCGCCTCTTTTGCTCCATTGTGGGTCACTTTTGTGTAAAAGATGCACCATGTTGCAAGATAGGTTTCAGTTCATCTCCAGCAAGATACCATCAGTTTAAAATGTATATAATTAGCAGTGTGTAGGGGGCATGCAGAAGCTGAAGCTTTTGTAAGTGTCAAAGTTGTTGCATGCAGTGGTGCACTTCTGGGTACTGTTTAATATGCTGCACTACATCTGCACTATGAGATACCTAAGCAAAGGCAACACAGGTGATGTGATTGTGAAATGAGGAAAAGAAACTCCACATTTTTCAATTACATCACCTGTGTTTCCTAAGTTTACGAATGACATTGTGCAGATGAAGTTTAGGTCTGTCCACGGACACAGAAGAGGTCTGGCCTTTGTTCAAGAGTGAAGTGGACATGACTTACTTCATTGGTAGGCCTTCACATGTATTATCTCTTCTGTATTCTTCAACAACTCGAAATTTCATTTGGAACCCTGAGTAGGCCTCACCTCAAACAAACCTCTGGATAGGACACATCTTATTGGCATCCTGAAACAAACATTTAAAATGTTAGTGCCTTGCGACACTTTTGTGAAACAACAGCAGTGCAAAAGATGCACCATTTTTTAAGATAGGCCTCACTTCATCTGCATCAAGATACTGTTAGTTTAATATGTATATCTTTAGGACTGTGTACGGGGCCTGGAGAAGCAGAAGCTTCTGTAAGTGTCAAAGTTGTTAAAAAACTGTTTGTCCTTCAATCTTTTCCCTTGTCTTTTCTAATTTTTAAATACATGTTTTAATATTTTTCAAATGTTTGTTCTCTCTTTCACAGATTGAAAGTATAAAAACAAAAAGTGAGTAAGTTAATGACAATTATAAGGTAAATGTTTTGTACTCTTTTCGTTACATTTCTATCACATTCCCCGACTAGTAGTTTGACAGCTTCATTTCTTTAACCCTCAGTTTCCTGCCTTTGCTACTTCCCTCATTCCTTTCTCTATTACCTACTTACTCTACTCCTTCCACTCCTTTTCTCAGTCCCTCTCTTCTCATAGTTCCTCACTCTTGTTCACTCACTCCGTCTCTATTACTCTTAGTGTCTTTGACTGATCACTCTTTCACTACTTGTTCATTATGCTTCTTCTGTGTAGTTGAAGCACACTAAGGGGCATATTATCAACACAGCCAATAAAATTATTGCTGTTTTTATCGGCAGAAAAGTGTTGCAAAAGTTGTTTTAGCGGCAGTTTTCCGCCGCAAAAGCGGCTTTAGCGACACATTTCTGCCGATAAAAGCTGCAAAACTTTTATTGCCTATGTTGATGATATGGCTCTATGTTATTTACATTTCTTTGCTGTTTCAATTAATCTTTTTCTGTTATTTTTTCTTTTTTGTTTTCTGTTTTTTCTCTCTGTTATTCCACATGTTTTACTCTGAGTTTGAACATTCACTCACATTGTCCAAGAAACTCTTCTTTGTTATTGTTCTACTCTCTTTTTTTCTTTCACTTCCTTATCTATTTTGTTTTTCACAATTATACCCTCTTAAATCTTTTCTTCGGTAAATAGATCTATTAAACAGTATCTCTGCTTTACTCCCTATAGCTGTCTTTCTTTTAACATCACTCTCTGTTTACTTTCCTTATACTTACTCTTCTTTTTTTAAAAAAAAAACATTTTTTTGGTTCGCTCCCGGTTCGCGAACCGGGAAGCGAACTGGGAAGCGAACTAAAAGAAATAGAGCTTGCCAGAGTGCTAAACATTCTAGCTATTTTTTTTGAAAGGGGAGGTAGTTCTGAAAATAACTTTTTTTTTTATGTTTTTGTTGTTTTATATTTATTTTATTTTTTTTGGAACATTTTTTTTTATTTTTTTATTTTTTGAACAATTTTATATTTTTTTGTTTTTTTTGGGGGGAATACAACAAAAAACAGGCATTGAAAAGAGCTCAACAGGAGCAAAAAAAAATTTATTTTTTGGGGCGTTTAGGGCAATTATGATTTTCATAAGCTACATTTATTAATGTTATGCTCATGTTTCCACAGGAAATCAATGCTCCACAATACAAACAGGTGAACTTGAAGTGTGCAAAGTTCTCTTGAATGTTTGGCACGGTTTCCCGTGCCTCTGCTCCTGACAACGATATTTGAGAAGTTGACCTGGCCACAGGAGTTGTTGTTGGGTTCTCCTGCTGGTCACGTATCTCTGCCCGGCTGTAATTCAATGGATGCCACCTGTTCATGTGCCGATGCATGGTATAGTTCCCATAGCTATACTTTTTATCAGTCCCTCTTGATAATTTCTCTTTGCAAATGAGGCAGGTGACATACCTCGCATTTACTTTCTTCTGCCCTGGAGGGATTGAAAAAAACTGCCAAATGAAACTGGCTTTCCTATGGGAAACCCGGGGCACCTCTTCCAAGAACTGTGGTCCTTCTCTCTCCTCTTCCTCTAGTTCTTCCTCTTCCTCCTCTGTGTTGGTGATGACCTGGGGAGGTGGTCCTCTCTTCCCATGAGGAGGTGGAGGTGGTGGTGGGGGTGCACCAGCTGAAGCAACTACTGAAGCCATTGCTCAAGTATGAAATAAGGTCTTCCTCTCACAAAGATGAAAGTCAGAGTGAGGAAAGAAGGAGGGGTTTTCATCATTTGGGAAAAACAATAGTTCTAAACCAATGAAAAGTGTTATTTTTAGGTCACCTGACCTAGCCTTACATGATTATGAAACCAAAAGTGAAATGAACCAATGAAAAGTTTTATTAACAAGTCACATGACCTGTTACGCTTATGTTACGCGTTGCGGAACGCGCCCCGGATCGCTTCCGGGTCGCTGCGCTTCGCGCCTCGGTTCGCGCTCCGGAGCACTTCCGGGTGCGCTAACGCGGCGCGTCATAAGACGCATTACGCGGCAACGCGATACGTTGCGCTTTCGCGACGCGCCCCGGAACGCTTCCGGGGAGCTGCGCTTCGCGTCTCAGTTCGCGTACCGGAGCACTTCCGGGTGCGCTAACGCAGCGCGTCATAAGACGCATTACGCGACAACATGATATGTCGCGCTTCCGCGACGCGTCACGATGTTCATTTCTAACGCGGCAGTTCCGCAAACGGAACGTTTACCGGTTCGCGGACTGGGTCGCGGCATCAAGGTGAGCTAACGGGAAGCTTCCCGGTTCGCGAACCGGGAGCGAAGAAAAAAAAATATTAAAAAAAAAATTATTAATAAACATATAAAATATATTTGGGGATTTAAATAAGAATACATTTTACAGCTACAGATATTAGCTTTTAAAAAACCAATGAAATTCACTGAAAAAACCATAGGTTATAGACCATATTTAGTTAGGAATTTGCATTTACAAAACCTTGAAAATTCAATGAAAAAACCATAGGTTATAGACCATATATAGTTAGGAATTAGCATTTAAGAAACCTTTTTTTTACTCACACAAAACCATTGAAATTCCATATATAGTTAGTTGCACTAACTATATATCGCGCACCCGCAATCCACTGCTGATGATGTCACATATTACATCATTCATGACATGGTCAGTGACATCACTGATGACATCACTGATGACATCTCAAATGACATCACTGATGACATCACTGATGACAACATCCAGTGTCTGTATGTTTCTGTAAACTTTAAATATGTCTTACATATTGAAGAATGAGTGGATGAATAAGTGTCTGGATGAAGGATTTAGTAGGTGCATGACTGACTGTATGAGTGAGTGAATAAATGTGTCTCACTGAGTGCATGGGTTAGTGACTAAACTGTCTTAATTTGTGCATCATTATTTCTATTGTTCTGTAAACTGCTGCATGTGTTGATCAGTAGCTATATGAGTAACTATATGGGTTATTGATTGGTTGCCCAATTATTTGTATGGGAGACTGAGTGTGTGTGTGGCTGGCTGGGAGGTATGTGACTCTGTGCAGATCAATGTGTACTTGTATCAATGATTGTATAAGAGAGTAAGTATGTGTTAGTATATGTTTGAAAATGTTATGTGCTCTATGTTTAACTGTATAGATTAGAAAATGGAAGTGTGATTGATTCTTTACAGGACTGACTAGGTGTGTAAGTAACTCCATGGGTGAGTGGCAGAGTGTGATTGTCTGTATAGGTGTATGAGTGCATATGATAGTGTTGTAAAGATGAGTCATTGTATGTATGAATGATTGTATGGGTGAATGAGTGAATGTGTGTGTAGAAGTAGGAATCAGTGAGTGCGTATGTAGTAACTAGTATTGGTGTGTCAATGGTTTCAAAAATTATACTCTGTATTTAACACTGGGTGTAACAGAGGTTATATTAAAGTGTGAGGAGATGCATTTTATTGTCACATGAATGATATCATAAGTGATGTGATCATTGATGTCAAATGAGATGTCATCAGTGATGTCATCAGTGATGTCATTTGAGATGTCATCAGAGATGTCATCAGTGATGTCACTGACCATGTCATGAATGATGTAATATGTGACATCATCAGCAGTGGATTGCGGGTGCGCGATATATAGTTAGTGCAACTAACTATATATGGAATTTCAATGGTTTTGTGTGAGTAAAAAAAAGGTTTCTTAAATGCTAATTCCTAACTATATATGGTCTATAACCTATGGTTTTTTCATTGAATTTTCAAGGTTTTGTAAATGCAAATTCCTAACTATATATGGTCTATAACCTATGGTTTTTTCAGTGAATATATATATATATATTCACTGAAAAAAACATAGGTTATAGACCATATATAGTTAGGAATTAGCATTTACAAAACCTTGAAAATTCACTGAAAAAACCATAGGTTATAGACCATATATAGTTAGGAATTAGCATTTAAAAAACCTTATTTTACTCACACAAAACCATTGAAATTCCATATATAGTTAGTTGCACTAACTATATATCGCGCACCCGCAATCCACTGCTGATGATGTCACATATTACATCATTCATGACATGGTCAGTGACATCACTGATGACATCACTGATGACATCTCAAATGACATCACTGATGACATCACTGATGACAACATCCAGTGACTGTATGTTTCTGTAAAGTTAAAATATGTCTTACATATTGAAGAATGAGTGGATGTAGAAGTGTCTGGATGAACGATTTAGTAGGTGCATGACTGACTGTATGAGTGAGTGATTAAATGTGTCTCACTGAGTGCATGGGTTAGTGACTAAACTGTCTTAATTTGTGCATCATTATGTCTATTGTTCTGTAAACTGTTGCATGTGTTGATCAATAGCTATATGAGTAACTATATGGGTTATTGATTGATTGTCCAAGTATTTGTATGGGAGACTGAGTGTGTGTGTGGCTTGCTGGGAGGTGTGTGACTCTGTGCAGATCAATGTGTACTTATATCAATGATTGTATAACAAGGTAAGTATGTGTTAGTATATGTTTGAAAATATAAGGTGCTCTATGTTTAACTGTATAGACAAGAAAATGGAAGTGTGATTGATTCTTTACAGGACTGACTAGGTGTGTGAGTAACTCCATGGATGAGTGGCAGAGTGTGAGTGTCTGTATAGGTGTATGAGTGCATATGATAGTGTTGTAAAGATGAGTGATTGTATGTATGAATGATTGTATGGGTGAATGAGTGAATGTGTGTGTAGACGTAGGAATCAGTGAGTACATATGTAGTAACTAGTATTGGTGTGTCAATGGTTTCAAAAATTATACTCTGTATTTAACACTGGGTGAAACAGAGGTTATATTAAAATATGAGGAGATGCATTGTATTGTCACATGAATGATATCATCAGTGATGTGGTCATTGATGTCAAATGAGATGTCATCAGTGATGTCATCAGTGATGTCATTTGAGATGTCATCAGTGATGTCATCAGTGATGTCACTGACCATGTCATGAATGATGTAATATGTGACATCATCAGCAGTGGATTGCGGGTGCGCGATATATAGTTAGTGCAACTAACTATATATGGAATTTCAATGGTTTTGTGTGAGTAAAATAAGGTTTTTTAAATGCTAATTCCTAACTATATATGGTCTATAACCTATGTTTTTTTCAGTGAATTTTCAAGGTTTTGTAAATGCTAATTCCTAACTATATATGGTCTATAACCTATGTTTTTTTCAGTGAATTTCAATGGTTTTTTAATAGCAAATATCATAAGCTGTCGAATGTCAAGTACGTGGTAAGTGAAAACATTTTCGTGTTTATGCACACTGATCTGCTTTGAATGGTGTGTCCCCCCTCATTTCTATTAGGAGTACTCTCTCTTTGCACATAGTGAAGGGTAGTTAACGCAGGCCTTTGCCCCCGTTGTAATACGTCGTGCCTGCTTCTCTCTCCATTTGATTGATTGTTATCCAAGTATTTACTGTTTTAGAATTGGTTCTCTTTGGTTCATTCTCTATTTACAAACAAACACAGAGTCGCAATACTCTGTTTAGTCTTTGCAGATAACGAAAAATCGTGTAAAAAAAAAAGAAAAGGAATCGAGCAAAATCAGTAGGCCACTAACGGGATCTCTTTTTTACCTCGCTAAAATAGAAACATTAGGAACAACCCCTCATGACAAATACAAAACTAGTGAAATGAACTGAACTCCACACAATGATGGCTGCAAAACAGCTCGGCTCCGCCACCCACCCCGCCCAAAATAACGATAAAGAGCGGCTGCCATGATTGGTTGCGGAATGGCCACGACGGAGCTACGAAATGGTACTGCTCTCATGCTAACCCCAGCTTCAGTCTGAAACATCCAGAAACACTGTAGACTACCAATTCGATCAGTTCCGGTAGCGCCCCAATGTAACCCGGTAGAGAAGAACTAGCCCTCCCCTCTTTGACTAATGGTTCTTGTTGCCTGTCCCTTCTGTTGTCATTTAACAGAACTATTTAGCCTGCTGAAAGGGGTTGTGTTCCGACCGCTGGTTGGTGGAGACATTTTGACTATATTCTGGACCTGCGTTGTCGCGTAATGCGTCATATGACGCGCCGCGTTAGCGCATCCGGAGGTCATCCGGGGCGCGCAGCGCGTAACGTAAGCATAACAAGTCATGTGACTTGTTAATAAAACTTTTCATTGGTTCATTTTACTTTTCTTATTCTAATGATGAAAGGCTTGGTCATATGACCTAAATATTACGCTTTTTATTACTTCCGAACATTATTTTTTCTTAAATATATGTTATAATGTTCCAGGCTAATGTACTTTCCCGGAAAATTTACAACTGTCCTGCAAGTAAAATATATTCTTTTTTCGAGAAAAAGAGCGTTTCTTCGTCCCATGACGGAGCCGTTGAGCAAAAGAGGGTCGACCTGCTGTCTTAGTCGCCGATACGCCTGAATATGAGATTCTTATCGATCACTTTATGTTGCAGGAATAGAAAACACAACAGCCCTTGACCATTTATCTTTACTGCGTTCCTTCGTATTATACCTTTTACCCTTCATGTAATTGGTCTGCTTTATTTCACTTGCCTTTTAATGATTCTAAAACAGTGACTATTATTAAAAACTTTACCAATGTATATACTACTACCATGTTTTCTTTTAAAAACCTTTATTGTGAAAATTTCATTATACAAATACGAGCCTATAACCACGTGGGCCGGCCACGGAGCAAACTGTAATCGTATATGATGAGTAGACATTTACACTGTAGAGGAACGTAACGGGCGGGCCATTAGGTTGCAAGAACTAAGGTGTCTAACAGTTACGGAATCGGTGGACGTAGATTTTATAATTAAAATACGACAGGGCCAGTTACAATAAAATTATCTAGATATACATTTGCGGGCAAGTACCATGGGTGACGTTAATTCGAACTTTCAATAGTACAGTAATCAATAACACATCAGAACTTAATATCAATAGGGATGTCGAAATATTCAATCAATTCTCGTCCCCGCCCGCCATGTGCTTCAAAACTGCATACGTATCTCGTGATTTCAAGGTTCTGCAACCAGTACACAACAAGGAGTTACGAGTCCCATTTATTCCGGCGCCATTTTGGGTGAGGACGGGCAGGTCCAGGATATAGTCAAAATGTCTCTACCAACCATCGACTATGATGATGTTCATATGCTGTATTTATTAGAGTAACACTCATCTGTCCACATGAAATTAATTTGCCACAATCTAAACATGTCATTTTAATCTTTCCAAAGTTCTTCTAAATATTTGGGACCGTTTCCCTTCCCTCTGATGCTGTCAGTGCCACTTCTTTGATGAATGTACTAGCAGGTCAGGGGTTCTCCTCCAAATCTCTCTTTTATGCAGCACTATAATTAATTGGTGCCACCTCTCCATATGGCGATGCATGGTATAGTTACCATAACTATATTTTTTTTCGGTTCCTCTGGAGAGTTCATCGTGGCAGATGAAGCGTGTAACGTACCGGGCATTTACCTTTTTTTGCATGTACAGGAAAGGAAAAAAAAATCGAGCGTCCGAGTTCTAAGGTGTCCCAGGGCCATTTTAGTGGACCAGGCCCAAATCCAAAGAACAGGCCGCCATTTTGAGAGTCCTGTTGCAGCCGCCTGTCGCTGTAGCATCAAGAGCAGCCGAAACTCAGCTGAATGGCAACTGAAACGGTAAAGGGGCGCCCCACTACAGCAGACGAGCCTCCACCTAGGAAGGCCCGTTCACGCCACCTCCCCCCCCCCTTCGGGCACCCCACGCCGTTATTCGGAGCAGTATTGTAGGATCGCCACACCAGTGCGGCAACTTGCTAGACATCACCTCGGTGGTAACCGAATCTCAACGCCTTGTGGTGTCTTCTATTCAGAAAACATTGTTATGCTGCCTTCGACCTATTCGCCGCAAGTGCGCACACAACTCAACTGCATAGCTTGCTAGACACCACCTCGGTGCCATCCGGATCTTGGAATCTCAGCGCCTCTTGGTGTCTTCTCTTCAGAAAATATTGTTGCGCTGCCTTTGGCCCCATTCGCACATTGGTCCGCTACTGACGCCATCTCACAGGCTAATGGGGCGCCCCACGCCGACTTTCAGCATTGTAGGATGACCACACCAGTACAGCAACTTGCTAGACATCACCTCGGTGCCATCCGGATCTCGGCGCCCCACTGCAGATGAAGTGCCTCTCAACTATGAAACCACCACGGTGACATCCGGATCTTGGCGCGTTGTGCTGCCTTCGGCCTATTCGCACATCGGTCCGCTACTGACGCCATCTCACAGGCTAATGGGGCGCCCCACGCCGACTTTCAGCATTGTAGGATGACCACACCAGTACAGCAACTTGCTAGACATCACCTCGGTGCCATCCGGATCTCGGCGCCCCACTGCAGATGAAGTGCCTCTCAACTATGAAACCACCACGGTGACATCCGGATCTTGGCGCGTTGTGCTGCCTTCGGCTTATTCGCACATCGGTCCGCTACTGACGCCATCTCACAGGCTAATGGGGCGCCCCACGCCGACTTTCAGCATTGTAGGATGACCACACCAGTACAGCAACTTGCTAGACATCACCTCGGTGCCATCCGGATCTTGGCATCTCAACGCCTAGTGGTATCTTCCATACAGAAAATATTGTTGCGCTGCCTTTGACCCCATTCGCACATCGGTCCGCAACTTAGACATCACCTCGGTGCCATCCGGATCTTGGCATCTCAGCGCCTTGTGGTGTCAGTCAGAAAATATTGTTGCGCTGCCTTTGGCCCCATTCGCACATCAGTCCGCTACTGACACCATCTCACAGGCCAACAGGGCGCCCCACGCCGACTTTTACCATTGTAGGATGGCCACACCAGTGCCACAACTTGCTAGACACCACCTCGGTGCCATCCGGATCTTGGCATCTCAGCGCCTTGTGGTGTCTTCTATTCCGAAAATATTGTTGCGCTGCCTTTGGCCCCATTCGCACATCGGTCCGCTACTGCCGCCATCTCACAGGCCAACGGGGCGCCCCACGCCGACTTTCAACATTGTAGGATGGCCACACCAGTGCGGCAACTTACTAGACACCACCTCGGTGCCATCCGGATCTTGGCGCGTTGTGCTGCCTTCGGCCTATTCGCACATCGGTCCACTTCTGACGCAAACTCACAGGCCAATGGGGCGCCCCACGCCGACTTTCAGCATTGTAGGATGGCCACACCAGTGCTGCAACTTGCTGGACACCACCTCGGTGCCATCCGGATCTTGGCGCGTTGTATTGCCTTCGGCCTATTCGCACATCGGTCCGCTACTGACGCCGCCTCACGTGCCAACGTATTTTCTTCGCATTTTATACCCTATGCCGCATAACAGGTCATGTGACTTGTTTATAAAACTTTTCATTGGTTCATTTTACTTTTGGTTTCCTAATGATGGAAGGCTTGATCATATGACCTAAAAACAACACTTTTCATTGGATGAAAACTTTTTTTTTTCCCAAACGATGAAAGCCCCACCTTGTTTCTGGATGTTTCAGACTGAAGCTGGCTTCAGCATGAGAGCACCACCATCTCGTAGCTCCGTCGTGGTCATTCCGCGAGCAATCATGGCAACCGCTCCCACCAGAAGCCTACAGGAGTCGGGGGCCCCCAAAACTTTTGATAAATCCTCAAGGCGGAGTGGACGCTTTCGAGAATGGGGTCCAAGACCTAGCAGACAAGCGTCCGATTTCCAAGGTGTCCCAGGGCCATTTCAGTGGACCAGGCCCAAAAAGAAAAGAGCCTGCCGCCATTTTGAGAGTCCTGTGACAGCCGCCTATCGCTGCACCGCAAGAGTGGGCGCAACTCAGCTGAATTGCGGCTTTTGACACAGTGGACCAAAAACGGACGGAATGGCAACTGAAACGGTAAAGGGGCGCCCCACTACAACAGATGACACTCCACCTGGAGAGGCCCGTTCACGCCGCCTCCCCCGGGGCGCCCCACGCCGTTATTCGGAGCAGCATTGTAGGATACCAAAACCAGTGCGGCAACTTACTGGACGTCACCTTGGTGCCATCGTTCTGCTGCCTTGGAACTATTCGCACAACAGTTTGCTACTGATGACCCACCCCCCGCGACGCCCCACGCCAGAAATCTGGACGTTGTGCTGCGTTGGGACTATTCGCACAGCCGACCGCTACTTCGTTGTTTTTCCCTAAAAATGTTTATATGTTATTACTGTTTTTGTTTTCTTGTATATATTTATAAGTTATTAAAGTTTTATAATCTTACTACTTTGTTGGAGTGCTATATATTTTTAATGTGACACATAATTGTAAAAACTTTGATGTACAAAGAGTCATCCCTGGAATCTTCCGCTTCAGGCTCGGTCCCCTCCCCAATCACAATACAGGATGGTTTTCAGATAATAGGAACGCGTCTGCTGTGACGGATCTCATCGAGTGTGGGCCTTGATCTACTATGACTCCTTTGAAGAGGGGTGATTCTTTACACCTGGGGCCATAAACTACATCTGCAGGGCTAGCTGATACCCTAGGACCGGCCTGGACAATCGGACACAGAGGAAAAGGAGTGTCAGAGGGTGCGGTAGTGAATAGGGCGAAAGGGAGGTGTCGGGCGGGCACAGGGTGTGATTCTCAGGGAAGAGCAGCGCAGATGGGGGGTGGTTTATTACCCATGCATAAGACAGAGAGCGGGGGTGACCACTGCCTGGGGGAGATGCTTGCGAGGGTGGGGAGCCATGCTAAGGATCGACAGCGTGCAGAGAGTGGGTCTGGTCAAGGCATCTAAAATGGCTGCCGTGCACGACAAAAGTGTGGCATTTGAAAAAAGGCAAGATGGCGCAGACAATCTTTTCAACACTTCCTGATTTCCTTCGAATCGAACGTTAACAGACGTTGGGGCATATTACCAAAGTTAAGCGATATTTATCCCTAACGATGCTTAGCAACGATTTTTTTACCGCTAAGCATCGTCAGAAATTATCGCAGATAAACCTTGCTATTATCAAGGTTTATCGCAAATACGATAAAAAACGACCGCAATGCATTAATATCGCTGAAAACTCAGCGATATTCATGCATTACCGAGCTAATGCTCTTAGCCATGTTATCCACCTCCCATTGGATAACATGCCTTAGAACTGCTCAGGGCAGGTGCTAGCTTTTGGAGATATTTGCGCTTATCGCGAATATTTCCAAAAGTTGATAATAGGAGATAGCGATGTTAGCGACTGTTTCCAGTCGCTAACATCTTGGCATGCCCACTTTGCATGTCATTAGTGATAAATATCACTCACATGCAAAGTGGGGCCCAAGATGGTCGCTATCTCCTACTAGCCGTCGCTAACTGGTGTTAGCAACAGCTAGGTAATACAGATATAATTTTATCTCCGCGAAGCGGAGCGCTGTTACAGATATATATCTTTTTTTTAATTTCTCAAAATCCACTGGAGCACATATATTGAGACCTACCAAAGGCACATCGGACTACCAGTCCCTACAATTTTGCCAAGTTTCGTGCAAATCCATTCAGCCGTTCGATTATTATTATTTTTTTTTTTTTTGCCTCGCGGGGCCCTTTTAAAACCTCCACATCAAACCTAAGAGGTCAAGGAGGATCTACTATGCCCCCTTATGGTCATTTGCCCCTTCGCTTTGGCCTCCTCTTATCTCTCGATCCTACCGAGAGACAAGATGGCGGCCGCTACGGACTGTTTGGAATGTTTACAGACGCCGGAGAACCAATCAGCTTCGCAAACCTCCGTTACGCGAAGCGGAGCGCTGTTACAGATATATATCTTTTTTTGAACGTTAATTTCTCAAAATCCACTGGAGCACATATATTGAGACCTAGCAAAGGCACATCGGGCTACCAGTCCCTAATATTTTACCAAGTTTCGTGCAAATCCATTCAGCCGTTCGATTATTATTATTATTTTTTTTTTTTGCCCCGCGAGCCCTTTTAAAACCTCCACATCAAACCTAGGGGGTCAGCGAGGATCTACTATACCCCCTTATGGTCATTTGCCCCTTCGCTTTGGCCTCCTCTTGTCTCTCGATCCTACCGAGAGACAAGATGGCGGCCGCTACGGACTGTTTGGAATGTTCACAGACGCCAGAGAACCAATCAGCTTCGCTTCACAAAGCTCCGTTGCGCGAAAAGTCCGCGAACCGGAGCGCTGCCCTGTCCGCTGTTACAGATATATATCTTTTTTTGAACGTTCATTTCTCAAAATCCACTGTAGCACATATATTGAGACCTACAAAAGGCACATCGGGCTACCAGTCCCTACAATTTTGCCAAGTTTCGTGCAAATCCATTCAGCCGTTCGGGCTAAAAGTGAGGCCAACCGCCCTATGGAAAACTCAATGTTAAAAACACGTTTTGGGACCCCCCTTTTTTCTCGACCCCCCCTGGACGAACCCCCCCCCCCAATTTTCAGGGGCTGCTCAGAAACAAAATGTGCCATTTTCCTGAAAATTTCAGCCAATTCCGTCCACAAACGCCAACGTTATTAGACATAGAATTTTCAAAAATCCCATAGAGAAAAAATCCTAACTATATATACCTACTGGCGACCGCCAGTAGGTAATATATATATATATATATGTATATATATATATTTTTTTAATAAAAGATCAAATTCCAACAACAAAAAAGAGCCTTTGCCAGTCCTGTGACTAATGGCTTTACCCTGTCTTTCTAGATCATTATGGCCGCAACTTACAGGCATTTTATCTAAAACCAATGCATATATATATACTCAAGACACACTCAAACGAGATTTAAAGCCTAGCACTACATGATCCATAAGGCCATGCAGAAGGCCACGCCTAGTGGGGCAGGTTCGTGGAAGGGAAAAGTGCAAAAAAATGCTGTATTTTGTTGTAGCAGGTTTGCCACTGAAGAAAGGAAGAACTCCTGAAATGCGTCTGACTAGGCTTTGTTTTCAGATGCCCGAATTCTCACTGTTGCCTGTATGTGAGCTGCCATTATTAAAAGATCGATTTACTCACCTGCTGGAGGCTTTTTTCCATTTGGGCTAAACTTTGTGATGGAATAGTAGCGGTCCTAATCCGGCCACGGAAGAAAGCCCACCGCATGTTTGCAGGCCCAAGCTGGAGCCAAGATGGGGCATGCGGAATTGCGGGAAGCAGCATTCAACGGCGGCAGCTGTAAAACAAAGCTGGCATCTAAAGTGTGATCCTGCATCTAACCCACATGGGTATTAACTGTGCCATTTATTTTCGCTATACTCAGGACAGACTCAAACGAGATTCAAAGCCTAGCACTACATGAACCATAAGGCCATGCAGAAGGCCACGCCCACTGGGGCAGGTTCGTGGAAGGTAAAAGTGCAAAAAAATGCTGTCTTTTGTTGTAGCTGGTTTGCCATTGAAATTGATCGACTCCTGAGGCGGAAAGCCGGGAGTGAATGCTCGCATATTTTTAAAACTGAATTGTGTATTTTGCTGTTTTTAATTTCCCTGTGCACTCCCCTGAGCACTTTCCCAGCTATTACGCCATCTAGTTTCCTTGATACAGCGGATTTGAGCGCTGTGACTCTGAAAGATTCCACTGCCGCCATCGCGGCTCGAACGTTGGCCACGCCCACTTTAGAGGCCACGCCCACCTCAACCAAACCTGTTAAAAGCGCTATTCACTAGCGCGCCAAAATTGAAATTGATCGACTCCTGAGGCGGAAAGCCGGGAGTGAATGCTCGCATATTTTTAAAACTGAATTGTGTATTTTGCTGTTTTTAATTTTCCTGTGCACTTACCCTGAGCACTTTCCCAGCTATTACGCCATCTAGTTTCCTTGATACAGCGGATTTGAGCGCTGTGACTTTGAAAGATTCCACTGCCGCCATCGCGGCTCGAACGTTGGCCACGCCCACTTTAGAGGCCACGCCTACCTCGACCAAACCTGTTAAAAG
The DNA here is from genome assembly GCF_964261635.1 of Lissotriton helveticus. Classification (NCBI taxonomy): domain Eukaryota; kingdom Metazoa; phylum Chordata; class Amphibia; order Caudata; family Salamandridae; genus Lissotriton; species Lissotriton helveticus. Next base: position 1,790,970,156 of record NC_136063.1, on the reverse strand, counting down.
CGCTGATCACTAGCGCGCCAAAATTGAAATTGATCGACTCCTGAGGCGGAAAGCCGGGAGTGAATGCTCGCATATTTTTAAAACTGAATTGTGTATTTTGCTGTTTTTAATTTCCCTGTGCACTTACCGTGAGCACTTTCCCAGCTATTACGCCATCTAGTTTCCTTGATACAGCGGATTTGAGCGCTGTGACTTTGAAAGATTCCACTGCCGCCATTGCGGCTCGAACGTTGGCCACGCCCACTTTAGAGGCCATGCCCACCCGACCAAACCTGTTAAAAGCGCTGATCACTAGCGCGCCAAAATTGAAATTGATCGACTCCTGAGGCGGAAAGCCGGGAGTGAATGCTCGCATATTTTTAAAACTGAATTGTGTATTTTGCTGTTTTTAATTTCCCTGTGCACTTACCCTGAGCACTTTCCCAGCTATTACGCCATTTAGTTTCCTTGATACAGCGGATTTGAGCGCTGTGACTTTTAAAGATTCCACTGCCGCCATCGCAGCTCGAACGTTGGCCACGCCCACTTTAGAGGACACGTCTACTTTATCTATAAATGTGCCTCACACGTAAGCGCAGCGGACGAGCGCAGCGGGAGCGCCGTCAGCGCGCCGAAGGCGCGCCGAAGGCAAGCCCGTCTGCGCTCGTCCGCGATCGGACGCGGTCCAGGGCCATACCTTATGCCCCTCAGAAGAACCTCATACGGTGGAGCAAGCAAGAACTACTAGCCCTCCGCTGTAACACTGCTGAGTTGTGTAAGCACAACCTACGAGTGGAGGATAACATAGGCTGCGAACACTGTCACTTCTCCTATGATCCTGGTAGGAATATGGCCACCACGGATTACATCATACATTGCGGACTGATTAATGTCCGCTCGCTACGGAAACACACGTTAGACCTATATGATCTACTTACCGACAAACAGTGGGATCTTGTGTTTCTAACTGAAACATGGTTAGACGAAGGATCCACACCTGACGCCCTAGAGGCACTCCCAGAGGGATATACAATATATAGACAGGACAGACCTAGAGGTAGAGGAGGGGGCATTGCTATTGTAGTCCAGAAAAGTCTACGATGCCAACTAGACTACTCCCCCATCCTGGATAGTGAGGCAGGGAGCTTTACGATTAAAGTGAATAACAACTGCACGCTGAAAGGCATGTTGATCTACAGACCTCCTGGCCCCACAGCCAGGTTCGAGGAAAGTCTGGTTGAAAGCATTATTGAGACCGCGTTATGCAAAGATACATTTCTGGTACTTGGGGACCTTAATTTACACTTCAATAACCCCTCAGACAACGTTAGCAAAAGCCTCCGCCAAGCATTAGGGGCCCTTCAATTGAACCAAATTGTAAATGGTCTTACCCACCAGCTAGGTGACTTGCTCGATCCCATATTTGTTAACTGGGGGGGAAGTAGAAGCTATGACCCCCATCCCCATCCCCTGGTCGGATCATTATCTGGTACCCTTTACCATTCGAATTCCTGAAGGTAGATCTCCACAGCCTACGGCACTGTATCACCTTAGGCGAAAATGGGCGACCTTTTCCCAGTCTAAGTTTTGCGAGGCGCTGACTATTGGAGGAAACCCTGGGGGGGATGATGCAGACATGGCTAACACCCATCTCTGTAAGGCGCATCAATGATGCGCTAGATTGTACTGCTCCTCTGGCAAAAGCCAAACCTGGTGGCCGCGTTAAAAAAACCGCCCCATGGTTCAATGATGAATTACGTGATACGAAAATCGCATTGAAGAGAGCCGAGAGACTATGGCGTAGGGCTCTCTCCAAAGATACTAGAGATGCCTACCTAACTGTGAGACGACTTCACCATGGCTTAATCAGGAAGTTCAAAGCTGTATATTATGCTACCAGAATTAGTGAAGCTGGTAACTCGACGAAAGAGCTATTCTTGCTCTATAAAACTCTTGCAAATGGAAAATCAGCCACCATTCCTGATGATTGTTCGCCCGAATTCTGCGACAGGATCGCAGATTGTTTTGCGGAAAAGATATCAAAAATCTATTCCGCATTTCCGATTCAACCCACTAATGGGGCAGAATTTGTGGAAAGCCCAAGGGAATGGGGGGACAAACTCAGATTGACCAACTTTGTCACCCTGCCCCCAGAAGATCTCTTAAAAATCTGTAGATCTGTAAAGTCGGGGTCTCCACAGGACCCTACTACACCTAAACGCCTAGCAGACAGCCTAGTGGTTTTGGAACCCTACGTCAGGCATCTACTGGACGTGTCTTTCAACACAATGACCGTGCCTAAAGACTGGAAAAAGGCGGTGGTCCTACCCCTTAGGAAGAAACCCACTATCAGTTTTGATAAACTTGAAAATATGCGGCCTATCTCTCTCCTACCCTACCTGGCCAAAGTGGCCGAAAAAACGGTTAATGTGCAACTAATGGATTTTGTGGACAAAGCTGCCTTATTGCACGACACCCAATTTGGCTTCCGTCATCTTCATTCAACGGAATCGGCGCTCCTGATGGCGGTGGAGACCCTACGGCAGGGAGTGGATGAGGGTCATACTATGGCCCTCATCCTATTGGACCTGAGTGCGGCATTCGACACTGTAGCTCATTCCACCTTGCTACAGTGTCTGAATAGCAGAGGAATAACTGGAGCCGCACTCCAATGGATCCAATCCTTCCTGACTGGAAGAAGTTTCCAAGTCCGCCAAGGTGACCACTATTCCAGAGACATAGGATTGGGTCAGGGCGTTCCCCAAGGATCGTCCCTGAGCCCAACCCTTTTCAATCTGTATGTCTCCCCAGTGGCTCCGATTGCTGTTGGTCATGGATTGCAAATTGTATCCTACGCCGACGACACGCAGCTGGTTGTCTCCCTCTCGCGTGCACCCGGCCTTGCCATGGACAGTTTCAGGGCCTGCATGCAAGATCTTGCAACCACAAATTGCCTGAAACTAAATGGCAACAAGACCGAGGTGCTCGTGGTGGGGGGGAACCCATCTGGCTGGTCGTCGGCGTGGTGGCCCCCATGCCTAGGTGAGGCCCCAACACCCCGACAAGAAGTAAGAAATCTTGGGGTCTGGCTTGATGCAGACCTGTCTTTCGGGCACCAGATAGACAGGGTGACGGGCATCTGTTTTAGCGTATTAAAAAGTCTACGGAAGGTCCTAGTTGTCCTCCCCACGACCGCCCGTAGAACGCTGGTGCATGCCCTTGTCACAGCGCGCATGGACTTTGGCAATCTGCTGTATCTGGGAGCAACCTGTAAGGCAATCAATCGCCTACAGGTGCTTCAGAATGCTGCAGCCCGTCTCATACTAAAGCTTCCAATAAGATCGAGCTCCAAAGCTGCCCTTCAGACCCTCCACTGGCTGCCGGTAAGGAGCAGAGTTCATTTTAAATCCCTATGTACTTGTCATCGCATCCTTGCTAAGAAGGCGCCTGCACCTCTCCAGAACCTAGTCACCAGGTATGCTCCATCTTGCGCTTTGCGCTCCTCACATGGAGGCCTACTAAAGGTCCCTAGAGTGAGAAGGGCCCGTATGGGAGGAAGATCCTTTCGCTACCTGGTAGCGAAGAGCTGGAATGCTCTACCCCTCGATCTCCGTCTGGATCCATTGGAATCCAGTTTCCGGAGGAAACTAAAAACACACCTATTTTCAAGATAGTCGGGTCCACTCCTTATTTCTGTTTTGAGTCTGTTTCTTTCAGTTAGCGCGGGGACACGCTTCTTAGCGTAACCAGGCGCTTTATAAATTTCCCTTATTATATATATTATTATTAAAGGAAGAACTCCTGAAACGCGTGTGGCTTGGCTTTTTTTTTCAGATACCCAAATTCTCACTGTTGCCTGTTTGTGAGCTGTCACTATTAAAAGATCGATGTACTCACCTGCTGGAGGCTTTTTTCCATTTGGGCTAAACTTTGTGATGGAATATTAGCGGTCCTAGTCCAGCCGCGGAGGAAAGCCCACCGCACGTTTGCGGGTCCGAACTGGTGCCAAGATGGGGCCGGCAGAATTGTGGGAAGCAGCATTCGACGGCGGCAGCTGTAAAACCAAGCTGGCATCTAAAGTGTGATCCTGCATCTAACCCACATGGGTATTAACTGTGCCATTTTTTTCGCTATATTCAAGACAGACTCAAACGAGATTCAAAGCCTAGCACTACATGAACCATAAGGCCTTGCAGAAGGCCATGCCAACTGGGGCAGGTTCATGGAAGGTGTAAGTGCAAAAAAATGCTATATTTTGTTGTAGCTGGTTTGCCACTGAAGGAAGGAAGAACTCCTGAAACGCGTCTGGCTTTGCTTTATTTTCAGATGCCCGAATTCTCACTGTTGCCTGTATGTGAGCTGCCACCATTAACAGATCGATTTACTCAACTGCTGGAGGCTTTTTTTCATTTGGGCTAAACTTTGTGATGGAATACATATATATATATAACCTACTGGCGGTCGCCAGTAGGTAGTTATTGTTAGAATCTTAGCGAAATTTTCAAAACTCGTGGGGCACTCTATTCCGATCCTATCCTGAAAGTTTCAGGGTGATTTGTCAAGCCGAGGCTGAGAAAAAAGGGGGGTCTCAAAACGTGTTTTCCCCATGCAATTTTCCATAGAAAACTTTAGCCGCCTTCAGTAGTTGCTGAGAAATTCAAAAGTAAAAACACATATATATCTAGGGCCGCAGATCCTCCCGAGCACAAGCTTTATGCTAATTGGCTGTCAACACTACAAACCAGGAAGTGTTGGCAGCCAGGCACAAGAAAGCAGAGAGAAAAAACATGCAAAAAGCAAAAAGAGGGCAGGGTAGAAACACCCTGACCCCCTAGGCCTGCTTAGGAACCCCAGGGTCCCAAAAACTTTTTTTTTTAAAATCGCGGGATGAGCTTAGGATCCGCGCATCCCGATGTGAAAAAAAAATAAATGAAGTGCGGGCTACCCCTCCTGGAGCCAATGATGGCCCTGGGGACCACCACTTACCAGGGCCAGCTCATGCAGCATCCTGGGGTGCCCATCTCGGGACACTGCTGTTTGCTATGGCAGGGTCATAGTAAAGTTGGTTTGGATTTTGAAAGAGAGAGCAGGGAAACCTGCTCTCTTTCAAAATTCAAACCAAATAGCTTTTCCAAGAAGAGCTGCATCTTAGCAGCTCCCCATGTGGAAAAGCAATACTAGCTAACCTTTTTCCTCCTCTATCCTTCTGCTATAATTCCAAATCCAAACAACTGACTAACCTATCCACCACTTAAAATGTACTTGCATGTTTCACTATACTAATTCAACACTAATCCTCTATGGGTCCCGGAGTAGCGTGCTACTCGCCGAAAAAGCGCTTTGACGCCTCGTCAGGGGTAGTAAGCGCTATATAAATGCAATTACAATAGAATACAATTACAATAACAATTTAAAAATGGCCATACCCCGGGGTTGGGGTCCCCGGGGCCAATTATGGCCTCTGGAGGGGTCCACGTGGCTCCCCTCAAAAATAGTTTTTTAAATATAATAAAATAGGGGCCAGGCCCTGGGGGCTGGGGTCCCCAGGGCCAAGAATATTAGGAAAAGAAGGGGGGGCAACACAGCTCCCCTTTTTTAAATAAAATAAAAAAAGACCGGCATTGCGCCGAAGGCCACGCCCCCTCCTATCAGCACTCTGCAAACGCCCCCCTGCCACGTTTTCAGATGGGGAACGAATTCCCCTTGAATACTGAGGGTCCCTGGGGGCCAACTAGCCCACTAGGAACCTCCAGTATGCGCCATGGGGCTGCGTTGCAGAGAGGTGTTCTGAGGCCACGCCCCTTTTTACATCTCTCTGCAACGCAGCTCTGTGGCACTTACTGGGGTACCTAGTGGGCTAGTTTGACCCTAGGGACCCTTAGGATTCAAGGTGACTTCATTTCCCAACTTGGAATGGGCTCACGGCGCATTTACACAGTGGTGAAGGGAGGGGAAGTGTGCAAACACGCCCAGTGGCATGTTTTAAGTTGTGGAAATATTTCCGCTTCAATCCTAAGGACCCCTGGGGGCTACCTAGCCCACCTGGTGCTTCCAGTAAGCGCCACTGCGCTGTGTTTCAGAGAGGTGGCCCAGGCCGTGCCCCTTTTAACACCTCTCTGCAACGCAACTCTCTGGCGCTTACTGGAGGTACATAGTGGGCTACTTGGGCCTTAGGGACACTCAGGATTCAAGGGGACTTAATCTCCCAAAATTAAAATGGACACAAGGCGTGTTTTTAAATCGCGGGATGCGCTTAGGATCCGCGCATCCCGACGTGAAAAAAACCAAAAATGAAGTGCCGGCTCCCCCTCCTGGATCCTGGAGCCAATGATGGCCCTGGGGACCACCAATTCCCAGGGCCAGCTCCTGCAGCATCCCGGGGTGCCCACCCCGGGACACTGCTGTTTGCTATGGCAGGGTCATAGTAAAGTTGGTTTGGATTTTGAAAGAGAGAGCAGGGAAACCTGCTCTCTTTCAAAATTCAAACCAAATTGCTTTTCCACACGGGGAGCTGCATCTTAGCAGCTCCCCATGTGGAAATGCAATACTAGCTCCCGAGGGACATGAGGAGCGGGCGGGACCGTGGGGGGATTGGGGACCCCACAGTCCCCAATGGAGAGGGTCAGCCCCGGGGGATGGGGTCCCCGGGGCTACAAGGGGCCCGGGAGGGTGGGGGGCACGTGGCCCTCCTCCCCAAAAATTATATTAAAAAAAATAAAAAAATAAAAAAATAAAAACAAAGGCCGGCCCCAGGGGTTGGGGTCCTCAGGTCATAAAGGGCCATATCCTTCTCACTCGAAGTAACTGACTAATATCCACCACTGAAATGACTTCATATTTCACCATATTAATTCACCACTAATCCTTTGTAGGCTTCCTGAATAGCGTGCGTCAACAAGCGCTATATAAATACAAACCTTTTTCCTCTTTTATCCTTCTGCTATAATTCCAAATCCAAATAACTGACTAACCTATCCACCACTTAAAATGTACTTGCATGTTTCACTATACTAATTCAAGACTAATCCTCTATGGGTCCCGGAGTAGCGTGCTACTCGCCGGAAAAGCGCTTTGGCTCTTCGTCAGGGGTAGTAAGCGCTATTTAAATGCAATTACAATACAATACAATTACAATAAAAAATTTAAAATGGCCATACCCCGGGGTGGGGGTCCCCGGGGCCAATTATGGCCTTCTGGAGGGGTCCACGTGGCCCCCCTCAAAAATTGTTTTTAAATATAATAAAATAGGGGCCAGGCCCTGGGGGCTGTGGTCCCCAGGGCCAAGAATATTAGGAAAAGAAGGGGCAACACAGCTCCCCTTCTTTAACCCCTTCCATGCTCATGACGGATCTGTCATGAGCGTCGGTTGGCCTGTGCTCATGACGGAACCGTTCCGTCATGGTTCCATAAGCCCAATGGAACGTTCAGCACAGCGCAGGAATTTGCGCCGCGCTGAAGCCGTTAAATTAAATAAAAAAAGACCGGCATTGCGCCGAAGGCCACGCCCCCTCCTATCAGCACTCTGCAAACGCCCCCCTGGCGCGTTTGCAGATGGGGAACGAATTCCCCTTGAATTCTGGGGGTCCCTGGGGGCCAACTAGCCCACTAGGAACATCCAGTATGCGCCATGAGGCTGCGTTGTAGAGAGGTGTTCTGAGGCCACGCCCCTTTTTACATCTCTCTGCAACGCAGCTCTGTGGCACTTACTGGGGGTACCTAGTGGGTTAGTTTGACCCTAGGGACCCTTAGGATTCAAGGTGACTTCATTTCCCAACTTAGAACGGGCTCATGGCGCATTTACACAGTGGTGAAGGGAGGGGACGGGGCCTGAGGTGAAGTATGCAAACACGCCCTTTGGCATGTTTTAAGTTATGGAAATATTTCCCCTTCAATACTAAGGACCCCTGGGGGCTACCTAGCCCACCTCGTGCTTCCAGTAAGCGCCACTGCGCTGTGTTTCAGAGAGGTGGCCCAGGCTGTGCCCCTTTTAACACCTCTCGGCTACGCAGCTCTCTGGCGCTTACTGGAGGTACCTAGTGGGCTACTTGGGCCTTAGGGACACTCAGGATTCAAGGGGACTTAATCTCCCAAAATTAAAACGGACACAAGGCGTGTTTACACAGTGGTGAAGGGAGGGGATGAGGCCTGCGTTTGTAGTGTAGTTCCTATATTCTCAGTAGGCTCTGCGCAGTGGAATAATATATCCTGTACTTTAGACGTAGGACTGAGGTCGACTAGGTCTTTACCGAATCTATTAGACTTAATTGTGAGTGCCAGCTAGCTCAGAGGTCACTAGAAACTTTCTCGAATACACAAGAAGGGATTAGTTTCTGACAACCGCATAAACATGACAACTTTGTTTCCCAAGAATAAGAAATCAATCTCCAGAGTCCCGGAAACAATAGATAACTATTTTACTCAGTCAATCGTGCATGCTTCGTTTCAGCAGAGGTGCTGAGAAAATAGAGAGATGGGCGTTTTCAATAAAAAGTATTTATTGAACAGTATTCTTTCTCGAGCATAAGAAATGTACTGCTACAATTGTAATACTGGTTATAAAGTACAAGGCATATAATACGATAAGTATTATAAAGTAGTACTGTAAAAGCATGATATGGTTTCCAAGCCATAAAATACATAACATACATAAAATACATACAGTGATAAAATAATGACTAAAAGTACTCAACTGGTGCTTCTAAAATAAGCCTACCCCGGTGTAGCTAATCTAAGTCTAGTACAAGGGAAGAGTTAAGTGAGGTGTAGCCTAAGTTTAGTATTCTTTGCCAAGAATCTGTTCCAAGAATTCTCTTAAGGGTCTAATCAGCTCCGTACCTTGGTTTTAGAATGAAAGAGGTCTTGTATCTCTCTCTCAGGACTCGATTTCCCAGCAACCCGCAAGGGTAGCCTGGAAACACTGGAGCTGGATTTCTCGGCAGTAGAAAAGACAGCGTCTCTCAGTGCGTCAGCTGGGGGGTCCGCTTCCTTTGGAACTTGCTGTTGCAGGGCATCGGCAAGGAGTTAGTCGATCTGCTCCAAACCACTGTGTGTTTGTCTGGGCAAATGTAGGCATATTTATACCTTGAAGGTGCCAAGTTTGACGTATGATTGGACATAATAACGTCACTCAAAGACTCAGTTCTTTGAAAACTCCATGATTTCCTAGATTAATTAGTATTCAGGCGAGGTGAAGTCCCTAGCTGCTGAAGGCGGGGATTTTCTAAGAAATCGTAGTTGATTCTCGGAACTTAGTGGAAGTAGCCTTGCCGTATTTGGGCTGCATAGGCTCAGTCTAAATATGGTAATGATTTCTATGCCTATATAAGGATCGGGTAATTTATACCTATATATGGGCATGAATCGGGAAAATTACAGTAGGGTCCTAGATTCCTACACAACAAGGTGACATGTGCAAACACGCCCTGTGGCGGGTTTTAAGATGGGGAAATAATTCCCCATCAATCCTGATGGACCCTGGGGGCCAACTACTCCACCTGGTGCATCCAGTAAGCGCCACTGCGCTGCGGTGCAGAGAGGTGGTCCAGGCCGTGCCACTTTTTACACCTCTCTGCAACGCAGCTCAATGGTGCTAACTGGAGATACCTGGTGGGCTAGTTGCACCCAAGAGACACTCAGTATTCAAGGGGACTTCATCCCCCAAATAAAAACGGCCACAGGCAATGTTTGTACACATCATCTAGCCCCCCCTCCCTTCACCAGTGTGCAAACGCACCTGGTGGCGCGTTTTAAGAGGTAGTTTTAATCCCCCTACCCTATTATGTACTAGGGGCTTACAGAGGAGGTCATTCTAATCACAGGGGTACCCCAACGCATAGTGTTCCCTAGTATATGTAGGTATTTTAACTGTATTCTATGTGTTTTTAGCATAGCACTGGCTTTAAGACTTGTTAGTCAGAGTCAGTTACCACCAGGACCCATCTGAATTTTTTTTTTAAACTGCACCAAAACCCAACCACTTATAAATTCACCCAGGCACTCTCTTTGCAGTACTCTAATCATTCAGTCAGTACCCAAGTACTCATGCACTGAGCCAGGTGTTAGCACATGGACTGCTTCAAACGCCTATCCACTATGCATGCAATCCTCTAACCACCTACACACTTGTCTTTCACACCTTCAATCTCCCAGTCAGTATAGATACACTCCAGCAAACACCCTGTCACTCCCCTTGCACCCCTCCAGTGACCAATTCAGCACCATGTACTAATCCATTCACTGCGCCAAAACCCAAACACTTATAAATTCACCCAGGCACTCTCCTTGCAGTACTCTAATCATTCAGTCAGTACCCAAGTACTCATGCACTGAGCCATGCCTTAGCACATGGACTGCTTCAAACGCTTATCCACTATGTATGCAGTCCTCTAACTACCTACACACTTGTCTTTCACACCTTCAATTCCCCATACAGTATCCATACACTTCCAGAAAACACCCTGTCACTCCTCTTGCACTGCTCTAGTGACCCATTCAGCACCATGTACTAATCCATTCACTGCACCAAAACCCAAACCCTTATAAATTCACCCAGGAACTCTCCTTGCAGTACTCCAATCATTCAGTCAGTACCCAAGTGCTCATTCTGTGAGCCAGGCCTTAGCACATGGACTACTTCAAACCCCTATCCACTATGCACGCGGTCCTAAGAGGTTTGGAAAATATGGTTGCGGATAACTTAGCTCCTTTATTTACCCAAATGCAGAGTGATTTTGATAAGTGGAAAGCTTCAGGACTATCTCTTTGGGGTAGCGTTCAAGCTATCATAATGGTTACTTTACCAAGATTCATTTATGTTTTAGGTATACTTCCCCTTCAAATTCCTTTAGCTACCCTTAGATCAATAGATTCCAAGATTAAGCTCTTTATTTGGGGCTCAGCTAAACTGCGTCTAAACTAAAGGCCAACCAGTCATATGGAGGTATGGATCTTCCATCCATCGAACACTATTCACTTGCCTTACACATTTCCCAACTCTCTTATTTTCTGCCAGGATCTAGAGATATTCCACAATGGGTCTCTGTCGAACGTCATCTTCTATCTCAGGACTAAGGTCTTTCTCTTTTATATGGTAGTGGTACTAGCTCTTCTGACCCTACAAATCTGATCATATCAGCCATGCACAGATCTTGGTAGAGGGGTCATCGCATACTAAGTTCAAATGCACTAATTCATATTAAAGATCCCTTATAGAATAACACAGCCATCCGTATCAACGGTCGCACTTTATCCTGGCCTTTATGGCAAGAAGCCGACATTTATTCACCAGATCAACTTCTTCATGATGGAGATTTTAAAACTTTCTCCCAACTTTGCAAGGAATTTAATCTTCCAATTCAACACTCCTCTAAATATTCTCAACTTCAACAATGTCTGAAGAAACACTTGGGATCCCCCCCTTGGTTGCTTCAGGTTTTTCCAAGATTATCTTATCTACATGTATGGGGGACGTTTAAGGGTGTGACCTCTGGTCTTTATAAAACCTTTCTGATCCCTCTTTTTTCACAGCCTCTTTCCCATACTCTGCGGAATAAATGGCAATCCTATTTATCTATTTCATATAGGGCTTCTGAATGGGACCAAATACAGGAGGGGCTACACAAAGTAGTTTGTGAAGGGCGGCTTAAATTCTGCATCTTTAAAATTCTTCATGATTGGCACTGGTCACCACTTAAATTACATAAGGCTGGTCTACTATCACACACTGCTTGCTGGAGATGTTCTAGTCCTGGTTGTGACATAGCCCATATCAGTTGTGAATGTCCACAAACCAGTTCCTTTTGGACCTTCGTTGGCAAAACCCTGAACACTACAATGTCATTATCTTTACCACTTACATCAGCCACCATTACTGTACATGATTTCCGTGGTTTTCCAAAACTTTCTAAGCCACAAATTCGTCTTCTTTACACTGCATTAGCTACAGCCAAGATTTGCATTTTACGCCACTGCAGACGGCCCTGCAGGAGCGCACAATCTACAATCTCCAGGACCAAGTTGACATTTTTCTTCAAACTTGGTCTCCCTTTTTTGAAAATTAATAATGATTCCAACTCAACTCTCTCTTCTAAATAATTCTATTACTTAATTTGATATTTCATATTCTTCTCCTTTACTATTTCATTCTCTTACCCGTTGTCTCCCCTCTCTTACTCTGGCTCTATCTTGCTTCATTTTCCTTATCTTCTTTTCTTTCCCTTTCATTTTTCACATCAGCTTTTTACCTTCTTTTAATTAATTAAAGCTATTATTATTTTACTTAAATGTAAGATTTATTCATACATTTTATTTATTGTTATTTATTATAACAGGATATAGAGTATATACTGTTAATTTTTTTCCTTGTTTTCTACAAATATGTGTACATTTACTAATTTACCTATTTATTTATATTTCAATATTTAAACATAATGATTTCTTATTTATCTTATTTATTATGCTTATCCACTTCTATTTCTCATCACAATATTTATTCTCTATTTGTCAGTAATCTACTGTTTTATGAAATTGAATAATTTTTTAATTATTAAAGATCCCTTATGGAATAACACAGCCATCCGTATCAACGGTCGCACTTTATCCTGGCCTTTATGGCAAGAAGCCGACATTTATTCACCAGATCAACTTCTTCATGATGGAGATTTTAAAACTTTCTCCCAACTTTGCAAGGAATTTAATCTTCCAATTCAACACTCCTCTAAATATTCTCAACTTCAAAAATGTCTGAAGAAACACTTGGGATCCCCCCCTTGGTTGCTTCAGGTTTTTCCAAGATTATCTTATCTACATGTATGGGGGACGTTTAAGGGTGTGACCTCTGGTCTTTATAAAACCTTTCTGATCCCTCTTTTTTCACAGCCTCTTTCCCATACTCTGCGGAATAAATGGCAATCCTATTTATCTATTTCATATAGGGCTTCTGAATGGGACCAAATACAGGAGGGGCTACACAAAGTAGTTTGTGAAGGGCGGCTTAAATTCTGCATCTTTAAAATTCTTCATGATTGGCACTGGTCACCACTTAAATTACATAAGGCTGGTCTACTATCACACACTGCTTGCTGGAGATGTTCTAATCCTGGTTGTGACATAGCCCATATCAGTTGTGAATGTCCACAAACCAGTTCCTTTTGGACCTTCGTTGGCAAAACCCTGAACACTACAATGTCATTATCTTTACCACTTACATCAGCCACCATTACTGTACATGATTTCCGTGGTTTTCCAAAACTTTCTAAGCCACAAATTCGTCTTCTTTACACTGCATTAGCTACAGCCAAGATTTGCATTTTACGCCACTGCAGACGGCCCTGCAGGAGCGCACAATCTACAATCTCCAGGTCCAAGTTGACATTTTTCTTCAAACTTGGTCTCCCTTTTTTGAAAATTAATGATGATTCCAACTCAACTCTCTCTTCTAAATAATTCTATTACTTAATTTGATATTTCATATTCTTCTCCTTTACTATTTCATTCTCTTACCCTTTGTCTCCCCTCTCTTACTCTGGCTCTATCTTGCTTCATTTTCCTTATCTTCTTTTCTTTCCCTTTCATTTTTCACATCAGCTTTTTACCTTCTTTTAATTAATTAAAGCTATTATTATTTTACTTAAATGTAAGATTTATTCATACATTTTATTTATTGTTATTTATTATAACAGGATATAGAGTATATACTGTTAATTTTTTTCCTTGTTTTCTACAAATATGTGTACATTTACTAATTTACCTATTTATTTATATTTCAATATTTAAACATAATGATTTCTTATTTATCTTATTTATTATGCTTATCCACTTCTATTTCTCATCACAATATTTATTCTCTATTTGTCAGTAATCTACTGTTTTATGAAATTGATTAATTTTTTAATTATTAAAGATCCCTTATGGAATAACACAGCCATCCGTATCAACGGTCGCACTTTATCCTGGCCTTTATGGCAAGAAGCCGACATTTATTCACCAGATCAACTTCTTCATGATGGAGATTTTAAAACTTTCTCCCAACTTTGCAAGGAATTTAATCTTCCAATTCAACACTCCTCTAAATATTCTCAACTTCAACAATGTCTGAAGAAACACTTGGGATCCCCCCCTTGGTTGCTTCAGGTTTTTCCAAGATTATCTTATCTACATGTATGGGGGACGTTTAAGGGTGTGACCTCTGGTCTTTATAAAACCTTTCTGATCCCTCTTTTTTCACAGCCTCTTTCCCATACTCTGCGGAATAAATGGCAATCCTATTTATCTATTTCATATAGGGCTTCTGAATGGGACCAAATACAGGAGGGGCTACACAAAGTAGTTTGTGAAGGGCGGCTTAAATTCTGCATCTTTAAAATTCTTCATGATTGGCACTGGTCACCACTTAAATTACATAAGGCTGGTCTACTATCACACACTGCTTGCTGGAGATGTTCTAATCCTGGTTGTGACATAGCCCATATCAGTTGTGAATGTCCACAAACCAGTTCCTTTTGGACCTTCGTTGGCAAAACCCTGAACACTACAATGTCATTATCTTTACCACTTACATCAGCCACCATTACTGTACATGATTTCCGTGGTTTTCCAAAACTTTCTAAGCCACAAATTCGTCTTCTTTACACTGCATTAGCTACAGCCAAGATTTGCATTTTACGCCACTGCAGACGGCCCTGCAGGAGCGCACAATCTACAATCTCCAGGACCAAGTTGACATTTTTCTTCAAACTTGGTCTCCCTTTTTTGAAAATTAATGATGATTCCAACTCAACTCTCTCTTCTAAATAATTCTATTACTTAATTTGATATTTCATATTCTTCTCCTTTACTATTTCATTCTCTTACCCTTTGTCTCCCCTCTCTTACTCTGGCTCTATCTTGCTTCATTTTCCTTATCTTCTTTTCTTTCCCTTTCATTTTTCACATCAGCTTTTTACCTTCTTTAAATTAATTAAAGCTATTATTATTTTACTTAAATGTAAGATTTATTCATACATTTTATTTATTGTTATTTATTATAACAGGATATAGAGTATATACTGTTAATTTTTTTCCTTGTTTTCTACAAATATGTGTACATTTACTAATTTACCTATTTATTTATATTTCAATATTTAAACATAATGATTTCTTATTTATCTTATTTATTATGCTTATCCACTTCTATTTCTCATCACAATATTTATTCTCTATTTGTCAGTAATCTACTGTTTTATGAAATTGATATTTATTATGTAATTTATTGTATAATTCAATAAAAAATTTCAACACAAAAAAAGTGAGTGTACTTCCAGACAGGACACTTCAGAGCAAACTACAGCTTTCACTATACAGGCTTCACTTAGCACCACAGGTATCCTCAGCACTCACCATGCCAGTTTGGTACATCGGATCAGACGAAGAGGATGGCGAGATGTAGTGGAGGCTCGGACGTGCTCAGGCAGGAAGGAGGGTGTCAGCAGCCCCAAGAGTGGAGCCAAAACCACCATGTACAACAAGGTCCTGTGTGCAAAGAAGGGCCAGGATGAACTTTGGGAAAATCCCCACTGAAAATATAACCAGTCTTTTTTTTAAGTACAAATATTGTCACTTTCATTTCCTGTCTCATTTTAAGTTTCATTTTATAACAGCTATCACTGTACTGCATTTGCAAGTCCACCTTTCCATTCTGATGTGTTCTGAGATCTGCAACCACAGTGAAGGGATCATGTTTCAATTTCTTTTACTCTGAGGTTTGTTCCCTATTTGGTCCTGAGAGGGCGGTAATAAATAACAACAAGCATTTACAATGCAACAGGTCTTGCATTAGTAAAAGTTAGAACTATTAGTGTTGCTAATAATAATGCAACGCCAATAACTCAAACATGTAGTAATGCAAGCCCTATTGCTTTGCAATTGCTTGTTAAAATATATGCCAGGCATGCTGTGTGTAGTTTTAAACTACTATTTCAACATTTTGCCAACCCTGAAACTTTCTTTTTAATAAATGTTTCTGCTAGGCTAGGCCTTCAACAGCTCTAGGGTAGGGTGAATTGTATTTATAAAGTCGGGCATGTATTTAAACGTTTTAGATTTTCCTGATAGTGAAAAATTCTTAAATTAGCTTATTGTCTCTGGGAAGTCTGTCCAAGATATATCAAAACAGCCTCTGGATGAAGCCCTTGAGTCGTCTCTCTCATCTCCCCGATGTATACCGGTGATCCTGATAATTGTTATCCTCAGCCTGTTTCCAAGGCCTTCAAACCTCTCTTGTGGGATTATGTTTTTCTCCTGTAGCCAATTCATTGCTTTAGGAACTCAAGTCCCTACTTTTCTGTCATCAGATTCTCTCTCCTAAATCACTCACATCTTTCTTCACCTCGGTAATGTCTTGCTACAGCTCTTCTCGTAGTGTGGACAAATTACTGGACAAAGTCTGAATACAATCTTTTATAAAACATTTTATACTCTTTTTGTAGTCACATGTCTGAGAGCTTTTAAGTAAATCACCACAGGGAGTTTAAAGTGTTTGGTGGCGTTTGCTGTGTTGGCTCTAGTGAACATGCCTTTGACTGACTAGTCTCTTTTAATCCTGCAGCTCTCTTTTGAGACAGTCTCTCCCATGTTCCCGACGTACCTCAGTAATTGCACAATGAGCTACCTGTTGTTTATGACAAACATAGGGGAGGTTATCTGTCATAGTTTTCTTCACCACTTTGTGAAGAGGTGAGTGTTGAGTTTGGTCCACAGTTTCATAGGTATTGAGACTATATTGTATGTTCTTGTGCCAGTTATGTGTCTGACCACACATTATTTCTCTGTGTTGGGGTCCTCTGGCACTGCTAATCTATTGACTTAACTGGCATCTCAATTTGTCGGTCAACTTTAGATTCATAAATCTGCAGGGTTACAGGGGGGATCTCACTGTTATTACAGCTGTGGGTTTGGCACAGTATTCAATTGGCTTCCTCCCCCACAGTGACACCCAAAACTGTGGTGCATCACTGGGTTAAGGGCTTTATCACCAGTACAGGTGAGTGACCCTGTGGAACTGCTTCACTTGCAGAAGTATGAGATCACTGTAGGCATAACAGTGCAAGAGGTCTTGCATTAGTAAAAGTTAGAACTATTAGTGTTGCTAATAATAATGCACCGCCAATAACTCAAACATTTAGTAATGCAAGACCTATTGCATTGCAATTGCTTGTTAAAATATATGCCAGGCATGCTGTGTGTAGTTTTAAACTACTATTTCAACATTTTGCCAACCCTGAAACTTTCTTTTTAATAAATGTTTCTGCTAGGCTAGGCCCTAAACAGCTCTAGGGTAGGGTGAATTGTATTTATAAAGTTGGGCATGTACTTAAACGTTTTAGATTTTCCTGATAGTGAAAAACTCTTAAATTAGCTTATTGTCTCTGGGAAGTCTGTCCAAGATATATCAAAATAGCCTCTGGATAAAGCCCTTGAGTCACCTCTCTCATCTCCCCGAGGTATACCGGTGATCCTGATAATTGTTATCCTCAGCCTGTTTCCAAGGCCTTCAAACCTCTATTGTGGGATTATGTGTTTCTCCTGTAGCCAATTCATTGCTTTAGGAACTCAAGTCCCTACTTTTCTGTCATCAGATTCTCTCTCCTAAATCACTCACATCTTTCTTCACCTCGGTAATGTCTTGCTACAGCTCTTCTCGTAGTGTGGACAAATTACTGGACAAAGTCTGAATACAATCTTTTATACAACATTTTATACTCTTTTTGTAGTCACATGCCTGAGAGCTTTTAAGTAAATCACCACAGGGAGTTTAAAGTGTTTGGTGGCGTTTGCTGTGCTGGCTCTAGTGAACATGCCTTTGACTGACTAGTCTCTTTTAATCCTGCAGCTCTCTTTTGAGACAGTCTCTCCCATGTTCCCGACGTACCTCAGTAATTGCACAATGAGCTACCTGTTGTTTATGACAAACATAGGGGAGGTTATCTGTCATAGTTTTCTTCACCACTTTGTGAAGAGGTGAGTGTTGAGTTTGGTCCACAGTTTCATAGGTATTGAGACTATATTGTATGTTCTTGTGCCAGTTATGTGTCTGACCACACATTATTTCTCTGTGTTGGGGTCCTCTGGCACTGCTAATCTATTGACTTAACTGGCATCTCAATTTGTCGGTCAACTTTAGATTCATAAATCTGCAGGGTTACAGGGGGGATCTCACTGTTATTACAGCTGTGGGTTTGGCACAGTATTCAATTGGCTTCCTCCCCCACAGTGACACCCAAAACTGTGGTGCATCACTGGGTTATGGGCTTTATCACCAGTACAGGTGAGTGACCCTGTGGAACTGCTTCACTTGCAGAAGTATGAGATCACTGTAGGCATAACAGTGCAAGAGGTCTTGCATTAGTAAAAGTTAGAACTATTAGTGTTGCTAATAATAATGCACCGCCAATAACTCAAACATTTAGTAATGCAAGACCTATTGCATTGCAATTGCTTGTTAAAATATATGCCAGGCATGTTGTGTGTAGTTTTAAACTACTATTTCAACATTTTGCCAACCCTGAAACTTTCTTTTTAATAAATGTTTCTGCTAGGCTAGGCCCTAAACAGCTCTAGGGTAGGGTGAATTGTATTTATAAAGTTGGGCATGTACTTAAACGTTTTAGATTTTCCTGATAGTGAAAAACTCTTAAATTAGCTTATTGTCTCTGGGAAGTCTGTCCAAGATATATCAAAATAGCCTCTGGATAAAGCCCTTGAGTCACCTCTCTCATCTCCCCGAGGTATACCGGTGATCCTGATAATTGTTATCCTCAGCCTGTTTCCAAGGCCTTCAAACCTCTATTGTGGGATTATGTGTTTCTCCTGTAGCCAATTCATTGCTTTAGGAACTCAAGTCCCTACTTTTCTGTCATCAGATTCTCTCTCCTAAATCACTCACATCTTTCTTCACCTCGGTAATGTCTTGCTACAGCTCATCTCGTAGTGTGGACAAATTACTGGACAAAGTCTGAATACAATCTTTTATACAACATTTTATACTCTTTTTGTAGTCACATGCCTGAGAGCTTTTAAGTAAATCACCACAGGGAGTTTAAAGTGGTTGGTGGCGTTTGCTGTGCTGGCTCTAGTGAACATGCCTTTGACTGACTAGTCTCTTTTAATCCTGCAGTTCTCTTTTGAGACAGTCTCTCCCATGTTCCCGACGTACCTCAGTAATTGCACAATGAGCTACCTGTTGTTTATGACAAACATAGGGGAGGTTATCTGTCATAGTTTTCTTCACCACTTTGTGAAGAGGTGAGTGTTGAGTTTGGTCCACAGTTTCATAGGTATTGAGACTATATTGTATGTTCTTGTGCCAGTTATGTATCTGACCACACATTATTTCTCTGTGTTGGGGTCCTCTGGCACTGCTAATCCATCGACTTACCTGGCATCTCAATTTGTCGGTCAACTTTAGATTCATAAATCTGCAGGGTTACAGGGGGATTTCACTGTTATTACAGCTGTGGGTTTGGCACTGTGGGTTTGGCACAGTATTCAATTGGCTTCCTCCCCCACAGTGACACCCAAAACTGTGGTGCATCACTGGGTTATCGGCTTTATCACCAGTACAGGTGAGTGACCCTGTGGAACTGCTTCACTTGCAGAAGTATGAGATCACGGTAGGCATAACAGCTTGTTGTCTTCGCCTATGGTGTGCAGCTCTGCTCAGGCCCCACACCTCATGTGCCTCTCTGGATGCCCACCAAAGTGTCTCATGGTCGGAGCAGCCTGTTGCAGTGGTTCAACTGCCCTGCAATCATTCCTGCAACCTGGTTCTAGTAGGACACTCACAACCCTCAGTCCTTGTGTGTGCAACTGACAGTCTCCAGGCCAAAACTTTCTTTTTCATAGCTTGGTATGCAGATCAGCGGCATTGCGATTTCTGCTATTGATGAGGTACAGACTGTTCTAATTTGTGAACTCCTGATGTGAAGCTAACTTCTCTGCTCAGCTCAGCCACGCTCCCGTTAATTTACCACACCAGCAGCTGCCATATTGTTTGCCTCTCTCAGTCACACTGCTTCAGGCTAAATTAAATGGACCTTCTCTCTGGCAGCTGGCTTAAACCAGAAGACACTTTCATACTAGATGATTTTGAGATACTTTTCTGGAAACTCAACTTTGATTTGGAGTAAAAATTGAATCCTGTCTATTATAGTACCTTTAGGGCCTAATTTCCATCTTGGAGGACAGGGTTACTCCATCATAAATGTGACAGATATCACGTCCACCGAAAACAATTCCATCATATATCCTATGGAACTTGTAATGAGCAGACAGGATATCCGTCACGTTTGGGTTAGAGTATCCTTTCATCAAGATCATAACCAGGCCTTTATCCTGGTTCATCCTTTTATTACTTTAAAGTAGAATGTTATGTTCTTCTGTAACTCTTTTGTAGAACAGATTATGAGAATCCAAGTTGTTTTGTGACTTTGTGACTTTCTTTTAGTGTTATGGGGAAAACATCTCTAATTGCAGTCAAGGCAACTGCTGTCCCTGTCCTGGGCTTACTATTAATAGGTGTTTGTTTAATATATTCCTATCCTATTATTAGATTTTGCTAGGACCTGAGTTGTTTTACCTTTCCTTTTGAGTGGCATGAACAATACTTTCTAAAGGAATTCCAATAACATTTTAATAATAGAAATGTGATTGTAAACGGTTAATAAACAGAAGTTGCTTCTATAAAACACAATGTCAAGAAATAAGTAAATTAACAAAAACATAATTACCAATTTTCAAAATTACATAAAAAACATAAAAACAATTATGATATGAACTTCCTGTTTCTTAAATAAAATAAATATCATTAAATTATAATATTAACCAATAGAATGATGCATGTTTTTAAATACGAAGTACCTAAAAACATTAAATCACATAGCTTTAACGTATTTGTGAAAACTTAAGAGTACTTAAAAAATAAAAACATTTCAAAATAAAGCTTTAAAGAGTCCCCATACAATTCCCCCACAAATAGTACATGCAATTCCTAAACCCTTATGAGAATTAAAAAATATTTATAACAAAATATTAAATGCACAATTAAAAAACTGCAGTAAAATAAATATATCTATAAGAATTCAAAAACACATAAAAAAATTACATAAATTTTTCAAACATTAGAAACAAAAAAGTACTCCCCACCCTATTCACCACACATCCTAAGGCCAAAATGTGAAACTTAGTCAAAAATTCACGTTAAACACACAACACAAAATCACAATGTTTATTATATTTTTAAACAGTGACATTATTACCAACAATATTAACAAAACATTTTTAAAATGATATCCTTACCTGCTAGATAATAGTCAACGATATGTTTGACATCACACTATAATAGCAACAATATTTTTGTTTCATGACATTTTTTATTCATTATTTTGGTGGAATACCATTCCAGTGTTCAACCTTTTCTGCACTACTCTTCAACAACTATAATATCCATCTCATTCCCCTGGTTAACCAGTATGATCTGGCATGCTAAAACAATGCCATGAACACAAATAATTTTCTGTGACAACACACCTCTTGACTTTAGCTCTTCTGTTCTACAGCAATACTTATACAAGTTCATGCTACAGATTCTATATTCACTTAAATCGTAACCCAAATAAGATTGATATTCTTACATAAATCAACCTAACAGGACTGTGCCTAGCTTCCCATATCAAATACAAGAGTGGAGGAGCACAGTTTTTAAGAGTATCCAGTTCCCTTGAACATTAATATCTCATATCGCCCAAAATACACTCAGAGAATATACCATTTTGGCAGGGGCGCGTACCTATTCCAGTCCAAGACAGTAAAAACGTTGGGCATCCTAATGAATTATGAACTCTCATAACACGTCATGTTAATAAAGTCGCTGATGTAGCCTCCTTCAATCACCAAACACTATGCCATATTCTACCTTACCTGCCCTGCCCGTAAAGAATGCAAACCTTAAACATATCAATTATTTAATCACTGAATTAAGCTAACTGACTTGTCTTAGGCCTCCTGACCTTCCGAACTAAGACCCAGATTTATAAACCACAAGGTGTCGCAAGGACAAGGCAAAGACTTCAGTAATATTTACTAAGCCTAACAAGTGGCGATTAGCCCCACCTTGTGTGGCTTTTTAAAGATATAAAACGCAACCGAATGGTTTGCCCTCGGTGATGTTACAGAGGTCAAGCATAGACTTCCCCATACATCCACCTATGGATTCTGGCACATTCCCAAATTTTCTAAAGCCAGTAAACCTGGGAATGGATCAAAATGCTACACCTTCCCCAGTGAGGTGTAATGATGAGAAATATATTTATTTTACCTCATTATTTCCCCATGTCACGTCCTTGCATTCAAGGATGCAAGGACGTAGCTGTTGATGCAATGTTGGCTTTACAGAAGGTATCCATGTCGTCACAAAAACAGTCCTGGCTGTAACATGGGGCACCCTTTCAGTTTGGTTCAAGGGTGCCTGTGTTGGCACTAGGCAGGAAAAATAAGAAATGCTCCATATCTTTGGGAATATGAAGCATTTCTGCAACTTTGCTTGTTCATGAAAGATACGTAATGTGCCTTTAAGAGACTCGAAACAGGCACAAAATGCAGCATGCAGAACTATAGTCTTACCTTATGGACTACATCACATACCACACCAATTAAGTGACCCTGCGTAGGCTTCCAGACAAATTGCAAATGTAGTTCATAAGCGTTTGCATCACACACACAGCTTTCTTAGCAATATGCCTGATTTCTTCCAAGACTTGTTGAAAAAATTTGGGGCAGACATTTTTCAGTACATCTAACAGGTCTGTGAACTATTGCTCTGTCCACTTTCTAAGAATACATGACTGTCCTACTTTGTAAAATATGCTACTCCAAGAAGTGCCATTGGCTATAATGCCAACTCTTATGTTCTAATTTATGGGTCCACCTAGACAACTTCAAAATAGGAACAAAATATGATCATCAACTCTGTTCAGGAAAAGCACCATCAAACTCCACACAGATCCAAACAAATGGACAGGCAGTATGTTGCAGTGTGTGAGTACGAAGTGATAGTAAAGCAAATTACATGGTAATACTTTAAACAGTGTAAAATGCTAAACATTATCTTTAAAGAAAATAAAACATTCCATGGCCGACATTACTTAGACAGGCTGCTAGAACAGCAGCCAGGTAAGGAGCTATTGCTTGATGCAGTATTTTGGGCTACTTTCTTGTGTGTTGGGGTAACTAATCTATCTACATTTGGTCATAAACCACCCTTGTTAACAGTAATAGGCATGGTAATAAAAACTTTTCATCCTTTCTTCTCACCTCCTACACCGACCTTCTGTTGCCTGCCTTCCCTCTTTATTGTGTTTCTTGTTGTTCTTCTTATTTTCTCTGTCCTTTGTTATCTTTTCCTCAAGCTACTGTGAAAAAGAAGCACCCTCCTTTCTGTTCTCTGCCTCTCACTCTTATTCAGATAACCATGATCTCTAAAACCACCAACATATGCTCACATTTCATCACTATCCTACCACCAATTGATTTTAAAGCTGTAGCTACATTACCACCGCCACACCTCAGTGCTTCATATCAATTTTGATTACCCCTGCATAATTTGCATATTTTTTAGAGAATTGCAATAGGCTTGTTATGCGAAATACACAATATGTCATTATGCCATGTTGTGTAATTATGTACCAATCAAATACAACATTTAATGTGCCACTTGTCGTAAAAATGTGCTGAAGATGCATATGAACAGCACAACATGGGTTGCTGTGGTGCTCGGTAATTTTGTTTTCGGCACTATTTTAGTACAAAAATTTGCCTTCAAGGCAAAGATTGATTTGAACACCCATTTTGTAATAAAATATAGTGTTAAATGAAGTTCAGGTCATTATTTGTAATTTTGCTGAAATGTCTCATAATTATGTGCAAGCAAATTATGCAAATTTCACACATCCCTGCTCATGGGAGCATACCGGAAATATCATACCAACCTTTACATAATTCACAAACCAACTACTGATCCTTATTCAATACATAACAGCTTGAATCCACCTAACACACTTCATAATCATCATCAGATATGTAACACACTACTGTAGTGCATAACACCAAGGTCAGTATGGAGGTCAATATGGCAGTGTGCATCATCAACAATCAATAAAACCTGAACGCCTAACACAAATTTAGTTTCAACATAATCTACAGCACACTGCAGACCTACATACCATCACACCCTCCTGATCCAGGCATCTTCAACATAAATGCATACCATCACACAACTACCAACATACATAATATTCACACACATACACACACACGATTTTACGGCATCCGCCTTCACCTACAGTATTGACAATCACTTAGGTTGGGAGCATATACATTTCAATCCTCCATTGAATTCATCCCTTGGGACAATCCATAAAATGAATTCTAAAAAAACATAGCGGCATATTCCCAATGACTTATCGCTGAGTTAGCAGCCTTTTATCGCAGCCAAAGTGGTGATAAATGTATCGCCCTATTCACAAGCTGGTGCTAACAGCTGATATCACCAATTTTCCTGTGATACCAGCTGCAAAAAACATCATCAGAGACGACACCGGCAACTAACGCTAATGATATGCAAAAAGTCTCAAAAACACCACTTTGCAACATTCTCAACAACCAGCCAGATTGACAATAAGATCCCAAAACATGCGATAAGGCACGTTAGCAGCAGGGATTTAACACCTGCTCTTACCTGGTGTTAAGACGGACGACAACCATAAAAGGGAGCCCAGCCCAGAGCCACACCTGAAGAACAACAGATGCCATGGAGCTACTGATCATGCAGCTCGGACACCCAAGAGGGCCACAACACCCACCACCACCACGCCTAGGCCCGCTCCCCCCCTGGACCCTTCCCCGGGATACCACAGAGGCAGTGCAGACAAAGACAGCGGACCTTCAGAAAACGCAGCAGCCTCACAGACTTAACACCAGAGGACGTCATTGCCCACTACAGGCTCAAAAGGACAACCATCCTCCGCATCCTTACCATCATTGGCCACAGGCTGACGGTAACAACACAGCGGACAACCAACAGCCCTCCGCAGACAAAACTGCTGGTTGTGCTGCACCTGTTGGCCTCTAGTACCTTCCAACCAACAACCGCCAGAGTCATAGGAGTCTCACTTCCAGCACTATCAAAGTTCCTCACACCTGTCTTGGATGCCATCATCACCTTTTTACCCCAGCACCTTCACTTCCACCACACTGTACAGGAACAGCTGGAGGCCAAGCAAGACTTCTATGCCACAACTGGCTTCCTGCATGGGTTGGGGGCAATCGACTGCACGCAGGTACTCCTCGTGCCCCCTGCCGCCACTGCACACAATTACTGCAACAAGAAGCACACGCATTACATCATTCTAGAGGCAATAGTGGACCACCTGAGACTCTTCACCAATGCCGTTGCCAACTACCCAGGCAGTGTGCATAATTCCCTCATCTTTTGACAGTCTATCATCAACCGGCGCGTTGAGGCTGGCACCTATGGGAATACATTGCTCCTTGGTAAGTACCAAATGAACACACCACACACCTCAACTCCACAATCATGCAACGCACAACTCTGGGAATGCACACATTGCAAACTCACATACAACATGCCAAACACCTTGCCCACCTACCAGACACAACAGCACAACTCACTGTGGTAACCTGGGGTAGCCATGCACACAAGCCATCACCGGCATGGCACCTCAGACACACAGTAGCAGAATGTGGGGAGAGGTGGGAACAAGGCATGTGCGAAGTAGGCAAGTGACCCATGAATGAGAATGTACACAATGTCAAGTGTGGCGTGGATGTGCTGGACAGACTTGAGTATGGAGACCACAGACATTCCCATGTTGACATACACTGCTGGTGTGTGGAGTGGAGTGGACAGTGGACGCAACCATGTTACCTCAGCCAGTAGGGAAGATTGCGGAAATGTAGCTTTGCCATTCCCCACTCAATACATAAGAGGAGTGGAATTGGCCGGCGTACGCAAGTCCAGTGTAGGGGTGTGAATGATTATCCCAGGGCTCTGGGCGTGGTTCAATACTGGAAATGTGCATGTGTGTGTCTCTATCACAGTGTGGGTGTCCATTGGGGAGTGTAAGTGGTCCCTGAAGGGAATTAGACACCCACATATGTGATCTAGTTCCGCTGCCATGAGGTCAAATCCCACCGCACCTGTTCAGCCACCTCCTTCTGGCAGTCTAACACCTGGCCTTCGAATGCGATGTGTGCTTCGGTGAGGTGCTGGGAGCCAGCCGTGGTGGTGGGTGCTTCATTCTGTGTGGTCTGTGCAAGGGGTGGGGTCTCCTCGATGCAGCTGGGCTGCCCTGCTCCTGGAGGTGGGTTGCCTGAGATGTCCATGAGCTGTTGTAGGGCGTTGTAGGGCGTCAGTGTCAAAGGTGTGGAGGTCCTCTCCTTCATCACTGATGAGTTGTCTGGTCTGCTCTGCAGGAGGTGTTGATTGCCCCTCTGCAATGTGAAGGGGAGATGCATTTTGACATTGTGTTGACATGTATGTTGATGCATTGTTCAAGTTTACATACAGACTGCATGACAATGTACATTGTGACAGTTTGGTAGGAGCTGACTATTTGATGCGGGACAGTGGACATTTGAACTACATCACGGATGTGAGGTTGTACACGTACATTTTCATTTCACAGTTTCCTGCTATGCCAGATGTAATTGGCCAGTTTCTATGCACAAGCGGATCCAGTTGTGTCCTCTGTTCTGTGGTGAAATTGTTGCACTTCATACCACATTGTCATCAATTTTGGATGTGCTGTTATTGCTATGTGTGTGTGCTGCATTGTGGGAGAGTTGTCCCGGCAGCTGTGATTTTGCTGCCCCTTATCCCTTAGAGGTGGTGTGCCTTTGACATCTGTGCTTCTACAGTGCTGAGATGTTGCAGACTTGGCTAATTTTGGCTCTTGTTCATATTTTGAACTCTTGGGCATGGTTTATCCGCAGATGTGTTGTTGACGTCAGGGGTTGATTGTGCATGTGGATGTGTCAGAGTGTGACCCGCTCCTTTCCGGATGTGGTCCTTACTCAGCCACCTCAATGTTGTGACGTGCACAATGTCATGATGATTGGGCTGCTACCATGCTAATCATCATGTTCGGTCACTTGCATTGTCAGTGTAGCTCACAAATGTGCATATTTGCTGGATTTCACACATGTGCGTGTGTTGGTTGTGAGATTGGTGATGTGTGGGGTGGGGCCCCTTTGGGCACATGGTGAACGGGGGCCTACTTGGTGTTTATATGTCTGCTGCAGTGTGCCACAGTGATCAGGGACATGATCCAGAGTCATTTTGGGTGTGCAGTGTGCTCTACTTAATTGTGCATGTGTGCCATTTTGCCCATCTCCACCCGTCCCCCCAGTCCCTGGTCAGTACTCACCCTGTTGAGGTTGTGTCAGGTCATGTTGAGCAGTGTCCGGATCCACCACTCCTGGCACAGGTGTCCCGACTGATGACTGTGGCCACCATTTTCTCCCTGTTATCCAGCTCCTGGTGTGCCACTGTACCCCCACCTCCGATCTGCGTTGCTGCTTTCATGTTGGCATTGAGTTTCTTCTTGGTTTTGCCCTCCACATCATTCCATTACCTCTTGAACTCTTCCATTGTCCTCCTCACCGCTGCAACTGCATTCACATGGTCCGAGATAGTCTGCCATATTTGCGTCTTTTTTGCCAATGACACGTTGGAGGTGACAAACAGTTGTTGATAGTGTTTTATCACCTCCGTAACGATGATCCTGTTTTCCTGCGGACCGAACCGCGTCTTCCTCTTCCTCTTCTCCTTGGCCTTCCCCGACCCTGAGGTTCTTGCTGGTCGTCTGTGGGGCCTGTGGGGTTCACGTTGTCCTCTGCACCTGGTCCTGGTGCATCCATGGTGCTATGGAGTTTTTTTTTTGCTTTTTTAGTGCATTTTCCTGCATGACGCGAGGCCTTTCTCTAGCTATCGCTGATTTTTGTATTGCGATTTGTGGCATCGCAACTGGTTTTGCATTTTTTCGGCGGCGCGTTAGTTTTAACGCGGTCATTTGGCACGTTATCGTGAGACTATCGCATGGTGCTGCCAGGTTGAGAATACAACGTTAAAACAGTGTTATTTTCCCGCTATAGATTGCAATGTGCAAAGTTGTGTTAAGCGAATTTTACGATGATTAACACACGTTCTTGAGAATATCCCCACAGTTTAATAAGATTACAGCATAAACACAATATTGTAAAATTGCACATATATAGGTTTGGCAGAAAGTCACAACACCCCTCCCTTTTACCGTTTAACATCCATTATGTCTACCTGAAGCACACACAGATAGAAATATTACATTAAACAAATTTCCTCCCGAGCACTCTGATAATAAATTAAGGACAAACCAACAGTAATACATTCTTGCAAGTCCTTGTTGGCACAGTCACCACAGTCCAATTTCAAAATCACACTCCGATATTCCGGAAAAAGTGTTCTAACCACGTTTATTTCTCCAAATTCATATTCATTTTCTCCAGTGATGCAGCCTACACGTGTTTCGTCGTGATTATTCTCATCACACTGACTTCCTCAGGGCGGCAACCCAAATAAACATAAAGTCCCATCAGTAATTAGGACCCATCTTCGCCCAATATCATTAAACCAATAGTATAGGTTAGGAAAGGGATAGGCGGAGTCAAGGGTCCCTGGTGGAAAGAAGAGTTTATGAAAGGATAGCAGAACCCAAGCCGTTGACATGCTTCTCCTCCAGTTTGTGCAAAGTATAATAGGTCCATTACCAGAATTAGGAAAAGAATCGTCATAGCTTAAAACACATTGCACATCTCTATCTGTATAGTAAATGGTGGTCACCTGTTATTTCTTTATACTCTTCAGTGGCTTAACTGTCCCAATATTAGGTCCAATCACAACACCTGAAGTCATAAAGCAGAGATAACCCACCAGGGAGGCCCATAATTTCGGGCATTGGTGGCCCGACTGAAAGACTATCTGAGTACATTGATACGTTTTTGAGACCGTTTGTTTATAATCTTCCTTCACATATTCAGGACACTAAACATGTGTTGAATGTTATGTCAGATGTAAATTGGGAACCTGGCATGTACTTAGTGACCCTTGATGTGGTCTCACTATATTCTAATATTGAACACCATTTGGGGATTGCTGCTCTAGAGACCTTTCTCAACAGAAGACCAGTTGAATTTTTGGAACATACTTTGATGATTTTAGAAATGACTGAATTAGTACTGAAGAACAATGTATTTATTTTTAATAACAAATGGTACAGGCAGTGTCTTGGGACGGCGATGGGTTCCAGATTCGCTCCATCCTTTGCCAACCTCTTTATGGGGTGGTTTGAGGCGGATTGGATCTTGGGCCGTCGGGGACAGAAATGGGTGAACTACATCCATTATTGGGGTCGTTTTATAGACGACTGTTTGATGATTTGGACTGGGACCTTGAAGGATTTATGTGAATTCTTTAACTATTTAAATAACAATGATGTTAACTTACTTTTCACTACTCAATACGATCAGGAGAGGGTTTCTTTCTTAGATATTGAACTGTATATCCAGGATATGAAATTATGCTCTAGGATGTATAGGAAAGAGACGAGCTGTAACTCTATTTTGCATGCAAAAAGCTGTCATCCTAGTATTCAGATAAACTCGATACCCTATGGCGAGATGGTTAGGGCGAGAAGGAATTGTTCTGAAGATTCTGAATTTTATCTGAATGTGCATGACATAGCAAATCGATTTGAGGCGAGGGGTAATAACCGCAAAGTGATTGATAAGGCTAGTAAGAGAACGTGTGGACTCAGGAGAACTCATACTTTGGCACCAAGGAAGAAGGAAACTTGTGACAAGACTGAACGTAATGTACGCCTTGTCACTCATTATAATACTGAGAGTTATAAATTATACTCTATACTCAATAGACACTAGCATCTGCTTCAAGCAGATAGAGACTTACAGCCCTTTATTAGTGATAGGCCGAGTATAACCTTTAAGAAGGGTAAGACATTGTCCAATGATCTGAGTCCCAGTTACCCTATGAGGGCGTCCAGAATATGGCTCACAAGTCCGACTAAGGGCTTTCACAAATGTGGAAGATGCAGTTCTTGCAGGTGTGCTAGCAAGAAGGTGAATAGTTTCAGCTACAATGGTTCTGAAACCTTTGAGATTAATAACTTTATAAACTGTGATACCACCTTTGTGGTTTATGTTATAGCTTGCTCATGCGGCAAAATTTATATCGGGAGTACAAATAGGAGACTTGGTGACAGAATGATAGAACATTTTAGAGCATGGAAAATGGGGATACCCCATTGTGGCACATGCTGTTCAGAACTTTGGTAAAATGGATGAGCATAAATTTAGCTTTCATGGAATTGACCATGTGACCCAGGACCCACGAGGGGGCAACAGGCTGCTGAAACTTAGACGTAGAGAGGTAATTTGGATGATGAAACTCAGAGCAGTAGAGGACGGTATGAATACTGATAATGAATTTCTATGTTTTCTGGGACAAGAATGATGGGCAACTTATTGTACAATTTATGTATATTACTCCTGAATGACGTTGTAGTTAAATATAGTATGAGTTACTCTACCCTGCTACAAAGGCAAGGGTAACTGATCTATAGAAGATTATTTCGGATGTGCATATATATGATTTTCAGTTATGGAATGTCTGAATACTGTAATGCTGTATACTATGAGACACTCTGCCGCCTTTCGGGCACTATTTATCACTGTGTAAAAATCAATTGTTATTTAGAACCCTGCTAATGTAGTGATGGTTTCAGTGATTATACTCCCTATGTGATACGGGTTAATTGGGTACGATTATGTATATACATTAGTTGACATTGTGGGAATACTATTAACTGTGACCTCACCTCTCTTTGGGTGGATTGCTTAATTTATGGATTAATTTCAACCTTTGTATCTGTATGCACCTTTATCTCTCTCTCTCCTTTTACTTATCTTTTCTTGTCAAAACTTCACCCCTGATCTAATATATCCGCTCTCTCACTCCTCATGAAGCTGTACGCAAATATTTATGGAACAAATTATTTTATACATTTATTTTGAGCAGTGTATTAACCCTAGGGAGTGTCCGCCCACGTTTTGGTAATTACCTAGATTAAGTTGTGATGAATTTGGTATAATGTAGAATATGAATTCCATGCGAGTAGATAGATATAACCGTTCTTGGTATATAGTGCTGACACTTTTTTGTGAATATTTGGACTTACAGTAAACGAACTCTGGCAGTATTGGAACGGTTTTGGTTATATTTGATAGTAAACAAAGCCAACTTGTATGTTACAAGATGGCGCCTGTGGTTCTGAGCTGCCCGCGATACCTAAAATGGTGCTTATTTTCTCGCCTGTATTTAGTTTGCGAAGCTGTGTATATATAGTCAACAGTCAAGGTAATCAGGAATGTTGGGTGAGATAAGATATAATAACCCGTAAAGAGGGAGATATACTCAACAAATTTGGGTAAATTTACAGACTCTGATATTCAAAGATGGCGCCCGCGGTTCGGGGCTGCCATTAGTTATTCTAAGATGGCGCCCAAGCTGGACGCCAGTATGCCGATATATAGTTTGCGAATTTGTGTATATATTCAGTTATAAATAGAGATAATTAGGAATGCTGGGTGAGACGTGATAATTTAATCCCTATGGAGGGTGATGAACGTAACAAATCTGAGTTACTTTGCCGACTTTTGACACTCAAAGATGGCGCCCGCGCCTCTGGGCCTATATTAGACATTCTAAGATGGCGCCTAAATGAGACGCCAGTACGGGATAGTGGAGATACGCGCTACCTGTTTGCCGGTAAGAACCGAGGAATGCCTCAATTTAGTATGAAGGTTAGCTTTTGCTTTAGGAATTAAGATACTCACTGAATGGACTGTTATTACTCTCTCTTTTTTAGTAATTGGAATTGCAGATCTTGAAAATTTTGGGAGATATTAGTATGGATAGTGGAGATAATCGCTAGCTGTTTTCCGGTAAGAACAGGGTATCGTTGCAATTTACTAAGAAGGTTAACGTTTTGGTTTATAGTTAACGCTATTTACTGGGAATGTGATTACTGTCACTTTTTCATAGAAATTTGGACTATGAACCTTAGGACTTAGTGGAAATATTAGGAGAACATATGGAATAGGGAAGATATTCACTACCTATTCATAGGTAAGCCTCGAGTTTGCGCAACAACATTACTGCGGTGATTTTAACTCTTGTATATATGGCAATTATTGAGAATATGAGTATTGTTATATTCTTATAGAAATTGCATTTGGATATTTGAAGTCTGTGGGAGTAATCTGGAGTATACCGAGATTTGGAGTAAGAGGGTGAGTTGGACAGAGATGAATATGAGAATTGGGGTGACAATATTTGCTTGATTATATTATATGATTCATTTTTATAATTTTTACCATTTGGTTTCAGTATTGAATGATTGCTGATGCCATGTTTTGAGATGATACGAACTCTACAAGGAATATAGTGAAGGATTCTTATTTAGGTACGCGGAAATGGTAAAAATGAGTACAAGTATAGTATTGCGAGGCACACACTGAGTGCCTTATTGTGCTATGTGTATTCCACAAATTAAAGGGCTGAGGAGATAACTGTATCATAGGGGTTAGAGGAACTCTCTGTTTGGGGACCAGACTGAAGAATGGATTGCACGTTATGTGGCCATTATTGTGACAGTGTGTTCAATATAGTTTATTATGATTTCAGGTGTTGTGATTGGACCTAATATTGGGACAGTTAAGCCACTGAAGAAGTGTAAAGAAATAACAGGTGACCACCATTTACTATACAGATAGAGATTTGCAACGTGTTTTAAGCTATGACGATTCTTTTCCTAATTCTGGTAATGGACCTATTATACTTTGCACACACTGGAGGAGAAGCATGTGAACGGCTTGGGTTCTGCTATCTTTTCATACCCTCTTCTTTCCACCAGGGACCCTTGTTTCCGCCTATCCCATTCCTAACCTATACTATTGGTTTAATGATATTGGGCGAAGATGGGTCCTAATTACTGATGGGACTTTATGTTTATTTGGGTTGCAGCCCTGAGGAAGTCAGTGTGATGAGAATAATCATGACGAAACACGTGTAGGCTGCATCACTGGAGAAAATGAATATGACTTTGGAGAAATAAACGTGGTTGGAACACTTTTTCTGGAATATCGGAGT
This sequence comes from Lissotriton helveticus, assembly GCF_964261635.1. Taxonomy (NCBI): domain Eukaryota; kingdom Metazoa; phylum Chordata; class Amphibia; order Caudata; family Salamandridae; genus Lissotriton; species Lissotriton helveticus. Next base: position 1,790,936,864 of record NC_136063.1, on the reverse strand, counting down.
GTGATTTTGAAATTGGACTGTGGTGACTGTGCCAACAAGGACTTGTAAGAATTTATTACTGTTGGATTGTCCTTAATTTATATCAGAGTGCTTGGGAGGACATTTGTTTAATTTGTGGTTTACCTAGGTGAACCTGTGTGGATGTTGGGAACCGCATCCTCTTCCCTGGAAGCACCACCCTACATCTAACTATTGAACCTAAAAAATTCCCCGGATTGTGCTGAGCGCCCTGTTGTCTGTTGGTTACCCAACTCTCTTTTGTGTAGAAATATCACACGCTGCCAACTGGCCCACCATTTCGCTTAGAACATGTTTTGAACTTGGCTCTAAGTTATGGCAATTGGAGTGTAACAAATCAGTGAAGGTTTATCTATGCACAAATGACTAAACAGAACAAAGCAAAACTATAACATGAGCCAACATGACCTAACATAATGTAGCCTGTCATAACAATACACAACAAAAATAAAGTTAAATTAACATTAAGTAACATATAGCTATATACAATATCCTGCTCTGACAAGGCAGTAACTGCAAATGGAGGACTGACTGGATGCTGGTGTCAGTCGGAGGGCCAGGCTGTGGGGGGGGAGTGTTCCTCCTCGAGGAGAAGGGATGGATGCAAGTGGATTAGACTCCACTTGGACCCGTAAATACTGTCCGATCGGCACTTGGTTTTACCAGCCAGTAAAATTGGACTCTGTGTTTCTGCACACAGAACATCTGGGTGCGAACGAAAACAATTGGCCAGTGGTATCCCATCTAGGGATAATGCACCACCCGACTCCTAATCAGGACCACAGTCCCAAATACACTGATTTTAATAAAAAGTACATTCAACATGAAATCCATTTTACATTGGTATTGTTTCAGTAAAATAGAGAAATTATTCAGTAGAATAAGATGCAATTCGTGTGATTTCAAAATAATTTCGAGTCTTGAAGATTTAATATTTCAGGTTAAATTTGTAATATATTGTTTATGGTTGCACTATTCTCAGGTTTTATGATTCAGAGTTTAAAACAGAAAGAAATATATATTTTTTTTACAACACATTTTTTTAATTTTTGTTTTGACATTACATGATGCCCAACATGGACTGTCCAAACAGAGAGAAATATATTTAATTTATTGATGACTATTAGAGTGAGGCAGAATTAATGGACGCTCATACGTGATTGACCTCAAAATACAGAGGGCTAGATTCAGATTTTGAGTAGCAGAATTTCTGGCCAAGAAAATAGTGTGATTTTTACTGCTGACAAAGACTTGTTAAAAAATCAGCCACATATAGAGAATTGTAGTGGGTTGGCGGATGTTTCCCCTTCATAGAGGCTAAGGGCTTAACTTAGATTTCAGCGGACGGGTTACTCCGTAACAACGGGGTTGGATATCCTGTCCGCTGAAATCTAAATGTCATTATTTCCTATGCGATCTAGATTTTGGTGGATTGGCTATCCGTCACCGTTGTGATGGAGTAACCTGTTCGCCAAAATCTAAATCAGGCACTAAATCATCATAGGAGATGCAGCTTTAGGGAGAGAGCTATGGAATGTTAGAGCCCACATAGCCAATTTCTCTAAAATGCTGAGGAGTGCTTCCAAGATAATTAGGGCTCCCTAATTAACTTTTCAAGTGAGTCTGCCACCATTTCTGTGGTACTCTTTCTCAGAGCTAACTCAGCTAGATTTGCTGACATAATTAGCCTAAGCACGGTATCTGCCATGTTTTATGCAATGAACCTTACCACACCCAATGACAAACAAGCCATCTGACTTTGCATGACACTTTGAGTCTCTGATCCAGCTACATGCTAATCAATTGTTTATTCATGTGAATCACCAGAACTAATTGCAGGAGATTTAGGGGCCACATGTATGAACCATTGTTGTGCTCAGAATCAGTCAATCGGGCCATCTCTGACTGCAAAAATGCTTTTATAAATGTACAAATAATAAATTGTGATTTGTTAACACAATACTGAATCATAATTTGTGTTTGCGATTCAGTTTCTGGAAGGGGCATGTTTTGGCTGTCCCTTCCTAATACTGAATCTGAATGGTATGTACAAATATTTTGCGAGTGAAATGTAGTCTCAAAACATTTGCACTTTACCACCAAATCAAAGTTAGTGGTAACCCATGTTACGGCGGGATTTCTGATCTACTTCTATAGGTCTAGATCCCAACTCAGGTCGACTGAACCGTTGATACCTGTCATAGAGTAAAAGGCAATCCACTACTAGGTCAATCAGTTAAGGACTTACACCACTCTAAAGAATCACTTACTACGAATAAGTTTCAAAAGTTTATTATAAAACCAAAGTTAACTGGAGATACAAACATCTCAAAATAAGGTTCAAAAGATATACTGGTATCAATACAAACATAAATTTTCTAAATGCTCTTAGTCGGCAGAAGAATATCACCAAAACCAATTCAAAAATCATCAGAGTTGCAAGAATAGACACAAGCTGTAGCTTATGAGTCATTTACAGAAAAGAAGAAAATTCAGATTAGACTGTCCCTACACTAGACTAAGTGACATCCCTACTTAGCAAAATCTTAACCTAAAAAGGTGTCAGCCGTGGTGACTTCCAAAGAAGATCACTCACTTCCCTTAGTCTTCGTTGTAAATCGGTGTCTCGCAGTTAACCTATCTGCCTACCCATCCGCTCTCTTAGGTTCCTCAGACCATCTGCCCTAACTCCACCCAGGGGTGCTGTCCCTAATACAAAAATCACATTTACAATAGAAACGCCCTTTAGAGACGCCCCTCACGTGGTGTTGGTTCTGGCATTTTCCATGCTGATACTCCTCTGGGCCCATCGTTAGCGTTGACCTTGCTTCTCAGACTCTTCTCCGGCAGGACGGTACCCCCCAGGAAATTCCTGAAGCCTCCTCCAGGCCTGTGCCTGGCTCTCTGAACAAAACCCTATTCATCACTCTCTTGATTGGAACCTCCTCGCACCTACAAACAGACACTTGTACAGTGGGCCCCAAATTCCGGCCTCCACCATATCTTCTAAGTCGTAAACCATTGAGCAGGCTCCGCAATTTATGCTTAACATGACATTCCTTTAACTAACACATGCAGATCAAAAGAAATGAACTTATCTATTCAGGCCTTTTTAGAATTACATGAAACGGGCCTGTGCACTCTGTAAACCTTTAATTTTCTGAGTCTAAACAGTATTCTAACTTATTACACTCAATGGTTATATGAAACACTTCTATAAAACATATATTTCAGTTCTATGATCAATAATACTTTGAATTATAACAACATTAAAATCCATATCATGTGAAAGTATAACATCACCTTTCATTCTCTGTGAACTGCCATGTGGCCTACACATTTCTACATTTAGCAGCGTTACATTCTCCTCTACAACAGCCACATAACATGGTATTTCAACATCATTATAACATCTTTACACACTTCTACATTAGCTTTTCACACAGATATATGCATTCTATCTTAATTAAACACTCTTATGTATTTTCACTCTATAAATTCGACACTCTTATGTAATCTTTACTAAACTAATGCAACGTGCTTGTAAATATGGTGCACTTCTAATTTTTTCTCGATTTGTGCTCTCTCAGTTCCCCCTTTGATGACTTTTAGTAGTCATCACCATCACAACATCATCCCTGAGGTATGAACTAATTCAAACTGAACTCGTTGCAGTACTCCCTCGCTTCATCATCTCTAGAGCCCTCAGACTCCTGTACTGATTATCCTGCATCGCAGCTAATCTCCTCTCCTGCTCTCTCATGGATCTTTGCAACCTATTTGATCTATACCATTGGTACAGCCGCACCAATCCCCACAAAGGGATTATACAAACCACTATTATGATGATAGGTTTCAGTATGTACCAAATGAAACCCTTTCCTAGGTTGGCAAACCAACCTCCAACCTTACCCATTCCATGACCTACCTTTTCCCACACATTTACCTGTGTCAAGTCCTCAATCTCATGGTGAATTTCAGTGATGTTCCGTATATACCTTTCTAGAGGTTTTGAATTGTCTGGAATGTAAGTACAACATTCCTGAACCTTCAAAGCCTTACAGACTCCTCCCTCGTTGTCTAACAGAACGTCTAGAGCAAGTCGGTTCTGAAGAACCATTGCCCTTATCGATTGCATCTCTCCCTCCACCAGCATTAATGATCTAGCAGTACTGGCGGACAACCTATCTACAACTGTTGCCAATCTTCTGATCTTGACATAATTCAGTGCTATCCCTAAAAGAGGAAACATAGCACCAAATACGTCTCCAACTACCTCCTCATCGCTTACATCCCTTATTCCTCTAACTTGAGTTCTTCCCTCTATAATTTCCAAATCCTTAGCATGGTATATTTTGGGGAAGACAATTGAATTTGAATTTGAATTTAAAAACATTTATTCAGCGCACTTTTACCCAGCGGTTTCATGGCGCTATGTGTGATGCAGTGGGTGACAGTAGAAGGGAGAGGTTTAAGCAGGGTAAGCTTGCATAAATAGGAGGGTTTTAAGATCCTTCCGGAACTGTAGATAGGAAGGCGATGTGCGGAGGGCAATAGGAAGAGAGTTCCAAAAAACTGGAGCAAGGACAGCGAACTTCGCTCCACTCGCCCTCTGTTTTTTAAAACGAGGAGTAGCTAGGAGGGCCATATGAGAGGAGCGAAACTCTCTGCCTGGAAGGTAAGGCATGATAGCAGAACATATGAACTCAGGGGCAGTACCTGACCTGGCCTGGAAAGTGAGGCAGCCAAGTTTGAAAAGGGCGCGCTCTCTCACCGGCAGCCAGTGTAATGCTTTGAGCAATGGACTGGCCCGGTGGTATTTAGGTAGGCCGTGAATCAGGCGGGCAGCCTGGTTCTGTACCAACTGCAGGCGGTGGATCGCATAGGCAGGGGCCCCATTGTAGATTATGTTGCCATAATCTATGCGGGATAGTACCATGGCCAGCACAATAATTTTTAGAGCAGAGGGGGAAAAGAAACGGGAAACTTTCCTAATAATTCTAAGGGAAAAAAAACAAGAGGAGACCACTGAACCAATTTGTGAATGAACGGAAAGTTGAGAGTTTAAGAGAATTCCAAGGGTTTTAACTTTGGGTACGGGGAGTGGAGGGACACCTAGTGACGGGGGCCAGAAGGAGGGGGACCACGGACTGCAACCACCTCCGGTCAAGACCAGCTCGGTCTTGTCCGGGTTGAGTTTGAGGTGGTTGCAGTTCATCCAGTCCTGAATGAACGTCATGACCGACTGGACATTCTGGGCGGATGAAGGTGAATGGGAAAGATTGAAGATTAGCTGAAGGTCGTCGGCGTAATTAAACACCGTGACCTCCAGCTGCTGTAACATAAAAATAAGGGGGTAAATGTATAAATTAAACAGAAGAGGGGAAAGTGACGAGCCCTGAGGGACCCCGCACTCTACCTTGCGGGAAGCCGCGGTTAAACCAGCCAAATGGACCGCTTGAGCTCTCCCGGCTAGGAAGGACTCGAGCCACGAGAAGGCCAAGCCCTCTATGCCCGCCACCCCGACACGGCTGAGAAGAATGGAGTGGTCCACCGTGTCAAAAGCGGCGGACAGGTCTAAGAGTATCAGGGCTTGCGGGAGGTTGATGTCAATACCTTCACGTAACTGGTCCATTACTGAAATCACCACCTTCTCCGTAGAGTGCAGGGGTCGAAAGCCAGCTTGACAAGGAGAAAGGCAGTGATTTGCCTCTACATGAGTGCTCAAAATAGTTGTGACATGAGTCTCGAGGACTTTTGCTAGGTAGGGCAGGAGGGAGATGGGGCGGTAGTTGGAAGGGGAAGATAAGTCGGCGTCGGTTTTTTTTATGATTGGGACGACAACTGCTGACTTATGTGAGCTGGGGACAGTGCCCTGTATAAGCGAGTCATTAAGAAGGGTCAGGGGCGGGGTGTGGCAGGCTAAGTAGATTTCCCTAAGGATGTGGGCTGGGGCGAAATCCAGGGGAGAACCTGATTTAACCCGAGAGAGCAGCGGGGGAAGTGTATCATTGGTTAGCAGCGGAAACGTGGTCAGTTTAGAGGCTGTGGGGGGTGGGGGGTGGGGAAGGATTGACAAATGTAGGGGAGGGCAGGGGAATGTTAAGTTTAATTTTAACAACTTTATCAATAAAAAACTCGTTGAGCGAGTTACAGAGGAACTGGGAAGGGGGAATGGTGGCCGTAGCTCTGCCGGATGATGCCAGTTCGTGGACAGTAGAGAAGATTTCCTTCGAATGAGACTCTGCTGCCATTATCCTGTTCGTATAAAACTCAGTTTTGGCCGCGAGGATGCCCCTTTTGTAAACTTGTAAAACGGACAGATAGGCTGTCTTTTGCTCAGGGCTATAAGTTCTTCTCCAGGCTCGCTCGGCCCTCCGTGCCGCTAGTTTCTTTTCTTTTAGATCTGAAGTGAACCAGCGATTGGCAGCATGGGCTCGCTTGACTGTGAGCCGCCTTAGGGGGGCGAATTCATCACCTGCCAAAGTCAGCCAGTTGTTAATAGCGGCCAGCTGGGAAGTAGCTGCAAGGCCAGAGAGGTCTGGGCTGGTTTTGGCCAAGGTCGAGTAGAGAGAAGGCATATCGGTTTTGCCCCATTTCCTGACCCAAGTGTTCTTGGGGAGCTGAGATTTAGCCATAGGGGCTAAAGCAAGAGAAAAAGTGATGATGGAGTGATCTGACCAGGAACAGGGGGCTATTATGGGGGATGTGGACGGGACATTTAATGCCCAGATTTGATCTAACGTGTGGCCATGTGAGTGAGTAGAGCTGTGAACAAGTGATGTAAAGTTTAGGCTGACCATGAGGTTAGTGAACTCCTTGGATTGGGGACTCTCGGCAGGGTCATTGGGCCAAAAATTAAGATCCCCCAAGACTAGTACTGATGAGTTGTTAATCACCAGAGTAGCCAAGAGGGTCTGGATACTTGAGAGAAAAGAGGGGGTAGATTGAGGAGGACGGTAAATTAAAACAAAAGTAAGGGGTGCCTGGTGGGAAGTCGAACGGGCTAGAAGGTAGTCTACATCAGGGATAGTAGGGGAGGGAAGAATCTGAAAGCTGAAGTCAGTACGAGCTATTAAGGCCACTCCTCCGCCCCTCCTGCCTTCTAAACGGTCTGCCCGAATGGCGGAGTAAGTAGGTGGTAAAGCGACTAGCACATTGGGCAGTGAGTCAGCCTTGAACCAGGTCTCTGTCAGGAATAAGAGATCTGGTGCATGGGAGTCGATGTAATCAAAGAGTTCGTACTGATGAGTGACCGCAGACCTGGTGTTTAAGAGTGTAGCAGAGGTATTAAATACCGGAACAAGGGGGAGTGAAGGTGGTAGGGGGGTAAGGAGGGGCGTATTGAGCGACGAGGCAGAATGAGATACAATCCCAGGGGGTAGTTGAGGTGGAGAGGTAAACAAACCAAGGTGCCTCAGGTGAGTAGCTATTGAGGGGTCAATGGTGCCGGGGGCCCAATACGAACAGAGCAGTGAAGATGAATACGTGGTTGGACGGGCAGCATCTTGTGCCCCTGGCCCCGGCCGGCCGCGTACGGGCGCAGACGGGCTTAACTCAGGCGCAACTCCGGCGAGCCTTCGTCGCGCCCGCTGCGCTCGTCCGCTGCGCTGCCTCATACTGCCCGTTTAAATAGGGGCGGAGCGGCGGGGGAGTGGCAGGGCTGGGCTAGTGAACTCAACCCAACCCAAGATGGCGCCTGCTGGGAGCGTGTAAACACAATCAGGCCCAGCCGGCAACACACCCCGAAGACCAAAATCAATTCCCCACCTGCATAACTTTAAAAGAGGTTAGTCACAATTTAAAAGTACAATAAGCAGCGTGGTAGCGCCTCCGCTCACAATCAGCGGGGCGCGATGCATAAAATGATAAAGAAACTCTCCAAGCGTTAACCCGTCTGCCCACTGCCACTGGGCCACTGACAAACACGAAAGGAGGGGGGGCCGCGCTCCTAAATAGGGGCGGAGCGGCGGGGGAGTGGCAGGGCTGGGCTAGTGAACTCAACCCAACCCAAGATGGCGCCTGCTGGCAGCCCGTAAACGCGATCAGGCCCAGCCGGCAACACACCCCGAAGACCAAAATCAATTCCCCACCTGCATAACTTTAAAAGAGGTTAGTCACAATTTAAAAGTACAATAAGCAGCGTGGTAGCGCCTCCGCTCACAATCAGCGGGGCGCGATGCATAAAATGATAAAGAAACTCTCCAAGCGTTAACCCGTCTGCCCACTGCCACTGGGCCACTGGCAAACACGAAAGGAGGGGGGGGCGTGCTCCTAAATAGGGGCGGAGCGGCGGGGGAGTGGCAGGGCTGGGCTAGTGAACTCAACCCAACCCAAGATGGCGCCTGCTGGGAGCCCGTAAACACGATCAGGCCCAGCCGGCAACACACCCCGAAGACCAAAATCAATTCCCCACCTGCATAACTTTAAAAGAGGTTAGTCACAATATAAAAGTACAATAAGCAGCGTGGTAGCGCCTCCGCTCACAATCAGCGGGGCGCGATGCATAAAATGATAAAGAAACTCTCCAAGCGTTAACCCGTCTGCCCACTGCCACTGGGCCACTGGCAAACACGAAAGGAGGGGGGCCGCGCTCCTAAATAGGGGCGGAGCGGCGGGGGAGTGGCAGGGCTGGGCTAGTGAACTCAACCCAACCCAAGATGGCGCCTGCTGGGAGCCCGTAAACACGATCAGGCCCAGCCGGCAACACACCCCGAAGACCAAAATCAATTCCCCACCTGCATAACTTTAAAAGAGGTTAGTCACAATTTAAAAGTACAATAAGCAGCGTGGTAGCGCCTCCGCTCACAATCAGCGGGGCGCGATGCATAAAATGATAAAGAAACTCTCCAAGCGTTAACCCGTCTGCCCACTGCCACTGGGCCACTGGCAAACACAATTGCTAAGTAACATGATCCATACCAATTATCCGGTAGTTTCACGTATGCATTTCTTCCACAAACAAAATATACATTCGGGATCACCTGCATTCCCTTCAAGAAATCTTTTGTATAATACTCTAATTGGAAAGCATGTTCACAATTTACTTCTCCCACAAACACATTCTCATCATAGGTTTTACCCCTATATATACACAGTTTCCCTTTCTTCTCTCGATCTAAAGCTATTGGACCATTACTACCCTTTCTTTGGTGTGACCTTTCTTCCTCTGTCCAATCTGTTTTCCATTGGCCTGAAGCTTTTAAGATCTTCTGTCTCCTCTACCGATCATCCACCTGCCCTATAAACCTTTTCTCAATTTCTGACACTTTACAAGTCAAATTATTTCTTCGGGCATGTGAAGTATCCAACGTTTTCCAAGGAATGAAAAATGTCTTTAGTCTATCTTCACTCTTATAATAATCCCACTTATTCATATGCTTGTAGTTTGGAACTTCTGGTAAAACAGCATCAAAGTTTGAAAAATAATATTCAAACCCATCACGTTCATAGAATATACTAAGCAACAAACTACATGTGATTCCATAAGTCAATGGAAGATGATGATATCTAATACCTTCGTCTACAGAGGCTGGAAATTGCATGCACACGTAGCAATTTTTCGCCTCCATAGCATCAACATATTCATAAAGCAACTTAGCATATGCATTTGATTTGAAATTTCCCTGTGATTCATCCACATGCAACCTACGAGTCTCTGCTGCTAGTAAAGCTTTATCTTTCTCTGTATTGTCCCCCTTTTTACCAGCAGTATTAGGTTTCTGTATCGATACAATTTTTGCTTCCTTTGTAGCCTTTTCTTCATTTTCATGTCCCACTACATATGATATAGTAACTACTAAAACTATAAGAAAAATTACTCCCACTAAAAGTGTGCCTACTATGCATTTTGTCCTGCGGTTTGGGTTGCCAGCCTCCATGATCTCAAGACAGTGTAGTTCTGGTTTTCTTTCTCAGCACAAAGTCTCTTTTTTTTTTTTTATTCAGTCTCTCCGAACCACATCTGGAAGCTGATAATCCCTTCAGCAAGATCAGTCTTTGAGTTCTAAAGCAAAAGACAACCCTAGCCCTTCTCCGTCCACTAAATGGGAAGCCCCTAAATTTCTTCTTCTTCCACTTGGCGCTAGGTCATCTTTCAATCTGTTTATTTACAAAGTCTTTAACAATCTGGAATCAGACGTGTTCCAGCGGCTCTAATCACGTATTCTAATATTTCCAAACGAAGAGTGACCTCTTCATGCGTTGGCCTCGTTGAACAAAAAGTCGGAAATTCTATTCTGTTTAAAACCATGTCTCTTATCCCGCTCAGATAAGGAGGATTAGGAATAGTGAGTGTCAGCAACCCTTCGACCTCCACTCCGGGTATCAACAACACTACTTCCAATGTTATGATTGGGTCAGTACTGATCAATGTCACTTCCCTCACCCTCCCAGATCTCCGTGCACTGGACATCTGCAGCTAGGTAGGTCCACTCAGGAGTAGCGTATCTTCTGCAGGGCACTCGCACCCTCCTCGATCTTCTCGGACCTTCCTGTTCCTGTCTTTGTGCACCTTCGTCCAGATCCGAGTCTTCAGATATAGGAGCAAGAGTTCTCTCTGGAGTTGGCTTCAAGCTCGACCTCTTCTTTCTTTCAGGCCAACTAGCTTCTCCACGCCTTGTTCTCCTATTTCTTGTCCTCACACTCGGTTCTTGATCACTCTTGTCTTGATCCGTCTCTGAGCCGTATTCACAACAACTTTCTCCTTCGGTGGCAACTTCAGTTTCACTGTCGTCCTGTCTTTCTTCTTCTGGATCTGTAGCACTCCCAACTTCTTCCGACACCCCCACAGCTTGACTGATCCCCTCTAGTGGTTCGCCATCCACAGCTGGATTTTCATCTGTGAGAGGAGCTGTTTCTTCTAAGGGTGCTGGAACTCTTCGAGTATGGGAAGCATGGATCCAGTTTGGCAGCCCTCCACACTTTACAGCCGTATTCGTTGTCAAGATTATTTGGTAGGGCTCCTTCCAACGCACATCTAAGCAGTTCTTCCGCACGTGCTTCTTGACAAGCACCCAATCACCAGGGCACAAGTCGTGACATAGGTCTCTTGAAGATGGAACTTCAACAGCCTGCACCTGAAGAGACACAGAATGAATGACATCAGAAAGTCCCTTGCAATAATCCAAGATCAGGTCATCTGTAATATTCAACAAAGCTGTAGTTGGAACAGACGGAAGTCTCATTGCCCTCCCCATTAAAACCTCATGTGGAGAGAGACCTGTCCTCCTGTCTGGTGTGCTACGCATACTCATGAGTACCAAGGGCAGAGCATCAGGCCAGCTTAAGGACGTCGATGAACATACTTTAGCTATTCGGGATTTTAGAGTTCCGTTTATCTGCTCTACGATACCTGAAGCCTCTGGTCGATAGCTACAGTGCAACTTCTGATCAATGTTTAATGCCGAGCAAAGCATCTTCACAACTTCGCTGTTGAAATGAGTTCCTCTGTCTGATTCCAAAGAGGTCGGCACCCCAAAGCGCGGGATCAACTCTCTAAGCAACAACTTTGCTACTGTGAGTGTGTCGCACCTGCGTAGGGTATGCTTTAACCCATCTGGAAAATATGCATACAACCACCAGAACATACCTGAGGCGGTTGCTTTTTGGCATCTCAATAAAGTCTAATTGCATTCTGTTGAAAGGCCCCCCAGACCTCCCAATGTGACTCATTGTAACTGGTGTTCTTTTCCCTACATTCAATTGCTGGCATGTGACACACCTCCGACACACTGCTTCTGCTGCTATCCTAAACCTAGGATTATACCAAGTCTGCCTAAATAACCTCAACATGGCATCTCTTCCTAAATGTACTGGACCATGTATCTGTCGTGCCATTGGACTCACTAGTTCATCAGGTAATACTGCCCTTCCATCTGCTGAAACCCACAAATCCATTTCACTTTTCACACAACCTGCTGTTTCCCATGCCTTTTTCTCAGTATCAGGTGCTTTCTCTTGCAGGTCTTTTAAATCAACCCAAGTATCAACTGTTTCTAGCATCATGTTTAACTCTGTCTTTTCCTGAGTCCCTCCTACTTCCACTTCCGTGAAAGAATATCCTTGCTCCGCGCAGTAGCGGGCAACTTCGTCTGCATATCGATTACCTTGCGACACAAAATCTGTATTTTTGGTGTGGGCTATACATTTAACGACCGCAATTGCTGCTGGACCTTGTAACGCTTCTAACAACAGTCGCACAAATTCCCCATTTCGAATAGGCGAACCAGAGGAGGTCATGTAACCTCTCTGAGACCACAATTGCCCATAATCATGAACTACACCGAAACCATATTGGCTATCGGTATAAATGGTGACTCTAATTTTGCTACCTGCTAAACGTGTCAATGCAATGATTTCGGCTACCTGAGCAGAGTGTACTCCTTCCAGGCAAGCGGCTTCCACAACTCCAGTAATGGTGCAAACAGCATAAGCTGCTCTCAACCGACCAGTATCGTCTCTTAAACATGAGCCATCAACAAAGAAAATTTCATCAGGGTCCGTCAACGGCTCATCCACAATATCTGGTCTTGGCTTGGTGCATAGTTCAGTCACATCAAGGCAATCGTGATCTTCACATTCTTCGCCTTCTATATCATTAGGAAGTGGCATCAATGTAGCAGGATTCAAAACAGAGCACCTCTTAATGGTCACATTCTCCGCAGCAAGAATAACTTGCTCATAGCGCGTGAGCCTATTATTGGTTAAGTGCTGTGTCTTGGTCCTGGTCATTAACAGTTCTACAGAATGAGGTACATACACCACTAATTGGTGTCCCATAACGATATTTTCACACCGTTCAATGCTGACAATCCTATCTCTTCTCCAGTAAAATCCCATACCTCTGATGACACTGTATCTCGCAAGTCCCGAGGAAGGTCCCCCACAGTCAGGGTAGGATACAGTTCTACGCATACTCTCGAACTTGCAACTTTAAAGGTAGCATCCTCGTCCGTAGTCTGTACCTCTACTCCCTGAGGTGTGCAGTATATTGTGCAGTTCAGTTTCCACAATAAGTCCCTTCCTAACAGACACACAGGACTAGAATCACATACTACAAACTGATGTTCATAGTTGTGGTTTCCTATTCTCACTAGCACTGGTTCCGTCAAAGGGTTGGTCATTCTCCTATTTGCGACTCCTACCACTTGAATAGTTTCCCCCGACATTGGTAGATCTGGAACCACTGCCGATCTCAAAGTTGATCGAGTAGCTCCGGTATCTACTAAGAATGTTGTAGGACACCCTGCCACTTCAGCCTCAACAAACGGTCCTCTTTGATCCACCTCTAGAACTGCCCCGAGGGTACAGTCCTCCTCTCTACTTACACGTCGTCCCGTCAATGGATCAACGTAGTAACACTCTTCTTCGTCTATAAAAAGAGGCATTTGTCTATAGATCTTTCCCCCTGTCGTAATCTTTGGTGGCTGCGGGAACTGGGCTCGTGGAGCCGAGGTCCCCCCTTTGGCCACCTTACTCTTTGGCACTGTCATCCTTTGAACTGGAACGTCTTGCACTTCCTCCTCCTCTACTTCTAGCTCTCCGTTTTCAGGGTTATAGGGACACTCGCGTTTCCAATGTCCCACCTGGTGAAACTGGTGACACTTCGTCGTTTTTTTCAATGTAGCAATGTCTATTCTAGGTCTTGAGTTTTCCTCGCTGTCCTTATTCTGACTATTTGGTTTCCGTCCCATTGTCCCTGTTCCCTGTTGCTGCTGTCCACCCTTTCCAGCCGACTGCATCTGCACCATCATCAGTTTCTCTTTTAATTTCTTTGCTTTGGAATCTATTTCATCACTGCAATACCTTGCGTATCTCAGAATTTCATCCAATGGTTTGTTTTGCCAACAAATTAAATGTTGCTGAATCATCAAACAAATATCAGGTCTCAACCCCAAAACGAACTTCGATACAAACTGTCCTATATCTTTGGGATCCATTACATCTAAACCACTGTATTGTTTGAACATTTTCAGCAATCGCTCATAAAACTCATGAACTGTCTCCTTGGGTTCCTGTCTTGTTCGGTCTATTTTTACCCAATCTATATCTTGTGGTGGCACCTTCTCCTTCAGCCATGTCATCACCCTATCATATTTTAACATTACTGTTTCTGACGGTCCATTAGTACGAGCATCCCTTTCTGGTTCTGCAGTTGGCCATTCGACACTAACCTTGCATGCTATCCACAAGTCTCCTGGGACCACAATGTCAAATAGGGTGTTCAAATCAATCCACAATACCTTTGAAATCTTGACAAACCTCTCTACCTGCTTGTACCACTCTACGGGATTTTCCCTTAACTTCGGAAATGAGTTGGTAAATGCAGCCAAATCTCCCCTACTCCAGGGCACATGTACATAACTCCCATTCGCTATCTCTCGCAAAGGGAATGCCTCCATCTGCAGTAGCCTTCCCTCCGGTGACATCACATTTGCGCTCCGCCTGACAGTTCCCTTTTTGGACCACCTCTCTTCCCATTTATCCAGATCTCTCCATGCTCTTATTCCTGTGATCAGTTCCCTTATGTGTGTTTTTAATCCAGTTGTCCTCCTCTCATCTAAGTCCTGATCTGAATAATGCAACCTATGGTTACCCTGCAATGCCTTTGTTCTGGACAAATCTACCATATACTTGTCTGCCAGTTCAGACAGTTTCTCATGAGTTGCTCTTGCCTTCCGAGTAACATCCTTTGCTATAAACAGCAGCTCATCTTGTTCGTACATGTCAATCCTTTCTAAAGGCAACACACCATCAATTATCTCGTCCAGATCAGATTTTAAGCTGGTCACATCGAGTCTTTTGGCTTTTATCACAGCTTTCAGTATGCTAGCTCTAGAGAGTCCATTTACATCTCTCCCATCACAGCTCTGAGTCCTACGTCTGGGCTCAGGCGTGTTATGGGGAGTCCTCCCATGCTCCCATCTCTCCAGGTCCCATGCAGTTCCATCCTCTCTGGGTGTATAGTGAAACACTTCTCTATTTCCCATAGTCCCACATTTCCCGTTCTGCCTGGTTTCTCTGGGCGCATGGTAAGACATTCCATTATTCCCCATGCCTTCGCAATTTGCCAGTGATCTCTGATCACTCGACGCATGGCAAGATCCTTCGCGGTTCCCCATGTTCCCACAATTCCAGTACTGTACGTTACCCTCAGGTGCGTGGAGAGTGCACTTAAATCTATCCCTGTACTCTTGTGTCCTTTGGTCTCCCTCACTTTGAATGAGACGAGACGTCTCTCCACACTCCGCACTTCTACCTTTTTGCTCCTGCCCATTTCCACCGTCAATATGACGTGTAACTCCTCTACTCTCCTGACTTTTACCATCCCACTCCTGACTGCTTTCGCTAGCCCCGCAGTGAGATAATGTCCCGTTGTCTCGACTTCCCCATCCAGCTTCTGCTCTTGACCTGTTGATCGGTGCTTCTGTGGACCTATCCCATTCCTTCAAGTCAGCCCTCATCTCTTTATAGGATTTCGGCCGTGGTCCCCTCAGGTCCATCGGTCCTCTCTGACCCCCCTGCTCTGCTACGGGATCCACTGCTGAATCCAATGGGGTGCTCCACGTTATCGGTCCTGGCAATTTCCTCCAGGCATTTGTCGTGTTATTCCTTCTTTCCATCTCAACTCTTTCTCTGTCTAGCCGTACCTGTTCCTCCTCTCTCCCTTTCTCTGGGTGATAAACCGACACTATGGGACCTATGGTAACGGGTACTTGAAGAGCATCTGGCAATCCATAAGACTCAACCCTCTCTGTTGCTGGCATCTTCTGCACCACAACCCTTCCGACTACTCTCTGTACAGGACTATGTTGAGGTGTCTCCTCACCTTTGGTAGGTACTCAATCCATTATAGGGAGTGGCCTGTTCTCTTCTATGTCAACCCTATCTTCCCTTGGGAGCTCAGTACCTTCTATCTCCCTATTGTCCGGAGGCGGTCTATCTATCAACAACCTATTTATTAGGCCATCCTCCGACTCGCTCTCGTCATCCTCTTCTATAGGTCTTTTTTCTCCTGTAACCTCTCTCAGTGGGTACAACTTATCCACTTCAATCGTCTGTACCCTCCATTTCTTGGCTTCCGCATCCCATTTGGCATATTGCACTGCCCTTACTGATCGCCTTACCCTTTCCTGGCGTCTGTTCTGATTCCTATCGTGCACCGCCCTAATCCACGCATTAAGGGCCTCAAACTGTGTTGGTCTAGGCAAAGGTCTCAATGAGGACATAACTGCTTTCAGCTGATGCAACACTTCTAATCTAAACGTTCCGTATTTCGGAAAAGTCAGTTCCTCATTCCCCTCTGTAATCTTACTCCAAGTACCAAGCCACAGTATAGTATGCAACCCAACATTCGTTGCCATATAGTGAGCTGGTGTACCCTCTGGCGGTGCCTCTTCCCCGTAATAAGATTCTCTTCTTTTTCTCTTAAAGATCGCTCTCAAACATTTAAAACACTTCATGTTCAAAATTTCTATTTTCTCCGCGTTCGTTTACTTCCTGATGACAATCCACCAATCCACCAATCCCAGCGCGGTTCTCGTTAACTGGCCTATCACAGCGCGGCTTTTGCTGACGTCACACCTACCGGCCTATCTCAGCGCGGCTTCACACCAACTAGCCTATCGCAGCGCGGCTCTCGCTGACGTCACTCCTACCGGCCTATCACAGCGCGGCTTCACACCAACCGGCCTATCTCAGCGCGGCTCTCGCTGACGTCACTCGTCCCCCTTTGCAGCAGTTCCCCTCCTTTCTCCGCTCGTCTCCCGGTCATGCATGCGTCCCATTCATACTCTGAAAAATGATTACTTCCGACCAAGCGATCACTTTCCTTGACTGTACGCCCACAGTCTAACTGTAATTGTCACCTTAACTGACGAAATGTCTTTCCGTGTACGTCCAGACAATCGCCTTCACTGATAGGTTACTTACACACGGTAACTTTCGACCTGCGTCCGTTACCAACACACTCACTCTTGCGTTCCCCCTATCTCGGTCCTGCGGGCGATCAATGGTACCTCATGACCCCCTTTACTCTGGTCGACAACTACTCTGGATGTTCGATACACCCGAACCACTTAAGCTCTTCCCCGAACTTAAGATTTTCCCCCAGCCAGGTTGCACGCGCTCACAACCCTCTCTCACTCACTCTACAGGCATTCAACTCCGCATGACATTACAATACAAATACAACACAAAACACCGCAATCTGTCAACGCATGACCCTTGTTATACTCACTCTCGTCCGACCCTGCTGCTTTTCTCTTGCACCGTCAGCACCTTCTTCGGCAGGTGATTCTTCTGCTGCTCATCTCTCGATCTCTAGGGACCTTGGGGTAATCTTAACCTAGTCTAGATCACCTTCCTCTAGAAGGTAACCATCCTTGTCTGCTACCAACTGTTACGGCGGGATTTCTGATCTACTTCTATAGGTCTAGATCCCAACTCAGGTCGACTGAACCGTTGATACCTGTCATAGAGTAAAAGGCAATCCACTACTAGGTCAATCAGTTAAGGACTTACACCACTCTAAAGAATCACTTACTACGAATAAGTTTCGAAAGTTTATTATAAAGCCAAAGTTAACTGGAGATACAAACATCTCAAAATAAGGTTCAAAAGATATACTGGTATCAATACAAACATACATTTTCTAAATGCTCTTAGTCGGCAGAAGAATATCACCAAAACCAATTCAAAAATCATCAGAGTTGCAAGAATAGACACAAGCTGTAGCTTATGAGTCATTTACAGAAAAGAAGAAAATTCAGATTAGACTGTCCCTACACTAGACTAAGTGACATCCCTACTTAGCAAAATCTTAACCTAAAAAGTTGTCAGCCGTGGTGACTTCCAAAGAAGATCACTCACTTCCCTTAGTCTTCGTTGTAAATCGGTGTCTCGCAGTTAACCTATCTGCCTACCCATCCGCTCTCTTAGGTTCCCCAGACCATCTGCCCTAACTCCACCCAGGGGTGCTGTCCCTAATACAAAAATCACATTTACAATAGAAACGCCCTTTAGAGACGCCCCTCACGTGGTGTTGGTTCTGGCATTTTCCATGCTGATACTCCTCTGGGCCCATCGTTAGCGTTGACCTTGCTTCTCAGACTCTTCTCCGGCAGGACGGTACCCCCCAGGAAATTCCTGAAGCCTCCTCCAGGCCTGTGCCTGGCTCTCTGAACAAAACCCTATTCATCACTCTCTTGATTGGAACCTCCTCGCACCTGCAAACAGACACTTGTACAGTGGGCCCCAAATTCCGGCCTCCACCATATCTTCTAAGTCGTAAACCATCGAGCAGGCTCCGCAATTTATGCTTAACATGACATTCCTTTAACTAACACATGCAGATCAAAAGAAATGAACTTATCTATTCAGGCCTTTTTAGAATAACATGAAACGGGCCTGTGCACTCTGTAAACCTTTAATTCTCTTAGTCTAAACAGTATTCTAACTTATTACACTCAATGGTTATATGAAACACTTCTATAAAACATATATTTCAGTTCTATGATCAATAATACTTTGAATTATAACAACATTAAAATCCATATCATGTGAAAGTATAACATCACCTTTCATTCTCTGTGAACTGCCATGTGGCCTACACATTTCTACGTTTAGCTGCGTTACATTCTCCTCTACAACAGCCACATAACATGGTATTTCAACATCATTATAACATCTTTACACACTTCTACATTAGCTTTTCACACAGATATATGCATTCTATCTTAATTAAACACTCTTATGTATTTTCACTCTATAAATTCGACACTCTTATGTAATCTTTACTAAACTAATGCAACGTGCTTGTAAATATGGTGCACTTCTAATTTTTTCTCGATTTGCGCTCTCTCACCCATTTGCAAACGGAAGCCGTCCACAAGCGACCCTTTCCCCTTTGAGAAAGGGTTGAATTTTTTTTTTAGGAGCATTCAGTGGTCCACCTGGACCGCTGCCTTCTCCTAAACAATTTGAAGGAAACTTTTTTTTTTTTTACATGCATCCCATTTTCCTTTAAGGTAAAATGAGTTACATTAAAAAAATATATTGCTTTATTTAAATACAAAAAAAGATGAAAAAAGACATTATTGCTTGATTACTAAAAACCCTAACAACATGAAAAAAATAACATTATATCCAAAATTACATATTTTGTAAAAATGGTGCTTCTTTGTAAAATACATGCATAAATAAACCAAACAATTAGCGCCTTTACACAGAAGCGGGCCTAGTCAATGATAAGGTGCAGTAGATTTGGCTAAAAATGGTTAAATAGCCTTATGCTGTAAAGCTTTGAAAGCAGGTATGAGTAAAGTTCTGTGTCTAGAATAGTTTGAGTTTAGCATTTGTCACTGCTCTAAGATTTTATGTTCTGTCCAGACACCTAATCTCCCTGGACAGATGGTATCAGCCTGCGCCTGTTAAAAACTGTTTTCAGAAATAAGTGCATTCAGAAGAGTGCAGTCAGACAAAAATGGATTCAAGGGCCCAGTACCAGACACATTGATAACCTAGTTACCTCCCAGACCTTCAACTGCATGACCCAGGGTATCTACCTTTCTTGAGGAACAATAAATACATTTGACCACAGTACAGTTTAGAATGGTATTGGATGGGACAAAGCAGGCCAGCACTGCTTCTCTACAGGAACTTGTACCCTTGTCAAGCCACCCCGTCCGTACCGAATCCCTCCTATCCTCTAAAAGGGTGGGCACAAGCACAGTACATGTATTATCCTCTTTTTTCTGTTTACAGAGCCGACACATTGCCTGTTCCTCACCCCTTTTCCAGGCAGGATAATGAGTTGTGATAGGGATTACCCCAATCCATAATTTCATAAACTGTGCCTTTTATTTAATTGCAATCACCAGACATGCTAGTCTGCTGAACCCAGCAGGCCACCATTCCTGCGATTATTGCGATTTCCAACGGTTGGCAAACGGTCTACTTGTGACCCACTATCAATCACCAAAAGTGTAAAACAGACTTTACCACATTACTGTTTGCAATTACCATATAGCAAATCGTAAAAATTCGCTATTTGGTAATCAGAAACACTAATGTCAGTAGATGTGGCCCTTAGTTCTATGGTATCAGTGGTCACGTCTGATTCCACAATGTTTTCTCAATTATTTATAGCTAGACAAGTCCAAGCAAAGACTGTCCCATTTCTGATCCGATCAGTGCTAAAAGTGTTTCCTGCCAAAATTCAAATGATAGGGTGAAGCAATTTGGGGTCAGACTTAGAGCTTTGCAGACTTCGGAAAGCACTTGAGGGTGGCGAAGGACATTATGTACCCTATCCTGATGGGCTGCCATCTGCTAAATTTAGAGATCACCTCTGGCCCAGCGGTGATCTCTGAACTTTGATAGGAACTGCTATCATCCTGGTTCCCATCAAGGTACAAAACGTTTGTAGGATGTCCGTCATTATTATTGATGACTGGTGACCAACTTTAACAAAGTGTTTTTTTATTGAAAGACCAACTCCCTAATTGGAAGTTTGTTATTGAAAAGCAAATAACTAATGACCTCCCACACCCAGGAAGTTTTTCTCTAGGTGTGGGGGTCATGGTTTGTTTTTTCTGTGTCTCACTGCCCGGCTACAGAAACATAGGACCTCCCACAGTCCACCGTCATAGCATGAGCTGCGAAATTACTTTCCCAGGAAGCGTTCTGTTGACAGATCCAAAGGGGGCTCTGCAATAGAAAGCTGTTAGAATGTCTGGGTCAAAAGGAGGTGGGCAGACCGAGGGCTTGGTGGATAGGATACTATGGCACGTCTGTGTAGGAATTTCCAAACCACCAAACTCTAAATTTGGCGCTACTTTCACTAATGTTCCCTTACCTATCACTGCAGAGGTTAGCATCGTATAACATGGAAGTATTTAATCAATTCTGTCTATCAAAATAATTCCCTATCGCACCTGATACCCATCAAAACTTAAGTGAGAATTAAGTGAGAATTATTATTGTCAGGTAAACTTGACTCATTCACTTATTGGCATAGGTCATCAAGCGCTTATAAACTTTTATCACTGCGCAACCCGTGCTCTGCAAAAATGTGCATATATTAATTTTATTAAGTACAAAAAGTACAAAAAGAGCACAACAGCACAACATAATAATAATAATAAATATTATCATTGCTACTAGTAATATTAATAATATGCAGACTCCTAATTAAGCCAAATTTTTAGTCTGTTGTGTTTTGCTTTGTGTATCAATGTCAAGTGATACCGTAGGACAAGCACTGCCCCTTATGAAACGCGAGACACCAATTGATGTATGTTTACCACTGGCGAGTTTCCGTAGCATACGAACACTTTCTGCTCAAACAGCTCTTTTCTATAAAAAGAAATTAAACATAATCCCTAGTTCTCATTGAGAATGGGCCTCCAGCTGTTTGGATTCTCTAGGTCAGTTTGTCACAGTCAATCGAGTGCCAAAAATACAGCGTAGAAATTGAAAAACAGGTTTAGCCTGATTTTGCTGCAGTTGAGATGTCTTTTCAGCCCTGAGAATTCATTACAGTACAGTGTGACCTGGTTAACACAAGAACATATGGCAAACTCATTGTTTTCTGCAATTTAATAGCCTCATAAATGATAAACACAAACACTGTGTATGGCCATAGGCATGATGCACAAAATGTACCAGTTCTACACAATAAAGCGCCTGATAATTCACCAGCAGTATGCAAAGTGAATTATTTTAACCCGATATATGCGAGTTGGAGATTGATTTTCAAATAGTACAGCTCGAAAACAGTGAGCACGTTTTCCTTATTTCTGTTTCTGAGACACGCTGTCTGAAAAACTCTGAGAACAATCGGGTGAAATGAATTAATTTAACCCGATACTACTTTAAATGCCTCTGTGCTGAACCAGAGCAGTGCATCATTATACAGACCCACTTGCATTTTGGAAATTCTTAGAAGGTCAGAAAGCAAATTGTGCGGGACCTCATCATCTATCAGGTATGCAAAAGTACCAGTTGTAGGAGCAGATCCCTTGACTATAGAACGTGGTAATGTACAAATGTAAACTTTTAGTTAAAGTAAGCACAACTTTGTTGTGACTCTGCAGTCTAACACGTGACTCTAGCAGCTGTTTTATTCTGTGTCATAAAAAAGACTCCTATGCTTTCACTAGCTGAGAAATGATTTCCCTTGACTCCCTGAGCATAGTCCATCTTCTCGAGGATAGAACAATGGACCCAGACTGAATACACATATTTTAAAATTTCATGTGCCAAAAGCAGATGCTGTGAACATTAAAACGTCACGTATTAGAATAGCGAGAACATCTTCTAATATATTTCTTTATTAATTGCTGTTCGGCTTTGTTTTACTAATGTCCTAATGAAGTAAATGTATGAAGCTTTTGTCTAAAGGCCTATCACTGGGAGAAATGTCTTTATGTTAGGACGAGACTCTTCTCCACTCTTTAGAAGGCAAATCTTTGCTCGACTTTAACTAGAACTCTACAGTCGTTTGCTATACTTTATATTGCATCTAATGCCTATTAATTTAACTTTGATGGCCCAGCTTGTGTATGTCTGTATTTTATTTCTTTAAGTAAACCTCCAGACGAAGCTTCTTATCTGTCATTCTTCATCAGAAAGGCCTTGTTCTGGCCTTCAATACTTTTGTCACCTAGTTTATTAATAAAGAGAGACGGATCAAGCAGGGAGTACCAAAGTCTGGTAGGAACTACACAGCTCCGGTATACAACCTTTACAACTAAACTTTTACAACGAACTACCATTACAACGCAACTTTTACAACGCAAACTATTACAACGCATTGCGCTGGGGGGCGCTCTAGGATAGGGAATAGGTTAATTTACTATCCAATAACCTTCCCTAGTGTCCACGGGGACTGGAGTTGGAATAGTAAATTAAACTATTCACTATCCAACCCCCAAAAGCACTATGCGTTGTAATGGACTGCGATGTAAAAACCGTGTTGTAAAGGCAGGCTTTTTAACAGCCTGCGTTGTAACGTCATACATCCAAAATCTCTATTTATGGACTTTTCTACCCGTAGGTGCAATTTACTGCTGTGGAAATTATAGAGTTCCTAAGTTTTTTGTAGATGTAATTTTAGGGTTAGGGACAGAAACACTGATTTTCCAAGAGGAGTGGCAGAGGTGGTCATGCAAAAACCAACATGGTGGATTTGCACAAAAGGTCTCAGTTCGCATATATAACTTAAAAAGATGTATTTTTATGTTTTGTAAAGCATAGAATCATACTTGTAGCCCAGTGAGACAAGGAGCCTGGACTTATTCAAATATTCTGCTCATGCAGCAGTTTCTAGTCAATGGTTAAGTGAATTAGTCACTTGTAAGGTACATTTCACAGATTAAGGAGCATCTGTTAACTGCATCAGTAGACTTATGGGACTGCAATACAGCTCAGGTAGCAGATGAGGCACCACCTCTACCAGCCTAGCCATGGCCAGCCCACTATATCTAAAGCTTTTACCGGTTCTGCACTTGTTCATTATCCCAAGTCAGAACTCCAAAGTGAGGATCTGTCCTTGGCCAAGGAAAAACATTTGCCCCCGACACAATGGGTATTTTCTACAGTGCATGGGAAGGCATTTTTTCACTTTTGTTTTACAAGACCACCAGCTTCCACATGGTGGTCCCACAGACAAAATAGGTTGGAGGACATGGTGCTGGAAGACAATCTACTTAGAGGGTGGACCTCTGCTCCATTTCTACAATCATTAATGATATGGGGGGGGGGGTGATTCCTGACAGCAGGAGCAGTGGCAGATTTGTTGATGGCAAATCTGATTTCTATGTCCGGACTGGAGGTTCTGATTATACTTCTCATTTCTTTACTGAGATCACCGCAGCCAACAGAAAAACCAGTAAGAAAAACACTACAGTACCCATGAACACAGTATGGGTCACATGACAATCATAGAGTAGCCCCTATAAAAGGTCTAGCCACATTCACAGTGTCCTCTGTCTTTTGCGAGCCATTGAACAGTTAAGCCCATGAACAACCTGCTCTCGCAGAACAGCATAAGGCAGGGGAATCTCCTCCTGACTGATCAACTTGAAGCTCAACGGGGCCAATTCCGCACCGGGACCCGGCTCAACGAACTCAGAAACATTGTGTAGACACAAATCCTTCACAGCATAGACTTTCAAGCTTTACTTGTTATCAGCTCCTGAAAGGAAAGAAAGGAAACACCCGTAATACCATTCTATAACCCCTTGAACAGTGTATCAATCGAAAACAGGGGATGGGCGTAAAAACATACATAGTCACAGTATAAATATATATACCTTCATTAAAAAATGACTATACTGTAGCATAACACCTGGATGGGCTAGTCCTTGCCTCTGTGTCCTTAATAGAATTTAAAATTCTTGTTACGAATATTAGCTAATTTTTTATTCTATGTCAGGACTGGAGTCTCTGATTATGCTTGTTCAAAGCTTAGACACCACCACAGAGGCAACATCAATAATTGGTTTATAATAAAAGGCTTTAACGGTACTCTCTGTAGACCAGTCAGCTGCATTCATAATATCCGACAAGCTGACCCAAGCTGAAAAAGCCTTGGACGCCATAGCCCCTCGAGCTGAATGGGCCCCAAATGTAATATCAATACCCGCTTCGCCCATGAGCCAACGCATCCGGATCACTGACAGAATATAGAATGCCAAAATATCGACCTGCCAACATATTGTGGACAAAATATAGAATGCCAAAATATCGAATTCCTATCTACAAACAGGTAAGTACGAAAATATCGAATCCAAAATATCGTTGTAAATAATAGTTTGTAAAATATCGAATTTTTTAAATGTCTTAAAAGTAATGTAAAATTGATGAAATAATAAATATAATTAACTAAAACATACTTAAAAATAATTTATAAATATTTATTGCAAGTTATAAAAAATAAACATACATTTGTATTTTTTAATACATATATACATTAACTTAATATTAATAAAAAATATTCAATATTTTCAGAGTAGGATAGCGGGAGGGTAAAATTTACTATTCCCACTCCAGTGAGTGCAACACTAGGGAAAGCGTTGGATAGCGGGAGGGTAAACATTACTATTCTCACTCCAGTGAGTGCAACAGTAGGGAAAGCGTTGGATAGCGGGAGGGTAAAAATTACTATTCCCACTCCAGTGATTGCAACAGTAGAGAAAGCGTAGGATAGCGGGAGGGTAAAAATTACTATTCCCACTCCAGTGAGTGCCACAGTAGGGAAAGCGTTGGTTACCATAGGGGTAATAATTACTATTACCACTACATAGAGTGCAACTGTAAGGAAAGCTTTGGATACCGTAGGGGTAAAAATTACTATTTCCCATTCCAGTAAGTGCAAAAGTAGGGAAAGCGTTGGATAGCATAGGGGTATAAATTACTGACAATGAGAAGCATCATTTTAAATCTCCATCCTAAAAAATAGCTGGGGAGCTGAAAGTTGTGCTGCTATTACTGTCATAACTTGTGGTGGCTGTCTATTATCACACACATCTAAGACACTTATATTTTAAAAAGGGTGCATTAGGTGTCCATTAATTAAGGGTTGCCATTAGAGGAACTGCAATGTAATTAAAAAGAGCACTTGAAAAGTCCATAGGCGTGGCTTTAATTGTAGTAACACATGTAAAAATAGGGGTGAAAAATTGATGATTGCTTGAGTTCACTTCATTAAAGACACACAATGTCTCTCACACACAGTCCTAAAGTACTCTTTCTGTTACACACACATAACACTGTCAAGTATGCAATGGTTCTATGGAGAAAACAGTGGTGGTGGCAGTAATGATAGTGGTTGTATTAGTGGTTATGGAGATTATAGTAATGGTATGGATTGTGATAGTGGTGACAATGGGGTGGTGGTAGTGATGGAGGTAATGGTGGCAATAGTGGTGCTAGTGGGATCATCATCAGTCACAGTTAATAAGGAAAACAGGTTAAAACAGATGCTAAGCCTGCCATGTGCCACAGTAACAAGGAGAAAAGGGTAGGGTAGAAACAGGGATCTTGAGAAACATTAGGATGGCCATTTGGAGGTTTGACATCCTAAAGTGTATACTAAAAATTCTAAAAACATTGGCAATTACTCAATTAAAAGCTTATTTGGAGACAATTTGCATTTTAGGATGTTGGGAAGTTAGACTGAGGCATAACCAGCATGCAGAAATAAATGGTATTGATAAATGTTCTCAAGCTAATGCATCTGAAATGCTACTCGTGTACATGGTAATTAGAAAGCATTTTACAGCTTCAGCCATCAACTTCTATCTTCAATTTTGAGAGATGTGATATGGTGTTAGACACGTCAAAAAAAAGGCTCAATTCATTTTGGACCACCAGAGAATCCAACTTTTCAGAGTGCAAGTTGAGATGTTTAAGCCTAGTGTTTTTTAAGTAACCTGAGGAAAGCCAATGCAATCTTTGTATGAGCTATTAGTAATAGGCATAGTCAGGAAGTGATCTTGGAGACCTCTAAAGATTTCATCCAAGTGCAGTTCAAAATCACAACTTCAAACATGACCAAATCAATCTTGAGAATATATACCTATATATTGAGAAGATATGGATGAATGAAAATTGGCGGAACACAATTGGCTGTAAAACTGAAATACTGGTATTCTACTCTGTTAATAGATTAAAAACGCAAGAAATCTATAAAGGTCTATCCTTTTAGTAGGGTCCGAAACACTATTACAGATAAATCCAACTTGTTTAGACTGATGTTGATGTTATGCTATCTGTCGATTCCTTCATCAGCTTGTCTTTACTCTCTTGCTGCAGGACATCCTGTATGCTGAACATTTACAGCAGGAAACTGCACTCTCTGAGCTTGTCACCCTCCCTAACCTGCAGGTAACGGTGGGAGTGAGAATAGTGCATAGATCGTGGTCTGATATGGGTGGTCAGGAGCGCCACAAAGGGAGTAGTTTCATGAGCTGGCAGGAGGTATCTTAAAGCAGGCCCAATAGTGCAAGGAAGGAGACTGTGCATGGGGCCCTGTGATTGGAGACCTAGCAAGATGACCCTGGAGTTGGGTACTCTGACCACTGAGTGGAGGACAGACAAGTGGCTCCATTCACCAGCAGATACTTGTCGAAGTGAAATGGAATGGCAGCTTTGCTCTTCATAAAGCTTGCAAAGTTAAAGAGAAAATCATGGAGTTGTGAGTTGAGAGTCTGAGTAGATTCACACATTCTTAGTATCTCTGTGTCTGGTCTGTGGATATCTTCTGCTCTGCTTTGTGGGGTTTCCTATTGGTTTAGTAAGTGATCCTATTGTTTCGATATGAGTGCGCCTTGAGACACTGATGTTCCTAGGGATTATTATGTCCACATAATAGTTCATATTTGTCACTTATCTTTCTTTAGGACACAGTGTCCTGATCATCAGACCCACAATCTGTAGGTATTTCCCTTGTTTGGCCTCCTGAAAAAGACATTGATTAAAATGCATTTCTCTTGAAACTTGTTCTTCTTCATCTTTATAGCTGACCTTCTTTTCAACAATTCAATACATGCAGCAAGTATTCCTGTTTTTGGTTATCGTGAGAACCAGGGGATAGCTCTGAAGTTAAACACATGCGCAGTGCTCCTTCTCCGATAAGGACAACTAATGCTATGTGAATAACTGTCTGTGACAATCCAGGGGAAAACAGTTTATGTTGCAATAGCTGCAACTGTGGGCTCTTTATAATACTCCTTAAGGGTTTAACCATGCCTCCCACGTGTAGTTTTCTTCTCACTCCAGGATAGACTTAGAAAATACTCTCTGATGCTTTAACAGTGCCTCCTGTGTTTTTGTTCCTCTCAGTAATGGCTTCAGCGCAGTGTGACCAGTGCCATCACATGGGACTTCAAACTTGAAGTGGCGGTGTTTGAATGACAAGCAGAGGGGAGATAAGTGCAGCCTGCAGAGATATTTGTAAGCCCGGCATTTTTCAGGGGAGAATACAAACGGCATGATAACTCTTGTGATTAATACACTTGATGGAGAGATCTGCAATTTGTCTAGTGTTAGACCTGTCATCCTTATGGTGGTCTTTTCCCAGTATTTTTGCCTTTGCCCTGTACGTTTTGCAGAAAATGTGTTTGCCATAGGACTCTGTGCTTGTGCTCCTTCTCTAAAACATCATAGATTTGGCTTACAAATGATTGGCATATTTCATTCACGTATAAGTTCCATGTAGCATGGTATACCATATACACAGGGCCTGAAAATACAATGCTATTAGTGGGCCTGCAGCTCTTATTCTTCCACTATTATACCTGGCTTCTTTGGCATGTGTACCCCTGTCTTATTGCTTCTGACCTGTTTTTGACTGTGTACTGCATTTCGTTTTAGCTGGTTTTAAGCCTCTGGGCACTTAACCACTGCCGATAAGTGCTAAAGTGCAAGTACTACCTGTGTAAATTGTGATTATGATTTGTTACCCAGTATTGGCATATTTTATTTACTGGTAAGACCCTAGTAAAGTGCACTGTGTGCACCCGGGGCCTGTAATCCAAATGCTACTATTGTGCCTGCAGCCATGATTGTTCAACCCACATGTGTAGCCCTGCAAACATGTCTCAGGCCTGCAACTGTAGAGTCTGTGAGTGCAGTTTTAAACTGCCATGTTGGCCTGGCAAGTGCATTCACTAGCCAGGCCGAAACCTTCCCTTTTACTACATGTAAGGCACCCCTAAGATAGGCCCAAGGTAGGTCCATGTGCAGGGTGCAGTGAATGTGAAATGTAGGACATGTACTGGTGTGTTTTACATGTCCTGATAGTGAAATATTGCCAATTTTGCAAGGACTATCTCTCCCATAGGTTATCATTGGAGCTTGTTTGAAAACTCTTACAAGTGTAACTTGAAATCAGGAAGAGATAGAGATTTGGAGTTAGGGCTCCCTAAACAATTTCAAAATACATCTTTTAGTGAAGTTGGTTTTTAAATTGCGTGTTTGAAAATGCAAGTTTTAGAAAGTGGACATTTTCATGCTTTACCATTCTGTGTCTCTGCCTGGCTTTGGAATCCATGTTTGGTTTCGACTGACAGTTGGGCTGTTTGTGAATTCACTCTAGACAAGGATACAAAGGGTGCTGAGGTATGCCCAGCATATTCTGATGGCATTTCATCAGGCTGATAGGTCATTGACACCTGAATAGAGCTAGTCATATCCTCATACAAAGCTGTCTCCAGCCCCCTGTAGTGTGTCTGAAGCCAGGTAAGGGAAAGGCAAGGTCTTTTGCACTGCAAAGACTTTCCTTGAAGTGTGTCTACTTCAAAGGCTGAAACTGGTATAAGTACTAGAACTGTGACACCATAACTTCAGAACACTTCTGGACTAAGAGGAGATTCTATCAAGAAAATGAGCTGTAGAAGCTGTAGAAGGAGAACTGCCACTCTCCTTGTTGCTTTGTTGGGTTGGCCTGCTGCTTGCTGTTTCTGTCTTTGGTAGTGAAAGGACTGGCCTTTGCTTTTTGTATCCTGCTTGCCAAGGTTTTCTAAGGGCTTGTGTGTGCTTGACTCCTGTTAAGAAGTCTCAGGGCCATCAAAGACTTCACCTGCAGCCCCTGAACTCCTCTGCTGGGGGTTCTGACCTGCCAAGTGGTGCCAATTCCAGTTCTGGGCCCTTTGAGGTGGTTTTGCTGCAAAGTAGCCTGAAAAGCATGCATTGACCTTCAGCTTCGATTTTTCCTGCCACAGCCTTACCATGCAGTTGAAAAACCAGCAAACCACTGTGGTGTGGCTGAAGAATTGATGCTGCTCTTGCCATGCGACTGAAAACATCACCACAGCCTGAGTCCTAACCACTGTGTCTTTGATGTCCGAGACACATGCTCCCACTCTGGCGTTGGCCCTGCTGTGCGGCAGAAGAAACTGAAGCATCACCTGCTCATGGCTGGAAAAATCGACGCAGCACCTGTTTCACTGCCACCACATTGACTTCAGTGTGTCCAGATTTTAAACGCATCGCACCTTTGCAGAAAGATCTTCATCGATGTAGCCCAGCAGTAACGAACCAAGGCCTCGTGTCTAGAAACTGACGCATCACTTCCCCTGTCTGTAAGGAATCAAAAGATCACCTTCCCTGTGTGGCAGTAAGGAATCAACGCATCACCTCCCTTGCAAGTAAGGAATCAAAGAATCACTTTGTTTTCCAGGGATTCATCTCCCCTGTGCCAGTTTTCATCTCTGATTTTGACGCATCCCAAGTACTTTATCATAATAGTGATGCATCCATAGTTTCCTATGGACTAAACTGGTTGGAATCTTTGAAAAGTGATATATTTGCTTATGTATGTTGGAGTTTTGTTGTTTTGGTCTTTTTTTACTCAGATAGAGATTGCTTATATTTCTATATTGGTGTGGGGTCCATTTGTAGTGTTTTCACTGTGTTACTTTACACATTGCCATTGAGATAAGCCTGACTGCTCGCGCCAAGTTACCAAGGGGGTGAGCAGGGGTTTGCTTGGGTATGTAACTCACTTACCCTACCTAGAATAAGTGTCCCTATTTGGACAGGGTGCAAGCCACTGCCTACTAGAGACCCCCATTTCTAATAGCTACACACTTGAGTAACCCTTTAAAACTAGTCCCTGACCTCTCACTTCAGTCTAAAAGCAGTTTTAAGCTGCCAATTCGACTTGACAATCTAACTGATTTGCCAAGCCTTAAACTCCCATTTTATTGCATATAAGTAACCCATCAGCTAGCTCAAAGGTAGCCAATAGGGCAGCATCAATTGCAATTAAAACATTGGACATGTACTATTACGTTTTTCATGTCCTGGTAGTGAAAACTCCTAAATTCGTTTTTCATTACGGTGAGGTCTACCTCTCCTATAGATTTATATTGTGTTGCCTTATTACATTTAATAACTGCTTAGATTTGATCGGGATATGGTGAACATTTTGTGCCTGAGAAATTATAAATACAAATTCTCTTCAAAAGTAAAGTCTGATTTTAAGTTACAAATGTAAAATTGCACTTCTAGAAAGACCCATGACATTGTTCTGCATTCTGTTCATCAATTCTTTTTGCGTTTGTCACCCCAAGTGGGAGGGGTACACCCAGAAGTGGGTCCCTTGCTCTCCATGCCAGCTATCCTGGCTGATGACGAGTAAAACACTGAAACCAGTCCTAGGATGCTTGTTTCCAGTCCAGGGAGGACCTGGCCTAACAGTTCCGGTTAGACTGTTCCCTTTGGGCGCAGGGTCAAGACTGATTTTTATATGGCTGGGTTCAAACTTGAATGGCATGGGGAGAAAACAAAACAAAGGATTTAGGCCCCGATCTCTGTACTGGCGTGAATGTATGAAATTGTTCTACATTCTGTCCATCAATTGTTCTTTTTACATTTGTCACCCCAAGTGGGACGGGTATGTCCAAATGTGGGTCCCGAGCTCTCCATGCCACTGGAGTCAAGCTATTCTGGCTGATGAGGGGTGAAACCCCAAAACCAGTCCTAGGATGCTTGTTTCCAGTCCAGCGAGGATCTGATCTGGCAGCTCGGGCTGAACTGTTCCCAATAGGCACTGGGTCAAGAATGATTTGCATATGGCTGGGTTCAAACTTGAATGGCATGGGTAGCAAAATAAAAATGGATTTAGGCCCAGATCTCTGTACTGGGGTGAATGTATGACAATGTTCTACATTCTGTCCATCAATTGTTCTTTTTGCATCTGTCACCCCGAGTGGGACGCCTAGAAATGGGTCCAGTGCTCTCCATGCCACTGGAGTCAAGCTATCCTGGCTGATAAGGGGTGAAACCCCAAAACCAGTCCTAGGATGCTTGTTTCCAGTCCAGGAAGGACTTGGCCTGTCAGTTCGGGTTGGACTGTTCCCATTGGGCGCAGGGTCAAGACTGATTTGCCTATGGCTGGGTTAAAACTGGAATGGCATGGGGAGCAAAAAGAAATGAATTTAGGCCCAAACATTTTTCTACATTCGGTCCTTCAATTGTTCTTTTTGCACTTCTAGAAACTTGCCATTGACCTGCCCTAGCTATTTGCTGCCTGCAGCCTGTTCTAGGTCACATGACTTGGGTAGTCGGTAGTTGGACTTTGATTATTCCTCCTAGACAGCCACAAAACTGAGGGAGACTGGTGTGCCTGGATGGGATATCAACTGTCAGGATGGGGGGAGCTGAGCACAGCCCCGCTTGCAATTGAATAGGATGTGCTCTGCCTTCACACAAGGGACTTGTTACCCGTACATTGTTCTTGCAACCAGCTTGGAACTAGGGGAAGGGAAGCTGGAAACTACAAGCACTTCATAGGAAATATTCTAGAAGCTTCTCCTACTTCAAAGAAGGCACCAGGTATAAAAATAGGTCCCTCAGACCCTCTCTTCTGTTAAATTTCTGGACCTGCAGTAGGACCCCTGCTGCAGTGGCCTTCTGTGAACTCCACAAGTCTGCTTGGCTGCACCATGAAGGACTGCTTTGCTGCCTGGAGACTGTCTTGAACCCTCAAAGGCCTGCCCTACTGCTTGAGCCCTGTTTAATCACAAAAACTTTAATTTTTTGGGGCTAAACACTGCTGTTGAGAACAGAGAGAAGATCAAGACCAACCTGTTTGTCTATCCACACAAGGAGCATTGCTGGTTGGCCTGACTTTGTGGCAGCTCCCACTACTTTCTTATCCGCAGCATGCAAATCCTTTTCAGAAGTCCTTTGCCAAAGGGGTATCTGCCCTCATAAAACTCTCTCCGGTTAAAGCCTCCAAAATTGTCCTGCTGGAGATTTTCAATTTCCAAAAAGGAGACTAAGTCCGGAAGTAGAAATCTTTACTGCAACTTCGTACAGCAGCTCACCAACGATGACGCTCCCAGCCTTGCCCTGATGTACTTTACATTCTCAGGACATTTTTCTCAGAATTTCTTCTAAGTATAAAGGTAAGTTCCTCTTCAGCCAAATCCACTTCTTGTATCCAATTCACACTCCATTGCAGACAATCATATTTTTTTTACTTTGACATGTTCTTGCATGACTAAATGTCTGCGGTCGGCCCTTGATCTTTTAGACCTGGGATACTCTTAGTACGGCTCCCTGGTCAACAACAGAACTGGACTGCTGTTTTCTCGATTCATCACTAACATTGAGAAATAAGTTAAATAAACAGCCAATCCTTTATTAACAGCTTAATTGAAGTTAAAGAAAGGAAGTTAGCACATCCTGCAGTGGTGGATAGTGACATTTGAAAGTGGAGGTACGTAAAAGTTAGGAATGACTTTTAAGTAGAAAGCAAGCACCGCATTTTCTTTAACTTTCACCTTGTCATTATTTTAAAGACCATGTACCCCCATGGGAGCCCCATCATTCACATTTGCACATAATCACAATTACTACTTGAATACATCACCACTTCCCTGTGCTCTCGCGGCAAAGAGGCCAAGGATTGGATGGCCATGTATTCTGATCACATTTTAGACCAACTGACTGGCACTATGAGAAACGCTCGCTTCGGTCCAGGGGACGCCTATTTAAAGTCGTCCTCCCCGCGCAGCGGGAACGCGCAGTGGGACGCCGTCGCTTAGCCGGAGTCGTGCCTGAGTCCTGCCCGTCTGCGCCCGTACGCGTTGGACTCAGGCCAGGCCCTGCTAGTGCGGTGTGGGGGCAGCCTCTTCCTGCCATGTTGGTATATTCCAGTGACATTTTGCGAGACCTGGGGCGATGGACTGCTAGTTGCAGCATACCCCCTATACATCCTTTAGTTGGCCCCTACCATTGTGCTGGTTGCCAGTGGTCTCTGGAGCGACCTACCTCCATCGCATCTACGCATTCGGTGGCGGCTGTCTGCAGCAACCATCCTGAGTATGCCCTCCGCATCTTCAGTCTCAATGCCAGGTCTCTGGTGTCGCATTATCAGGCCGTATTTGACCTGTTGCAGGATGAAGGCTCGGACATCGTGGCCATCACTGAGACATGCAAACACAACAATGATGGACAGAATGTGGATCAATGTCACACATTCACCCCAGTCCAAAGATCTGGGCCCAAATCCATCGTTTTTCCACTCCACACCACCCTGGGTTAGACAATGGCGATATGCAAATCAGCGCTGACCCTGTGCCCCAGAGACATGGCTGAAAGACGACGATGCGGCTATTATCAATCTGGCATTCCCCTCGGACTATACAGTCTTTACCCTTAATCGGTCCACCAGGGGAGGGGGAATTGCCCTGGCTACTCGCTCTAGTTATACCTGCAGCTGGTCTGCTCTGACCATTGCGGGATGTGAAAGTGCGGTGTTTAAGATTCTTGTCACCCCACATTTTTCTCTTTCAGGGATGGTGGTCTATCGCCCCCCAGGGAGCGAGGTGGCGTTTCGTGCTGCTTTCCCTGATATGGTCAGCTCCTTGGTGGTAGGCTGTCCCAATTTCTCTATCTTGGGGGATCTCAACCTCCATTTCGATAGACTTAACATACCCGCGGTCAGTGGCATTCTCGCGGATCTGGAGGCAACTTGTTCAACAGTCCACCCACACTGGTGGTCATACGCTAGATCCCTTCTTCACTAACTTGGCAGATGCTTCTGTCACAGCCGTCTCACCCCTTGGCTGGACTGACCATTCTTTGGTTGCCATCAGTACCCCCTTACCAGGTAGGATTATTATTCCTCCCGCAAAACTGGTCGTAAGGCGGCATTGGAGTAAATTGCGGTTGGAGGATCTGCACCGTGTCCTCGCTGCAGAGCCATTAGATCCGTTCGTAACTGTTGATTCAGGTTACGATGGGTTCTGCGCCTGGATCACCAAGGCGCTAGACGCGCTTATTCCTCTTACCGCCTGTAAGACCAGTTCTAGAGATTCTAGCCCGTGGTACGATGGCGCCCTACGTGCACTCAAGGGCAATTGTAGGCGTGCAGAGAGGGCTTGGCGGAAGGCGTACGATATGGGGAAAAAAGCTATTTATCTCGCCTCCGTCAAATCTTACCATCGGGCTGTGTGCCATGCTCGGGCAACTTACTACACTGCCGAAGTTGGCAACAGCTCTAATCCCTCGAAAACTATTTTTAAACTGATGAAGGATCTTCTAGCTAAACGCCCCGGTGCCCCGACGATTGGCTCTATCGCGCATTGTGAGGCCCTCGCGGTGTTCTTTCAGGATAAGGTCCAAAACATCTACAAGGCCTTTCCGTCTACAGGACCCCCAGGGGAGTCTCCGATTAACTTCTATGGAGATACTGCCTTGCACGCGCTGCCCCTGTTGACATCCGAAGGGTTCGACATCTTGGCAAAGCAGGTGAAATCTGGGTCCCCCGCTGACCCCCTTAGTTCGGCTCTCTTCAGGGATCAGTCGTTCCTGGGTCGGACCGCGGTACACTCCTTGATCAACATCTCGTTGGAGTCTGGCACGGTTCCCCTTAGTTGGAAGCGGGCGGTGGTTTCTCCCATTCTAAAGAAACCCTCACTAGACCCAGATAAGCCCGAAAACTATCGGCCTATCTCTTTGCTCCCCTGGCCTACCAAAGTAATGGAGGCCCATGTCAACAAAGTTCTTTCGGCCCACCTCACCCAGGTTAACATCTTGGACCCCACCCAGAACGGCTTCCGTGCTGGCCACAGCACGGAGACCGCCCTTCTCTCCATGGCTGAACACCTTCGCACAGTGATGGATGCGGGTCAGACAGCGGCGCTCGTTTTATTAGACCTGAGCGCCGCGTTTGATACTGTATCCCATCCTATCCTGTTGCATCGCCTGGAGGAGATCGGGCTGGGTGGTTCTGCCCTCCAGTGGTTTCGCTCCTTCCTGAACGACCGTTTCTTTAGCGTTGCCCTGCCACCGTTCCAGTCCCAATTCCATCCTCTGAGACAGGGGGTCCCGCAAGGCTCCTCGCTGAGTCCCACGTTGTTCAATCTCTACGTGAGACCGCTGGCTGAGATCGTCAAGCAATGGGACATGACCATGGTCTCGTATGCTGACGATACTCAGCTAGCAGTTACGATCAGCGGGGATGCGGACCGGGACGCCCCCAGATTTCAGAGTGGTCTTAGGGCGGTGGCAAGCTGGATGAAGAACAACTGTCTCCAGCTCAACGCAAAGAAAACAGAGATCATGATCGTCGGCAGGAGGGCGGAACTGTGGGGGGACAAGTGGTGGCCCGTTGAACTGGGGCCGGTCCCCCGCCCGGTCACTGAACTAAAGAACTTGGGAGTTTGGATGGACCCTGCTCTTAGTTTTGTGGGCCATTCGAAGAAAATCGCGGCCTGCTGTTTTGGTATCTTGCGGTCACTGCGTCCCATTTTGAAGTTCTTTGACCGTGGCACCAGGCAGCTGATAGTCCAGGCTACTGTGTTATCTCGCCTGGACTATGCAAGCTCTCTCCTGGCAGGGACCAATGTGGCTGAGACTACCCGCCTCCAACGCGTGCAGAACGCTGCGGCGAGAGCCATTGTTGGCCTACCCCGAACGAGCTCTGTCTCTGGTGTCCTGAGATCACTGCATTGGCTCCCCATCAAATCACGCATCCAGTTTAAGGTGCTGTGTTTGGCGTTTAAGATCTTGAGGGGAGCAGGTCCGCCAATTCTTGCAGATCTTCTGTCGTGGTATGTTCCCTCCCGCTCTTTGAGATCTGGAGGTCAAGCCCTCGCCGTGGTCCCTCGATACAGGCTGTGTCGGGTTGGTGGCTGTTCTTTCCGGGTCAGGGCGGCTGAGCTTTGGAACTCCCTCCCAGCGGACCTGCGGCTTTTAGATGATCTTCTGGCTTTCCGCAAAGCTTTGAAAACTTTCCTTTTTTAAATGCCCTTCCTGTTTCTGTGTTGTGTTTCCGGTAACTGTTGCACATTTCCTGCCATGCGCCAGGACGCCCCTTAGCTGGGGCAGCTGTGCGCAATATAAATGTGCATAACATAACATAACATAACTTGCTTTGCCTTTAGCGCCCCACTGGAGCACTGCACCAATGCGTGCCACACACTGGATATGCCATGGGACTACTTCGGTATAGTGCTCCACTCACTATAGCTCTTCCTCCCTGGATGTGTGTCTCTCTCTCAGAGGATTTCTCTCTTTATACGTAGCCCTAGTCTGATAGGTGGTTCTTGCGATCCTGCGTGTTCCAAGTCTGACTGAGAGCAGCAAGTTCCAAAGGGAGGGAAGGTGGAAGACTTTCCTATGCACCCCCAAAGGGATATGGTGAGGGTGCTGTGAGCCACCTTAGCGTTGCCTTTTGTTGTTCCTCGAGACACCACGAAACATCTCGGTGCCTAGCTTGCATGAGCCTACTGATGTGCAGTACTGATGTGCAGTTCAGCACTATGCCATGGACATAATACATATCTTTCTATTTGCACACTGCCCAGGTACAAATGACTCTTGTATCCTTTCCACCAACACGCCTTGCGCTGTGCTGATGGTGGGTAGGACTTCATTCTTTCGTAAAATTAGACTAAAGAAATTCTTCCTTGAGAGTGAACATCTACACACAGATAATAGAATTTCTAATATAGTGTCTCTTCCTTCCAATTTTACTCCTACTTTAGACCAAATACGTCCTGAAACTGCCATATTCGAAAAAGTAGTGGTTAACCGATTGGAAGATGCTTTTAGATATATTCCAAAACCTAAATACAATATAACTAAAGAAGAATATACATCTATAAATGAGCTGAAGAATAACAAGTTAATTACCATCAAGAGTGGCGATAAAGGGGGAGGAATTGTTCTACTGGACACTAACCAATATGATAATAAAATGTTAAATATGCTCAATGACACCTCATTCTATAAGAAAATTAGTCTCAATCCAACTGAAAGAATTGTAAAGACAATACATAGAATAACTTCGAAAGCTAAAGAAAAGGGCATTATCACAGAAAAGGAATTTGAATTCCTTAATACATCGGAGAAAAAGGTATCCTGCATATACGGACTGCCTAAGATCCACAAGGACGAGCTAGATCCCCCTTACAGACCAATTGTCTCTACGTTAGGGACTCCACTTGAAGCCATCTCTAAATACTTAGATAAAATCTTGCGTCCCTATATCCCTTTAACACCCTCTTACATTAGGGATACTGGAGATATTATTCTAAAAGTAGAGAATCTCCCTTTTAATAAACACAGAGATATATTAGTGACTCTAGACATTGAGTCCTTATATAGCAACATTCCGCAGCCCGAAGCGATTACCGCCACTATGTGGTTTATTGACGAACACAATATTCCCTTCTCGAAAACCTTTATAGAAGAATGCCTGTCATTAACACTAAAAGAGAATGTTTGAATTTGGAAACAATCTGTACTTGCAAACAAAAGGTGTGAGTATGGGAGCTTCTATGGCACCCTCAATAGCGAACATCTACATGTCACTCTTCGAGTCTAGATTTATTTACAATGAAATCGCCCCCTTCTACGAGTCTGTTTCCCATTGGTACCGTTACATCGACGACATCTTTTTTGTATGGACCGATGGGGAACAGACTCTGTAAGATTTCCTGACATGGCTGAATCTCACAGATATCAACTTGCATTTTACTGCCCATACCAATAGTAGGAGAGTGGAATTTTTGGATATATACATCAAATGCAATGACGATGGATACCTAGAAGTTGATTTATACACTAAACCAACGGCTAGAAACACCTTGCTCCATTTCAAAAGTTACCATCCTAGGTGCCAAAAGGATAGCATTCCTTTCTCGCAATTCTTAAGGGTAAGGCGCAATTGCACCAATCTAAAAGATTATGATATTCAGTCCATGACAATGAAGAAAAAATTCTTGGAGCGAGGTTATCCTCACCGGCTGGTGAGGGAGGCCTATAAAAGGGCGCGCTTCTTTGATCGCGACTCTCTGCTACAAACGCAGAGACAAAAACAAGAACAGAAACTTGTCTGCATTACAAGACACTCTACTCTAAATGCAACCATAAGACAAGTTATCAATGCCAACTGGCATTTGCTCAATACAAATGAGGACAGGAATAAACTGGCAAAACCTATGTTCGCCCATCGGCGGAATAGAAACTTAAAAGATCTAATTGTTCGGTCCCGTTTTTCAAAGTCTACAAATACTCAGTTTGTACAGAAATCCATAGATGGAAAAAACGGAGTTAGAGGGACATCCAGATGTGGCTCATGCCAGTCATGCAATTCCATCATAACTGGTGAATCAGTTATTTTTAATGGTGTCACCATTGAAGCCAAAGAACTATGTACCTGCAACACCCGAAACGTAGTCTATTTAATTGTATGCCCCTGCAACTTAGGCTACGTAGGGGAGACTGCTCGGGCTATAAAAACACGCCTGACTGAACATAGATCCGCCATCAAAACAAAAAAACATATGGCACCTATGGTGAGTCATTACATGGAATATAAACATGCGCCAACAGAGATAAAATGGTGCATTCTGGAAAAGATACATATGTCAGAAGAGAAAGGAGGGGAGAAGATCCGGAAGAAAAAGGAAGTCTACTGGATTTTTAACCTCGAAACCTTTAGCCGGGGATTAAACCTTGAACTCCCATGGGAAAATGCGATTACATGAAGTCCATATAATTTCATTATTTTTCAATGTATTTTACTTTTCCGTTTGTTAGACTAATGATCCTGTAATTTCTTTTTTAATAGTTTTTTATATATTCTTTTCTTTGTATACCCCTCTCTTCTGAGATCTTTATATGATTCATGGCTCAAATGATTAAAGAACAGCTGTGCGCTTAATTTGCACTTACAGCCTATTAGTGAAATATACTTTTAAAATACTAAAAGAGTCACGTCCAGCCATCTCTATTCAGCGATATACCTTTAAAAATAGGAGGAGATACGTCCTACTACCTATGGGACACCTGCTATATATAGACCAATAGTCTTTTATGTTTCATCTCCTTTTCTTGTCACGGACGGAATCGCTGCCATTGACCACGTTTCTTCGGATCTCTGAAACAGGTATGAGCTCTAGAAATGGAATTTTCTCTGTTAGGATTAGTATCACCAAAACCCCCTCCCCCCCTTTTTTAACTAAAATTGCACTCGATATTTACATGGGTGCGACATCTATTTCTAAGTAATTGCTAACAATTTATCGTTGTCGGCTGATGGTTATATACCGGCTTTAAGAGAGCGGAAGCATCTTCTTTACCGAAGAATAATATATGCGCTTTTCTCGCTACATTGTTTCGCAGGCTCGACCGTTCAATTTGGAAGCTCGGTTTCACTGCTCAACCCTCTTCCTCTGGTTTAATTACAAGCGCGTACCTCACCCAGATATGACCGTACAACGCGGATGAGAAAGGCTTGACGAGTCATAGTACGTATTATGTAAAACAACTGTGTTACTTGCGAATCTTTTCCGTTAATAATTGCCGCCCACAATATTGTTTATCTTTTCCTTTTTATAGAAAAAATATACGATAACCTTGAACGGTCGAATACGTGTTGTACCCTCCGTAAGAACATTAGGATTTTAACCATTGAAAGTTGCCTAACCGGGACCATTTTCCAACTTGGCTATTTTCTAAAGGTAGGTTTTTGCCTGCAGTTCCCACATTACTATACTTTGCAACTATTAGGTACCTACCATACAGGGCTCACGTTTTACCCACGGATCACTACTTTGTCTCAACAGAATTGTTATCGGGTGGTCTCACTAGTAAGATGAGGACGTGATTATTCGAGCCACATGATTCTTCTAACCTATATGTAGCGAGCACACTCCCAGGTAATCTGTATATTTGGAAATATTGCATACGCACTATAAGTAGCGTTTTACCACTAATTTAACAAGGTCTATATTAATACCTGTTGCGATGAACCTTTCTTTTTCTTAGATATCGATACAACGAAAAAACAACATAATACACTCTACATTTATGTAATCATTTTTTAACTTGAGAAAACGGATGAAAAGCTGCATTTTGGTACGTTTTTTTCAGAATCTGTTCTTGTAAGTTTTTTAGCCTGGCTTAAAAATTGAAATTTAGACTCTAGAGATAAATACGGCAAAATAAAATAGTTCCATCTGGTAATCTAAAACATAATACTGTCTTGCTGTAGGGTAGGTAGGTGATAATAATGAATTTATCTTTGAAAATAATCGCAAAGGTATGTCACAATCGTGTAAGGGTCAATTAGGGTATGAATAAATAAAAAAAGAATGCAGAGTGATGGTCCTTGTAAAAAGACAGGGAAATCCCCCTCATAGATGATAACAGAGTAAACGCCCATTGTGCTAACTAAAAATAGATACAGAATAGGTACAGAATGAAAACAAAATTATCTTTGTCTTCTATCTGTCCTGCTCCTATTAGGTGCATCTATTTTTATCGTCTGTTTGAAAAGTTCTGAAATGAATTAATGTTTAGCAATTGTGTGTTAGATTAGATGGTCACCTATGTTCTGTTTCTTGTTCAGATTCAGGGTGAGAAAGAAGAGAAAAAAATATATGTATTGTACTGAAGAGTTAATACAGGCGTGTTCTGTATTCTGTAGAAAACCACAAAATGGTTACATTATGTAGGTGTTGGTTTATGAGCTCTCTGTATGTGTCCTTATCTTGCGGTATATTTTGTGTTTTTGTAAGAAATGTCTGGCATCTATGTTTTATCATGACTATCAAAATTTAATGAATATTTTATCTTTTTGAACACAAGTAAAAGAATTATAAATAACACAATCTCTTGATTTATAGATAAACCATGATGTTGTCCTGATGAAGACGCATTGTTTGCGTTGAAACGCGTTGGCAGAAAAACATCAACTGTGGGAAACATCATAACTTTTAATTTTTCCCTTTTGACATTAGAGACTACGATAATCGTAGTAGATAATCGTAGCTTTTATATATTTCTGTGCTTGATTGAACATGTCTATCAATTTTTTATCAATGTGATTAAATTTTATGTATATCTATATATATATTGTGTCTAAAAATTCTTTCTTTTACCTGTGTTCACTTTGGGTATACTAGTTTGTTGCCAGCTGTCTACATTGGTTTTGCCTGGATATTTTTCTATCCATTGGGTAGGACTTCCTTAGTCACAGACTATTTATTTTTTCACACCCTGCAAAATCGATTTATTCTATGGTCTCCCGGGTCTGTAAAAGGAAGAAAAAAAGGCAGACATATCTAAAGTAATTATCTAAGGATAACATAATCTGTAACTTCTATGCTGAATTTGTGTTTGGTAAATGACAATCATAACACCAGCACGTAGGCCGCCATAAGGGATGTCTGTACCCTCCCCGGCCTAGCGTGCAGGACTTAGACGTCTCCTCTCAGACACCGCAGATCCCAGCTGTCCCCCCACCACTCTTTGAGGAGAACCCCCAAAAAGCTGATATTGGTACTTCCTAGAGAAGCTATAATTTTCCACGGATTGGCATAGGCATTGAAGGCATTTCTTGTTGTTTTATTGAATGTCATAACCCGCAGGTTCAACAAATGACAAACAATCAAAGGATTGCTTATTGGTGCCAGGGACCAAAGGAAAGACAGCTACCAACAGACAGAGCTGCTCCCTGTCTGCTCCCTGTATATAATCCCCTGTAAATATGGCCCAGTGCCAGTTGGCACAGTGTATATTGTCTGTTTACTATCCTAATGTATTTTAAGATAATACAAAGGCTATTTTTATATATAACATTGTGTGGAGTTCCTTTTTGTGGTGTGCCTAGTATGTTGTTGCTGCGTGTGTGTTGCGCAAACGCTTTACACATTGCCACCGGGATAAGCCTGACTGCTTGTGCCAAGCTATCAAGGGGGTGAGCAGGGGTTATCTTTGGCGTGTAACTCCCTTGCCCTGACTAGAGTGGTGGTCTCTGCTTGGCTTTGGCGCAAGCCTTAGCCAACAAGAGATCCCATTTTCTAACACCACTTCATTGCTGTTTGTGTGCTGCATATATACTTTACACGTTGCCTCTAAGTTAAGCCTCTCTGCTTTTGTGCCAAGCTGGCAGAGGGTTAACAACATGTTAATTTTGTGACTTTTGTTATTCACCCTGACAGGGATTGTGCTGCAGGGGTCAGCCCACATTCAGCTAGCAACCCAATTTTTCACATCTGGTCACAATTTTGAAAAAGTAGCATAAAGGATTGATGTTCCCATTGCAAAGAACAATGTGTGAAATGTAGATCACAGATTAGTATTTGTGAGAAATTAGGTTACATGTTGAGGGGGGGCCTACTCAAGCAGCAACCACAATCCTTGTCAGGATGAGACACAAAAAATCTGTGCTCAATCCTCTAGAAGCTTGGCAGCGAGGAGCAGAGATGCATCGCAGGTGGGCGTCGATGTAGGAGAAGAGCAGGACTGACATCTTGAACAGTCAGCACTGTAGATCAAGAATCCTATTGTTGTCACGAGCAGCTGGGCCCGAGCTTCGCGATATTGCTCTCCTCTAATAGTTGAGGCTGTAGCATGAAGAGTCATTTTGACAGAACTTCGTGTTAGCTGGCTGTGCGAGTGACAAGGTTTTAGCGCCATCAGGCCCATTGGTGGTTGCAAAGAGCCTAAAAACTTAAATTCAGACTCTCTGAGGCCATACCAAGGGTCCAGAACCTGAGGGGCATCACTTGGGATCCAGGGGCTTGATTCCGATGGATCTGGGTACAAGTTCAGGTAGTTGTGAGCCTGTTATGCACCTACGGCTCTGAACAGGAGGCTAGCCCTTGGAGTCACTCTGTGGGTCCTGGGATCATGTGCAGGTCCAATCCATGTGACTCAAGGAGGTGGGCAGCAGGGCAGCAACCTAGCAAGGCAGCAGTCCAGCAAGAAAGTAGTCCAACAAGACAGTAGTCCAGCAGAACAGCAATCCAGCACAATGGCAGTTCTTTCTACAGCACAGCAGTCCTGCTTCCTGGCAGAGTTTTCACTGGCCAAGAAGTGTACTGACGAATTGGTGCCTGAGGTCCAATAGTTATACCAGGTGCCTCCTTTGAAGTGGGAGAAGGTTCTAGAGGTTTCCCTTTGAAGTGTATAGGTTTTCTGTATCCTCTTCACTGGCTCTAGGCTAACTACAGGGGTTATGAATCCCTTTCTGTGGAGGCAGAATGCAGCCTATTCAAATG
Organism: Lissotriton helveticus; assembly: GCF_964261635.1. Taxonomy (NCBI): domain Eukaryota; kingdom Metazoa; phylum Chordata; class Amphibia; order Caudata; family Salamandridae; genus Lissotriton; species Lissotriton helveticus. The sequence goes on along the minus strand of NC_136063.1, from coordinate 1,790,892,807 downwards.
TAAGTAGGGTTGTACCAAGCTCTGCACTCCCATCCTGTCATTGGTGGACCATCCAGGTGAAACTAAGCTCTCTATTGTGTGTGGCAGTCTAAAAAGTGAACCCAGGGGGACGTGGCCAAGATGGCGGCATGAGCATGCATTCTGCTCCAGAGCTCCCCCTGATGGCCTGCTACAGCATCAGCTTTCAGGCCGTTTCAGCTACTATCGGCCCACACATCGGGGCAGGAGCGGTCCCGTTACTGTCGAGCTACCAGCCCAGAGCGGTGGTGCAATCTGGCCACACATATCTCCCGCACAGTGAGGCCTGAGACTTGCAGTCGGGGCTGTGAGTGATCCTGGGAGTGGAGTGCCCATTCCCAAACAGCCCAGCGAGAGCAGTGGCTAACATCGGAGACGCCGGTCCACCAGATGGGGATTTGTAGGCAGCAGAGCTGCGGGGTCGCATCAACAGGGGTCCGGTGAAGTGCCACGGAGAAAGGCCTGGTCCATTTTAGGAGAGTAACTTTACTGATCCCGGGCCCTCACGAATACAGTTACGGGCCTCCCAGTGACTTTGGCACTTTCCCGTCACGGCAAGCCCAGCAGTGTTCCCGGTGACTCCGATGAGCCTGCTTGCAACGTGAAGGTGAAGGGGCCGCTGACCACCGGGCTGCCATGACTGAAGTGCAGATGGAGGAACTGCCTGTGCCTGAGCCTGGGCCCCTTTCCCGGACTGGCCTAGCAGAGCGCTAAGCTTGGGAGGAGACCCGAGAAGGTGAGGGGTAAAGAACAGGCCCGGCAGATAGAGCTACAGGCGAAGGTGTGACCGCCGCTTTACTGACTGTGGAAGCTAGAAGCGCTGCACTGGGCACACGGAGGCCTGGTCCCTGAATGAAGTGAGACCGCCACGTGGCCCAGCCTTGTGGACCCTGCTGGTGAGAAGCTGAGAGGTTGGTTAGCCACCCGTGAGAGGAAAGGCCGGCCAGTGTTACTTACAAGCGGTGGAGCTGCAGGGTCGCACTAGCAGAGGCCCAGTGAAGAAAGGTACCCGGTCCGCCATTTTAAGAGGGTGACTCAGCCGATTCCGGGCCCTCACGGCTGCGGGTGAGGGCCATACAGTGACGTTGGTGCCCTCCTGTAGCGGAGCAGCGGTGCAGGCCCCACAGTATTTCCCACTACTCGGATGAACCCCTGCGGGGAATGAGGTAGGAGGGTCGCTAATCGCCGGACTGCCACGACTGGGGTGCGGAGGGAAGAGCTGCCCTTACCCGGACTTGGACTTGCTCCCCGGACTGGCCTAGGAGGGCACTGAGCTTGGGAGGCACCCGAGGGGGCAAGAGTTAGAGAGCAGCCCGGCAAGTAACGCCGCAGGAGGAGGGGGGGCGCCATTTGATTGACTGTGGAAGCCAGCTGAGATTGACCAGCCGGATAGTGGCCTGGTCCTTGGGTGATGTGAGTCTACCACGAGGTCCACCCTTGTGGGCCGCGCAGGCGAGAAGTAGAGAGGTATGGCGACCGCCCACGTGAGGAGGGGTTGGCCAACGCTGCCACAGGAGGCTTCAGTGGGGCACCGGTAAGAGAGGAATCGAGCGAATATCGCCTGCCACATTGGGGTCATCAGCGAGGGAGAGCTTGATCAGGTCCAGCGGCATCCATGTAGATGCAGAAGGGTATGGCTGGTTGGACATCTGCCGCATGGAGGTGAGAGCTGAGGGGCCCGTCTGGGACACGTGGACAGAGCAATAATCTAGAAGCCAGATGCTGGCCAGAGTGACTGATACTGAATTGACGGGGGCCCTGGGAATCTGGAGGTACCCCCTCGCTGGGGTACATGTCTGGGGAGACCTAATAGAAGACTAACTGGACACCAGCAACCACACATTGCCTGCAATTGACCACGGCCACTTCAGGCGACTGCCACCTCACAGGAGCACCTTTGGGGTGAGTAAGAGAGACTGGGGTGACTGCCCCTGAGAACGGTGTGACATTGGGGAACCTTGGTGTCAGACAGAGCGGTGGCGAGAAGTCAGGCCTCTTGGAGGGGGCATACAGAGAGAGGCACCAGGGACCCCCCTAGAGTGACTGCACAGACACAGCACCACCCAGTCCCACCTGCCGTTGTACCCTGCCATCCGCAAGCGCTAAACCTAGTGAAAAGGTCAGGAATCCCGGATCCCGGTGTCCCCTAGTGTGGTGGTCTTGGTGCCCGAGGGGAACGCATTCAACTCACGGCTACCCTGGAACTCATTTGTGCGCAATATGTTCTCCTCCCAGGGGCGCACGGATAAGACACTGAAGTATTTGTTTGTGAAGGCCAAGGGGGGGAAGCAGCTCACCAGCATGGCATCAGGCACTGCCCAGCCCACATCTGAGCGAGATTATGGAGCGGAACCGATTACCAAGGTTTTCTTAGAATCCATGTTTGTCGCACTGAGGGAGGATATCCAAACGCTTAAGAGAGAATTCACAGAGGAAAAAAAGGAGGTCCGCCGAGATGTGGATGGCATAGGCGAGCGAGTTGCTGAGCTAGAGGACAAAAGGGACACTGAACTATCAGCACTGCAACAAGAGGTTCTTCGGATTCACGACCAGCAAGTTGACCTTCAGACCCACCTTGAAGACCTTGAAAACCGCTCCCAGCGCCATAATATTGGGATCTGTGGAGTGAGACTTGGGGACGACACAAAGGACCTTTTCAGGTATACGAGGGATATGTTCAACCCCATCCTAATGAGGCCATTAGAAATGGAACTTTTCTTGGATAGAGCACACAGGGTGGGTCCCCTGCGAGCCCCTTCGGCTCCGCCACCGGACATCTTGGTCTCCGTGCAAGATTATCGCACAAAAGAAGAGATCCTCGAAAAAACTCGACAGCTACACCCTTTGACGTTCCGCGATCAGACACCGGTTTTGTACCAGGACTTGTCAGCTCTCACCCTGAAAAAGGGTAGAACCTTTAGACCCATCCCTGCTTATTTACAACAGCGCAATATTTCCTACAGCTGGGGCCACCCATTCCGACTGGTGTTTCGAATGGACAACAAACATTACCAGCTGCGGTCCCTGATGGAGGCCTGCCGCTTGCTGGGTGTGAATCCTCCTACAGAGGAGAATGATACAGCGGGCCCCACAGCAGAACTGGACGACTCCAAGCCCCGGTGGCATCAACAAGGCCGACGGCGTCGTGCTAGGAAACCTCCTGTAGCAGAAATCACTAAGGGCCAGCGAGCCGCACTTGAAGCAGCATCGACAGAGCTAGCTACCTCTCAACCTGGCTGAACCTTACGATGTCACAGGGCCACTTGATTGTTTGTTTTTTGCTCCAGGCTGTTGGCGGGAGAGGGGCTTTTCGGATCTTGACGAACTACCCCAATACACCACACTTCCAATCACCTACGGATGATGGACAATATGTCTTTGTTCTCTTTTTTACAATGATTTCCTTTTAGGGGGGGAGATATGTTTAGGGGTGGGTTCCGCTGTTCCTTGTCCACCTTCTTCTCAGAGCAAGCATAGGCCCAAGCCACACGGGCTCTCTAAGATGAGAGCATATCCGGTGTGTCGATAGTATCAGATTCAGCGCCCCACCATTGCTTTTTATACTACTATCAGGGTGAATGCCTGCTACCAAGCTTAAAATACTCACCTTAAATGTGAGAGGTCTTAATAAACCGGTGAAGCGCAAAGCGGTTCTTCTGTGTCTAGAGCATACCCAAGCAGATATCTGCCTATTGCAGGAAACGCACCTTTTGTCGAAAGATTGTCACCGCCTCCGGTCCCAGAAGTTTCCAACCCAGTTCTTTTCTTCAAGCACTACTAAAACAGCTGGGGTTGCTATCCTGGTGGTCCAGCGGTTTAAGGGGGTGATCTTGCATAAAGAGGCCGAGATAAAAGGTAGACTACTGACTTATAGATTTGCCATCGGCGATTTCACATTCACCATTAGTTCAATGTATGCTCCTAATGAAGGCCAAGAATGGTTCTTTCACTCTGCTCTTACAGAAGCCTTAGCCACATCTGATCGCCATATTCTACAGGGGGGAGATCTAAATCTGGTTCTCGACAACACATTAGACAGATCATGTCAATGCACGCATCAGGCAGGCGCTCTTTCAACAGAGGGTCAGACCCGCTTACATGACTTAGGGTTCAGTGATTTATGGCGTAGCTTCCACCCCTAAAGCCGCGAATACTCGTACTATTCCAATGCGCATAAAACCTACGCCCGGTTGCATTACCTGCTAGCTTCTGCGCCTGTACATGCGCTTGCGACAGAGGTAGAAATAGGCCTCCCTCTCAAATCATGCCTCAGTGACCGCTGTTCTCTCCCTCCCACCAATCCACTGACCCCCTAGGACATGGCACCTCAGAGAAACACTATTGCACCGCAAAGATGTGGTTACACGGATAAAGCGCGTCATCACTGCCTACCTCTCCCACAACAATAACACTGACACCACTCCTGCAACGCAGTGGGCGGCACTGAAGGCAGTCATTAGGTGGGAGTTAATAGCCATTTCTGCTGCAGACAATGTTGAGCGCCGACGTAAGCAGGAAGAGCTCACCTAACAGACTAGAGAACTGGAGCAGATGCACCAGGGAATAGGAGCCCCTCGAGTGTGGAGGCAACTTAAAGCTGTGCACCAACAACTTGCAGCGCTCAACCAAGATAGGGCGGAATTCGCAGCCGTGCGACTGAGACACGCTTATTATACAGGGGGGGATAGGTGCGGCGACTGCTTGCTCATAAATTATACAAGATTAGACAAAAGCAGAGGGTGCAAGAGATCCTCCGGAGGGACGGTAGGCGCGTCTTGGAGAATAGCAACGTTGCCGAGGCGTTCTGTGATTTCTATGTCAACCTCTACACTAGCTCTCCACTAGAGAGCTCAACTGGGGCGGCCTTTCTCGACTCCATCCCTCTACCAGCTTTATCTAAAGATCAAGCCGACTACCTCGACAGAGACATTCGACCAGAAGAAGTCATCGCCGCCATCTCACGTTTCAAGCTAGCACCAGGGCCGGACGAATTCTCTGCTGTCTTTTATAAAAAGTTCTGTGCCCAGGTCCTCGCTTGGCTTTTTAATTCCTTCTCGGAGTCCCGTGCGATCCCGTGAGACCTTTTGGATGCCTCCATGGCAGTGATCCCCAACCGGGGAAGGACAAGGACCAATGTGGGTCATATCGCCCTATCTCCCTTCTTAATGTGGATCTTAAACTATATATTTCTAACCTCATGACTCACACCTCACATACAGGGTTTAGTTGACCCGGATCAGGTGGGAACGCCAAACCTCTGACAACACGAAAAGTGCCTTGCATCTTATCGAAAAAGCCACACGCACACAGGGGGAATACATGATGTTGGCTATCGACGCCGGAAAAGCGTTCAATAGGGTCTACTGGCCCTATCCGGAGAAAGTTCTGGAAAGAATGGGGCTGGGCGTGAAATTCCACATGTTTGTCTTGAACTGCTATAAGTTCCCGATGGCACAGTTTGAGTCAACGGACTCACACCTCCCCGGTTCACCATTGAGAGAGGCACAAGACTGGGGGGCCCTTTGTCGCCCCTCCTTTTCGCTCTTTACATGGAACCACTGGCTCAAAAGATGCGGCTCAACCCGTAGGTCACGGGGCTCAAATTTGGCGGCTACGTCCACACCATCAGTCTTTATGCTGATGATGTTCTGATTCCCTTATCTAACCCACGGGACGCACTGCCAGCATGCCTAGAGGACTTAGATCTCTTTGCACAAACTGCCGGGTTCAAGGTGAATATGGACCAGTCGATTGCCCTGGACCTAACTGGGGAATATTTGCAAAGCATATTCTCCATTCAATGGGCGGCAGACACGATCCCATATTTGGGTATCCAGTTGGCGTCCTCTCTCCCAAAAACGGCTATTGCTAACTACACCCTACTGCGACAGAAAATCCGGCTGGAACTGGGACGAGGGAAGCATCACCATTTATCGGGGCTAGGCAAAGTAGCCGCAGTCAAGATGACCATTCTACCACAAATCCTCTATCTGTTTCGCACCATTCCCCTCAGGCCACCTTCGGGCTGGATACAGCAAACTCAGTCGGAACTTGCCCAGTTCATATGTAATGGTTGGAAGCCGCACCTGAAACAGAGGCTAGTGACGCTCCCCCCAAAGGGAGGGCGACTCGGACTCCTTGATTTACAGCTCTACTTCCAGGCAGCACAATTGCGTTACCTGGTTGAGTGGAGTCGGTGGGAGTCAGAGAAACACTGGTTATTCCAGGACCAGGCGGTAACTGCCAGAATCCTGCAGGAAATCCCATTTCTCAGCAAACAACACAGACCCCCGAACTTATATGCTTCGTATATCACGAGAGTCCCAATGGAGATATGGGATCAAACCAACATTAAGTACGAAATTACCACCTTCCCGTCCCCACTCACTCCATTGATGGAGAACCCTGATTTAACCCCGGGTATGAGCTTTTGCGAGGTGGCGACCCTCTGGGTGTCGATACCTTTACCACATATATACCGCAGAGGGAGTTATCCCTTTCTACCAATTTTAACAAGAATATGGGATGCCGGAGACGGAGAGACTTGGGTATCTGCAAGCGTGACATTGGGCGCTCAGTGATCAGGTCCGTTCCATGGCTGATAGACACCTTCTTCCCTATGAACACTGGCTTATTACACGCAAGACAGACAAAAAGCTCATATCCGATTTATACAAGATGCTACAGGCAAGATTTGCTCACACTTATAGCTCCTGACGGGCACGTTGGGAGAGGGAACTAGATAGGACATTCAGCCATAAAGAGTGAGAAGGGGTATATTATAGAGCACGTCATTCCGCCTATCACATGGGACTAACTGAAACCCTCACAAAAACAGCCAACTACTGGTATTATACCCCTGAACGTAACCATGCTATGGGCCACACTAGGGACGCAACATGTTGGCGGGGCTGTGGACAAGTAGGCACATTGGTACACCTCCTGTGGGAGTGCACTCACCTCCAATCCTATTGGAAACAAGTATTGGATGAAGTAGATAAACATTTTGATACAGAAATTCCATGACTTCCTTCCTATGTTCTTCTGGGGCTCCCAATTCTTCTGACCTATCCATTGCGCTCCTGCAGAGGCCGCCAGATAGCGATTGCGCTGGGCACAGCAATGCAAAACATACTTACACACTGGGGTACCGCCCACATCCCAACCTTCACAGGATGGCTACACAGCTTGTGGCATGTACTTGGCATGGAGAAGCTAACACTGACAATGGCGGAGGAGGGATCCAAATATGTTGATCTGTGGCAACCCTTTCTATCCATATTAGCCTCTGAATTCTGGGAAATTACATGCCCCCGATATCTCCGCGTATTGCGCCTCTCTGATAACCAACAGATGACATAGAAACTGGAGGCCAGGCATAGTCTAGATAGCTTAGATGGTGGACTTGGAACACGGGTGGTGGGTGGGAAAGGGAAAGGGAAGGGCTTAGGGGTTTTTGTATTGTTCGGTTTCTTCTTGCTATTCATAGCATATGCAATGTTCCTCTACATTGGCATGGACCCATTCTAGTACTGACAAACCTAGTTTGTCCTTTTCAGGTCATGGATTTAGCAATGTTAAAGGACATGATAGCTAAACCTGCATATGTGTTTTTTGTATATATTTAAAATGTCAATAAAGAGATATAAACCATAAAAAGTAAACCCAAGGCCAACTGTCAGCTATACGGTGATACAAAAGGGGATGATGGACAGAGCGTTTGAACAAATCAAACACTCACCCCCAGTCAACTGATCTGGGTTTAATCCATTACCATTCTTTAGTTCACTCAGCCACCCCAGTTCAGACATGGCTATATGCAAATCAGTCTGACCCTGTGCCTTATGGGAACAGTCCAGCCCGAACTGCCAAGCCATGTCTTCCTTGGACCGGAAACAAGCATCCTGGGACCGGTTTCGGATTCATAATCCTCATCAGCCAGGCTATCTTGAATCCCGTGGCCAAGTGAACAAGGGACTCACGTCTGAGCATACACTGCCACACTTAGGGCGAACAAAGCGATACAAAAGGGGATGATGGACGGAGCGTTTGAACAAATCAAACACTCACCCCCAGTCAACTGATCTGGGTTTAATCCATCACTATTCTTTAGTTCACTCAGCCACCCCAGTTCAGACATGGCTATATGCAAATCAGTCTGACCCTGTGCCTTATGGGAAGAGTCCAGCCCGAACTGCCAAGCCATGTCTTCCTTGGACCGGAAACAAGCATCCTGGGACCGGTTTCGGATTCATAATCCTCATCAGCCAGGCTATCTTGAATCCAGTGGCCAAGTGAACAAGGGACTCACGTCTGAGCATACCCTGCCACACTTAGGGCGAACAAAGTGATACAAAAGGGGATGATGGACGGAGCGTTTGAACAAATCAAACACTCACCCCCAGTCAACTGATCTGGGTTTAAGCCATCACCATTCTTTAGTTCACTCAGCCACCCCAGTTCAGATATGGCTATATGCAAATCAGTCTGACCCTGTGCCTTATGGGAACAGTCCAGCCCGACCTGCCAAGCCATGTCTTCCTTGGACCGGAAACAAGCATCCTGGGACCGGTTTCGGATTCATAATCCTCATCAGCCAGGCTATCTTGAATCCAGTGGCCAAGTGAACAAGGGACTCACGTCTGAGCATACCCTGCCACACTTAGGGCGAACAAAGCGATACAAAAGGGGATGATGGACGGAGCGTTTGAACAAATCAAACACTCACCCCCAGTCAACTGATCTGGGTTTAATCCATCACCATTCTTTAGTTCACTCAGCCACCCCAGTTCAGACATCGCTATATGCAAATCAGTCTGACCCTGTGCCTTATGGGAACAGTCCAGCCCGAACTGCCAAGCCATGTCTTCCTTGGACCGGAAACAAGCATCCTGGGACCGGTTTTGGATTCATAATCCTCATCAGCCAGGCTATCTTGAATCCAGTGGCCAAGTGAACAAGGGACTCACGTCTGAGCATGCCCTGCCACACTTAGGGCGAACAAAGCGATACAAAAGGGGATGATGGACGGAGCGTTTGAACAAATCAAACACTCACCCCCAGTCAACTGATCTGGGTTTAATCCATCACCATTCTTTAGTTCACTGAGCCACCCCAGTTCAGACATGGCTATATGCAAATCAGTCTGACCCTGTGCCTTATGGGAACAGTCCAGCCCGAACTGCCAAGCCATGTCTTCCTTGGACCGGAAACAAGCATCCTGGGACCGGTTTCGGATTCATAATCCTCATCAGCCAGGCTATCTTGAATCCAGTGGCCAAGTGAACAAGGGACTCACGTCTGAGCATACCCTGCCACACTTAGGGCGCACAAAGCGATACAAAAGGGGATGATGGACGGAGCGTTTGAACAAATCAAACACTCACCCCCAGTCAACTGATCTGGGTTTAATCCATCACCATTCTTTAGTTCACTCAGCCACCCCAGTTCAGACATGGCTATATGCAAATCAGTCTGACCCTGTGCCTTATGGGAACAGTCCAGCCCGAACTGCCAAGCCATGTCTTCCTTGGACTGGAAACAAGCATCCTGGGACCGGTTTCGGATTCATAATCCTCATCAGCCAGGCTATCTTGAATCCAGTGGCCAAGTGAACAAGGGACTCACGTCTGAGCATACCCTGCCACACTTAGGGCGAACAAAGCGATACAAAAGGGGATGATGGACGGAGCGTTTGAACAAATCAAACACTCACCCCCAGTCAACTGATCTGGGTTTAATCCATCACCATTCTTTAGTTCACTCAGCCACCCCAGTTCAGACATGGCTATATGCAAATCAGTCTGATCCTGTGCCTTATGGGAACAGTCCAGCCCGAACTGCCAAGCCATGTCTTCCTTGGACCGGAAACAAGCATCCTGGGACCGGTTTCGGATTCATAATCCTCATCAGCCAGGCTATCTTGAATCCAGTGGGCAAGTGAACAAGGGACTCACGTCTGAGAATACCCTGCCACACTTAGGGCGAACAAAGCGATACAAAAGGGGATGATGGACGGAGCGTTTGAACAAATCAAACACTCACCCCAGTCAACTGATCTGGGTTTAATCCATCACCATTCTTTAGTTCACTCAGCCACCCCAGTTCAGACATGGCTATATGCAAATCAGTCTGACCCTGTGCCTTATGGGAACAGTCCAGCCTGAACTGCCAAGCCATGTCTTCCTTGGACCGGAAACAAGCTTCCCGGGACCGGTTTCGGATTCATAATCCTCATCAGCCAGGTTATCTTGAATCCAGTGGCCAAGTGAACAAGGGACTCACGTCTGATCATACCCTGCCACACTTAGGGCGAACAAAGCGATACAAAAGGGGATGATGGACGGAGCGTTTTAACAAATCAAACACTCACCCCCAGTCAACTGATCTGGGTTTAATCCATCACCATTCTTTAGTTCACTCAGCCACCCCAGTTCAGACATGGCTATATGCAAATCAGTCTGACCCTGTGCCTTATGGGAACAGTCCAGCCCGAACTGCCAAGCCATGTCTTCCTTGGACCGGAAACAAGCATCCTGGGACCGGTTTGGGATTCATAATCCTCATCAGCCAGGCTATCTTGAATCCAGTGGCCAAGTGAACAAGGGACTCACGTCTGAGCATACCCTGCCACACTTAGGGTGAACAAAGCGATACAGAAGGGGATGATGGACGGAGCGTTTGAACAAATCAAACACTCACCCCCAGTCAACTGATCTGGGTTTAATCCATCACCATTCTTTAGTTCACTCAGCCACCCCAGTTCATACATGGCTATATGCAAATCAGTCTGACCATGTGCCTTATGGGAAAAGTCCAGCCCGAACTGCCAAGCCATGTCTTCCTTGGACCGGAAACAAGCATCCTGGGACCGGTTTCGGATTCATAATCCTCATCAGCCAGACTATCTTGAATCCAGTGGCCAAGCGAACAAGGGACTCACGTCTGAGCATACCCTGCCACACTTAGGGCGAACAAAGCGATACAACTGTCAGCTATACCCAGTCATGTGACTCAGAGACAGGCTGCAGGCACCAATTTGGTAAGGCAGGGAAATGGCAAATTTCTAAAAGTGTGATTTTTTAAATTGTGATTTAGGATCCGACTTTACCATTAAAAAGGATTTTTCTTCACACTTTCAAAGTCACCAAACATAAATTGGTTACCTGGTCCTAATTTGAAGTTACAGCTTCTTAAATGTTATCCTATGGGAGAGGTAGGCCTGGCAGTAGTGAAAGAGAATTTCACTACTAGGTTATGTAAAACTGGAAAGTACATGACAAACATTTTAAATGCACTACACCCTGCCCTCTGGGATGTCCAGAACCTACTCTATAGATTACTTATTTGTATTAAAAAGGAAGGCTTGGGTCTGGTAAAAAAAAGATTTGTCAGGTCAACATGTCAGTTTAGTACTGCACAAACAGGCTGCAATGGGGGAGCTGAAACATGATCAAAGTGCTACCCAATTGGGTGCACAATAGTAGCATTTAATTTACAGGCCCTGGGTACTTTTGGTTACCAATTTACAAAGAACTTACAGGTAAATTACATTTGCCAATTGGATATACTTCCATTCTGCCAAGTTTTAAGGAGAGAACACAAGCCCTTTAGCACTGATTAGCAGTGGTAAAGTGTGCAGAGGCATAAATCCAGCAAAAACGAAGTCTGCAAAACAGGAGGGTTGAAGATAAAAAGTTAGAGGTAAAAGCATGCCAAGGATGCCAGGTCTCAAAGTATTTTATGTTGACAGCTTTTGTTACTTGGAATCCATAAACAACAATAATTCCTATTATAACATATTGAGCAACAAACTGACATCAAAGTCATGCAAATGGAAGAGCATAGGTTCAGAACCTAATTGTTCATTCTCCTCAATATTTTGTTAGCCTAAGGTTGCTTAAAATGAATCTTTTGGGTGGTAATACACTTTTATTAGTATGATACCCTGATCATTGTGTTTGTTTCAAAACCTGAGTTGTTGGGAGAGATGTGGGGCCAGATGTATGACCATTTCATTTTCCGAGTAGCAAATTGAGATTTTTGTACTTCTTGCAATTCCCAAATGGGTCGCAAGGGACCTGCCTTATTGATATTCATGAGGCAGGTCACTCACTATCTAGGGAATGGCTGGGGTCAACAGACCACCATGTCTGTGACTGCTTTTTCAATAAAGCAGTTTATTTTTTAACATGCATCTTGTTTTCCTTAAAGAAAAACAGTTTGTGCTTTAAAAAGAAAAAGTAAATGTTTCAGTTTCATTTTTTAAGAACAGGCAGTGGTCCATGGGACCAATGCCTTGTCCTAAAAAATATTTGCGCCCACATTCGCAAAGGGGAAGGGGTCCCATTTGTGACAAATTTACCACCAACTTTCCACTGGGATAAAATGTTAATGTGTGCCACCGCGTTTCAGTTGCAAAACAAACAGACATGGCAAGTTGCTATTAGGAATGGACGCCCTTGGCACACCCCTTCCTAATAGCATGGCACAGACCCTATTTTGTGAGTCGGAAATAGATTACCAAATCGCAAAATGATGTTTGTGCATGCCACAGACCTATTTAGCAGTCGCAAACGGCCTGATTTCCATGTGCAACCGCTAAAAAAAGTTGTACATGTGGCCCTTAGTGACGCTAACGTGATGGAAAACCTGGTGCAAAGTATTGTTTTGCAGTGTAAATTTGTAGATCCAGGGCCATAGGCCAACCAATAGAGGGACACAGGATGCCAAGGAGTGATCCCAAAGATATAGCCAGTTTTGCCCTATTTTGCAAAATATGTGGTGCCCAAGATGCTGTCACGCTAAAATACGAAAATGTTTTGTACTTTCTAAAACGTTTGGGCCAATTACAATTATAAAATCCAGTGATCTTTTGACCCCATATGTCATTACATAAGCTTTAGCAATTGCTTTTTATTGTGTGATGATATGCTTGGAAACAACATGTAGGAACCACAGGTGTACACCTGCTTTTAATATGATGAATGATTAATCGGACTACACATGCATTTTCTTGTGGAATTGGAGTCTGTTATTTGGACTTGCTTGGCTAATGTGCACTCCCACCTTTTTGTATGGGTTTTTAAGCAGCATGAGACACCCAATGATATTGTCACAATGATACTGTAGAATTCAGCTCTCTTATGTATCACTAAATTTCAAATTAACTTGAGTATTAGGCACTTAATATAGGTGTATAATGATTTTGAGAATAATGGGGTTACATGATGCATTATAGAATAGACACGTCGACAAAATACATGTTGGCTACATCTATGAATCTTTCCATTTATGAAGACTACATCGGAGAACAGAGTTCTATGTGAAGAGATATTTGGAACAGAATAAACAAATAAACTAAAGGAATAACAACAGTATATTGTGGATAAATTATACTACTGGACATTATTTAAATTAAAGGTGATCTGGAAAACTGTATTTATTGTTCTCAGGACTTTCCTGATAAAATTAGGATGTGGTGGTTACCCTACTTTTCTTTGCAGCACCATGTGTATAATTGTTGAAACTCTAACAGGCATATGCATCAATGTAGGCTTTTGCGATTCCTTAATTGCGTATATTAAGGAATCGCAATTAAGGAATTGCAAAAGCCTATGCATGTAGGAATCGCTATAAAATTAGCGATTCCCAAACATTCCTTAATTGCAACTCGCAAATTACGAGTCTCAATTGAGGAATACCTTCCCATTCATTCCTAAGGCCCATAGGAATGAATGAGAGATTGCATGCACAATTTGCGAGTACTAATAGGTACTCGCAAATTGCGCATGCAGTTTCAAGGGTGTCAAAAGAACACCCTGTTGCACCCCTGAAATTGATCTGTGCACATATGTTGTGCACACACATGCCCCAAGGGCATGTGTATGTATAACCTACAACTTTGAAAAATTACAAATTTGTTTGCAAATTACAATCAAGTACCAATTGATGGTAATTGCGCCCCCTATTAGCAAAAACGCAATTTGTGATTCCATCATGCCTTGCATTTAAGGAATCGCAATTTGCAATTCCTTAAATGCAATCGCAATTTAAGAAATCTCAATACATTGCGATTTCTTAAATTGCAAGAGGCTGACAGGTTGATGCATGTGCCTTTTAGCCTATAGAGTTTAAAGATCTCAGACATCTGTCAGATCAAGAGGTAACAAAGACAACTTGGGCCTCACAGGAAACAGCGAAGAGAATCATGAATGAGAAAACCAACTAAATGCATGGGGGGATTCAAATAAAACCCTACCTAAAAACTGGCTATCCAGAGCCTCTGCTCCAAAACCAACAAGAGAAGGAAGGCTGCAAGCTCATGCATATGCATACCATGAGGAAAACTCGATCTGTGCCTAAAGGGGCAAGAAGCACCTATTGCATCGCAAACAGAGACTAACGTCTGGAGCCCTAAGCAACTAAGGGGAAGCACCATATCAGATGACTGGACCTGGATAGCAAGAACAATCAACTAATGGACCAAGAGCACCTGACAGGAAATGAATCAACCTGCAACAGCTACCTCTCAGTTACGATTATGCTCTTGGAACATAAACCGACTAGAAAATAAAATCACGGACATGCAGCTCTTGTTGTATTTTCAAAAATTCAACCTCATCCTTTTACAAGAGACCGGGCTAGACCAACCATATCAACTACAAGGCTATAAAACATACTATCTCCTGGCTGCTAGAAACGCTAAATTAGTCCATTTAAAAGGAGGTCTTACAATCTACACCTCAATCAAGACTATAAATATAATCAAGGAACTGGACACTAAAACGACAACAACCTAGACATAAAAGCAATTAAAATGGACTTAGGAGGAGACAACCTTACCCAACAAAAAATACTGTTAAATATATATCTCCACCCAAGTGACAAATACACTTGGGCAAAACTCATGGGTTCTGAATTAACTAGGATACTTTCATCGGAGTCCAGCCCGAATATTTTTGTAACAGGTGACTTCAACATGCATCTTTCTGGGCCCCTGGATAGGGACCACCTAGTGGAAGACTGCAAATGGGGTAAACAAACCAGGCTAACAAAAGAACTTTTAATAGACCTAGAAAATTTGAGCCTGGTGGCATTAACGCGCGTAGATGCATGTATGACACTCGCGCTAGTTGAGGAGTGTGGCTCGCTGATTAGAGCGGCAGACCCTGATGCAGAGGTCTGGCCCGGGACCAGGGTTCAATTCCCGACGCGGCAGGGTCCTGAGCCCAAAATGTCCACGGACTCGATAATTCTTGCCTCGGTGCCTATTCTAATCATGGGGTCCCACGCTGCAACTCTGGGCAATAGTTGCCTAATCTCCACTACGGCGGCCCACCCTCTGCGGGATGCCTGGCTTTCACCCTGGGGATACCCAGTAGGGGTTATCTCACGGGGAAAAGCCAGGACGGGTTCCCAAGGCAAGCGCCTTGATGCCTTCGGGTGATACGTGCGCTATGTAAGTCGCAATACATTCGCAATACATTTAGTTACATGCTTTTATTTTTACTGAAAGTGAATATACTGATTGTTTTAACAGTTTTTAATTCACTGCTAGACTTTGCACTTTTGGTATATTGTGCTTAAAGGACTCTATTTCAGCTGGGTTCATACCTTGTTTCCTTCTACTCCAGTCCACCACGGGTTCGCCAATTTGTTGTGGAGAGTAGAAAGGATTGCCGGATTTCCTATTTCCGGCTGCTTCGGGGAGTGGTTCAAAGCGGGTTAGCACAAGAGCTCCCGCATACTATTTAAATCCCTGCATTTCTGTTGCACAGCGGATGTGTGTAGATGCATGAATGACACTCACGCTAGCTGCATGCTTTTATTTTTACTGAAAGTGAATCTGCTGATTGTTTTACCTGTTTTTGATTCAGGTCTAAGCTTTGCACTATTGGTATATAGTGTGCTCAAAGGACTCTATTTCAGCTGGGTTCATACCTTGTTTCCTCCTACTCCGGTCCACCGCGGGTTCGCCCATTTGTTGTGGAGAGTAGAAAGGATTGCCGACTTTCCTATTTCACGTTGCTTCGGGGCGGGGGGGGGGGGCGGTACAAAGCGGGTTAGTGCACGACTTCCTGCATACTATTTAAATCCTGGCATTTCCGTTGCGCAGCAGGCACGCCAAAGGCAAGCCCATCTGCGGCCGTCCGCACCTGCTCCACGACCAGCGCCAGCCATGCTGCGGTTGCTCCCCCGATACTCGAACTTTCTGGTCCAAAGCACAAATTCTTGAAATTAGAGATAAGTACTGTAGCTGTAGGGTCCCGACCTTATGCAACTTTACTGGGCCGTTGTCTCAATTCAAATGTGCTAAACGTCCATCTACTTTTAGGCCTGAGCCCGTAGCTCCTCCAGGTCATCGTCCAGTGCACCTTGGATCTGTAAAGGAACAAACCATCAAAGCTTGCTTACTGAATTTTAGATCATTATTCCGCCATTCAGAGGACATTTGTCTCTCCCTTGTGACTCACAGGTGGGAAAAAATGTTTCTGACTGAAATATGGGTCAGAGATTTTTCTAACCTCAATCTGGCCTTACCCCCTGAATATTTTTTTGTGGGAATAATTAGAGCTAGCAACAAGCAGAGGGGTGGGATTGCAGTGATCCTAGCTTCAGGCTGGAAAATTTCTTCCAGGAAAATCCCTAATATCAGCCCCTAGAAGCTATGTACTTCAGCATCTCTGCTGCTTCGAACACAGTTATAACTGGAATTCTCATTTTTGTAGTCCTCTGTGATTTTAACTGACATGTGGATGACTCATGGTGCACAAAAGCCGGCAAGTTCTTAGAAACTTTGGAAGGCCATAATCTTACTCAGAGGGTTAGAGGTCCTACCCACCGCACCGGCCATACACTTGATCTACTGTTTACGAACAACCCCAATTTGTCCATGGCACCACCTCTACCTCTCACATGGTCAGACCATTCTTTAAACCCGTTTAGTGTGACTACTCTCTCTCAATTCACTAAGTCTTCTCTGGCTTGGGATCAAAGTAGGAAATGGTTCAAAATTACGTACAACTACCTGGGCCCCTCCCTATCTCGTTCCCAACTGCAGGTGGAGGGGGGTTTCGATTCGGATGTTTCCAATTTCAATAATTGGCTCTCTTCTGCCCTCGATATGGTGGTCCCTGATTCAACCTATTGTCTCCACTAGACAAAAACCTTCGCCCCTTGGTTTACTCCCACTCTGCGCGCTGAAACAAGTTGGTGCAAGAAACTGTAATGGAGCTGGAGTAGATCCTATGATAGGGAGGCTAAATCAATTGACCGAGCGCCTATTCATAAACTAAAGTGCTCAGAAATGAGAGAAAACTTTGTCACAAATGTAAACTCTGCTGGTAACTCTTTTATAACCCTTTTTAAAATTGTGAAAGAGTTTTATAAACCAGCCGCACTTACTAATATTACTCCCCCTACTCAGGAACTCTGTAATGGACTATCGGATTTCTTTTATGACAACATTTTAGATATTTTCTCCATGTTTGGTCCTACTCGAGATTGCCCGGAGCTAAACTCTGTGGCTAGCAATAGTGGTTCTTAACCTCCTTTGTCCCAATCTCTACCCAGTTAGCTCTCCAAAAATGGCTTGCATGTAAATCGTGTTCCCCAAGGGACCCTTGCCCGGCATCACTATTTAGTGCTGTGGCCCCCCTTATTATTTCTCCCCTGAATTCGATCTGGAACTCCTCACTGTGCACTGGGTGTTTTCCCGCAGCCTGGAAACGGATGTATGACGTTACAACGCATGCTATTACAACGCATGTCTTTACAACGCAAGTTTTACAACGCAAGTTGTTACAACGACTTGCGTTGGGGGGCGCAGGATAGTGAATAGTTTAATTTACTATTCCAACTCCAGTCCCCGTGGATAGTAGGGAAGGTGTTGGAAACTATTCCCTATCCTAGAGCGCCCCCCAGTGCAATTCGTTGTAAAAGCTGCGTTGTAATGGTTGCGTCGTAAAGGTACTTCATTGTAATAGTTGCGTTGTAAAGGATGTTCCCTCCTGGAAACAGGCCATATTAATACCTATTTTTTAAAAATCGGATGCTGATCCTTCTATTTTTAAAAACTATCGCCCTATCTCCCTTTTACCTAAACCAGCCAAGGTCCTGGAAAAATTAGTCCAGGGGTAACTATCTTGAGTCATACCATCATTTATACAGTCCGGGTTTGGAACCGGATATAGCACAGAGTTGGCATTGCTGGAGGTTTCTGAAACCATTTGTGAATGTGTGGATACAGGTGAAGCAGCAATGCTGATGCTCCTCGACTTGTCTGTGGCATTCAATACGGTCTCCCATGCTATTTAGCTTGAGAGACCATTCAGCCTCTGCATTCAAGGTACCCCTTTATCCTGGATCAGATCCTTTCTATGTGGTCGCTCTCAACAGGTCTCCCTCCAGCCCTTTGTTTCAGAGGAGAAACCTCTGAACTGCGGAGTACCCCAGGGCTCTGCATTGAGCTCGCTATTTTTTAATGTATATCTTTCACCCCTAACTTCAGTGGTGGATTCTTGTGGAGTCAGAGTGATTTCCTATGCTGACGACACCCAATTGGTGTTCCTATTTAAGGATAACTCTGAAGCTACCTTCTAGAATTGTATGCGCTGCCTGTGCAATATCTCCATCTGGATGTCCCTCAATATGCTGAGACTCAACTCTGATAAAACTGAGGTGCTGTTTTTCAATCAAAAAAACCCTTTTCCACCTC
This sequence comes from Lissotriton helveticus, assembly GCF_964261635.1. NCBI lineage: Eukaryota > Metazoa > Chordata > Amphibia > Caudata > Salamandridae > Lissotriton > Lissotriton helveticus. The sequence goes on along the minus strand of NC_136063.1, from coordinate 1,790,874,071 downwards.
TACTATGGTGGCCATCGGAGTCGAACCCCTCCCCCCCCCCAGAACCGGTGGATTCAGCCAGGAACCTTGGATTCCGGTTCAATAATGAGTTCTCGCGCAAAGCGCGAATCGAGCAGGTTTCTGCAGCCTGTTTTGGTACATTGCACATGATTCATAAAATTCTCCCTTTTCTCTCTCGGGATTCTCGCCGGACTATTGTTCACGCGCTGATCATCTCACATCTGGACTCTGCTAATAGTCTATAGGCTGGGGCTCCTGCGTACCAGATTAGATGCCTACAGACTGTTCAGAATGCAGCAGCCATGCTGATCTACAACATCCCTTATCGCCACTCGATTTCTCCTTACCTGAAAAGCTTCACTGGCTTGCAGTGGCCAAGCGCATTCAGTTTAAATCAATGGTTTTGGCTTTTAGAGCATTGCAGGGCAAGGGCCCGGCTTACCTAGCATTCTCAGACTAACCACTTACTTAGATTTAATTATCCCCGCCTTTTGGTGACTCCCCGTTTTCGTCGTGCCAGAATGGGCGTTAGAGCTTTTGCAGTGGTCACGGCCAAAACTTGGAACAGCTGCCATTGTCTTTGCGGATGGCCGAATCCAAATCTATTTTTCCACGCGACTTGAAAACCTGTTTTTTTCTAATCCTTAGCCTGTCTATTAGTTCTCCTATCTACTGCCTGTCCTAGCGCCGAGACACCCCCGTTGGTACAAGCTTCAAATAATAATAATAATAATTAAACTGACGTTTCGCAGGGGATCACCCGGCGGTGGCAACCTTTCATAACACATTAACAAATACAACAATAGATTATAATTTTGTAAAATTGCAGACTTTCAGATAGAAACATCAGACCTCAGCAATCATTTACCATAAGAGATTACTCTGAATATACAAGGCATCACACAAAAACCAGCCAGTGTGGGATCTGAGTTCATTGTATACAGTCAACTGCAGAAGAATTACCTTATTTATTTTAAATTTTTTAACAGTTTTGTATAGCGCGAACAAGACCCTTGCGGGTATCAGAGCTCTTTACAAGGCACATAACGGTGATTGACAAATGCATAAGAATACGATGAGTTAAGTGAATACATACATGGTAAAAGTTAGCGACTAGTACATATCAACAAGAATATATAAGAAAGTTCAGGTGAATCTAGAAAAGAGGATCGCTTTCACTTCTTTTTTGAAGAAAGCAGCGGACGGATTCAATCTTGTTTCTGAGGGCAAGGCGTTCCAAATCCTGGGGGCCATTCCTGAGAAGGTACGATTGTACGTTTTTTTCTTGGAGAAAGATTGTTGTTTTAGTAGAAAATTATCAGAGCTGCTAGTGGTCCTGCTACCACCCGATAGCACTAGTTTCTCGGCAAGGTATCTCTGTGTTTTTTGGTGCAATGCCTTATGAGTCATGCATGCGATTTTCAAATGGATTCTGGCCTCAAAAGGTAACCAGTTGATGGCACAGAGGTCGGGGGAAATGTGGCAGTTTCAGCTTGACAGACGCTGATTTCATCGCGCATACGCTGTTGCTGGCGCTGCTCTTTGCGCTTTGTATTTTAACCTACCTGATTTTGTGATTTTAGTTTATTTTCATTTGCTGCACTTATTCCTTGTTTTTAGCAGGGTCTTGCCCCCTTCCTCATTCGGCACATAATTGTTCCCCTCACCGCCGCTTTGGCGGGCTTGGATCACGGGGGTGGTTGACTGTGGGCGCCATTTTGGATAGGGCTGGGATTTTGGAATCGGACGCCATCTTGGAGCGTCCTCGCGCTCGTGATAGGATTGGTGGCCCTACTTAAGGCGGACCTCCGGTTAGAGGCGGCCTTGACAGACGCTGATTTCATCGCGCATACGCTGTTGCTGGCGCTGCTCTTTGCGCTTTGTATTTTAACCTACCTGATTTTGTGATTTTAGTTTATTTTCATTTGCTGCACTTATTCCTTGTTTTTAGCAGGGTCTTGCCCCCTTCCTCATTCGGCACATAATTGTTCCCCTCACCGCCGTTTTGGCGGGCTTGGATCACGGGGGTGGTTGACTGTGGGCGCCATTTTGGATAGGGCTGGGATTTTGGAATCGGGCGCCATCTTGGAGCGTCCTCGCGCTCGTGATAGGATTGGTGGCCCTACTTAAGGCGGACCTCCGGTTAGAGGCGGCCTTGACAGACGCTGATTTCATCGCGCATACGCTGTCGCTGGCGCTGCTCTTTGCGCTTTGTATTTTAACCTACCTGATTTTGTGATTTTAGTTTATTTTCATTTGCTACACTTATTCCTTGTTTTTAGCAGGGTCTTGCCCCCTTCCTCATTCGGCACATAATTGTTCCCCTCACCGCCGTTTTGGCGGGCTTGGATCACGGGGGTGGTTGACTGTGGGCGCCATTTTGGATAGGGCTGGGATTTTGGAATCGGGCGCCATCTTGGAGCGTCCTCGCGCTCGTGATAGGATTGGTGGCCCTACTTAAAGCTCCCCTCTCCCGCGCAGCGGGACGCGCAGGTGAGGACGCCGTCGCTTAGCCGGAGTCGTGCCAGCGCGAGGTGGGGCAGGCTCTGTTCTTCCTTCACGATAGAGCTTTGCAGTCACAGGCAGGTATGCAGTGCTATACGCGAGTAGAGCTGTTGGCACTTGGGCAAAAATCGAGAGCCTGTGTTTGCCAGCCTGTAGACCCGTTAGCCGGCCCTTACAGCTGTGCATGTAAAGGCTGGTCACTCACAAAACCTACTAAAATACGTTCTCTGGAAGACGCTATTCCTATCGCACGAAAGTGTGTGGCACCTCGTGATCTTCGGATCTGGTGCTTAAATGTCAGGTCCTTAGTAAAACATCACCAGTTCATTTGTGAACTGATTGAGAAAGATGATCCCGATATCTTTTTATTAACAGAAACCTGGCTTCAGGACTCTGATGCTGCTATACTGAATCTTGCTTTTCCTCAGAATTATACGATCTTTACGTCCAATAGGACCACTAGAGGAGGTGGTATCGCTATGGCAGTCAAATCCTGCTTTCCGGCTGAATGGAAATTGGCGGGACTGCCTGCTTGCGAAAGTGCAATCTTCAAAGTTGCTTTTAGCCATCATTTTACATTCAGCGGTATACTCATCTACCGCCCTCCCGGCAATGATTCTGTCTTCAGGGCCGCGCTGGCCGATATGGTCAGCCCTATAGCACTCGGTTGTGCCAATTTTAACATCTTGGGGGACCTTAACATCCATTTTGACAATGGGTCATCCACAACCGTGAACACCCTGCTGGCGGACCTTGAGGCTCTCCAACTCATGCAGTTGGTTACCCTGCCTACCCATTCAGGGGGCCATATCTTGGACCCCTTTTTTTCCACACTGGAGGGGATGAAGCTTTCAGATCCGAAGCTCATGGGTTGGACAGATCACTTGCTAGTGGAAGCCTTGTGTCCGGTCCACGACAAGCCTTTTATACTGGTGGACAGACCTATCTTAAAAAGGCTTTGGCATAAGCTTAAACTTGAAGAGTTTTACAGCTTACTAGAACAGAAACCTTTGAGCATTCCTGAAAATGTGGAAGAAGGATACCAACAGTTCTGTACCTGGATCACCGAGGCCCTTGATTCTCTTATACCTTTACGGTGGTCGAAAGGCCGGACAAAAACACCTAGCCCGTGGTATAATGAGTCTCTTGCAGAGCTGAAAAAATCTTGCCGAAAAACAGAGAGGGATTGGAGAAGATCTTATGACCCTGCTCTGAAAATTCGGTATTTCGCTGATCCTTTCTATCGGATCGATCTTTCAAAGTAGCTATACCACCTGGCCACTCTGCCACTCATTCCCTGGAGCTGGGAGTCCCACAGGGATCCTCGTTGAGCCCAACAATGTTCAACCTCTACGTGAAACCGCTGGCTGCAGTCGTCAAACAGTGGGGTCTAACGATGGCCTCATATGCTGATGACACACAGCTAGCGGTGACACTGAGTGGAGACCCTGAGGTGGAGGCTCCCAGATTCCGAGCGGGTCTGGTGGCAGTAGCAAGCTGGCTCCGTACCAATTGCCTCCAGTTGAATGCCACCAAAACGGAGGTGTTGGTGTTAGGGAAGCACGCTGAGCTATGGGGAAACCAGTGGTGGCCACCAGAGTTGGGAGTCACTCCTATTCCAGCATCTGGAGTGAGAAATTTAGGCATTTGGCTGGACTCTGCGCTCACTTTCATGGATCATACCAAGAAGGTGGCTGCTACATGCTATGGCATTTTGCGGGGAATAAGGCCGGTTCTAAAATATTTTGATCCCCCTACCAGACAGCTTGTGGTCCAAGCATCAATTCTATCTCGGCTGGACTACGGCAGCTCGCTGCTGTTAGGGATAAATCAAGCGGAGGCCTCTAGGCTCCAAAGGGTGCAAAATGCCGCGGCACGGGCCATTGTGGGCCTCCCCAGACACTGCTCAGTGTCTGGCACTATCGTGGCCTTACATTGGCTTCCGGTCAGACAGCGAATTAAGTTCAAAGCGCTGTGTCTGGCCTTTAAAATTTTGAAACTTTCTTCACCGCCGGCACTTGCTAATCTACTCACTCCCTATATCCCGTCAAGATCCTTGAGATCGGAGGCGCTTCACTTGGCAGTCTGCCCCCGGTTCAAACTGAGCAGAATGGGTGGCCGCTCTTTTAGGGTGCTTGCAGCAGGCCTATGGAACTCGCTTCCGGTGCACATTCGAGCCCTTAATGATTTGCTAGCCTTCAGGCAGGCAATTAAAACCTTCCTGTTCCATGCTTAAGATTAGTTGCCCTCTTTTCTTTTATCATGTGTTATGTTATAGTGTCTGTCAAAAGCGCCAGGACGCCCCTTTGCTGGGGCAGCTGTGCGCTATAAAAATATAAATAACATAACATAACATAACATTCTGGAGCCTGGGATGAGTCTAGCAGCTGTATTGATTGATGCTCATAGCGGAGATGATGTTGATCTGGGAAGGCCTCAGAGAGCGACACTCCCGTAATCCACTCTTGGATTTACTAGGGTTTGGACTGCCTGTTTAAAGTCATTTGCGGGTATGAATGGTTTTAGTCTTCTCAGTGTGTTCATCTGAAAATTGGCTGCTTTAGTCGCCGTGCTGATGTGTTTCTGCATGTTTAGATTGTTATCCAGAGTTATTCCTAGAGATTTTGCAGACTCAATAATGTGAGGTTGACCATTGAGTGCAGTAAAATGCTGCATCCATTTGCGAATCATATCTGTTTGTTTGGGGGGAGCGATAAGGAGGAATTCAGTTTTTTGTTTGTCAAGTTTTAAATGGTTGTTTGCCTGCCAGATCTGTGATTCTTGGAGGGTTGAGTTAAGGGACTTGATGTCTTCAAGAGAGTTGACCTTAATGTAGAGCTGTGTGTCGTCGGCATACATGTGATATTTGAGGAGTTGAGAAATTCAGTGAGTGGTTCCATAAACAGATTGAAGAGTGTAGGGGATAGGGAGGATCCCTGGGGTCCTCCCAAGGTGACTGGGGTGGGGTTAGATAAATATTGGTTGATCTTGAATCTTTGCATTCTGTCTTGGAGGAAAGAAGTGAACCAGTTTCACACTGTTCCAGATAGACCCATTCTAAGTTTTAAGAGGTCTAGTAGGTTGCTGCGTTTGATTGTATCGAAGGCTGAGGATAAGTCAAGTAGTATTAATAAACAGGCTTTATTTTGATCCAGCATTTGTAGGGCGTCATCTATGATGTGGGTCATGGCCGATTCGGTACTATGCCCAGATCGAAAGCCTGATTGATTTGATCTGGCAGATTGAAGTAGTCGATGCGGTTACTAAGCTGCATGTGAACACATTTATCAAGCAATTTGGCCAGGGACAAAATGTTGGATATAGGGCGATAGTCATTCAAGTCTGACGGGTCAGCTGATACTTTCTTTAGAATGGGGGATACCTGACCAGCTTTGAGGATGTCGGGGATGGTTTCTTGAAGAAGAGAGGTGTTTATAATCCTGGTCCATACGGGCACTAGCTGTGGCAAGAAGGTCTTTAAGTGGGAAGCAGGGAGAGGATCTGTGAAATGGTTAGAGGGATTCAAAGCCATAAGCGTATTTAAGATAATTTCTTTGCTGTAGATGTTGAAGGTGGACCAGGAAGCATTGTTCTTGAGGTCAAGCTTTGAAGAACAATTAGGCGGGGTCACTGATATGGTCAGCGTGGTAATAGTGTGTGTGTGGGATAGTAGGTCTTTAAGTAGGTTTATCTTTACATTTTCAATCTTTGTATTGAAAAAGGCGGCAAGCTCCTCGCAATTGGGGAGTGTTTCTGGACTAGCTTGGGGGAGTGGGAGACACTCTTTGATTGATTTTTGATTATTTCGATAGTTTTTTGGGGCGGTTCTTAGCTTGGTCTAATTTTTTACATATGAAGTCCGCTTTTAAATGTCTAATCTTTCTGTAATAGGAGTTTTGATGCTTCTTAGTAGGTTGAGGTAGGCAGCGGATGGGGCGGATTTCCATTGTCTTTCAATTGCTCTCAGGGATCTTCTATCATCGTTTAGCCTACCATCGTACCAAGGATTTGAGTCTTTTGTGGTGACTCTTTTCAATTGTAGGGGTGCTAGGTCATCGAGTACTGTGTTCATGGAGTTGAAGTAGTGATTGGTCAAGTCCTGTACATCATCTAAGCCATGCAGTGGTGGCGTGAGGATGTGGCTGGCGGTTGCGAGTGTGGTGGGATTGAGGTTATCTAGGTTCCTCCTCCAGATTTTTGTTCTCTTAGGTTGGATGGAGAGTAATTTAACTACTTCCTTCATATGGAATTTGATTATGTGATGGTCGGACCAGTCGCAAGGAAGAATCTATTCAAGCTGAATAGAGTCTACTGTGGAGATCACTAGATCAAGGTTTGAGCCCTTATCGTGGGTGGGACTATCACAAATTTGGGACAGGTTGAGGTCGGACTGGAAAGCTTTAAGGCTATTGACCTCTGGGTCGTTTAGATCATTCCAGTGGAGGTTGAAGTCCCCCAGGAAGATCTGGGTAGTCTGTTGCCCGACATTAGTTGCTAAAATATCCATGATGTGCTCGATGAAGGTAAGGTTGTTGCCTGGAGGATGAAAGAGTGGAGTGAGCATATTGGTTTGTTATTGCTTGAGATGTTTAGGTACAGGTATTCACATGAAGAGAATACCGGGGAGTTAGAGCGGTTCACAGAGAAGTTGTTCCTATGAATGCAGGCAATGCCACCCCTAAGTTTATCAGGTCGATTAAGTCTTGTGAAGTTATAGTTTGGGTGAACTAAAACGTCAAAGATGGGTGAGGATAAGTCGTTTAGCCAGGTTTCCGTCAAGATGATAAGGTCAGGTTCATTAGGTATAATGAGTTCAGCGGCATAAGGAGATGCTGAGCTACAGTTTAGTAGGATACATTTTAGCTGGGCCTTGGTCAAAGTGGTGTTCTGGTCATGGGAGATGGGTATTCTCTTGAGGTTATTTTCGTCAATACCTCTGGGGGCGTGTCTTGTACTTCTAGATACATTGGGCTGGATGGGTTGGATTAAGGACAGTTTCTGTTTGTCCTCTGTGTGTGCCGGTGTAGAGGGAAGGGAGTTCGTAGGAATGTAGTAGGGAAGTGAGCTCACTTGGAGATAGGGCTCTCTTTTCCCTAGTCAGGCGGGATGAGGCATTAGGGTAGGGTACTGTATTCCATGTGGGGAGTTGAGGTAGGGGGCTAGAGCATTGCAGATGCATAGGCTTAGTTAGTGAGATGGGTTGATGCCGGATCAGGTCATGTAGCGTTTGGATGTCCTCTTTTATTTGTTGAAGGGACAGAAGTATATCATTGAGTCTGGGATCAGGTGTCGGAGTTATCATGTTGGTGGCTTGAACTGTGGTAAGATGAGGAGGGGTGTCCAGGGGCAAGAGGCGAGCTGGTTCAATGCATGATGGTTTATCGGTGTGGGAGTCCATAGGGAAGGGGTGGGTGGAGAGAGGATGAGAAGAGGTGTTGATGTGTACTTTAGGAGGATCTAATTTGTTGTGTGACATACATGTAAAATGGTGGTAACAAGAGGGGGGGAAGTGAAGAGGGGATGTGAGGGGTTATTGCTATGAGCTAAGGGAGGAGGAATGATGAGATTTATAGTGCAGGGAGAGGGAGAAGATGGACCGGCGGTTGGATCTGGAGTAAGTGTGTAGGAGGAAGAGATTGGGGCAGAGCCTGCAATGAGGTGGGTGAAGGTGCAGTTGCCGAGAAGGAGAGGGGAGGTTGAGGACGCGGGGGCGTGAGGGAGATCTGGGGTTGAGGTGATGCGAGTGATAGGTGAGGTGGGTGTAGTAGAGATTTTGGTGGAGCTGGGGAAGGAGTGGAGATTATGTGGGTATATGTCGTTAGATGGGATGTCGGTTAGGTCTGAGGTGGATGTATATGTACAGTGTTATACCAGGGAGGAATGAGGAGTCAGGTGAGGAATCCAACAGTGGGTTAGGAGAATGGTTTAAGGGGGGGGTGGAATAGGGTCTTGCCACCTTTGCTTTGATGCTAGGGAAGATGTTGTCCAGTAAGTTCTTATTATGGTCATCTGCCTGCATGAGGATAATTCCATTATGATAAATGGTAAAAGTAGCCGTTGCTTTGTAGAACGGAGAGGGAGTGATATGTAATGTGAGACCGTGTGCATTTTTTTTGGTTGATGCAATTGAGAATAGGGCGAGAAAGGCTTTCCGCCATTGTGCTCTCCGTTTGGTGTAGAATATGATGTTGTTTGTTATGTGTCCTGTATTATTTGAAAAATAAGTGTCAGAGATTGAGGTTTCTGGATGCGATTTTAGTAGACAATGTTTGAAGCTTTTGGCTGCCTATTTTGAGAGGTAAGGGGGATATTTGATGGAATAGGTGTGTGGCCCCATAGGCTTTGGTATGAAAGTTATGGAAAAGAGAGGTAGACTGGGGAGCAATATTTGGGGAGTATGAGCAGTTGAGGCCTCCCTTTTTATTCCAGGTAATGAGTCCTTGGAATAGGTCCTCACTCCATTACATATAATATGTCACGTAGTGGTAGATGGTCCATGTTGTTTGAGGGAGTCGGATTAACTTGGCTAACTATGTCCCAATTTAGGTAGTGTCCAGGGGTCCTTAGTTAAAGAATTAGCGGTTGCTGAGAGTTAAAGTAAATAATATCCATCCATTTGTGGGTTAGCATATTTGTAGTTGAGAACAATGGGTCCGCTCTGTGTAGGTTGCATGGGGTATCAATCGTTCCAAGATGGCTGCTTCTTTGTCTAGTGATGACAAATATCAGTGGGTTAGTCCTATTACTCTTTCCATGCCACACGAGTTACCAAGGTAATATCATCGGTCTGTTTCTATGGGGGCAGATCAGCATTCATGGTCCTTTCTTTCTGTTTGATAATGAGGTGAATGTTATAGGTCCTATGACTTTGCAGTGGCGTGAGGTGAGTGGTCCTTTTTTTGTGTTACCTAAACAGCTAATTAGTCATTTGAGGTTCCCCCATTTAGGTAGAAAAAATGTAGGGCTTGTCATGTCTATCGAGGAGTGATCTACCAGTTCACTCTTGTGATCCCCCTCCTCTGTCCATTTCTCTATGCACTGATCTGAATGCCCCTCCACTATAAAGCGTGGCCGCTGGGGACAATTCAAAGGTGAATGCCAAACAGGTGATCATAAGCCCCTCTGCATTGGTCTCTCAGTGTGCTGTCCCCAGCATGTAAACGCGAGCACAGTACACCTCGAATTGCAAGGGAGCACTCCAGAAGTATGCGCGGGGTCAGGGGGGAAGGGGAGGGGCAGCTAAAAACGTAGTGCCGCTTGTGCAGGGAGCCTCAGCTTGGTCGGCTGCAGCGTGGCTGCAGCAGGACTCACCTCATAAAAATGTGGCTCTTCCCGGGACTCTCCGCCTACCTCATGAGCGTGCAGTCTTAGGCGCCAGGCGAGACCGCTCTGATGCAGCTGGGGATCACCGGTAGAGATCGGGACTGCTCCTATATCTCAGTCCTCTATGCCGGAAGGGGTCATCATGGAGCTCCGAGTGCTGGCACTGGGCACTCCATCAAACGGGGTCAATCACGGTCTGTGGACCTGCCCGGTCAGCCGTATCGGACCACGATGCCGGAGGGGGTCATCCTGGTACTCCGGGTGCTGGGCGTTAATGTGATCGGGTCAGCTCTGGTACTTGGACATGCCTGATCAACCGTTTTCAAGACCGCGATCAGACTCCTGTCGTTCCGAGTTCCCGATGTCCTGACCTCTGATCCAGCGGCCTATAGGAAATATGTCATAAACTACGCTACCTAACTTCACCACACACTCTAAAAATCACCACTTAAAACATGGACCCATTAACAAAACCTGACATATTTTGACCAACTGAATCATGTGGCCTAATTAAACTTATATACATTTATATACATCCGCGGTAAAAATTGACATTATTTAAACAAATCCTAACTATTTAATTGGCCACCATTGGCGATGGCATCTAGCTAATGATAACCTGCACTCCCGAAATGACAAGGCCAGCTTGTTTTCAAAAGTAAGATTTTATTAGCTATTTATTTGAATTGTAAGAATATAGTTTTATTTAAGCATTTTATTAGAATTGTCATAAGCATATTTGTAAGCATCATATAGAATTCAGATTATTTGCAAAGAATTATAAGTTTAGCATTTTCTATAACCTAAGTCCCTAAATAAGCTAAATAAATGGAAATAAAGTAAAGTCTTTTGGGTATCTTACGTGCTCCAAGCAAAGTCCGACAGCACGACACCCTCATCCAAAGGTTAGAAAGCAGCAGCGTGACCCATCCACGGGGCATGTATCTTTATACCTTTCTGCGCTAAGCTAATCTAAGTAAAAGTAAAACTTTCCGCAAAAGTCGATGTCCCATTGGCTCATGAGTGACAAGTGACATGTCACCCCATAATTTCAAAACATCAGTTCCGTCACTTTCTTAGACTCCATTGTCTCTACTGTACGTGATCCGATGCTTCCTTTGCTTGCAACAATTTTGCCATAGTTTTTCACTAGTTTCATTTCACTTCCTCGGATGCCAAGTTATCAAATGTTCTTTCTGCTGGTTCCTGGCCTTGGCCACGTCCGACCAGAATAATGTCAGAGCCTCATCGCAGTTCAACAAATGTTACTTCGATGGAAAACTTTAGAAAGGACATCTCAGGCTTCGTGCAGAAATTAAATTAATCTTTTTAGTAAACTCGAGTGAACTAGGCCCAAAGCAGTCAACTTAATTTCTCTAATGTATAAACAAACCCAAGAAAATAATTAATGAAAGAAATATTATTCATTCTGTTTCCACCCTTTGTTTGCTAATTATTTAACCCACCCGTTAGTATAATATTACCAAGCACAAAGCAAACAAATAAAGCAGCATTTTATATCTACCAGTCGTCATTAATCCATGAAATTCTTTATGCACCTTTAGAGAGTAGAATGACATCACATAGACAAGGAAAGCAAAATAAGCACATGCCACTTTTTAAATTCAGTTACAGTTAGTTAAGACATGACAGAACGACAAAATTAATTTATTATTTTTCACAAACAAAAAGATGCAACAGTTTTGCACATTTATGAGCACATGTATTAGTTTTCCCACGTGTAAAAGTTTAATCTAAGTTGATTTAGTACGAATACATCACAAATCATTAATAAGATTATTTTATTTTATGGAAGCATAACTTCACAAGTTGGAATAAAAAGTTATTCTCTATCTCGCTCCATCACCTCTACGGGGATCAGAGGGATCCTCTAGCTGGTGTGATCCTGCAATATGCGGTAAGTACCGTCGGGGAGTGGGTCTCGCATGGGCTAAACAGGGATATTCTTCAAGTTTTGATCCAGAGCCCTCGCAGCTCACTCGTTGAGCTCCTTACCCGCCGGCCAAAAACCTTTGGGAGGAAAATAAATCGATAAACACAAGCATAATAATTTGTTGTAAAAAATTCACCAAAACCTTGGCATATTCCACACAAAAAGAGCAGAGTCTTGTTTAACAACAGGGGAAATATCCAACAGAGGATGCCTCTTGCTTCACAAAGCATGCAATGTAATCAACTTTTAACTATGCAAAAGATGTGTCTAAGGCACCTCAAGAAAGAAATAAACAGATCAGTGCGGAGACTCCATCAAACAGGCCTAGAGGACAGCATCCTAAAGGAACTAAGGCATCTAAAAATCAGCAAGAAGAAACTCATCTGGCAATCAAAAAGGGAAACAGAAGATAGGTTGAGGGCCAAACTATTATATGACACAAAAACGCAAGATTTTGGCGCACAGTGAATAGTCAACAGAACCCAAGGGCACCTGGGATGAACTTGCATCTAATGGAAGAAGCCTGGGATAATTATCTCTGGCACCACTTTAATACAGAACAAGACAATATATAGCATTACTAACACTTTTCAAACAATTTATTGAAGTGAAAAGAATACCAGACTCCTGGAAGGGGTCAATCATTTCCCCAATTTATAAGGAAGGCAGCAAGAATGAAGCAAACAACTACAGCTGGTTGCCTTAATAGACAATGACACCACATGCTATGCTGGTCTTCTACTGGCAGAATTTACAGATTGGGCAACCCAAATGGCAATAATCCCTCGCAATCAAACGGGATTTCGCAAACTTACTTGAACAACAACAAACATACTTGCCTTATCCCTTCTGATAGATGCTGTTGAAGATGCCAACCTTCCACTCTTTGTATGATTCATTGATTATTCATCCGCCCTTGATAACATTGACAGGAAGAAACTATGGGATTAACTATTTTATAAAAAAAGCCCCAACGAGTCTCCTAACTCAATTGATTCTCCTTCATATCGATTCATGAGCACAAATAAAGTTGGGAGCAGGCGACCGCCTATCCAGAAAGATACGGATGACAAAGGGGCTGAAACAAGGCTGTGTTCTGGCCCCGACTTTGTTTAATCTTTTTATGTCTGACCTCTCACCTGAGCTAGACCAATGCAACTCCCACACCCCAAAAATGGAAGGTCTTACCCATGTATATTTACTTTACGCAGATGATCTCGTACTGATCAGCTGCACTCCAGTGGGCCTACAACACTTAATAGATACCACACACAACTGCTCTGTCAACAATGGACTACGTATACGTATAAATCAAAATAAATCTAAAGTTATGGGACTAAATCAGCAAAAAATGCACACAAACACCTCTGGCAACTGGGAGTACGCCCATTGGAAACTGTTGAAGATTATAAGTACTTTGGTGTGATAAAGGACAGTAAATGTATGTTCTCGCAACATAAAGAAGCCATAGCAAGAAGAGGTAATTCAATGGCAGTTTTATTAAAAAGTATTAAACTCTAAACAACAAGCCCAAGCATCATGCCATTGCTACAAGTGATCCAAGTGAAGCTCATCCCCACTATCACCTATGGGAGTGAGTGCCTACGAGGAAGAGACGCAGGCACATTGGACAGCACGATAACTAGGGCCATGAGGATAATATTCAATCTACCCAATTATACTTTGCCAGCACAAATAAGATTAGAATTTAGCTTGCAGCAGCAACAAATAGCACGCAAAGGTGCCCTCGCCAAGTGCTGGCACAAAATCAAGGGAACTGAATCTTGGTTGCTGAACACGCATCTTTGGAATGAGCTCAAGTTTAAAAAAGGCAGCCCGGCTATTATCTATCTGCAAGACTCAATAGACTGTCTGGCCCTACGAGATCTCTGGGAGAGTGCTGGGTCCTATAAAAGCTTCAAAGAAATGGCAAATAAAATGGTAAAAACGATGCCCCTAGTGGAGGACAAAGAAAAGGGTACATGGCTGGTTTGTCTCACAGAGCTACTCCCTCAATCTTACTTAGGTGCAGTCTTTATGAAAGTAAGAAAGGAAAATTATTTTCACCTGCGGCTCGTTATACTACCATCATCGTTCCACCTGCACCAATTAAACGACCTCAGATAACAACCAAATATCAATTATGTGGAGAATCAAAAGAGGATCTGCTACATTTAATGTGCATATGCGGAAGATTAAACTAGGAATTCAGACATATTAAAACCTGCCCGAAAGATCAAGGGTATAAGAACATGCAGGCAGGCAGTGAAAGCATGCTTCGAAGGCGGGGATGTTCAGCTAGCCTGCACTCTGGTCCAATTTATGGGTATAGCAGAAAAAATGTTGAACACGGGTACCTAGCTGACCATTTGGGCTCTCACAAAAGGCATCAACGAATCAGCCACCACTGATTAAGCAACCAAGAGAGACACCTCATTCGCCACTGATTTTGCATCTTGCCCGCTTTACCTGCTGGGAGCCCCAATTAACATTCTGTGGTCCCAGAAAGTGCTATCTAGGAGAAACAATTGGTAATTCAGGTTCCACACATTGCTAACACTGGTTTTTCAGTATTACTGTAATTTTTGACTCTTTGGATTTCAACTAATCCTTTTAACTACGTCAGATCACCAAGGCTTTTAACTTGGAAAATGTGACAATTACTGTATTACTGATATAAAGGTTTTACCCTAATTTTAATTATGGTCTTACATCATGAAGAAATTTGATACTGTTATTATACTGTTGCAATGGTTTTAAGTAATCACGCAAATAAAGATATTATTTTTATTGTTATGATTATTATTATTATTATTATTATTAATAAGAAAAATACATTTATATTGGGGACGCACAACAATTGCGCAAACACATAACCAGCCACATGCTTGTGTTTTACGTAAATGTACTGTACAAATAATTTAAAAGATAACAGTTATGAAAGTGCAATTGAAGAATGTTTTTATCATTCTAAAATGTGATAGAAATAAGGGTTTTCGTAGAATTTAAAAAAAATGTAAACACTTGACTTGTTCATGTAAAAATTATAAATTATCGCAAAACTACTATTTAAAGACATCATCTTGTGTGCACTATGTAGTTTTATCAGTACACCTGCATGTCTGTGCGAATGTTGTAACCATTTCAATGTAAAAGGTGCTGTCTGTAAATGACAGTGTGCTACCACACATACTTTATAATATATGCATATTTTTGTGACAGTGTGCTCCAAAATGCACAACCAGCTACATACTACGTACTTACCACTCTCCTGCTGAATGGTTGTTCTTCTTTGTATGATGCTTGGATTTTCACAATCTGTATGATTGCAGTATTGTAACATAGTAGCAGAAACTTGTTCCAGCAACACTGCCAACTGAGCAACCTGACCAGCATATTTAGGGGCTGTTAGAAATGGTATCCATGGTTGGCTAAGGCTTGCGCCGAAGCCAGGCAGAGACCACCACTCTAGTCAGGGCAAGGCAGTCACACGCCAAAGATAACCCCTGCTCACCCCCTTGGTAGCTTGTCACGAGCAGTCAGGCTTATCCCTGTGGCGATGTGTAAAGCATTTGCGCAACACACACAGCAATAAAATACTAGGCACACCACAAAAGGAACTCCACACAAGGTTATATCTAAAATAGCGTTTGTATTATCATCAAACACATTAGGATAGTAATCACACAATATACACTGTGCCGACTGGCACTGGGCAATATTTACAGGAGGTTATTTACACATGACAGGACCACGTGGGCCACTGTAGGAATCATCACTTGGTGAAAGTAGTAAAAGTAAGACATATCATGAATGTAGACCACAACCAGTAATTACTGGCAAACACTATTCTCAGCATCATCCTGTAACGTAAATCACATCATGTACAGTATAACATAAGGTGAGAAATATATTCTGCGCCAACCTCATAAACCTAAACATAACTCGCATTAAGAAATAAACCTAATAACATGAACCGCAGTAGGGAATAACTCATACATAAACCACAGCAGAGAATAAACCAAAACATAACACCGTATGCAAAACCTCATAATCATAAAACACATTTAAAGGCATAACTCAGGGTGCGTAAATCATACTACATACATTACATTTCCTAGCACCCTATAATCACATTAGGGCCTGGCACTCTACAAACCTAATAGTCCCAAAAGTCAGGGCTGCTGCCTATGCAGCGAAAGTCAAGGGTGCGCAATTGCGCAGACCTAAACGTTGCAGCTGGCACTAAGTGCTGCACAGCTGTGAAAAGATGGGGCAAAGGAGAGCATCTCACTCCGAACTCAAACATGTCCGCTAAAGAAACAAAAGACCTAAACACTGCTGCTGCCCACTACTTGCTGGGCAGTTGGGAATATTAAATGAGGCCTGGCCCTTACAGCAAGGTATGCCAGACAACGTGGGCACTGACACAGCGCCTGGGGAAGCAACGTGGGGGGTAGGCACCGATAGCATGCCTCGACATGCCCCCCTCCCACCAGCTCCACTCACTGGATTCTGTGCATCTCCCTCGCTGGGAGGCTGCGTCCGATCCACAGATTCTCCTGCATGCGGGGCAAAGGCAGGCTCCGTCTCCTTCCCGCTGAGGAGACTTCAACGGGGGACCCCTCGATTCTCCGATCAGGCCTTTCTGCCCTGGGCTCTTCTCATCATGTGCGGGGCTTCCCTCTATTCACGGGAGCCCCACAGTGTAGTACCTCTCTTCTGGGCCGCTTTCCCCCTTCCTTCAGCTACCGGGGGAAGGTGGAAATGGAGCCCGCAAGGCTCCGGAAGTTCCGCCCTGCATCAGGCAGCTTCGCCTGACTTCAAGAGTGGCCCGGTGAGGAATTCCTCAATGGCTCGGGCCACGGCCGTGAGTGCGGAATGGGCACCCACAAAGCTCCCAAAGAAGGTAGGTGGCCACCCGCCTTTTAAATAAAGCAAGAAGTGGGGTGGGCACCCGCAACGGCTACAATGGGGGAAATCCCTACGCTGGGGATTCCCTCTAGGAAGATCGCAGCTCCGCGCTGCAGCAGAACATAGCTAGGCTCCCCCTCTGCTGCAGGGCGACAGAGTTTTTAGAAAATAGAATAAAGCGCTTACAATGCGCTAGATGCCACTAGAGTCCTGGAAGAAAAAGCAAAGCAAAAGGGTCCCAACAGAGGTCTTCCAGGTTCAGGGGCAAGGAAGGGCTCAGGGAGGAAAGCCCTCATGGCAGCCCCCCACTGGGTCCCAGCAGCAGCACGCTCCAGCAGGAACAGCACAGCAAGACTGAACATTAACATGGGGTCACAGCCCTGACATTTATACCACATGATCCTTTGTGTAAAAGTTCAGTGCATGGAGAACCAGATGCAACTGGTTCAGTTGTGCTTTGGAGCACTTTGTTTTGCTCAGGTCCTCTCTCCTTTGTCAGATGGGGGCTCAAGGATCAGACGCACCACATGGGGCGGTGCCAGCATAGTGGAGGGAAGGCACAGTCCTATTCAGGTCCCAGGTGCAACTCCTCCCATCTGCATATAGATCTCTCTATTCACCACTGGGCAAACTCCCCCAGGCTCCCAGAGCCACCCACACCTCTCAGCTCCTGTCACTCACAAGCCAGACATGCCATTCACATCATGCAGGCAGACACATAGGACACAGAAATGCCAACTTCTATAAGTGGAATTAAAAAAAAAACCACAATAAATCTGCACACCCTATTTATTCACACGATTTCAGACATAGTAGAGTTGACCACACAGATCCTCTCATAACAGGAATTACCACTGACACACACTGATCAGGGAACCCCTATGCATTCCTATGGGAGGGCAGGCCAAACTTCCAAATGTACCACAGAGAGAGCATGCACTTTACACTGGGCCACAGTGCTAAAGTGCGCAGAGGCCTAAAATCACTACCACCATGTCAGATCTTAAGGCAAAAAGTTTAGGGGGAAACCTGCCAAAAAGGGCCAAGTCCAACAGGGGCATATTTACGAGCCCCGTTGCACTGCTCATGCATCACACAATGTGATGTAAGAGTGACACATCTCAAAAATTAGGTTTATGAAGCCATGCAAGTCCACCTTGCGTGGCTCAGAGTTGCTTCTTAGATCTCGAGTAATGCAATGCAGTGTAAATCTCTGCGTTGCCTTACTCAGCACCAGGGAGGCATTGTATGAGTGTTGCGTGGATGTTGCCACACAACATCCATGAATTTTTATGAATTCCTAGTGGCTGACGTGGGAATGCACCAAAAACCTGCCCTCCCCAGGCGAGGCATAAAGAGGAGATATATCTTCATTCCTCCTTGTGTTTTTTCTCCTTCTATGTGCACTGCATTCTGCAGCACACATAAAAAGAGGAATATGCCTCAGGGGATTGTTTTTGTGCACAAAAACAATCCACATTACAACGCAGACACTGTTGTGCCATGTTGCAAGGGTGCCTGTGTTGGCAATAGGCAGCCACAATGGCACCAGGGCAGGGAATAGGCAGGTATGCACTGTATTCTTTTAAATATGATACGTTCCTGCCCTTTCCCTCTCATGCAGTGCATTGAGGTGACTTGCTGTGCTGCACTGCCTGACAATCTCATAAATCTCGCCCCTAGTTCTTTTATTTAAAGCATACAACACATACACACAGAAGGATTTATCATGTCCAGTTCTACTAAGAGTATTATATTTGTTCTTGGATACACAGAGAAGTTTGAAAAACGTTGCCTAGAGCATTTAAACGAAATTACTTTGTAGTTAATAAACACACAACCTTGTCGAACTTAGATGGATGAAAGGATAAGTCTACCTCTTCAGGATTAAAGCCTGCGGGCTACAGGACATTGACAATCTATGTAATCTCTCTAGAGGGATGCCCATGCATCGAATCACCAGTGGAATACAATGAGAAGAAATTACTATTTTGAAGAGTGTTGTAAGTGCATCAGCATGGGGATGTCAGTAGGCATTTCAGTTTAGGAGAGAAGTGCTTCGTGCAAGCTCTTTGAACATTACTACTTCTATTAAAGTGTCCCGGCAAGATCAGAATGGAGGTAGCTATGAGAGCTCTGTGATTGCATACTATAGGGCGTGCTACAGTGGAATCCCGAGAGTTCTTTAATGCCTCAGCACTGTGTTAATAGTGCATGGGGGAGATCAGGATCGCTACAGTGATAATGGTGCGTGTTACAAGGAAGCATAGATGTGCACTGTTTGAGGTCTGTTCTTGTCCCAGGAATGAGCTATTAGTGCATGCAGATAGGGGAGTAGCTTAGTCCATCAGATACCGGAGGGGGTGGTGAATCGCAAATTTCTCAACTAAAAAACAGTAAGGGTGGAGTGGTGACCAAGATTGGAGATACACTGTTCCCATGAAGAATAGGTTTAACATTTAGTTGCAATAGGTGGGCATCTGTCTAAATTCTTTAAAAAAAAAAATAACAAGTTAAAACTTTTTAGTCAAAGGAAGACAACGAGAAAATCCAACAAAGGCATGGAAGACTCGACCCAGGGCTCCCAGGCCCAACTCTCAAGCCAAGAATTCATTTATTTCAGAGGGGAGGGTTACACCCTTAACACACCCCTGATGTCACAGGAAAGGATGCACACTTAGATAGGCCTGTGAATGTTTCACTATGTAAAACAATGCATGGTGCAGATCAGATTAAAAGCTCATTATTAGAGATAATTGTATTTATGACGACTGAGATATGAGAAACTATTAGAAAGAAGACTAGAGGTTCTTTGTGAGATGGTACACCATTTAACCTGAACTCCTTGAGTTCATAAACTATACAACTCCATATCGATCTGAGATGGATGAAAGCACACATCTGCCCACTGAGCATTCAAAAGTGACAGCTCCTCTGCTAAGGTGGAGGAGTGTTACCCCACTGCTATTTCAGCAGTGCAAAAAAAGAAAAAAGAAATGATAATAACAGGACGCTATTATCATTTTGTTTTCCTATGCGTGAGTCGGGGCAGGGCTGGGCTCTCCTCTAAGTGCACATGACAGTTTGCAAAGCCCCATGAAGAACATGTCCAGGCTTCCAGGCACTGCCTGAGCATCTAAACAGGACTTCCTGCAGCATTGTGATTGGCTGGGAGAGTCGGGAAGCCTGGGTGATCAAACCTTCCTTCCAGGACAGAGTAGGGACGTGCAGCGGTGGGAGAGGCGGCACAGAGTAGAAGGTTAGTTTATTTATTTATTTATTTATAATTCATCCCTCACCACCCCCATTCCGAGGCAGCCACCAATGGCATTCAAGCCTCTGAGCTACATAGATTTCTGTACCAAAGGCATTGGAAATCTAAGTAATCTCTCCAGAGCGTTGTGCATATATCAATATTGAACGGAAATACTTTTAAAGTTTGTTGAGAATGTTAAGAGCATTGGAATACTACTAGAAATGTCATTTCAGTGTAGGGTATATTTTGAGAGGTCTTGGGATATTCCACTACTGTGAGATGGTGCACTGTGAGAGTGTGCAGGATTCAGGTACATTGTGTGGTGAGAAATCAGTGCATGCTACTGGGAAGGATACACGCTGAGTGCAAGAGATCTGCAGAAATCTCAGTCCTGTGATAACAGTTTATGATGCAAATCAGAATGGAAGTGCATGGTAAGAGTTCTGTGGAGATACCAGTCCATTGGAGATGCAAATGTATGCTTCAAGGAAGAATAAAGTTGCTCTTTGAGAGCGCAGCAAATATTTTAGCACCTGTGCCCAGATTAAGTAATGTTTTGCAATTGTGCTACTAAGATACAGAGTGACACAAAGCAGCACCAGCGATTTACTTTTACATTTTGATTAGGACTGGGAAGGTGTATTTTCTAAGGTAACAAATCTACTTTGCGCTGTACTATGTCAAGGGGACATTGCAAGTGGTGGTTCAGCTCAAACATCTGTAAGTTTTGGTGCAAATCCCAATTTACTAAGGTAGCCAGCAAGAGAGGATGTATTGATTTCCCCCAGAAACTAACGCATTGCATGTGTGCTACTATGCACAGTATAGATCCAATGCGTCTGACCCATCTGCGCTTGTATAAACTGAGGAATTTTTACTGGAACTATATGCCTTCAGTCCAAATCCTATGCAAAACTACGCACCATGGCACAGGAATATGCATCACACAAAGCAGCCTGTTTGTGTGCAAGAATAGAGGATGGCACTTATAACAGTAAAGTCCATGCAGATAAAGTTTGGCGCTAAGTTTTCCTATATGAGCATTGTAGTAAAACTGTTGCTGCACTGCATAACGGCCGCACTGTGCCCATTCCCGGAACCATACGATACCCATGTACATGTATTACTACACACAGCCAACAGACATTGTTTTTGTGGTGGTTGTTGACCGCAGTTTTTATTACTCATGACATACGTCATATTTGTACAACTCCTGGGATACCTTCTCAGGCCGGGGTCATAAAACATTATCATACATTATCACAATTGGTTATCGCTCAGTGTCAATTAGACATCATAAATTGTGGGTCATAAATCATCATGTATCATAAATCATTCTGTCACAAATCGGTCCTCATCTTGTCATAAATCGCTCTGCCTGATCATCATAAATCAGCCGCCATAAATCATGGTCATAAATCATCGGGCTGTCGTAAATCATTTGGTCACAAATCTGTCATCATTTTTTTATCACAAGTCATTCTGCTTGGGCATCATAAATCATCAGCCATAAATTATCGGCTGGCCATAAATCACTGGTTCGTCTTTTACTCATTTGCATACCCTAGGGTCGTAAATCACCCTGACAGCTTGTGGATTGTTCTTTGTTGTTTTCCACGCCCCTTTGCGTGTGGGGGGTAGCCTTTTTTCCTGAGCCAGGTCCAACTTGCTACCTTACTAATCTCTCCTGTGCCCTGCCGTCTAGCAGGGGCTGGGCTGCGAGTGCCGTCTCCGTTTGCTACCCTGATTTTTTGCCAGCCGTACTCACCCAGCCGTGAGGCATCTGAGAGTGAGTGGCCCTTCTTCTACACACCACACTGTCGGTGTGTTTCCATAACCAAACCAATACACCTTTTGTTTCCGCCCCTTTTGGTTGGATTTGTGCTCTCTTTGTGGTCTCATCGCATGGGGGTATCATCTTCCTGCAGTTAGGCCTCAGCTCGCTACCATGTTGCACTCTTTTGTGCCCTGCCATCCGGCGGTGGCTGGGCTGTGAGTGCCGTCTCCATTTGCTTCTTCTTGTTAGACTGCTTCACTCAGCCATGAGGCATCCAAAAGTGAGTGGCCTTCCTTCCACACACTGCCCAGTGTGTCTCCATCACCAATCACTTCACCCCTAGTTCTTTTCGTCGCTGTCAGCACTGCGACGCTGCTGTTGTAGGTGTGGGTGGGTGGAACTCAAAAATAATTGGTGCCACTCCCCCAGCTCCCTGATGAAAAGGTGAGCTGCCCAGGAGAGCCTCGCTTTATGTTCCCCTCCCCCTTCCATCTTCCCTTTGTTCTCAGAGAGGGTCTTCGGCGCTTTTCGCCACGCGGCAATTCCTGGTGGCGCTAACCTGCGCAAACTGGATTTGTTCCGTGAGGGCTCGGGTGGCCGTTAAGGCGCCGGCCCTTGAGGCCCCCTTTGGGGGCGGCCTTTGCTATTGCGTGAAATTTTAGTAAGACTGGGCATGGGTGTTCGGTGTATTATACAGGACATGGGTAAACATTGATTAAAGAGTACGAAATATGGCGGGTGCCCCAGTCCTAGAAATGATGGTTTTGGCTGGGTGGGTCAGATGCAATGTGAAAGTGCTGAGAGGAATTTGCAATTAAGTGTCCTGCCTCACCAGCAGTGCCACACTATGCCTGATTCAGAACAATTTGAAACCATTTTGAAAACCCGCTTAAAATCCTCTTCCTCCTCACATCCACCTTTATTCCATCACAACTCCATTTGGATCTCTTACCCTGACTGCAGAAAAGAAAGACATGGAGCGAATCCTTTCTCAGTTCAGCCCTGCTTTCACCACAACTTAAATGGAAAAACACTTAATGAATTGTGAGCGAATATTGGGGGTTTGATTGCATTTCGCCCATGTGTCTCTACGCCCAAGCCCCGTCACATGACCAGCCTTAATCGTTTCCAGTCTCTTCCAACCTTCATTAAGGTTTAGTCTTCCTTCCTAGTAAATAACACCTGCTACAGGGACGAGCGTTGAACAGTGGGTATGGAGGTGCTTGGCGTGCAAAGCAAGTCCTTTCCAGAGGCATCAACCGGCCTCCCTACAACTTAACAGATATTTTTGTAGCTTCTGTGCAGCCAGCAAGAAGAGGCTGTAACCAATCCCATGAAGTGTATGGTGTGCACCAAAGCAGGGTCAAAGGTCTTTGCCATAGTTGTGGTGAAGCAACTCGATTCAGGCCATCGGGCAAGATGCCAGTCTCTTACGTCATAAGCAAGACTGCATCCATATACACACGTTTGCACCTGTGGCCAGCAAACACGGACAGGGTTTGGTGCCACAAAGCCACACATGCAGCAATAGAGTGTTATGCAAATTGCAGTTAAAAAAATAATAATATGGTGCAGTAATTATAGATTAAAAAATGATTACTACAGTCATCTATCTGTAGAAAATGTTGAAAAATACTGTTGAAGAGCAGCACCCTATTCGCAGTCTTGGCCTCATTAGTCCTGCAATACAATATGTCTGGCTTCACGGGCATAACCACGCCCTGGATGTGATGATTGCTGCTGCAATAGCAGTCACACAATTACATATTGTGACACTGCCGCGACACACTCAGGCTGGATTACAGAAATCATGACCATGGCTGCGCAAGATTGTTCCATATTCAAACTCAACAAACAATCTCCAGTCTTTGATAAGATGTGGGGGAGTTTGTGAAACGGACGCCCTGCTAGTTTTGAGATTTCTACATTGGCTCTCAATCATAAAAATGTTTTGATCCATGGCGTGGAGTTTTATCAATAAATCAATGTATGGCTCAACAATAAGGTGCCCTAACAGAAGGCTGATACTATGTGCCACAGTGATGCAAATTAGTGGAGGAGATCTAGTAGGGATTCCAAGTGCACACAGAGCAAGAGCTTGGATTAAATCATTTCTATAATATGCAGCCACGCGGTGGAAAAGGAACCCATATCATTTAAGAGCATGGAACAAACAATTAAAGTTCATACACTAGATTAAGGTCCTTCAGGTTTAATCATTTTTATGAAGATATTGTCTATGCACAGGACAACCAGGTTGCTTCAGTGTCTTACTGGCAAAGCACGCAATTAGGGTTCCTATCTAATCAGTGCTGCCTGTTGCAGAATGCCAATTGCAAATCATGTAGTAGGCAATGGTCACTTTTCTTTAAATTATCTTTTTATGGAGGGTTACCAGTGCTATAATAATATAATGAAAACAATATCAGATTGGCATGTGTCATTCACCCATAAATAGGCATTCAAATCCATCTTTTAGTATACACACGTCTATAGTATTGCTGCCCATTACACAATTCATGTTTTGATATGTACAGAAACTTGTGTTACTCTTTTCACGATTGTAAGGATGATCCTGTCTTTGCCCCTATATTGCATCCATTTTTCTCAGCACTGTCTATATTTTTGTAGGTATTTTCTAGGAGTACTTCCCAAGGTGTCTAGTCCGTTCTTTCTTTTTGTCAGCGGTTGGATTTCTCCAGGTTTGGCCTGTAGCTCTTTTTCTTAGGACCAAAGACACAGTGAGTGTGTAGTCACAGACCAGATTTAGGGATGACCTGCAGCACTTTTAACACAGTAGGGATCATTATACAGTAGACATCATGTGCAATTTAATAAATAACTGTCAAGCAACAGCCTTCCCATAATTTTGAAAAGCTTTCGTAGCACTAATCCAAACTGGTCCAAGGGAACCACTCTATGGACTACCCCCTCTCTAGCATTACTCGTTGCTGTTCCAAGGACATTAGAATCAAATTGAAAAATGACAGCAGGCAACAGGATTTATATTTGGCACAATCTTTGCTTGAGTTAGGTAGAGCAGTTATGAGTGTTTTTTCCAATGATAAGGGGATGGGTCCCATTTCAATGGTTTCACTGTACAACATTACTATACTCAGGGTGACTGGAATTATGTGACAGGGGAGCACCACATTGTGTGTTAGGGTTCACTAAAGTATGTGGCAAAGAAAAGGCAAATTATACTGCATAATGTGGCACGTTTTTGATAGTATTACATCATTATTTTGTAATTTGTCCACATGGAAATACTACCTGGGCAACAATTCCACCTTTTTTAGTGCCACTTTGAAAACCAACACAAGATAGCAATGTTTTTAAAGCATGTGGTTAACCTCAGGAAAAGATGGTAGTTCAGGTCTAAGGTTACATGGGGCCAAAGGGTAACTTTGTAGTATTGATAAATTTCAGAACCTTTGATCCCAGTTTCTTGGTGCTATTTCTTTTAACAGCCTTTCTGTTTTTAATGGCTTTCCTACGTAATATATAATTAATTGAATTTAATGATGTATATATAGGTATCTCTTTTTAACTATTATATGTTTTTTACATGTGCACATATCTCCAACTTGTTTAGTAAATTTTGATCCATTTGAGCTAGGACACAATTCTGCAGGTTATGAAAGGTATGATGGAATATGTGGCAAATATGGCCAATCCTTAGTTATGTGAAAAAAAGCCACGGTGGCAGAGTCGCATAATTCCAGTAGCCTTCACTATACTTCAGGGTGACCATGGACAGATATTGATAACCTAAAATGATCCAAAACCTCCTCTTAGAAAAAAAACCATGTCTGTGTCTTACCCACACGGAGAAAGCCCCCCCAGCTCGGTTCATTCCCAAACCCAATGCTGTAATTAAATCCCAGTTACATGCCAGTACATATCTGGGGGCATGTACCTCATATTTCCTGTAGTAACTGGCTAATACACCAACGTAAGCTTCCTTTGGCAGTCAATTCTTAGAGAAGTCAAGTAACCTGACTTCATGAGGAGGTCGTAGCATCATAGCACAATGAGCTGCTCCTAATATGTATCACAGCAAATGCATAAGCATTTGTTGAAGGTGATCATGACATTCATGATATTCTTGTAACCACCGGAAATATATTTTCAATAGCCTAACATAGAGGGGTGCAGAACATAAATATTTAGGGACAGATATACTAACATTTTGTCCAGGGTATGCATCACAGAAATGACTCAAAACGGCAGTAAATGTTCATTAGGGTTTTTCTTCCTAGTACAAGGCATTCCTATACAACCACCCAGGGTTTTTGATGCAAAGACCTGTCTACGAACACAGGGCCTGCCTCTTCTCTATTCAAAAGACCATCCAAGCATGTAATCTCTTTATGACTTGTTGTTGATGTTCATAAGATAAGCAATCATTTTCTGGCTTATTTGCTTTGTAGCAGCATGCATGTCCGACTTCTGTAATTGAGGCATGCTCTAAAAATACTGTCAACCTGCAAAGCCGTTTTCTCCTGTCTAGCCATAAGCAAAGGCTTCTGGCTAAACTATACAATTATACCACTGTGAATCAATTAGAGGTTAACCTAAAGAAAACCCAAGGGGTTACCTTTGGAAGAAAAAGTAAAGTCGGGGGAGGATGGTCGTACAACAACATGAGTATTGCAGTAGAAAGTACATATAAATACTTAGGGGTCAACTTTGCCTCAAGGGGTAATTTCGTTTAACAGCGCAAGAAGATATCAGCTAAAGCTGTGACCTTACAGCTGACCCTCTCCAAGCTCTCAAAAAAACTGTCTGGCCCAAGCTTATCACCTTTATTAGAGGTCATGAGAGCAAAAATTGGTTTGACACTGTCATACGGTATAGAGATTTTTAGGGGTAAATTAAATATGAATCTAAATCAACATGTGACTAAAATCTATAAAAAAGTTCTCCACTTGCCCAAAAATGCCTCTGCTGCCCAGATCAGGCTAGAACTGGGCCTACTAATTCATGAAGTCTCAAGCATCGGCACGTATTTAAATCTTTGCCACAAACTTAGACAAGCAGACACAGGCTCATTAGAGTCACTAGTTTGGTTAGATATCACCGAGAAAATTCCAGGGGGCTCGTATGGTCGCCTTTTTAAGGATTCTATTCAATAATTGTCCGCGGGTGACCTATGGGCCCTCAGCCCCAGTATGACAGCATTTAAAACTACCATTAAGAAATGCGTTAGAATGAGTTCCCTCATCATTGATAAAAACATTTTGCCAAACGCAGACACTCATGGGCAATCATGAATTTTTGTCCCTAAATAATATGTGTGGTTTGTCTATCATCCTTTTGTTATATAATTGAGCAAAATTGTGGTATATATAATAATTCTCACGAGGGCCGGCCAAACAGTCATCCGCACTTAGAGCATGAAAACCACTCTTCCCCCTAGCCAATGCACTGGCCAGCACCACCCCTCCCCAACCCTAGGAACATTAAAATAAAAAGATAATAATGTTAGTTATTATCATTTTATTTTTTCCTTTGCACTGCTCTCAAAGCAGTGGGGGTGACACGACTCTGCCTCTGCGGAGGAGCAGCTACTACTTCTTCATTCACTGAACATAGTCATTCCCATCATTCATTTTTCATTTATCTCAGTCCCCCCAGGTCTACCTTTGGTCCTGATGAGACCCTAGTTTCCTTGAGTAGGGTCGAAACGCGGTTGACAAAAACAGAGAGACATACCATAGCCATGTGCATGTAGTCATTCTTTGTGTCTCATTATATGTAAATGATTTGGCTGTCTTCTTTTTTTCTTCTTTTTTTTGTCCTCATACCACTGTTATATGCAAATAATAGCCTGTCAGCCGATCTGTACCTCCCCTGGTTTTTGTGATATTTCAATAGCTCCTGCGCTCGTGCCCTTCCAATGTCCTGGCTGCACAGACCACGCAGGTGTAATCATTGGACAGAGGGGGTTACACACTTATGTCACATTTGGCTGTCTCTCTAAAGAAATCCTTTTTATTGTTCAAAATCACTTAAATGGTCACTTTGCTTCCTTCTTTGGTTCTGGTTTTCACCTGAGCTGTTTCTTAAAACGTTCTCACTACTCACCTTTTCATTGATGACCTAACAATTCTTTAGAATGTGTGATTTCAAATATATTTAGGTTGGATCGAATTTCACATCTAGACAATGACATACTGGTTGTTCGTTTACTATTCAGAATTTAAAAAAGATCAAGGCTTCACAGAACTAATGTCTGGTATATTACAAATTCTCTGATATTGATTCAGTTTACACAGAAGCCTGTGAAATTAGATTGCGTTGTAATTAAGTTCCAAGTGAACACTTACCTTCAGCTTTCAATTATACCCAAGTTCACCTGGACCTATTGGTTTGCTCTTATTTCTGATGAGCAGTTCTTTCATACCTTAACAAGCCATCGCTACAATTGAAATAGCCAGTATCATCTCAAGAATAGAATAATCAAACATATGATACCTCGGCCTGACATTAGGTTGATTGAGAAACTACAGGTTGGACAAAACATGGCAGTGAGGGTGGTAGATTTCCTGTGTAATGCTGAACGCACATCCATATGTGGGGCCTGCTTTAGCTTCCTGCTGCTAAATGAATCAATTTCAAAGCAGTGAGCTGGATGCACTGGACCTTTTGATAGTTTAGGACTTACAGGCTTTCATTTCAGGATTCATTGCTGCTATCCAACATCCTTACTCCCTCAAAAGCCAAGATGCTCTGTGTAGCCACTAACATCAAAAGAGGCATTTAGGGGAAGAGCTTTCTTTGTTAGAGCAAGTCAGCCTGGCTCCAACTTCCATTCCCACTTCAGCTGACTGAAAGTCATACTGCCTTGGAGCACTTTAATGATTTTCTATTCTGTTAATTAGCAGCTGGTGGTCTTTGTGCGTCATTATTCTTTCAGTCCTAGTGCCAAGATGTCTCAGGGAGAATCATGATCTAAAACTAAGTACCTTCACTCACAATTGTGCGTCAATCTTGTTTCCTGGTGCAAGGTTGCGTGCATTGGTGCTAGGCTGCCACAAGTGTGGCAGTGCAAGGAGAGAGGAGAAATGTGCCTCATTTAACAAATTTGAGGGCATATTAGCAAGAAGCTCGTTAAAATGCTCGCCGTTTTAGCAGCAGAAAACTGCAGCTAAAACGGCGATAATGGACTTGCTAATAGGTGTCCTGCACATCTAACCTGGGCTTCTATTGGAATTCTATAACGCTTATTAGCAAGCCCATTATCGCCGTTTTAGCGGCATTTTCCTGCTGCTAAAACTGCGATCATTTTAACTAGGTTCTTGCTAATATGCCCAGGGTTAATTCCTGGTCTATCCATTTCGAGGCAACGCAGCGAGTTCACTTGCAGCATTGACTGTGTGAAAGTTTAGTAAGGCTGGGCCCTTAGCTTATAATGGCTGGAAAAACAGTATTTGCCTCGCAGTCTGCCAGAAGTCAACAACTAATATGCATGAGTGGGGCGTTTTTTATTTCCCAGTGCTGTTCCTATCAATACGGTACGGACAAGCAAATGTATGCTTTAAAAGATATTTTATACTTTTGCGCCCGTGATAACTGCACCCTTTCTACTGGAGGCACAGCAGTATTTCCATTACAAATATTATTTGATATAGGTTTGGGTTTTTCATTTTATTCAAATGGTGTATTACGAATAGAACTGTATGATTTGTGGGTGTATTTTTATTATGCCCATTAGTTTTGTTCCTCAAGCGTCTGACGGGCTGAATTATGTAAAGCTCTCTGTCATGGGTGGTGATGCAGCCAGAGTAAGGGATGCTGGGAGCAGCAGCCAGATTGTAAACTGCACCACGGATCTTAAACTCGTTTAAACGGAATTCTGGCGCTGCAGTATATCTCTATCAGATGATATTCACCGAGAATTTATATCCACGTTTATCACTGTGAAACACTAATATAAGATGGGACACCCATGAGAAAACTTGTTTTCTTTTCTCTTGGGCACAGCAGAGCTTGCAATCGAGGGAATATATCCGTGCCCTACAGGTGTTTGTTTTATTTCCCACTGGGCCATTTCACACTTTCATTGGCTCTCTTTACTGCTGCCGCAGTGCTGCCTGACAGTCTGTCTTGTATAGTTTCAAGAGTAATGTACTACCGAGAGGGACACACATGAGATTGCATGCCTTTTCTCTGATTAGACAAAACAAACCCCATCTATCAGCCACTGTAAAACCCTTCTCCTACAGACTGGCAAAAAAATCCCTGAGAGCCCGTTTGTTTACTATTCCTCATTATCCCCATGCCAAATCAAAGACATTTATTTCTAGGCCGATTTTCATGATGAAAAATAAAACATTGCGTTTTTGCTCTGCCCATTTTCATTAGAAGGAGCTACTGCAAGCATTGTGCTCTCTGACCCTTCCAATACCTCTTAACAGAAAAATGTGTATGATAAGGTCCTTATCAGGAACGTCTGAAATGGTTCCTTGGATGCTGCCAGAAGTCTGGGGGCAGTGTTGTAAGTGCAGGTGAGAGTGACACAAAGACGCGGAACACACTCTCTCTCCCACATCATGCAGGACACTGGGTACTGTGGCATCAAAATGCTGTCGCAATATGTTGCTGAGCTAAAGTATTGGCACTATGCATAATCTATGACCAATTAAGCACCTTCGTCACCCATTGAGTGCATAACATTTAGTTAGGCATGGTAGTGGGTGAGGGGAAAGGCCAACATCTTACATGCAATGGCGGGCGAATGTTAAGAACTGGATGCTGTAAAGTACTGTCAAGTTGTCTTCCTAATTTCTCGAGAAAGGGGTGGCTACTTCAGTAGGCACGGTACCAAACTACCCAGAATAGTTCATCTCAAAGGTGTCAAGTATTTCCTCAAGAGGGTCGCAGTAAGGAGGAAAAAGACACAAAGAGCAAAAAAAACCTCCATATGAATCGTATAGTTGTTGTTTGAAAAAGAAGATTAATACGTAAGTAAATACCGAGGCACCAATCTCTCCCTGACATCAGGGAAAAGGAAAGTGCCACGCAGACATCCAACAGAAGACCAATAGGAAACTCCAACCACAAGGAGAAAAAGTCAGGGATAAAGTAGACAAACACAAAGAAAAATAATAAGGTACAAATGCACTGTGATGCTTCTGTCTCTTGTGAACGCCTCTCCTATATATCATTCCAGCAGACACCAATATCACAAGGCTTCATCTCAGTTTGGAAGCCTAAGACCACCAGCCAGATTCATGAAGGTGCCATTCTGCGATTAGCAAATTGCGAAAAATAGCGATTTGCATTTTGAAAATCGCAGAATGGCATTCATCTAGAAATGCGATGCAAAAAAGCGAATCGCAATCGATCGCAAATGCCGATTGCGATCTTGCCACAATCGCTAATTAATTGCAGAATCTGCATTTTTCCATGTAGAAATTGCGACCTCGCAATTAGCGAAATCGCATTTTGCGATCTAGCTAACTACGAGATCGCAAAAACGGGAAGTCGCATTTCGAGCCCACTGATGACATCACAACCAGGAAGTAGGCTTACCCCACCCACAAACAGAACACAGAGCCAGAGAGTGGGAGCAGGATACTGAAGAGCTCCAAACCTTAGACTGTGCAGCACCCCAGCAGGATAAAAATCTGGAGCATCTGATTGAGGGGGTCACCAAGGACTATGCACGGCTCTTTGACAAAGACTCCCGGAGGGTGCCAGAGGCAGACAAGCGCAGGATCTGGCAGCGCATTCGCGCTAAAGTTAATTCGGTTGGGGTGACCCAGCGGTCAATTGAAGACCTTAAAAAGCGCTGGTACGACCTGAGAGGTCGTTCTAAGGAGGGTATTGCCGAGAGGCTTGGGGAGCGACTGGCCACCGGTGGAGGGGACCCTGTAGCCACACCGAACACCCCATTGGAGGACCTGATAGAGGACACCATTGCACCAGAAGCCTGCGTGGGGGTCATGCAGCTGGACTCGTCTCGACCCAGCCAACAATCTGAAGGTAAGTGCCATGCGACTGCGACCCTGTCCCCCAACAATGCCCATGACTCCTGAGCTAGCAATATGACATCCCCAACAATGCAGCCCATGCACACCTGAAATGCCCCATTGCATTGTGGTAGTCGTAGTGAAATCATATACCCCCAGTTAGCTGAACACAGCCAGAGCTGTAAATTCAAAGTTAATCCAAAAGCCAGTCAGGGAAAGCAAGCCTGCATGCATGTATCAACATTGCTTGTGCAAGATACATAACATTAATCATGCACCCTTTCACATTACAGGTGCAGTTGAGCAACCCAGCACAGATAGCGAGGCCCTGCACATCGCGAGACCCAGGAGGACACTGAGGGTGAGGGCCAGTCCAACCAACGACCCGGTCCATCACAGGAAACAGCAGTTCTTCCACCACCACCACCCCGTGCGGACAGGGCCACCCCTGCAGCCACAGGTGTGCAGCCAACACCCCAACAAACAGCCACAGCAGTGGTACAGGCCCCACCACCAGCGCCTAGGAAGCAGACGAGGTGCACAGCTGGAGCCAGATCACACACCAGCGCACTGAGGCGCCAGCAGCATCAGGGCTCAGCAGGCACGGGCAGGGCACTCCTACTACCTGATCTTGGGGCGTCTCGTCGTAACCGACAGTGAGAACTCAGACACTCTCAGGGAGGCCATGCAGTACACCCCTGCAAGCCCACTACCCCAGCATGGGGAGGTATGGAGTAATACTCTCTTCATGAGACACCAAAATTAGTAAAGGCCAATTTATTGTGCATGAACAATAAAGATTAATGGTCTGACTTGATTCACACTCATGTCATTATTACATTTGTCATGCATGAGTGCAGTGTTTTGTGAGGGGAATGGGTGCACTAGAAACAGTTAATAGTGATGTGGTTGCGGCGCCTGTGTCCTTCAGCAGGATTTTCTCCGCGTGCATGACACACATGTGGAGGCGGGCGGTTGTCCCCTTCCGACTCACTGCCAGATATCTCCACTGGTATCCTGCGAACTCGCAATTTTGATTTAGCGATTTCGCTATTTTGCTATTTTCACTACCAAGAATTCCTTTTACTCAATTTGCAATCGCAATTGCTAAATCGCAGCTATTGCGATCGCAATTTGGCTTCATAAATCTATCTGCACATTCCTTAAACAGATCACCATTTGAAAAGGGCAGGTCAGAAGGCTTGAACACACCGACTTCCTGTAGCTCATGGCATTGTCCAAATACATGAAGAAGCCTACGTTTGCATCTATCACTCCACAGTCCATTGCGACACTTCGCGATTAATGCTCCACACTGATCACAGAACACCACTCCATGTGACTCTGACTATAGAAATGTCAGTGCGGTCCAGGTGGCGAGGACACCTATTGACACACTGATCAGGGCATTCTACAAAAGATTACCTTACTACACGGTACACAAAATGACTTCATCTCAATGCTTACAAGTTCTGGTAAGATGTTACATAAAAGTAACTCCAGAAGGACTTGTCAGAACCAGCAAAAGGGCAGTAGCAGCTTGGTCAGCATCAGGGACTGTGCTACAGTAAGATGGGATCCCATAGAGAATGATAAAGAAGATATATATCTACACTGGTGGTGTTGTTGAGACAATGCATGATTAGGTTCAACTTTACTAAGATATGGAACTGCACAATTCATTTGGTCCTTCTGGATCTAGTAGAAAAGACTGTCTCATCTCAAAGAGACTTCTTCACTGGTTGGTACATGGAACATAGCCCATTAGTTTTCAGCTTTACTCCATAGAGGACCTGCAATATGTCCATCTACTGGATCAGTGATCAATGCCCTTGCGGATTCAGCTTGTCACTGCTTGTGGTGGGGCACCACTAAGCTGTACTAAACAAAGAAACATGCAGATAATAACATATGGAACTAGATGAACAAAATCGAGACTTTCCTAGTTTTTGTGCAAACAAAACATATGATTCCGTTGAAGACAAGAGGTGAATGTGATTTGCAAATACCTTTATTATTCATCCCATCAGCAGTTATCGAAAAATGAATAGAGTGATATAAGTAGGCAAAAAAGTAAACAATACTTCAGTACTGTTTTTCTTGGTATGAAAGTCCAGGTGAAGCCAATCTTTTTAAGATTAGTTCGCTGCCTCCTTCAGTCTGTTGCTCCGTCTTATTTTGCATGGAATTACTGAGTATGCTCCTCTGAAGGCCTACCGATCCCAGATCTAGCAACAGCAATGGGGATTACATACCTCTGGAATGGCCACCTACTCTCCTTCACTGCAGCCCCACTGCACTCCGCCATAGCTCAAGGTGGCACGTGGGCAAACCAGGTTCCCAGGAAGGGAGGCCACCAGCATACTATCCAAAGACAGACCCTTCAGTAGCACAAAGGATTTGGAGGGGCATCACCATGACCCTGTTCTTGGTGATCTATAGGGCTCGAGTGAAGTCACAAACTAGGCCCTTAGGGCTGTCAGATTTTTACTCATTACTTCAGGAAAACAGTTGCGCCATCCACAGGACCCCCAAGCACCTCTAAATGATCATATGTGTAGCGACAAAAGGATTCTGTAAGAATTATGATCATTTTGATGCAATCATGCCACAGAGCTACCTAAGAGAGCATTTTAGTTTGTGGCTTGCTAGCCTCCTGGAGTATGTTAGCATATGATGAGGGTGCCATATGCAAGTGAAGTTCACTCTCATAAACCATAATTTTTGTGTAGAAAGATGATATTACAGCTCCAGTGGGCAAGAAAAATCATTGTTCAGTAGATCAGTTTTTTGCTCCACCCATAGCCAGTGAGGAAATAGAAGTGTATCCTTTACAGTAGCACAACAACAAAGGTACTTTCACCCAGTGGGTGAGTATCTCCCAGAACTTTGCTAAAACACCAATTGTAATGGATATGACAGTCCTTTTTACATTTTCCAGCACTGATGTATTACTTTGTGTAAGACCTCTTCACCCTAGTCATGTGTGGGAAGAAATAGCACCTTTGCTGGTGATCAGTATATAAAAGGCACTCAAAAGGCTGGTTGGTGCATCGTAACCTTCATGGTTCAATCTAATGCCTGCATGATTTGGCTTGTTTTGTTCTGCTCTCTGTCCTTTTGCCTCCCTAAATGTTGATGCTGTTTGCTGCTCTGTCTTCAGTCTGCTGCTTTGCCTTTATTTTGTTTTCAAGCTACATTTGTGTGTAGGAAGTTTACATTTTTGATGAAAATTTACCACATGACAATGTAGAATTGTGTCTTAACCTTAATGCACGAAATACACTTCACAAGAAAGGTTAGAGAAAATGTGCTTTTATTGATCGTGCAAAAAGAGAAAATGCTGCTTATTTCTACAGAAAGATCCCATGTTTGTTGTTCTGTTATGGCATATATTTACCTAGCCACCTGTTCCTTTAATCTCCTGGTTTCATCAGATGGAATCAGAGCAACGTTTTTTAGTGTCATGGACCCTTCCACAGTCTAGCATAAGATATTGCTTCATGAAGATTATTGACCACTTACCTCTGCAGGTCTAAGGTAGGAACTGTTTCCTATGTTGACCATACCATTTCCAGGGATGGCATCAGGCCAAGTAATAGTTGGCAGAATCAATCATTTTGACACCCACACCTAGTGACAAAGACTAGGTGAGGTCATTCCTTGGTCTTGTAGAGTATTACTCAAAATCTGTTCCTGATTTTGCAAGTGTGGTGCAACCTTTGAGATTGCTTTTGAGGAAGGAAAGAAGCAAGCTTTAAATTGTCTTTGGAGTGTGAAGAAGAGTTTAAGGTGGTTAAAACCAGGATTGGGGGGGCGTGGCTTGGAGGGCGAAGATGGCGGTCGCAGCTTAGAGGAGCTCCCGCCGGCCCAGTCATAATCTGTTCTTTTATCCTGGCCCCCGAGCCCGCTAACTGCCTCTCTCTCTCTCCGGTGTGCCGACCCACTCCCTCTGCCGTCCCAGTGACCCGAGATTGTCAGCAGCGAGGTGCGGCCTGGAATTCACGGGCGAAGCCGGGACCTCGATTTTCGGGGTCGGACGCCGACGGCCGGTGGTCGGGCCGGTCAGGCGATTCCCCACTCGGAGACAGCAGCGCCGGAGCTTGTGGACGCCACTGTGGGGCCCTGTGGAGCGGCCCCATACCTTGAGGCGACTCTGAGACGACGGGGAGGCGCAGCGGCCTATACGGACCCCGAGCAGCCGGGGCCTCGAGTTTCGCGACCCCGGGCCGGCCCGGGCCCGGAAGACGGTGGGTTGCCGAGGCTCCCCCTGGTGTTGGTGGGGCGGTTGCAGCGCCCGAAGACCGCTGGACACATACAGGAGGAGCACGAAGGGGTAGATTACAGCTGGGGCCCGGCTGCCCGGTGGCCTAGACTTTGCTCATGAAGTAAGCCCTGAGGCGCGCTCCCCCTGGCCTGGCCCGGGGCCGCTTGGAACCTGCGGCGCGTCGGAGGGAGTCCCTGCTGGATCCTGCTTCGGGCACTTGGGGCATCAGAGTGCGACTGCGGCCTACCTGGCCCTGGGGACGCCGAGGCCTGGACTTTGGCGACCCCCCGCCGGGCAGTATCCTCACTGGCTCCTGGACGAGGGTGCAAGCGCTGTGCAGCCGGGGCGCTGGAGGGTCGAGCGCCACGTCCGATTTGGAGGGCTGGGACTGATTTCGCAGTGCTGGATGGAGCGGTGGATTGACGCTGTGTAGTGCCGTCCAGTGGAACCTACATACGCGCCTGGAGGTACGCGCCTGCTGCCCTGGTGGGGACCGGGAGTGGTCCGCGACAAACTGTGAGTGCCCACCCCCTCACCCTCCCTGGAGGGCCTGCTTCTATGGCGCAGTGAGGAGAATCGTGGCCCGGGGGTGATCCGTACTATTCAGTTTGGGGGCCCCGGTGCCTGTCCTACATCTGCTGATCTGAGACCCGAGTGGGGTGTGGGGGAGCCAGGAAGACCGACGCGGCTGGGCGTCCTGGTGAACTGAGACTACACTGTACGCGCCCTGGCTCATAGGTCCTGGTGGAGGTCCGGACCTAGCACTTGGAGGCCCTGCACAAGTAAGGAGACTGACTTCTTTAGCACGTCTGGTGGGGACGATTGTTTTCTACTGGGCCTTACCGCCCGGAACTTGGCTGCGGCACACGTTATCTGGGGGGGCTAGCTGGAGACGGCGTCCAGGCTTCGACAGTGTCTTCTTGGCCCCCCGGGTGGACTCTGCTGCTAGATTGCTGTTTGGGAAGGCCCCACCGCAGGTGCAGGGCGGACCTTTCAATTATCACTCACCATGACGAGAGGTGGGGGCGGCACTGGTTCCTCCAAACAAGGAACAATTGATAAATTCACTGGACCCAGTGGGGGATCCGGGGCCTCTGGGGGCAGCCAGGGCACGGGTCCTGATAATGCAGCCTTGATGGCCGCCATAACACAATCCAGGGACATGCTTGATGCCAAAATAGGTGCGGTTGGAGCTGATGTCATGCTGCTGCGCCAGGACCTCCGCAACGCTGTTGCTCGCATCACAGAAACGGAAACTCGGATTACAGGGGTGGAAGATGATGTAGTGGCCCTGAAAAAGAAGGTGGAAGACATGGCCAAGATCCAAAAGGGGCTGGCACTACGCGTCGAGAATGCGGAAGGTCGTGCGCGACGAAATAATCTGCGATTCGTCGGCTTTCCAGAGGATTGTGAGAAGGGGTCCATGGATGCGTTCCTGACGCACTGGCTGGAGAGTTGGCTTCCCCCAGACGTCCTGTCGCGTTGCTTTGTGGTGGAGCGCGCCCATAGGGTCCTGATGCAGAAACCGCCGGTGGTAGAGCGGCCACGTCCGGTCATCGCTAAAATCCTCAACTTTCACGACAGAGACACTATACTTCGTGAAGCGAGGGCCAAGGAAGATCTGTTGTTCGAGGGTCACAGAATTATGATTTTCCCGGATTATACTAGACTGGTACAGCAGCAACGTCGATCCTTCCAAGATGCGAAGGCCAAATTGCGGGGTCTGAAAATCCAATATTCACTGTTGTACCCGGCTCGTCTCCGAGTTGTCTTCCAATCCAAGACCCACTATTTTGACACCCCGGAGGCAGTGTTTAGCTGGACTGATGAGACGGTCAGGATCCGACCGAATGCCCAGCCGGGCTTGAACCCTGGAGCATCGCGTGGGTCGTCGCAGGAGAGGGGCGAATCTTCCAACAAGGGTAAAAGACACAGGAAGTCTCGTTCACGGCGACGCTCCCGATCCGGGGGCGGCCCGTTGGATGGTGCACAGTCTGACACTACGCAATCCGAGTCTGGGACCTGAGGGCCGGAAAGCCCCTTTCTTGCTTCCCAAGCGACACTTCGTCACTGGTCTATGCTAGTGGCCCTGAGTGGTTGCCTCACTGATCAATTACCTGGCGCCTGGTGTGGTGAGATCTGGGACATGGCTTGGCACGGGAGGGGCGTTATGAGTGTTGTTGGGCTATCCCGCGCCGTTTCAGTGGTAGGTCACATGTGGTTCAATAGGGCTCGGGGTACTGACCCATGGGCGGCCTAGTCCTCTCACGTTCGAGGGGGGGCCCTAAGGGGAGGTACTGTTAGTTGGGGAGAGTAGTGGGATCCATTGGTATGGGTGGCTTTAGGCGCTCTGTTTTGGGCCTGGAGCTCCCCATGCCGCGACAGATACTTCAAAGTTCCGTGAGGTATAGGGGTGGGGGTGGGGGGAAGGGCGGAGGTTGGGTAGTTGGGGGGGTTGTGTTGGTGGGCAGGGAAGGGGGGGATGGGGTGGTGGGATAGGGATGCACGTGATTTTTGCTGCCAAGATGTCTGTAGTACAGGGAGCTTGGACTGGGTCCTGGGACCTTCAGAGACTTTCCTCTCGAGACTATGGGTGATTCCCCGGAGACGGCGCCTACTAGTGGCTCCATGCGAATCCTCAGTTGGAATGTCAGGGGAATGCTGGACAAAATTAAGAGAGGGGCAGTGCTGCGCTGGGGTAAGAGGGATTCAGCTGATGTCATGATGTTGCAGGAGACGCTTATGTTGGGAACGAAGGTTCTGAGCTTACAACGGTTTGGATATACACAGGTATTCCATGCAGGTTTTGCCAGGGGGTCAAGGGGAGTAGCCGTCCTTATTCATAGACAACTGTCTTATACTCACGAACGCCATTGGCTCGACCCCCAGGGTCGTTATGTGTTTGTTAAGGGCATGATTGGTGTGGAGCCTGTGGTGTTTGGTAGTGTATATGCTCCCCCACCTCTGCAATGGGCCCTGGCGGAGCGCCTGTTTGAATTGTGGGCTGAGATTCCGGACTGCTTGGCTGTGATAGGTGGCGACTGGAATGATGTGATGGATGTGGGTCTGGACAGATAGAGAATGCAAGGGGCCGCAGTGGCAACCTCCCCTACACGTCTGAGGGCGATGGTGGATGGGTTGGGCTGGGTGGACGCTTGGAGACATTTGCATGTCAGGACGCGTGAATACACGTATGTGTCAGCAGTGCATGGCTCCTTCTCCCGGCTAGATTGTGTGTTTGTGCCAGGGGCCTTCCTCGATAGGGTGAAGCAGGCCGAGATACAACCTCGAGGGCTGTCGGACCACTCCCCAGTCATGGTGCGGATCGAGCTGCGTAAGTCACGCCGGCCGTTTCGGTGGCGGATGTCTTCATGGCATCTCCAACAGCCAGATTATACGACATGCCTGCGCGGAGCGATAGCTCAATACTGGCAGGAAAATTTGACTGAGGGTGTGGATAGTGTGACGGTCTGGGAGGCCATGAAGCCAGTGCTGAGAGGCGTGGACATCGCCTGGTGTGTTGCCGCCCGTCGAAAGCGCCGGGAGGTCACAGTGGCAGCTGCAGCTAAGGTGAGAGCATTGGAGGATCGGTGTAGGGAAGACAATGGCGATGTAGCGTTAAGACTGCTCTTGCAGGCACAGCAATCCTATGCCTCGGTCCTCCTAGACGAGGCTCGACAAGCCTGGCTAGCCACGAGGAGCAGGGTCTACCAGTGGGGCGACAAGTCCTGCACCATGCTCCACCGGTTGTGTCAACAAACTCTGCAACCGATCACTCTACCGGGTCTCACGGACGGGGAGGGGATTGCCATGACAGATCCTGCTGCCCTTGCGGCGAGTTTTGCTGCCTACTATGCGGTACAATACGCCCCACGGGACAGTCTCCCGCCGGAGGCAATCGACAAATTCATAGCTGACCTTCCCCCCCCGGGCGATATCGGATGAGGCCAGGATGGCTCTGGACCTTCCCCTGACTGCGGAGGAACTGGGCGATGCACTGGGACAACTCAACGCTGGTAAGGCGCCCGGACCGAGTGGCTTCCCCAGTGAATTCTACAAGAAATTTCACTTGCAGCTAGGACCGCACTATTGACGGGCTTTGGAAGCAGCGCGGGAGTGTGGTAGCTTGCCGGTGGACTGGCGTCAGGCTGAAATTGTGGTGTTCCAGAAACCGGGCAGGCCTCCCGATAGGCACGAGTCGTATCGCCCAATATCTCTAATCAATTTTGAAGCCAAATTGTTGGCTAAAGCGTTGGCGAATCATCTCCTCCCGTATATAGTGGATTTGGTCCACCCAGATCAGGCGGGCTTTATGCCAGGCAGAGCGACAAGGCACAATATCAGACGTGCGCAGGTGGCGGTGGATGCGATGGGGGCGACAGAAGAGCGGGCGGCGCTCCTGCTCGCGGACATCGACAGAGCGTTTGACTCTGTCAGCTGGACTTACCTTTTTGCTTTATTGCCGCGCCTCAATCTGGGTCCGGTTTTTGTTTCATACGTCAAACTGCTATACACGGACATCACCGCCTCGGTATGTGTTTCAGGAGCCATATCGGAGAGGTTTCCGGTTGCTAGGGGGACCCGGCAGGGGTGCCCCCTGTCCCCGTATCTCTTTGCGTTGGTCATGGAGCCACTAGCTGCATGGGTGCGCATTGATGCGCAGCTTCGTGGCTTTGTATGGGGGGCGGGATTCTCAGAGAGGATCGCGCTCTATGCGGATGACGTCCTTTTCTTTTTAACATACCTTGATCGTTCGGGCCCTCGAATTTTGGAGATACTGCGTGTTTTTGGTGACGTCTCGGGACTCTACCTCAACCCGCGAAAGTCGACTCTCTGGGTGCTAGGGGGACGGTCCGAGGCGTCTTCTTGGGCGTCGGATCTACAAGTAGCGATTGGTGGACTGAAATATCTGGGAGTCTTCCTGTCGGAGTCGGCTGCCATTGCATGGGAGCGTAACATACAGCCGGTATGGGACAAGGTTCAATCAGACGTCAAAACATGGTCGCGCATGCCTCTTAATATCTATGGCAGGTCTGCAATTTTCAAGATGGTAGCCCTTCCTAGACTACTATACCAACTGCAAAACCATCCACACAGGGTGGACCCGCAGTGGTTCCGTCGTGTGAATTCATTGCTGGGCCGTTTTTTATGGGCTGGGGGTGCTTCCAGAGTGGCACTGCGGACTTGTTTTTTATCCACATACTGTGGGGGTCTCGCAACGTCAGACATCTTGTCCTACTACCACGCCTCCCATTTGTTGGTTTTAAACGAGTGGTGGTACGGTGGACATAGCGATCCGGCGTACGCCCTGGAACATTTTCTGATGGGGGATGTCCCGCTTCATACCCTCTTGTATTCGGCCGGGCAGCGGAAGAAACTACCGCGGGCTACTCAAGTGGTCTTCCTGATTTGGAGACAAGCACTGCGTCGCATGGGCTGGTGGGGACGGCTGACGGCCGAAACTCCACTTTGGAATAACGGACGTCTCCCTGCGCTGGCCTCGCTGCAAGGGTTTGGTGGCTGGGACTCCATAGGGATCTTGTCCCTTGGCCATGTCCTTACCGGAACCACCCTCAAATCCTTCCAGGCACTCAGCACTGAATTTGACATGCCTAAGACCCAATTTTTCAAATATCTACAGTTTCGACATGCTCTTGCGCCGAGTTTGGTAGGGCTGGACCGACTTCCGGAGTTTAGCCCCGTGGAAGCTAAGCTTTTCATGGGAGACCTGGGGGATAAAAAAGTCTCCAAAATTTACCAGACGCTGGTCACTCACTGCTCCTCTTCCCTTATGTCGTTGAAGGCCTCCTGGGAGGTGGATGTCGGTCCGTTAGATGAGGATGACTGGCGGGAGGCACTGGAGTCCCCCCGAGGTGCGGCAATTGCAGTGAGATTACGGTTCATACAATATAAGTACCTGCATCGGGCCTATTACACCAGAGAGAGACTGTGGAAGGCGGGCATTATTGCTTCCCCAGACTGCCTGCGCTGCGGGACTGAGAGAGGCACATTGGTGCATACTGTATGGTCGTGTGTGTGGGCCTGGTTCGGTTCTGGAATGGAGTGTGGGACTGCTTATCGGAGGTGCTGGGGTGGGATCTTCCCCGTACACCCAGATTGGGTCTTCTTCATATCCTGGATCAAGTGGGTGGTAACATCTATAAGCGTCATCTCCTTCTGCTGGGCCTCGTCGTGGCCAAAAGGGATCTGGCGAGAGCCTGGAAGAGTGATCGTGCTCCCCCGCTTGGCGCCTGGAGGGCGGGCTTAGACTTCCTCATGGGGTTGGAATTGCCAGTGTTTGAGGCCAGGGGCTGCCCTCGGAAACATTATA
Source organism: Lissotriton helveticus (assembly GCF_964261635.1). NCBI lineage: Eukaryota > Metazoa > Chordata > Amphibia > Caudata > Salamandridae > Lissotriton > Lissotriton helveticus. The sequence continues at coordinate 1,790,831,764 of NC_136063.1, read as the reverse complement.
AGATCTGGAAGCGGTGGGCAGACTACAGGGACCTGCCCTTGGAACCTCCCATTGACATGGATGATGGACTGTCTACTGATAGAGACCTCGGGGCCTAGGTGGCTCCATGACTCCTGTTTTTGCTTTAATGTATATAATGCAGCTGATTGTGATCACGTGCATCGGGTTAGGGCGGGATAAGGGGTGGGTAGTGGGGAATATTAAGGTTGTTGGGGGGGACAGAAGGGTGGGTGGGGCCAGTTAAACGTTTAAGCTATGCATATACTCTATTGTATGTAGACCACTGACGTGTTCTCCTGATTTTGGAGGACTGTACATATGATCTGCTTAAACTCCTAATAAACACGGTTGTGAAAAAAAAAAAACAGGATTGGGAACATGCCTACCTTAGATCATTTTAATGTGAGGCTGAATATGTTGCTCACCACTAGTGCTAAAATGAAGGGTTTTGAGGCGGTCCTTTCTCAAGTGGTTGAGGGTAAAGAGAAAGTTGAGGCATTCATCTCACATTCTCTTAAGGGTGCTGAGGAGCATTATTCAGTGCTGGAACATGAGGTGCTTGCTTGTGCCTGGGCCATGAATCACTTTAAATATTGCCTGTGTGGTTTGCCTGTTGTGGTGAGAAGTGATCATAGGTCCCTGATCCAAATGTTAGCTTGTAGGGATGTCCAAAAACACCACTCCTCAGATTAAGTGATGGGTTGAGAGACTTATGTATTTCAACTTCCAAGTGGAGTATTTGTCAGAAAAAAAACATATACCTGCAGACTGTCTTTCTAGGTTGCCTTTGGAAAATGGCAATGCCTTGGTAGTGAAAATTCCTGTATTATGGGCCAATGAATCAGCTCTCAATAAGGTGTAATGAGAATTGAAGATTACTAGTGTCTGAGTATGTTGTTAGGGGTTGGCCTAACTCTGGCGCCATCCTAGACAAGTTAAGTCTGTTTTGGAATGTCAAGGAAGAATTGAGTATTGTGAAAGGAGAATTGTACATAGGTGACAGATTGGTCCCACTAGCAGGGTTGGCTCACAAGATTATTATAAAAGTTATATTGTTGCTGCTGGTAAGGAAAACATATGTTTTTTTTACCTTTTTTGAGGACAGTATAGTGATTATAATTGTTTTGCCATGGTATAGATTGTATTTGATTCAAATTGTATTTTAACTGTTATATCCTTTACGTTTATGGATCTATCAAATTGGCTGAATAAAAATTATTTATGACAAGATTATTAACCTGGGTCATGAAGGACATCTGGGCAGGAACCCTACCAAAGCTAGTGTTTAGGAAGTGTTATTGGTGGCCAGGCAGTGGTGACCTCTCTAAATGTCACCAAGGCGCAAGTAAGGGGCATGGCCAGTGCCCGCTATCCTCACATCGGTATACCTCCCTGAAAAACGGGTTGTACCATAATTCAAGGTTTTTCTGCACATGCAGTATGTTGCACGGAATTCTGAAAGAGGGGCGTGCATGCCTCTGACAGCTACCAGGCACCCTATTTATTGAACATAATTAGATAGCTTATGCCTTGAGTCTGTCTTCGTTGTCATTGCTGGTTACGAAATGATCTGTATCATCACTCGCACAATACACCAACTATTGAGGAAGCGCTTTACTTCGTTGTAATTTGCTGCCTCATACCATTTTTTTCTTCCTACATCCTAGTAAAGTGGCACGTTGTTTAAAGTTGAGTTTGCATAACCATGTGTAAATAGAGGATAGCTTTGTGTTGTACTAGTTGCCTATATTTGTGTTAGCACGTCTGACTAATTAATATAGAGGTTTACTATATTGCTATCCCACGGGTGTTCATAGTGACAACGTGAGGATTGTATGCTGTAATTCATAACATTCCATAGATATTGCGTATGTTGCGCCATGTTGATGACTTGGAATAGCTTTAAGCATAAAATTAATTTGAGCGTTGGAAGCACATAATGACCTTGAGAAGATGCATTTAAATCATTTGGTCTACTTAGTCAACATAGGTTTCTCATTTATCTCATTGTTGTGGAACGGGAAATCCAAGCCTCATTTATTTTAAGAACCTATACGTCAGCGACTATTTTTGTTTGTTTAATAAAGTGTCCGTATAATGTTTAAAGCCATTCTGTTAAGACAGACTGCCATGAACACATTACTCCGTGGATCTCTTTTTTATTTGGGAGGTGTGGTCTCCAAAAGTAGTTAATGTGGTAATAAAGGTTTGCCATAAGTCGAGAGAATGGTTTCGAAGAGTGTGTCATAAAGTCCCATACCTAAAATCCTGTCTCTAATTCCATTTTAGGAACTGGACATTCAATTTTGACATTAAATGACCGATGGCAAAAAACTTGCACAAATTTATATGGGGACAGACACAATCTTCCTTATTGGATTTTAATATGGCGACAAACGTAATGCAGGGTAATTATAGGGCTTGGAAAAACCTCACCCGGGTGTAGGGAGTGACCCAGAAGACATCCGAGAGGAAAACAGTGCTCAGCTGTCGGTTTAAGACAACATCCATGGCTTTAAATCCGGAAGACTTAGTTTAAGCACCAGAATATCGACATTTGTAACTTCATGGCTCACATTTCTGGAACTATTTTTTGTTTTACTTTTTACTTTTAAAAGTCTCCCAAAAGGGTATAAGCGAAGAGAGAATTATTATAGGACAGATACATTTGAACTAGAGGTTAGTTTTGCGGTAAATCATGCTGTATTGCTGAGCTGTGGTAACATAGCAATGAGAGAGCACCATGTCATTTAGAAAATTGTTGGGGAGCATCATATCTCCCGTAGTCAGCACCCAAATATTTGGAGGGTATACTAACGCGTGTTTTTAGAGATATAACAGTAGGTTGCGAATTAGTGCCATGTGTAATCGATGTATTCATAACGTTGCAAATTAACGTAGAGCCTTAACAGAAGTGTAATGCTTTATATGAGGGAGAAATGCTACTAAACGTGTGTATTGTAGGATTAATAAACGTGATTTATTAAGAGTTGCACGTGTAGGAGATAGAATGTGACGCTTTAATGTGGAAAAGAACTTATGTTTAGACATGAAATGTAATGTTGTCTTCGTAATGGGATAGAGGGCATTGCTTATAATGTAGAATCACTTAGAAATGCATTTAAATGTGTAAAGGCCTGGGACATGGAGAAAAGCCAATAGGGGCCTAACTGTACTTTCTTTAGTTAGCATAGGTTATTCTTGTGAAATAGCTGCCTGTTGGGAACAGTGCTGTTCTCAGCAAATGCTGAATTGTAACTTTGGATGCGCACAAGGTTGCTTCTTATGTATTTCAGTTGCAGGTGCAATGCCACGGAGCTTGTTAGGTAGAAAGACCCATTGTTTGGAAGTTAGGCCTGTAGGACTGAGGACGAGAAGGTGCCAGAGGAATGTTCATCTGCAACATTTGGTGAGAAGGTGCCTGGGATCCAAGGACACCTCAACGGATGCTGGGTGGAAGGATGCCATGCTGGAAAAATCCGAAGACCAACACCTGCCCAGAGGGGTGTGCCCTGGGCGTATCTACGATTTTGGAAGTTTTGTATTAGGGACAGACCCCGAGGGTGGAGAGCAGACTTTGTCAGGAGGTTGCTAGAGCAGGATGTAGGCAACTTAGGCAGTACTGTGGGAACTTAGGGCGGAGTGGGGTGTAGGAAGGAGCATCTTAGAACGAGCTCAGTAGCTTAGTCTACTTATTTGAGAAACGTGAATGCACTTCTTAGGGAGTCTTCATGGCTGACACCTTTACTCTTGCCTGAAGGGAATTGTTAAGTAGGGATGTCACCTTAGAGTTAGTGTAGGGACAGACTAACCATTTCTTTCCTTTTGTAAATGCAGTCGAGATTTCAAATAGGGACGGTAATTGGATGCCTGATGTTCCTAGAATTGACTTTGCTTTTCATTCTTAGTCGTCTGAGACTCCTTTGTAGGATTATGTTTGTATTAGTGCCAGTCTATTTCCTGAATCTCTTGCTGAGGTGTTTGTATGTCCAAATATTTTTGACTTTGTAATAAATTCCGAACTTCAGTTCGTAGTCAGTTGTTCTTTAAATTTAATCTAATTGCCGATTTGCAAAGCTGTTTAATTATGAGGTTGGAAACCTCCCCTCTACACTTCTTAGCAGACAAAAAGGTCCAGTCGACCTGTTCTGTGATTCTGGAGAATTGGTAAGGTAAAACTCTAGATAATCTAGATAAGAATCCCAACCCAATCAGCAATAATGCCTGGCAGCAGTGGTATTAAAGTTGCTGCAAAAGATTAGAAAGAATCGGCGTTGTCAGAGGTAAATCATTTATATTTAAAAAAGTGTATACAACGCCATTATTTTGCCGCGGAAACGTTTCGTAGCAAAGCTATTCCATTCTTTAGTACTGTGTTACTACACCATGCGTTTTGTGCTTGGCGTGCACTATATGTGTTCATGTTGCTTATTTATAGTCTCATTTCTCTTACATGCATGTTTTTAGATACAGGGTTTTCTCAACAATTTGAACAGCTGTCTCACCGGGCAGGATATTTAGCATTTTGCAGAGTGTATCAGTTTTGAACCTCTCGTTTGTGGTAAATCCATGAATACGTAGGACCTAAATTTCTTTTTTTTGTTTGTTTACATTTGCAGGGAGTATATGGTATGAACCGTAGTTTGGCGTTAATTACTACCAGTATTTGAATATAGTAAAAATGTTTTGTATCACTTGAAACTTTTATTGGCATGTTGCTTTACCAACAGCACTTAAATGTTGATAATGTGAGAGAATGTTCAAAATGTAGGTCATATAGCCAAGAGAGACTGTAAATCTTGAGGCACTAAAGACAAATTGTGAAAAGTAAATACCTCCATTAACGGTGACAGTGATTGGGATTGCACATCAAGCGAACATGAACTAGCCCCTTCTTTCTGTCCGATGTTGTTTTTAAGGTCTGACGTGACAGCAGAGCTGTGTACCAGGCATATTGTTACCAGTTCTTTAATATATACATATTGCCACCAGTTCTTTAATATAACAATCAATCAATAGTTTATTGTATGATGTTTACACTGATATCAGAATGGTAACACACAATAGACTGTATTAGAAAAGACACATTCAAATATTGCAGAAAAATCACTGTATTCGTGAAACATGAGGTGGCCAAAAAGGAAATAGTGTGTCTAGTTACAAGTGCCAGCATTTTTTGCCACCATATAGTATGCACTCTTTGGGTCATTTTCTCCAGCATGATGGGGAGCGCATGGAGCATGTTGATTACTGAGAAACTTCACTACGTTACAGGCACGTAATCTGTTTGTCTGTGATTGTTTCCTTTTTTTCCACAGGTTTCTCCATTTCTCCTCGCCTAATTAGGCTGTGAGGACACCAACTTCAAGTATACAGTTAGGTCTTAGGAATCGAGGGTTGGATACACCTTAGAGCAGAGCTTTCCAAACTCTGTGTCCAGACACAGTAGTGTGTCGCCTGCAAGTGGTGGGTGTGTCGCAGGATGAGGCACTTAGCACATAACTACTAATTAGGAGGCATTCCTTTGAAAGAGTGTCTCGGAGTCAGCCACAGCAGCGACTCCGACACACTCTGCTCTAGGGGGGGCGGGAGATTCACAACAAAGCCCCATTAACAAGTAAATGGTCCTTTAAAGACCTGCGTGCCGGGGGAGGAGATGGAGAGAGAGGGAGATGGAGAGAGAGGGAGATAGAGAGAGGGAGATGGAAGGAGAGAGGGAGATGGAGAGAGAGAGGGAGATGGAGAGAGAGAGGGAGATGGAGAGAGAGAGGGAGATAGAGAGGGAGATTGAGAGGGAGAGAGAGAGAGAGATGGAGATGGAGATTGAGAGGGAGAGAGAGAGGGAGATCAATAGAGAGAGGGAAATCGATAGAGGGAGGGAAATCGATAGAGGGAGGGAGATGGAGAGGGAGGGAGATGGAGAGGGAGGGAGATATGGGGGGAGATAGAGAGAGGGAGGGGAGATAGAGAGAGGGGGAGATAGGGAGGGAGATAGAGAGAGAGATAGAGAGAGAGGGAGGGAGACAGAGGGAGTGAGACAGAGGAAGGGAGAGAGGTAGAGAAAGGGAGAGATATAGAGAGGGAGGGAGACAGAGAGAGGGAGGGAGACACAGAAAGACAGAGATGCAGACAGAGACGGGGACAGACAGAGATGCAGACAGAGACGGGGACAGACAGAGACGGGACAGACAGAGATGCTGACGGAGGGAGACAGACAGAGGGAGACAGACAGACACAGACAGACAGACACAGACAGAGACAGACAGACAGAGGGAGAGAGACAGACAGAGGGAGAGAGACAGACAGAGGGAGACAGACAGACAGAGACAGACAGACAGAGACACAGACAGGCAGAGGGAGAGAGACAGACAGAGGGAGAGAGACAGACAGACAGAGACAGACAGACTGAGGGAGATAGACAGACAGACAGAGGTAGACAGACAAAGTGGGAGACAGAGGAAAGGAGACAGAGGGAGGGAGACAGAGGGCAACAGACAGAGGGAGGGAGACAGAGGGCAACAGACAGAGGGAGGGAGGGAGACAGAGGAAGCGAGACAGACAGAGAGAGAGACAGAGGGAGGTAGACAGACAGAGAAAGACAGACAGACAAAGACAGAGGGAGAGAGAGGGGGAGGGAGACAGTTACAGAAAGAGAGAGGGAGGGAGAGAGGGAGACAGAATGATTGAGAACCCTCCCCCCAGCATCACCCTTAGGTAGTTTGGGCTCGCTACGCTACGTTCGCTCGCTACACTGCCTTACTGTGTCCCAAAATGATGCACCTCCAAAAAGTGTGTCCCCAACATAAAAAGTTTGGAAAGCTGTGCCTTAGAGTGTGTATACCGCCCAGGTTCCGCTCACTTGGTCCTGACGTAAACCTGGTAGATTCCAACACAGGTTGAAACATGTAGACCTTAATTTTATTTTACATAGATACTGTTGGTCAATTAAGCCAACAGAAGTATCCCACAACTCATTTTAACATTGTCCAGAAGCTTCAGAATTAAAAGTTTTTTCAAGAAGTTATACTCGGACAATTTTTAACATCACATTTTTGCACCACATTCACAATACAAAAAAACCCCGCTCCACTGTAGTCAGGTGTCGCAGCACACCCGGATGGCACTCGGCTGTCCGGTGGGACCCCTATGATGAAGCATGTCACCAACCAGGTTGGTGAGTGAGGGGTCTTATAACAAAAGAATATTTTTCTTTTTTTTCTTTTGTTACATCTCCATCTCTCTACATCCCATTTAGGACCATTGATTTGGTCCAATGGTGATACTCCTTTAGCTGTTTATATAGTTCCAAAGTGCCACATGCCAGGGGTCAGGATAAAAGCAAACACTTCGTGAATATAAAAACAACAAAGAATTCCGTTTAGCGAAGACACACTTGATTTAGGCTGTTAAAACTAAAAAAACATATTGCATAAGAGAAAGTAGGTATGCATATAACAAAACCCTGTCTTAGGCAAAAAAAGCGTGGGATGATGCACTATGGGATGATCTCTTAACCGCAGCTAAATTGAGAGATCAGAGTACCTTTTGGAGTATAATATCGAAGGGGAATAGAAAGGGTAGATCACCAAAGGATATTTACTTAGACGAGAAAACTTGGTGCGACCATTTTACTAAGCTCTATTCATATGGTGAAGAAGAGTTGCCCTTACAAGTTCAAGAGAGCAACCTAGCATTAAGCAGTGTCCCTTTATGTTTTAGTTTAGAGGAGACTATGCAGGCATTACAGGCAATTAAAGCAGGTAAAGCCCCAGGACCTGATAAGATCCCCAGTGACTTACTAAAGCATGACGTGGAAGTATGGGGTCCTTATATTAATTTTTTATGTAATTCCATAGTGGCTGGTACACCGATCCCGGATAGCTGGAAAGGGGCAGAAATTGTTACCATTTTTAAAAAAGGGGATCGTTATGATCCAGGCAATTATCGCCCAATTAGTTTAACTGATCTTTTACAGAAGGTTTTTGCCAGACACATTTTAAATAGACTTTTAAATTGGATTGAGGAGACCCAGACATTGACCAAATACCAAGCAGGGTTTAGGTAAAAAATCAGCACGGTGGATCAAGTATTTAGATTCACGTGCCTTTGTTGGAAATATGTTAACATAAGAAAGGGGAGTCTGCATGTGGCATTTATAGACTTGAGGGCCGCTTTCGACCTCGTTCCACGTAATCTTTTGTGGTGCACATTAAAAAATATGGGGGTCCCCGGCGAGCTACTCCAAGAACTTATTAAACTACACACAGGGAACTATGCCAAAGTCAGATGGGGGATGGGAGGTGAAGTATCCAAGCCCATCCCTGTGAAACGTGGCGTACGCCAAGGCTGTGTGTTGGCGCCCACACTTTTCTCATCATATGTTAATGACATACCTGCATATTTGAGAGACTGTGTTCACGACTCCCCGAAGCTGGGAGACGAGGCAATTACGGCACTTCTCTTTGCCGACGATACAATCCTCATCTCCCAGAGCCCAAAGGGTCTCCAAAATCTTGTGAATAAATTCTATGGATACTGTGTTGAGAAGGGCTTAGAAATAAACTCGTCAAAAACTAAATATATGTCCATAAACCCACAAAAGTCCTTCAGGAAAAATTTGGCCTTAAATAATCAAAAATTGTAGTATGTGGAGGGTTTTAATTACCTGGGTATTATGCTGGACAGTGCCCTTTCGTGGAAGGAACATCTTGTAAAAAGTAGATTGTCAAAATTCGATGCCTACACTAAAAGTACACGGCGCAAGTCATTCCAAAGCAGTTACGCCGGTACTTGAAGTATTTAAGGCAAAGGCCCAATCAGCGGCACTTTATGGTGCTGAGGTTTGGGGGCATTGTTGCAAAAGCAATTTTGAACGGGAAGAGAATCACTTCATACGCAGGTTGTTAAAAATTCCAACTAGAACTCCTTTAGTTCCAGTGTTTCTGGATATTGACCTTAAACGGACAGATTATCATGCTATCTTAAGGCCCTTGTTGTACTGGGTAAGGCTTTGGATTACTCCGGAGCTGAGTAATTACAAAAGTGGCCTGTTAGAAGTCATTCAGATTGACGAGTACAAGAAAATTGCATGGTTAAACATATTTCTCTTTGGTGCACTAGGTTGGGGCTATCCCATTATTGGGAAGAGCCTCAAAATATGACACCCCCATGCAAAAAACTTCTAAAGTCCGCTTTTTGGTCGTATGTGAATGGTGAGCTACTTCATAGCTCATCCATTGGTACACTAACTCAGAAATTCCTGAATGTAAAGGACAATGCTGGATTTGAATCTTTTATGGACGAGATAGGACCACCATTAGCGAAAACACTATATTTGCAATTCAGATATGGGGTGCTCCAGACGAATGCAAATACTTATGGGTGGGGGGCAAAAATGATAGTGGCTTTTGTACTCTCTGCTCTCAAAATGCAAAGGAAGAGGATGTCCATCTAATGTTCTTTTGCCCGGTCTATAAGTTACCCAGAGACTGTTGGATCAGACCTCTCTGTAAAAACATGGGGGTTAGATCCTATAAAGAAGCAGAACGCATAACTAAGTCTAACTCCTCTCAAGTGATAGTGTTTTGCATAAGTAGGTTTCTATTCAATGTGTATTTAACTAGAAAACGGCTTGGTTACAAGCTGTAATGTAACATTGGGGACCGTAGCTTCCTCTACTCTACACAATTCAGCATAGATAGGACTGGGTTTATACTTTTAATGTGTTTTAATGTGTTTTAAAGGTTTTAAATCTGGCTTTTAGTATAAATAACTTTTGTTTTATATAAATTATTGAATGAGATCGTGTTTTTAATATGGTATTGCAAAATCCTGTTATGAATTAATCGTTGACTGCTCCCCCTTTCATCTATTGTAATCTGAACCTGTGACTAATTGCTGCTACTAATTGCTGCTATAATACATTGTAGATAATTGTTGCAAATGTTTTTCTTTTTGTACTCCCTGCTTTTATGGCTATAGTAGCCGAAATAAAGTTGATACAATACAATACAAAAACAAAAAAGATACAAAGTGTTTCTTATGCTTGCAGACGGTTCAATAAAAAAAGCCTCAACGAGTTGATCAAAGAACATGGTAGGCAAGAGTCCAAATAGTCAAGAAGTCTTCCAGGGCCTTTACATGCAAAAAGGATTGGCCGGTGTGCTGTACTTATACTTACACCACCTTATGCTTAACATCAACAAAACGGAATTCCTTCTCATCTCCCCCCGCACCCCCAAATCATACACCCAAGATAGACTTATGGATGAAGCATCTAACTTCCTTTAACTAAATTCCCCACATCACAGACTCAGCGAAGTCCTTGGGAATCACCCTAGACAAACACTTGAATATGCAGGCTCAAATCAATAATTCCACCAAGGGAGCTAATCATCAGATGAGTATCCTAAGGAAACTTAAACCCTTTCTCCCACAGACCGACTTAAAAATGGCGGTACAAGATTGGACTATGGAAGCACCACTCTATGCGGTCTTCCCAAATACAAGCTGGCCCCGGTGAGGGCATCTCTTAACGCTGCAGCCAGACTGGTCTCAGGAACTAAAAGAAATAATCAAATTTTTCCGACCTTGAAAGTTCTGAAATGGCTACCCTACGAGGCAAAAATACAACTAAAGATCACCTGCATGAGCCATAAATCCCTGCATAGCATTACCCCCAGTTACTTAGCACAAAACCTAGAGCTGTCGGGAGGTTGCAGACAATCGCGAAGTGCGAGTTCACTACTGCTGAAACCACAATCCTTCCATAAAAAGAGAACTGGTTGCAGAGCATTCTCAGGGATCGCACGGAAGATTTGGAACTCGCCTACCTCCAGATGTACGCAGAATCTCCTCCTTTACCTCCTTCAAAAAAGAAGTAAAAATGCTTTTAATCAACAAATCTACATCCTAAGACTTTAATTCTTTAATAACAACTAGCCACCTAAGCTATCCATATACCACTGTCTACCTCTTTTTGTAATGAATGATGAATTTCAAATGTATGTATATTACCTCAATCATCTAATGTTTAATAACTGTGTATTGTAAAGCGCTCCGATACCCTCATGGGTCACGTTCGCGCTATATAAAACTTTATAAATAAATAAATACATTGTTTTGCTATTCCTTCCTATCCCTTTATTAAAAAGAATTGCCTTTTTGTAAATGTTGATTTAACATTATAATTGAACTGTAGAACCTAACATCTTAGTGAAATGTGCTGTTTGCTGCAAAATATATTTATTTTCCTTCTCACACCATATGACTTCATCGTATTTTAGATAGTTACCTCTGCCACATGCTTATAATGAACAAATATATTGCTATAGATTCAAGTCTCATGATCTAACCAGGACATGCTGGATATTAATGTTTCATTTTATAGAGCAGCCCATTGTTACACAAAGGGGCACTGAACATCTAACTAAGTAGGCTTGCAAAGGTTCTCATGAGACCCTTCCTAGTTGTATCTTTTTGTAATATGCTGTAGCAGCGTTCAAATAACAGCATGTTGGAATGGATGTTTACTGTGGGAATTGAGAAAGAAGACGATGGACCATCAGAAGATCCTTTCCTATCGGCTGGAGATGATTCAACATTCAGAGTTTGCAAAACATTCTGTGCTTTTCTGTATAGTACATGCTCCTAGTTAGATAGTCAATGCATTCTAACCACATCTTCCCTCTGTGATGCTTTCTAGCACTTGACTGTGATACTCTTGTCTGAAATTACTGCGAGCTACTGCTAGCAGTGATTCTTCTGTCATTCTAAAGCCTCTTTGGAGACTTTCTCCATGCTGATCATATGAACTGCTGTGATATTTCCTTAAAATTGTGTTAACGGTTGCTACTGCCGCTGTTGGGGAACTTGGCTGATTTTTCAGAACTATTCTAAATGGGGAGTTGAACCTCTTATAGCTATTGGCCTGATGCTCCATATTTTCTCTTGCTCTTTTCCAAAATAATTATTTATGGGTTATGGCTAGGATAGGTTAGGTCCTTCAGATTAAGATAGGAATTAACTTCATTTGTGAAACACGCTGTTATTTTGTATGCTAATTCTATTCAAATGTTTCTTGATATTCCTATAAAAAGACTTATTTGAATAACCTAAACAAAAAGACAAAAATAAAGGCAATTCTCTTACTGAGAAAATACAACTTTAAAACTTCACCAAACTCTCCTCATAGACTGAGCTTTAATTACTATAGATTTATAATTTATTAATTAATGTATTTCGGTTGTGCTTCATTCTAACACAGTGGCAAAGATTCATCAACCAGAACAAGAAATTGGCACGGAAGTAGGAGATTCTCTTAGTAAATTTCAAGGTGGAGCTGTTCATAAACATTTTATGATATTTTCGCACTCGCATATCTGGTAGCATAGGATGGTTTAACACCCTGAATGGAGCTATAAAATATTTCCCCAAAATCTTTTTTGAAATTGATGATTCCGAAATCTAATGTCAAGAACTTGAAGATCCGACAAGTGGTAATTGAAGGCGTTTGCAGTTTTGAAGATATGAGTAGCAATAGGGTAAATGCATTGTGGTCATGACTGTTTTCTGCCGCTTTGAATGTTTGAATAGAATGAGTCCGTGAGAAGTAATAGTCGTTAAGTGGTTGAAATGTGTTCGAAGATGTCAGACCTGTCGTAGTTGAAAGATTCCGGTATAACAAAATAATAATTGAAAGCTTGTTTGCAGAGTTTTTAAGGTGTAGTGTGTGAGGTACCATCACCTATACCATTGACATAAGAAAAAGGAACTTTGTTGGGAATGATTAATATTGATTGTGTTAGTGGAACCTAATTGCCCAAACGGGGGAAACTGCATTGATTTGGGTGGTTTCACGCTGGTCGAGATTTTACTTGGGGCTCTTGAAAATATTCATGAATGTTTGGGAAACTTTTGCTGTTAGTAGAGCCCTTGCCACCAGTGCTGCTTAGTCCTTCAACAAGGAGACTATGGGAGGGATGGACGGAAACAGAAGTGAGGAGGCCTTATGTGTGTAATTGTGAAGGGGTTTATTATAAATTATAAATCCAACATATACAAGTAGGGGTTCTTCTCCAAATAACAAATCAAATTATAGCAATGGGGTTCTTCTCCCAGGCAAGGGCTGTGAACGAGTGTGAGATCCTTCCGGTAAGTCCTCTTCTCTTGGTTCCTTCTAGGCGTTCCGGTGTTTCGAAGGGGGTTCCAGGAGGCTTGTTGAGGAAGCAGAACAACAGAGAAAAAGGCACGGTAAGAATGGCTGTAGCCCCACATAATGATAACATAATATCCTTCACCACACCACAGTGGAGCTGCTTATGCCAAAGAAATGAGGAAACAGATCTAAGGTGCTTGTACCAAAGAAAGGAGGAAAAAGGCCAATCATTGTTTTTTTTTCTAGAAGATAGACTTTTCTGTCTCCCGTGTGCTATACGAGGTGGAAGGCGAGGGGGAATGAAAATAAGCTGAGGACAATGATGCTCGTGAGAGAAAAAAACCAAAGAGCGTGTGAAAAAGAAAAAAATTATAAAAGAAGTGAAGGCTACCCAAAAGCAAAAACAATGAACTCCTTCCTCCTTCCCCCCTTTCCGGAAATTGTAGTGGGTGGATTACACTGGGCACAGTTCCCTTTCCATTATACCAACCACCACACTTTGTTCGCCCTCTTTAATCACAAGTACTGCCATTTGCCGCAACGGCTTTAGTGCGTTCTCTGGGGACCACCACTCCTCGCTACACACGTCTGGAGTCCAGTTCGCTTTGGTCTCTCTGGTACGGGTGTCCTCTTCAGTGGCGTCTTCTTTGATGGGATCTCCCTGGGTGAAAACCCCCTTCGCGGTCGCTGCACCTGTGACGGCCCTTTCAGCGTCCTTCCTCTCCTTTTCTCCTCCTCTTGAGGTTAGGGATTGGTTGGACCTCTGCACATCCCCACCTCCTGATTTGTTCATTTATTGGAGCATTTCTGGTCTTTCCTGAGAAGGCCAAAGGCAGTTCTTAGTCACTGTTTTGTCCTGTTACCAGCGCTCGCTGTAAGCGTCAAAACAGAAACAAAGCGGGACCATTCCATCGACTCCGACGGTAATTTCGGACTTGGTTTAGGGGTTTGGGTCGTCTCTTTACAGAGACTCTTTTTACAGTTTTGTTAACAAGCTTTTTAAAGCTATCATGCGTCCCTGAGGTTACAAGAGGCCCGCAGCCCTAGGTGTTCTAGAGAGTTTTCCAGTAGGTCTTTATAGCGCTTTTCTCCTTAGCTGACAGTTTGGACCATAGATGACCGTTTAGTGTCCCTGGCTCTGCTCTTTTGATCCTATGCCAACATTTGAAGTAAGCTCCTCTGTGAGCCAGCCATTGCCTCTGCATACCAAATTCTAATTGTATATGGGCTAGTGATGTGCATTTGGGTAGTTTGAAGATCATTTAACGTGCTCACGTTACTGTGTCATCTAATATAGCTGCGTCTCTCCCTCTCATGGCCTAGGTCCCATTAGTGATTGTCGGTACATGTTTCACCTAAATATAACCTTGATCAGTGAAGAGAAGCGTCTGCCAGCAATTTGGTTCTTTAGTTTTCTTAGTGTCACTGCTGTCCCTTTCCTCTTTATTGCTTCCTTTTGGGCAGTGAAGATGTTTATATATATATACACCGAGGTATTTGAAAAAGGAAGGGGGTGAAAATCAGGTGGTGTAAAGTCATGTACAAGCTCCTGAATAACCCAGAATGAATTGATTTCTAAAGCAAAAGAAGCAGATATCGAATCACAATTTTAAAGTGTAGCTGATGTGATACTGACACAAGAAGAAGAGTCAGGTGAAGGGACCAGCACTGGATCAAGGAGAACAAATCAACAGCAGAATGGCCACAAAGATACACAAACAGATATCCAAGGGGAAGTTTACACAGGAAACAATAGGCGGTTAAAGTGCAGAACAGATGATCCTCCGGGCCTCCTGCTCTATGCCAAGCAAGTACTTGGCGAAGCCCAAATGAAACAACTGACCCAATCGTCAGCTGGGAGATATTTGCAGAAACATTACGCAATAATATGGGAAAAAGACAGGAAAAATCAGCTCGAAGGACGGTGCAATGCCGCGAATCAAACGTGGTATCATAATTATACCTTTACAAACAACGTTCATCTAAAAAATCTAAAAACTCTTATTGGCCAAAAGTTACGAAGGGCAAGGATAGACCCTGCTGCCAAGGATGAACTGAGGTTGTTAAAACGTAACCGCAGGAGGCTGGTCTGGCGACTTAAGCGTGAAGCAGAAGAGTCCCTGTGGGCCAAACTTTTACATGACGCCAAATCTAACAACAGCGCCCAATTCTGGAGAAAGATCAATAATTTGTCTTTGGCGCATAGTCAAGGTATCAATTCCCAAGTTCCAGAAGATGACTGGGTAACCTTTCTTAGCTCGCACTTCAATTGTATTGACACTAACATCCAAGGAATGCTTAAACCCACAAGCGACACAGAGCATCGATTAATACCACGTCATGAATGCCTCGACCTCCAGCAGCTAGACCAGTCAATTGTAATTAAGTGTGCACTGATCTGTAATAGAATCTCAAAGGGAAGACGCGAGGGGGCCCCGGGACCAAACGGGATACCCCCCATCCTGTTCAAGAAAGATCCGGATTATTGGGCAGCCGCCCTTAAACCAATGTTCGTTAAGATTCTACAGACATCACTAATTCCATCATCGTGCAGGGGAGCAATTATCTCTCCTATCTTTAAAAAGGGAGACCAAAAAACTATCTGCTAGTGGCCCTGCTCGACAATGAGGCAAAATATTTTGCGGGTCTGCTTCAGGAAGAATTGTCATCTTGGGCAGCCGATGTTTCAGCAATCCCATACAACCAAACAGGTTTCTGCAAAGGTATGGGCACCTCTACTAATATTCTAGCACTTTCTTCATTAATTGATGCAGCCCTAGAAGCGAACCATCCACTCTACCTGTGTTATATTGACTATAGCTCAGCTTTTGATCATGTCAACAGAAACCTATTGTGGGAAAAGTTACAGAAGCTGAACATTCCTCCGCTGCTTTTAAACCAACTAATTCTTCTACACAGCGAGACATGGGCGCAAGTTAGGCGGGCACTGGTGACTATCTTACAAAAAAGATCCCAACATACACAGGAGTAAAACAGGGCTTTGTACTTGCTCCAACACTTTTTAATCTTTTTATGGGAGAGCTAGCTACGTTGCTGAATGAATGCAATTCACATGCCCCAAAGCTAGGGGGCTCACAGATGTCTAATTTATTCTACGCCGATGACTTGCTACTCATCAGCCGGACCCCTGTTGGCCTCCAGCGGCTGCTGGACATCACCTCAAGATACTCCGCGGCGAATATGCTTACCATCAACCGCGAAAAATCTAAAGTTATGTGCATTAACCTTTCCAAAGAGAAACCAACACAAAACTGGCTCTTCTCATCTAGAAAGCTATAAATGGTCCGCGAATATCGATATCTGGGAGTCATCATTGACCACAAGGGAAATTTCGCGCCGCAGTGTGAAGCCATAAAAAGGAGAGGACTAACCATTGCAGCAAGCATTAGAAACTCAAAAAACATGGTTTCTGGCCCAAGCTTACATCCGCCTATTAAGGTGATACAGGCTAAGTTAATCCCAGCCATTACCTATGGCAGTGAATCTATGAGATGGAGGGATGCTCCTTTAATAGATAGACAAGTGGCAAAAGCACTACATATGATCTTCAGCCTCCCAAGGTATTCAACGCCTGCCCAAATGAGATTAGAGCTCGGGTTACAAAAAGAAGAGCTGGCACGCAAGAGAGCGTACATAAAAACCTGGCATAAAATAAGCAGGGGAGACCCGAATACTCTAAATGCTCTCCTGTGGAAGGAACTTCAAAATAAAGAAACATGCTTGGCAAGGCGGTACCTGGAGGCCGCTATTGAGGACCTTGGCTTACAGCAACTCTGGGAACTTCCAGGCTCTACAGCAGTCTTTAAAAAGGTGGTCAACAAGACAGTCCGGAAGGAATCCCTGTTGCAGGACAAAGCCACCCTATCAGAGCGGGCTCACGGATGGCTTACACTTCAATCGTACACTACGTCCTTGCCTCAAACCTACCTTCAGATAGGTTTCACTAAAAAAATAAAAGAGAAGTTCCTGAAATTTCACCTGGGGCTGCTGCCGTCAGCGGCCCACTTACCTCCGTGGTTACGGCCACACTTACCAACAACATGCCGTCTCTGTGGGAATGGCAAGGAAAACATAGTCCATTTGATTACTACTTGCACCAAGCTTGCCCAAGATCGACGCGTCTTCCTGCGACCACTTTTTAACATTAGCAAGATACAAACCTGCAGGCAAGTAGTACTTGCCTGCTTTAAAGGAGACGATATCCAACTGAGCTGCAGAATGGTAACATTTCTTGAAAAAGCGGAGGCTTGTTTTAAAACTTTGAAGGAAACCGAACAAATCTACTAGTACCGTAAAAAGTCTAAAGGATGAACCCCATAGTACCCCTGATGATCAACCACTAGAGTGTCACCCTGACTCTCCCACATATCGACCACCATCAATTACAAGTTGGGACATTCCGAACTGGTATTATAACTTAATATTGGCACTTTATTATACCCCCCTTTGGCCGGCATTGTTGGAGAACCTTTTTTTTTGTTTTTAACTTTTTTTAATGATAAATAGACCATTCAACAAGATGTTAAGCTTCTTTTAATCGTGTTATTGTTATTACACCATGTACTTTGCCTTTTGTTTTATGGACGGATCTTTTGTTTTAACATGTTTAAATTTGACTTATGTTTTATAAATTGAATTTTCTTTTCTCTATATTGTAAAGGTTTTAATAACCATGCACAATCAAGTATCTATCTACCCCCCAAGGGGAAGTTCGTCAATAGCTCAAATTCCGCAGTAATACTCAAAGAAGTTGAGTCTGCGACTAAGCTGGCATAGATCCCAATCAGCAAAGCCTAAGAAGATTTAAAAGAGCATGAGTGCCCTGTCACAGACATTCAGCACCTGAATGGTCATACTACTTGAACACTGTTTTGAATGTCACATTGGAAGACTTGTGCAACATAAATCTTAAACAATTTGACTCTCACTGAAAAAGAGAAAACGAGACTGATGAAAATAATCTGAAGAAAAACTTGAAGCAAAACGGGATTTAAGTAAGAATATTTCAATTGTGCTTATTAGATGTTTGTTGTTTTAGTTCTCGTTTCTCGTATCAACCTATGCCCGAGTTGAAAGTTACACAAGAATAGGGACAACACTTTAGAAGAACACGGAGTAGGGTTTAGGATTAACTAGTTATAACCTTGACTTCTGACCTAATATATGCATAGTAACTGCACCAAAGGAGCTGCGCATTAAAACTTGCCACAAGCTATTGAACTACGTGTTTTTGAAATGACTCGGAGAATGTGTTGCATTAGAAATAAGTGTAAATATAACATGGGCTCAATTTCCTTAATAGCAGTAATAATGATTGTTGGACTTGTCCCTTTTTGCAGCATAATCCCAGGAAATGTTGCCTTCCTTCTGTATTTTTTCTGACCTGTTGTTGGTGGATTGATGACTCTGGGTACTGTACCACTGCTGATCAGTGCTGAAGTGGATATGCTTTCCCTGTAAATTGTTGTCATGAATTGGTGTTTCCATGATTGGCATATTTGATGTACTAGTCAGTCACTAGTACAGTGCACTGCGTGTGCCCTGGGCGGGTAAATAAAATGCTGCTAGTGGGCTTGCAGCACTCGTCGTACCACCCACATAAGCAGCCTGTAAATGTAAATTTGGCCTGCAATTGTAGAGACTGTGTGCAGTCTGGAACTGCCATGTTGACTTGTAAAGTGCACACATTTGCCAGTCCCAAACCTTCCTTTTTCTACATGTTAGTCACCCTAAGGTAGACCCAAGGTACCCCGGTAGGCAGGGTGCATTGTATGTGAAAGGTAGGACATGCCCTCATGTGTGTGACAAGTTCTGATAGTGAAAACTGTCAATTTCATTTTTCACTATTACAAGGCTACCTGTTGTCATAGGGCAGAATAGGGGTGTTTGTTTATAACTTCTTATAAACATAACTGGCCTTGGGAACAAGGTAGAAAATAAAGTTTGGTATGCCTGAACTCAGAATGTTAAAATGCATCTTTTACTGAGGGTGACTTTTACGTTCTGTGTTTGCAAATACCACTTTTAGAAAGTAGGTATTTTCTTGCCTAACCATCCACTGTGCCTCCTCTAGGTTTGTGTTTTGCATGTCTGGCTTTTGGGTGATAGGAGGTGGAGATGGGCAGTGGCTCCAGAAGTCTGATGAGTCAGCGCTGGGCTGCATTTAGAGTAGAGGGGGGAAATGTCCTTTCAACTGCATGGGCCTGGTCTGCCTACATCAATGCTGTCTCCACCTCCTGCCAGGTAGCTGCATCAGTGATGACAGAACAGGTTTTGGCTGGGTACAGACACTATCTGCCTTCAGAGATCAAGAGGTACCTTTGTCAAGGAGAAAAGCCGGAGAAGCTGAGGAGGAATATTGCCCCTGTGCTGTTTGCTGCCTTGGTTTGGCCTGCAGTGGCTACTTGCTGCCAATGAAAGGAGAAAAGGACTTTGCTGTTTGCTTTGCCACCTGCTTGAGAGAAGATCTATCAGGGCTTGAAACTGAGCTTGCCTCCTGCTCTGAAGTCTCAGGGACACAAAGACTTCACCACCAGCTCCCCTGAATTTCCTTGTTGGGAATTCTAATCTACAAAGAGGTACCTGCTGCTGTTCTGGGCCTCTAGAGACTGTTTTCTGCCGGGAGCTGCAAAATTGATGCAACTTCGAAGAAGCTGGACACATCCGCCCTTGCTTTTGATGCATCACCAAAAAAAATGGGATATTGCCTGCCGCGGATTGAGAAATTGCTGTACACCTCATCGTGCGCACCAATCTCCAAAGTACGAGATCACCGTACGAGTCTGACACAGGGCCTGCTGTGCGGCTGCACGAGTTGAGGCATCGTCACCAGAAAATGGTATCGCATTGAGGCGCCAAGTCTGTCACATTATTGGGGGACGCAGTAAGAAACCAACGCATCACCTCCCCTTGCAGTAAGAAACTGATGCATAACCTCCTCTTCGGTAAGGAACCAACACATCAACTCCCCAGTGCTGCAGTAATGAACCGAGGCATCACCTCCCCTGAAGCACGGAACCAACGCATCACCTTCCCTGAGTGTAGGGGACTAACGCATCATGTTCTCTGTGGCCTATTTTGTTTGTTTACGTGACGTATCCCAGGTACTTTGTGAGAAAAGTGTTGCATCTGCAATTTGCTTTGAACTGAACTATTTCTACCATCAGAAAGTCATATATTTATTACTGTATTGTGGAATTTTGTCATTTGGTCTTGTTTTGGTTTAGATAAAAATGAGTTATTTTTCTATACTGGTGTGGTATCCATCTGTAGTGTTTTCACTGTAATACTATATGTGTTCACAAATGCTTTACACACTGCCTCTGAGATACGCCTGTCTGCTTGTGCCAAGCTACCAAGAGGGTTAGCATGGGTTATTTCAAAGAGTGTATTCCCCTTAGCCTGACTAGAAGCAAGGGTCCCTATTTGGACAAAGGTGCCTACCTCGGCCAACTAGAGAGCCCCATTAATTATAATGATCACTATAGTACTGATAGAGTTTTACCTAGCACCAGAGTCGGAGCCTAAAGCAAAGAACCTCACTAATGCACCTGTTTACAATACTAGGGACTTAGTTACTCCAACGAGAAAAATGTTTTTTCTAATAATGTTTATTCTAGGTGAGCACAGGAATACATTAACGCTATGGATGCAAAGGATTGTTACGTATGTGCATACTTGCCTACTTCAGTTTCAGAAGACATTGCTGATTACCACGTGCTTTAATCTTATGCTATTTCTTGCAACATCCTATTGTCATTAGTTTATAGGGGAGGACATTTTGAGTATTTCTATTCTAACCATGATCTATTACTTTCCAGGGTACCATTAATAGAGAGCATGAAGTTACACTCACAATCAAAGAAGATGGACACAGCCTGGTATTATTTATTTCCCTATAGACCCTTACAAAATCAATTTAACCTGTTTAATGCAAACAATGGAAAAGTCTTATATAATGTCTTTAGAAGAAAGATACACTAACCTGACAAGAACTACTGACAAGAATAGTGATGTTTTAGAGATTGATTGGAAGGCAGAAGAAAATGATTTTAGAAAGAAAATGGTTTACTGTAAACCGAGACTTGGCAGCCTACACAAAGGGAAAATATATGTGTACAGAAGACGGACACCCAACGGGATTAGACATTCAGGGAACAGTAGTTGTGCATACACATTCAAATTTACAGGGGGACCTTGCCAATTTTACAGGGAGACAAAAATGTTACTGCAGGGGGTTATTACATTTGTGAACAGAATGCTTACTTCTTATAGCGAGCTGACTGTGAGGGAATCTGCAATGTAGGCATACTAATTCCAAAACTTTACCGTGTGAAGAATTTAGATGCATTAACATTAAGACTCGCACACAGACAGAAACACAGTGCAAATACAAGAACCGGACTAGTAGGAGACATATGTGGAGCTGTCATTCCACCAGTAGGCGCCATCTTAAATAGTGAGAAGATTAGAAAGCTATCAACAGTAGTCGACAAAATGGCATCCAGTACATCCGGAGCTTTGCTTGTACTAAATACAGAACTAATTGCTATACAGTTCATTGTCTTACTTGTCTTAGACATCTTACTCACATAAAAGGGCAGAGTCTACAAAATGATTAAATTACCTCATTGGTGTACATACATACCTGAGAGTAGGGAAATAGAAGGCTTCACTTGGAATATTTTAGGAATATAACCTGAATTACATGAATTAGAAAAGCCAGGTTTGTGTGAAAATGTTGGAAAGGGAGTTGTCACTATTAGAAATTGTTTTTCAAAAGCAGGAAAGGGTATATTGACGGCTTTTTTAAAGCCAATAGTGATAATGGGGCTATGTCTAATATTTCTTTATGCTATATTTTTGAGCTGTAAATACATATTTTTCAAGACAAAGGAAAGGTTACAAAATAAATTGTATGCAAGGATTTGGGTTTGAGGGCCATTATGAATAACTATTACACTCATTGAAATTGAGGGGCTTGAAAAGGAAAAGATGAGACTCAAAATGCACTCTGAAATTGACTCACATGCGAAACTTAGATATGTGATGTTTAATAAAATCCTCAGACGGCAGATTGAGGAAGTTTACGTTTTTTACGAAAATGTACCACATGACAATGTAGAAATGTGTCTTAGCATTAATATAGGAAATACGTGTCAAAATAAAGGTTAGACAAAATGTGCTTTTATTAAATGTGCAGAAAGAAAAAATGCTACTTATTTCTGCAGAAAGCTCCCATATTTTGAATTCTTTCACTGCTAGACCTCAATATTTTCTTGTATTCTTTTTATTTATTTTTTATTTATTTTTTTTTATTTCGAAAGACCTTTATTGTTCCAACATAAATTTCCACAGCAGAATGCCTACAACCACTCGGGCCGGCTGCGTGCATTGAATCATGTTATCCGCTCTCATATATATACACAGCCAAGGAGCCGACAACCCGGAGGCCCGGCGGCAGGTTGCAATATTTGGGTGTCAATCCACTGTAACGTGGTATGTGTAAATGCAAGGTCTATGAAATGTTTTTGTTGTGTTTGTTTTATGTGAACCATAGTAACAATGAACATAAATTTGGGGTATATTTTTCCTACCATGGACATGCTAATCAGAAATACGCTGTTGTGGCTATCCTATCATTCACATTATTGTAATTCCATACATATCAGGTTCACAGAAATAACAATGTCCTGGAACAATTCAGACCTCGGTCCAACCCGCCAGAGCAGCAAAATAGCAATATGGACGACAGAACCTGGGGATGCGCAAGCACAAGAAAATTACAGATCTTCACTTTAAATTGCCCGGTACGGCATCTACGTTGCACGCTGGGACCCTCCTAACCGGGCCATACCGATCCATAGCCCTTACAACAGATCTACACTGTACAGGGAAGCCCTTCTATTTCCCGACTTCTACAACACATTCATAGTCTTGAGGGACCAACGTGAAAAAATCATCCCGTTAATAGTACCTTAAACCCTTCCGCATGACTCATGCGCAAGTCCCGCCCCCACAAGTGTATACAAGATATTTGTCAGATCCAGAACTCATAAACCCTCCACTCCCATTTCCAATGTTGTATCCATTCCACCTTGACTCCCACCATCGGATGAGTGTGTAGTGGCTAACAGGTACTCCCTCAGTGGACCCCATATGTCTCTAGCCCTGCTGCTCAATGGTTGTGTATCTGCATATACCGTGTTCTGTTCCTGACAGTATAATAAATCAGTCAGCCAAACCTTAAACTTCGGGGCGCGGCCCCGTCCCCATCTACATGCTACCCTCCGCTTTGCTAGTAACAGCGCAATGCTTACAAACTTCCTGTATGATTTGGGTATCTGCATAGTATATCCCAGTAGCATTGTAAGGGGATCCCTATCAATCGTATCACCCACCATAGCCTGCAGTGCTGTGTGAACCTGAGTCCAGTAGTCAAACACCCCAGGACATGCCCATGCCAGGTGTAGGAAGCCTGCACCCTCCGAGTTGCACCTCTCACATCTGTCATTATCCGAGATGTTGAACCTCATCTTTTTTTCGGGCGTATAATACATTCTCTGCAAAAACTTATAATGGATAATCCGTAATCTGCAGCTGGCCGATATCTTGGAAGTTAGCTCACAGCAATATGTCCATTGTGCCTCAGTGATCTCTCTGCCAATATCAGTACTCCAGTGCCTAAGAGCTCTACATTCTCCCCTCTCACATTGCCCCCGGATGCTAAGGTATAAGTGAGACACCAGGTGCCTCCCATCCGCAGATGTAAGCAGAAGTTGCAATGGAAGTACCGTGTCAGGTTCCTTTGGGAAATGTGGTATAACAGTCCTCAGGCCCTGCCATAGCCGGACATAGTAGAATATGTCCAGCGGGGTGGGCTGATGGCCTTGGAGCAATTGTTCACGTGTTTTGAACTGCCCATTCTCAAACAAGTTGCCCCAGGTGAGAATTCTGAACTTGTTACACATCACTTGAAATCCCCTCTCCTGCAATAGTGATAGATCTGGATGAAAAACCAGTGGCATAGCTGGGGCATATAGAAAATTGACCGGCAGCTGGTGTAATATTCGTCGCCATGCATCAACCGTACACGTCACCGTAGTAGCCGGTGTCTCAATGACACTGACTGGACCATGTATAATGCCCCTCAATGGGAGAGGTCGAGCTATCCATTCCTCCACAGCCAGGTGCGGCAAGAATGGTGTGGGTTTAAACCAATGGTAGGCAAATTGCGCCTGAGCGCTCAGGTAATAGACCAGAAAATCAGGGACATCAAATCCTCCGCTACTATAAGGCTGGGTGATGATCGACCATGCCAATCTCGGTTGCTTGCCAGCCCAAAACAGTTGCAATAGTTCAGTACGTAATGTTTTAAAAAAGAATGTACCTGAATAGTACGGAATATTCTGAAACAAGTATAAAAAACGACCATCTTAATTAGTGAAGCTCTGCCAGCCATGGTGAAAGGTAAAGACACCCATCGTGTAACATCCTCTGTCAGTTTGGCTGTGACGGTGCCATAATTTAGTCGTACCGTCTCCTCTTTTACAGTCGATATTTGAATCCCTAAATAACGTAGGTCAGACTCACACCACTCCAGTGGATAATCCAATGCGAACCGTGCCACAGCAGGGGTCAGGGGGAAAAACTGTGATTTTCTCCAGTTTATATGTATGCCAGATAGCCGACCAAAGACCAAAAATTCCCTGAGCAATGGGTTGAGGTTAGTCTGTGGATCTACCACATATAGCGTTAAATCGTCCGCATAGAGTGACACATCTATTTGTCGTTGGAAGCACTTAAAGCACTGTGTTTGTGCAGCTGTCGGATATGACATGCTATGGACTCAATCGCAATCGCAAACAGCAGCGGGGACAACGGGCACCCCTGTCTGGTGTCTCTGGTGAGGGAGATCGAGCCCGAAAGTTCCCCATTAATGAGCACTCTTGCCGTTGGGTCCGTATAGAGTAGTTTGATCCATGCGCCAAATATTTTAGGGAACCTCATCCTGTTGAGTACGGCAAAAAGGTAACTCCACTCAACCGAATCAAATGCTTTTGTCGCATCAAGGAATATAGCAGCTACAGGGAGATCTGGCGATATTGTTTGTATTAGTGAAAAAAGTATACGCAAGTTACTAGCCGTGGATCTGCCCGGGACAAACCCAGCCTGGTCTGGAAGAACTATCCTGGTCATAAGCAAGGAGAGCCTGGTTGCTAGCACCTTCGCCAGTATCTTGGCGTCACAGTTAATTAAAGAAAGAGGTCTATACGAGTCGCAGTCAGCGGGCTCTTTGTTGGGCTTCAACAGAGAGGTGATTACCACTTCCCTCATCGATCTTGGCAGCCTACCTACTTCCAAGGACTCCTCAAAGACCTCTCTTAAGACCGGGGCCTTATATCAATGTATCATTTATAAAATTCCGCCGGCAGCCCGTCCGATCCAGTCGCCTTGCCATTATTAAGGGACATAATTGCGTCTCGAATTTCATCAAGCTCGAATGGGGCTCCAAGAAACTGCCTGTGTGTGTCACTCAGCCAACAGAGCGCTACGTCATCTAGGAAGCTCTCAAATTGAACCTCCCCAGCCTGTTTCGTTGCGTATAACTCTTCATAGTTAGCTGTGAAGATGTCTAGAATACTCTTCGAATCCCGGCACATTCCACCCTCCGGCGTGCGTATTTCCAGTACGTGTGTGATAGCTCGTGTTTGTCTAGTGATTTCTGCCAGCGCATGACCCGGCTTTTCTCCCTCACAGTATCGCCGCGCCCTCTAGTGTTTGCCTCTGAACCCAGCCTCCCTATCCGCCTCTTCCTCATACTGCGTGAGCTTGTCTCTAAATTCCTTATGCATGGGGCCCATCGGTTCCCCAGTCATCCTAGATTCCAACTCCTTCAATTCGTTCTCTAATTTTCCAAGGGTTCCTCGAATGTCCCTCAGCACCCCAAAACTCTTGGAAATGTAATAGCCTCTTACTGTCACCTTAAACGCCTCCCAAATGGTTTCTACACTATCCACCGACCCACGATTGCGGGGAAAAAAATCTGAAATTTCCTCACCCAACTCCATTTTAAACTGTGCATCCAGAAGCGCCGTGGGTTGCATACGCCACATTGGTGCGGCCCTATCAAATCCCGGAATTGATATCTGTACCAGTCCGGGCAATGGTCCGAGTAAGACCTTGGTAAGTGAGTCACTCCGCCCAAATTGACCCCCAATCCCCTAGACAGTAGACAGTAATCTAACCTTGCCCATGTGTTGCAATGTGTGGTAAAGTGAGTACCCTCTCGAAGCCCAGCATGCACAAACCTCCAGCTATCAATAAGTCCCCCCTCACTCATTATCCCAGCTAATGCATCCCTGGAACGTCTATTATATTGATGGCTTCCATCAGACCTGTCTAACCCTGGGGCCATCGCAACATTAAAGTCACCCCCCCATATAATATGCATTGAACCAGTGTCTAATATTTTGCCCCACAGCCTCGTGAAGAATTCAGGTGAATCGACGTTTGGACCATAACAATTTACTATTGAGACCGTATGAGTACCAAGCCTGCCCAATACCACAAATCTCCCCTCCGTATCCGTATGCTCACCAATTTTTACAAAAGGCAAATTTTTCTTAACCATTATTGCAGTGCCCATTTGCTAGCAAAAGTGTAAGTAGTGCGTGGGCTTAGATGCGTTTCTTGCAATAATGCAATTTGCACATGATGCTGCTCCAGATAGGTCACCACCCTTCTTCCTTTTCTGGCGTCATTCAATCCCCTTACGTTCCAGGACAAAACCGAAATTTTCTTTATGCGTTCTGTAACTGCCATTTCTGAACAAACCCCCCTCTCCTAAATAGCCATACATTGCAGATTATGTCATTTTCCATATGAACCTGCATTCTGGTCAACAGTAGCCACAGCAACCACAGCAGTACACATTCACGATTATGCAAATCAACCGTCCAATGAACTCCTCATACCACCCTCCTCTGTGGGAAAAAACCCCGTAACCATGCCATCCCTCCCTTCCACCCTCAGAAACTCCCGACTGCATACCCTTCCCCTAGTACTTCAAATCCTCCCCCCTCCCACTGAAGCAAACCCCAACCTGCCAGCCATGTGCCCTCCCCTCCCACAGTTGCCCCAAGAACTAGGGCTAGTGCATTCCCCGCTCAACAAGAAAACTTGTGGGTATTTCCCTTTGGGGACCATTTCTAGGTGGCAACACATATCCCCCTCACTTTAGTCAAACCCACAATACGACTTGCAGTTCTACCCAGTGTCCCTGAGGGGTGTCCAACGCTAAAAACTTAGGCAACTTTGGTGCCATATCAGCAAGCTACATTATCAATAGGCAATATATCACATAATGGGAAAGCAACAAATACTGTGGGGTCCATAAAGCTACTCGTGCAACCCAGTACTCATGCACGTTGGGGACATGCAAACAGTTTTGCTTCAGTACATCATCCTCTCCAGCAAGTATCCTCCTTCTCATACTTCCTGTCCCCACACATACGCTGTGGGACCCAGCTACTACATGTGGTCAACGTTCACCCACTCACTGTTCACCGTTCTCCATCTCGTCATGCAGTGGATCCGGTTCCTGCTCCGCCACTTCAGCATTCCTGTTAGCACGTCTATAGTGTTTGAGGAAATCTTCCACTTGTTGAGGATTTGAAAAGAATTTTTGCCGCCCCTGGTACGTGACCCTCAGCCGAGCTGGGTAGAGCAATGCGTAGTCCAGTTGCAACGCACGTAATTTGGCCTTCACAGACAGAAATTTCCTCCGCTCCTCCTGTACCATCGGCGTACAGTCTGGGTACATGGTGAAAGAATTGCCATCATACGTCAGTGTTTTCGTATTGCGGGCCGCACGCAAGGCCACATCTCTGTCCCTATAATTCAATAGCCAAGCGATGATTGGTCTAGGAGGTGCCCCCGGCTTCGGCTTCGGGCCCAAGGAGCGATGCGCTCTCTCCACTATAAAGTGTGGAGAACAAACTTCTGCGCCAATCGCCGCCAACAACATCTTCTCTATGTATTCCTCCATTTTGCCCACATTCGTCGTCTCCGGAATGCCTACTATACGAACGTTATTTCGTCTACTCCTCGCTTCCAAATCCTCGTTCTTGGATGCAATAATCCGCAGCAGGATGTCCATTCTGGAGAGCTGCGCGGTGTGTCTCGTAGTAGTATCTTCCGAATCCGAAATCCGTTGTTCCGCTTCCTTCAGCCGATCTTCGTGGGCGTCCAATTTATGAACCACTGCATCCATGCGCGATGATATTCTATCGACTTTGTCAGCATTTGTCGCAAATCCTTGACGCATCTCGCGTAACACTTCTTGCAGGTTCGTCGCCGCATCCGATGATTCACCCGCTGCTTCACTCGTTCCAGCCGGGCTGTTTCGGGCCCCTCCATTTTGATTCGTCTTCTTGGTAGAGTCAAAGGTGAGCTTCGGCTGTCTCGTGTCGGGCCATCCCATCCTCACGTCGTGGCAGCGCAGCTTACCCCACCGTATATCCAATCACCCAGCAAGGCCGCGGCCAGCAGTCCGAAGTTGGTATGATGCACAGAGAGAGTTGGGGTATGATAAGACCCACTAGTAGTTCGATGTATCAGTGGCAGAGTGCGTCCCTCGGCCCATGAGCCTCTGCCCCACGTGTCCCGGAGCCACAGCTGCAGCGCAGGGTCCCGTGCGTGATATTCAATAAGCCAAGGACTATACTGTATTCTGGGTGAAGTACTGGGCCTGGGTGTATCCTATCGCCTCCAGTACCAAAATGGCATTAGCACCCTCTCCGAGTCTTCAGACTTAGCAGGCCAGACCCTATAACCATCTGCCCTCAGTAGTAGGGAGTAAATCGCAGCTCAACACTACTAGTCCAGTAATCGCCGCCGTGTTTCTCTCACAGAATGCGGCTCTCCGCTTTCGCCATACCTCCAGATAGTGCTGCAAAAATGGCCCCTCTACATAACTCCAGGCGCGCCCCTCCAAATATTACAGGCAGTCACTCTAGGGCACCGGTCGCCGGTAGGGAACCCCGAGAGGAGACCGATGCACTCCAATGCAGTTTTGGGCGAATTGCACTATTAAGTGCCGAGGCCGCACTAACACACACAATCCCCGATGGTCCGCCGCTACTCCGCTATTGGGGGCACCTTCCTAGCCCCCTTCAGGCGTTTCAGTGGCTCACTCACCCCTCGCGCGGGAACCCAGCAGGTCACGGACCTCACACGCGCGGGGGGGGGGGGGAAGGGGGGGGGGGCATGAGAGACGTCCGCCGCCGGTACTCCAGTCGGGCGAGTACAGTCCCAGGACCTGCGTCTCCATCAATCGGTCCTCCAGAAGCTCCGAGCAATAACGGTGTACTCGGACACCAGCAGCCGGGCCAGCCGATCGCTGCACAGTCCGTGAAGAAGGGGGGCAGCTTCGCAATTTTCAATGGCAATGGCGCACCTCACAGTGCGCCCGATATCGGGGCCTAAGGCCGCACTCACAGCCCCGGGCTTGCCTGGCCACTGCGGCCGGACTTGCTCACCGCGAATTCCGTCCGCTCAGTCCGCTGAATCTGCCGGACCGTCTCACCAATCCAGTTGCGCTCCGATTGCGCCCAAACTCAATACACAGTATCCGGGCACCCTGCTGTACCTCTGCCTGCAGCTATAGCCCTTATAAGTGCCTAATAAGGATATTAAAACGGATCAATGTGTCTGGACTGCGGAAGCCTCACAGGAAGGCTTCCATCCGCTAGTGTGCCACCTAGCGCCCCCCCATTTTCTTGTATTCTTTCCTTTCCCTTTACTAAAAAGAAATATTTTTTGTAAATGCTGATTTAATGTTATAATCGAACTGTAGAACCTAACATCTTCAAGAAATGTGCTGTTTGCTATAAAATGTATTTCTTTTCTTCCTCACACTATATGATTTATTCATATTTTAGATACTTACCTCTGCCACATGATTATAATGAACAAGTTTATTGCTATAGATTTGAGTCTCATGAGCTAACCAGGACATTTTACCGATTCTGTAAAATACCGAATCGGTAAAATTACCGATTCTGTATTTTGACATGTAGGTAGCACTGCAATCAGTGCTATAGGGGTCTTAGAATTCATTATTTACCACCAACTAGAAGTTGGTGGTAAATAATGTAAACCCTTTCAAAAGCATTTTTTTTGCTTTTTAAACAGTGCCATGTTGCAGACATACATGCCCTTAGGGCATGTATGTCTGCAACATGTGCTCCCATACACATGTGAGGTGTGCAACAGGGTGTCAAAGTGACACCCTGCCACCCTTCAATGTTTCCCCCATTTACCGAATCGGTATTTACCGATTCGGTAATTGACATTCATTCCTATGGGCCTCCAGGCCCATAGGAATCAATGACAATTACCGAATTGGTAAATACCGATTCGGTAATTACCGAAACTTACCGATTCGGTAATTTTTTAAGGAAAATTACCTACATCCCATTTGCCTGTTCTTAAATACCGAATCGGTATGATTCGGTATTTAAGAATCGGTAATCTGGGATTACCTACATCGGGCCCTTAGAGTTTTCAACATGTTTTGTGCTTTTCCTATATAGTATGTATTCTTAGTTATTGAGGGAATGCATTCTATAAACAAATCCCCCTCCCATGTCCTCTAGCTCTTGACTGTATTACTGTTGCCTGAAATTACCTTGAGCTACTACTAACGGGGATTTTCCAGCTATACTGATTCCTTTTTGGACAATTTCTCCATGCTGATCACAGCTACTGCTGTGATTATTTCCTTACCCCTGTGTTAACAGTTGCTACTGCAGCTGTTGGGGAACTCAGCTTAGTTTCCAGAAATACTCTTTATGAGGAGTTTGACCCATATTGCTATTAGCCTGATGCTCCCTATTATCTCTTGCTCTTTTCCAAAGGAACACTTTATGGGTTACGGTAAGGATAGGTTAGGTCCTTTAGATTAAGATAGAGAATAGCTCATTTATGGAACACACTGTTACTTGGTATGCTAACTGTAATGAAGGGCCTCATTACCATGTCAGGCGGAAAGCCTCCGACCGACAGTCAGATTCCTCTAGACCGTGTCTTAACACATCCACTCGACTCAGACGGAATCCAAATCGCCCGACTGATTACGATGTTCGAGTTCTGAAGGGAAACCGTTTGGACATTCCTATTCGGTCCTGACTGGCCCTAGAAGAATCCGTGTTGGTCGGAGCTGAATCATACAGCTCTACGGACAGCATTTCCGCCCAGCGGATTACGATGTCGGATTCCAACAGCCTTTCCGACCCGGTATGTCTGACATGAAAAGGCGGAAACTGACTTTTGGCTCCTAGCAGGCCCTCTTTAATCCTGAGGCCTCCGGTTGGGGCTAGTGGAGGTACCCAAGGAACTCCTCTTTAAAACCATGCACTGTGTCTCAGGCCCCATGGGGTTGCCAAGACAGGGCGAAGGGTTTTCCACAGATACCCATTTTCCCTACAGGAGCCAGTGTTGTCGGTCGGAATACGGGTCCCCATAGGCGTCAATGGGAATCCGACCGAACAGTGTTAGGAAACATCGCAATTGGTCATGTGGAACAGCTGACCACGAGTTGGTCAGATCCGAGACGGTATCGGGCGGAAAGCTTCCACCCAACATCTTAATGAGGCCCTAAATGTTTCTTGATATTTCCATAAACATATTTATTTGAGTAAACTAGACGAAAAGACAAAAATACATACTAATCTCTTAGTGAGAAAATAAAACTTTAAAACTTCAACAAACCTCCCATCATTGACTGAACTTTAATTACTATAAGTTGATGGTCTATTAAGAAGTAACGGTGTACTCGGACACCAGCAGCCGGGCCAGCCGATCGCTGCACAGTCCGTGAAGAAGGGGGGCAGCTTCGCAATTTTCAATGGCAATGGCGCACCTCGCAGTGCGCCCGATATCGGGGCCTAAGGCCGCACTCACAGCCCCGGGCTTGCCTGGCCACTGCGGCCGGACTTGCTCACCGCGAATTCCGTCCGCTCAGTCCGCTGAATCTGCCGGACCGTCTCACCAATCCAGTTGCGCTCCGATTGCGCCCAAACTTGGCACACAGTATCCGGGCACCCTGCTGTACCTCTGCCTGCAGCTATAGCCCTTATAAGTGCCTAATAAGGATATTAAAATGGATCAATGTGTCTGGACTGCGGGAGCCTCACAGGAAGGCTTCCATCTGCTAGTGCGCCACCTAGCGCCCCCCCATTTTCTTGTATTCTTTCCTTTCCCTTTACTAAAAAGAAATATTTTTTGTAAATGCTGATTTAATGTTATAATCGAACTGTAGAACCTAACATCTTCAAGAAATGTGCTGTTTGCTATAACATTTATTTCTTTTCTTCCTCACACTATATGATTTATTCATATTTTAGATACTTACCTCTGCCACATGATTATAATGAACAAGTTTATTGCTATAGATTTGAGTATCATGAGCTAACCAGGACATGTAGACATTAAAGTTTAATTTCCTAGAGCAGCCCATTATTACACAATGGGACACTGAACAGCTAATTGAGTAGGCTTACAAAGGTTCTCATGAGAACCTTCCTAAATGTATCTTTTTGTAATACGCTGAGGCCACATTCAAGTAACAACATATCTACATGGACGTTTACCGTGGGAATTCAGAAAGAAGACAACAGACCACTGGAAGATTTTTTTCCAATTGACTACAGATCATTCAACAATTAGGGCCCGATGTAGGTCGCCAAATACTGGTCGGTAACGGGCGATTTAGGCCGTTACCGACCGTTATTTGAAGATGGAGATGTAGGGGCATGTTAAAATACAGAATCGGTAATTTTACCGATTCTGTAAAATACCGAATCGGTAAAATTACCGATTCTGTATTTTGACATGTAGGTAGCACTGCAATCAGTGCTATAGGGGTCTTAGAATTCATTATTTACCACCAACTAGAAGTTGGTGGTAAATAATGTAAACCCTTTCAAAAGCATTTTTTTTGCTTTTTAAACAGTGCCATGTTGCAGACATACATGCCCTTAGGGCATGTATGTCTGCAACATGTGCTCCCATACACATGTGAGGTGTGCAACAGGGTGTCAAAGTGACACCCTGCCACCCTTCAATGTTTCCCCCATTTACCGAATCGGTATTTACCGATTCGGTAATTGACATTCATTCCTATGGGCCTCCAGGCCCATAGGAATCAATGGCAATTACCGAATCGGTAAATACCGATTCGGTAATTACCGAAACTTACCGATTCGGTAATTTTTTAAGGAAAATTACCTACATCCCATTTGCCTGTTCCTAAATACCGAATCGGTATGATTCGGTATTTAAGAATCGGTAATCTGGGATTACCTACATCGGGCCCTTAGAGTTTTCAACATGTTTTGTGCTTTTCCTATATAGTATGTATTCTTAGTTATTGAGGGAATGCATTCTATAAACAAATCCCCCTCCCATGTCCTCTAGCTCTTGACTGTATTACTGTTGCCTGAAATTACCTTGAGCTACTACTAACGGTGATTTTCCAGCTATACTGATTCCTTTTTGGACAATTTCTCCATGCTGATCACAGCTACTGCTGTGATTATTTCCTTACACCTGTGTTAACAGTTGCTACTGCAGCTGTTGGGGAACTCAGCTTAGTTTCCAGAAATACTCTTTATGAGGAGTTTGACCCATATTGCTATTAGCCTGATGCTCCCTATTATCTCTTGCTCTTTTCCAAAGGAACACTTTATGGGTTACGGTAAGGATAGGTTAGGTCATTTAGATTAAGATAGAGAATAGCTCATTTATGGAACACACTGTTACTTGGTATGCTAACTGTAATGAAGGGCCTCATTACCATGTCAGGCGGAAAGCCTCCGACCGACAGTCAGATTCCTCCAGACCGTGTCTTAACACATCCACTCGACTCAGACGGAATCCAAATCGCCCGACTGATTACGATGTTCGAGTTCTGAAGGGAAACCGTTTGGACATTCCTATTCGGTCCTGACTGGCCCTAGAAGAATCCGTGTTGGTCGGAGCTGAATCATACAGCTCTACGGACAGCATTTCCGCCCAGCGGATTACGATGTCGGATTCCAACAGCCTTTCCGACCCGGTATGTCTGACATGAAAAGGCGGAAACTGACTTTTGGCTCCTAGCAGGCCCTCTTTAATCCTGAGGCCTCCGGTTGGGGCTAGTGGAGGTACCCAAGGAACTCCTCTTTAAAACCATGCACTGTGTCTCAGGCCCCATGGGGTGGCCAAGACAGGGCGAAGGGTTTTCCACAGATACCCATTTTCCCCACAGGAGCCAGTGTTGTCGGTCGGAATACGGGTCCCCATAGGCGTCAATGGGAATCCAACCGAACAGTGTTAGGAAACATCGTAATTGGTCATGTCGAACAGCTGACCACGAGTTGGTCAGATCCGAGATGGTATCGGGCTGAAAGCTTCCACCCAACATCGTAATGAGGCCCTAAATGTTTCTTGATATTTCCATAAACATATTTATTTGAGTAAACTAGACGAAAAGACAAAAATACATACTAATCTCTTAGTGAGAAAATAAAACTTTAAAACTTCAACAAACCTCCCATCATTGACTGAACTTTAATTACTATAAGTTGATGGTCTATTAAGAAATCTATTTGGGTTGGGCTTCATTCAGACACGGTGACAAAGATTCATCGACAAGAAGAAGGAATTGGAATGGAAGTAGGAGATTCTCTTAGTAAGTTTCAAGGTGGAGCTGTTTATAAATGTTTTATGAGATTTTCTTACTCACAGTCTCATACTTTGCTTTAGGTCCAGCCTAGCGAACCACTCTTTTGCGCTATACTTTGCCTTTATTCCACTTGGTTTATTTCAGTGAATTCACAAATGAAGTATTCATTCCTTGCAGTCTTGATGCCTAATCTTATTCACAAAACAAACTGATGCATTTCCATCTATGGTACCATGAAAGAAAGTGCTAGTAGCACTTTGGACATAATGACAGACCAGTAAAGAAGTATGACCCTTTAACAGGAAATTAAGAAATGTTATGATTGACTCATATTACCTAAGCCGTCATTGTGAGATACCCGTAATTACATGGTCGAGATACCAATTCTGACTGGCAAGTCTCCACGCCCAAATGCCTGGTATTACAAATTAAAGTTTCCAGATTTTGAACCCATAGTTATTGGGTTCTTTTCAGCAGGCTTTCCTATATTTCAAGGACTTTTCTAATCACATTTACCACATGTTCTAAGCAGGTGCAAATGTTTGCTGCTGCCATGATGTAGGGAGGGTATTGATGGGACTGCAGAAGAGGGCATGCCATGCTCCTCTGGTGCTATGGGAGGAGGATTAATGGCAGAACTCTCTCTGCCACAAGCATCTGCTTTGCACTTCAAATCCGATGATTTTAACCAGTGCATTTCTGCGAATTGGACCCCTATTCTTTTGCCAGTTAATTTCAAGTGTGGGCGCACCAAGCCATCTACATTCATTTTGGCCAGTATCCATTCGGGGCATACCTTTCCCTGTGATATGGATTGAAGAACTGAAAATGCCTTCCTCATTACAGTACTAACTTGTGAATGGGGCTCTTATCCTGGAGTTGTACAACAAACGTTTGAATCCTTTGTGAACAAAACACTATTTTAACTCTACCCCTTCCCTTTCCAGTATAACTCCATTGATACTCACAACATATTCAGTTGTATGTGTCTCCTTCAGAGACAGAGTGTCACTGTATAGGTTAGAGTATGGATGTGGTCTGTTTCCCCTTTCATCTTTGGCTTCTTACCTGCTGCAAAATTCTATCACCATTGAGCTGTAATGATTCTCTTTCACCGTCATGGGTTGGCCCTCGCCCTTCAAATGCTGCATGTCACTTCCTTAATACTTTGTTTTTTCCTATGGCTTTCCTTTCTAGTTATCCTCTTGACAAAGCTCCTTACCTTGTGTGGACATTGCTTCTGCCAGTTGAGGGTTGTTAGTTGGGTGCCTTATCCTGTCACCTGCTCTTTCTATCTCTGTGATTGGGTCTGATAGGGTATGATGCTGCTTAGTAATTAGTGTTGTGAGTGTTTCGTTGGTGTTTCTGTCACCATAGTTCTGGTTTAGACCTTCTTTGCCTAGTTCTCCTCTGTCTCACAGGTTTCTTTTTCTCTGCTTTTGGGTGCCTATGGCTCGCCCTCTGTTTCTAAAGTGCATCCCTTTATCAGTTGGCTGGCTTAGCTTGTTGCTTCTAGCTGCTCTCTCCCCCTAGACCAATAATGAGGTCGTTTTTGCAAGGAAAGGCTTACTGCTGTACAATTTGGGTAGCTGTTGGCTGGTTGGACATCCTATGTTCTGTTCCTTGTGCCATTGCTTTAGCCTTTGTGTGTCATATTTTGTCTTTTTATATATGTGGCTTTATGGAGGAGGATGATGCTGCGAATTGGACCCCTATTCTTTTGCCAGTTAATTTCAAGTGTGGGCGCACCAAGCCATCTACATTCATTTTGGCCAGTATCCATTCGGGGCATACCTTTCCCTGTGATATGGATTGAAGAACTGAAAATGCCTTCCTCATTACAGTACTAACTTGTGAATGGGGCTCTTATCCTGGAGTTGTACAACAAACGTTTGAATCCTTTGTGAACAAAACACTATTTTAACTCTACCCCTTCCCTTTCCAGTATAACTCCATTGATACTCACAACATATTCAGTTGTATGTGTCTCCTTCAGAGACAGAGTGTCACTGTATAGGTTAGAGTATGGATGTGGTCTGTTTCCCCTTTCATCTTTGGCTTCTTACCTGCTGCAAAATTCTATCACCATTGAGCTGTAATGATTCTCTTTCACCGTCATGGGTTGGCCCTCGCCCTTCAAATGCTGCATGTCACTTCCTTAATACTTTGTTTTTTCCTATGGCTTTCCTTTCTAGTTATCCTCTTGACAAAGCTCCTTACCTTGTGTGGACATTGCTTCTGCCAGTTGAGGGTTGTTAGTTGGGTGCCTTATCCTGTCACCTGCTCTTTCTATCTCTGTGATTGGGTCTGATAGGGTATGATGCTGCTTAGTAATTAGTGTTGTGAGTGTTTCGTTGGTGTTTCTGTCACCATAGTTCTGGTTTAGACCTTCTTTGCCTAGTTCTCCTCTGTCTCACAGGTTTCTTTTTCTCTGCTTTTGGGTGCCTATGGCTCGCCCTCTGTTTCTAAAGTGCATC
The DNA here is from genome assembly GCF_964261635.1 of Lissotriton helveticus. Taxonomy (NCBI): domain Eukaryota; kingdom Metazoa; phylum Chordata; class Amphibia; order Caudata; family Salamandridae; genus Lissotriton; species Lissotriton helveticus. Next base: position 1,790,794,380 of record NC_136063.1, on the reverse strand, counting down.
CCTTTATCAGTTGGCTGGCTTAGCTTGTTGCTTCTAGCTGCTCTCTCCCCCTAGACCAATAATGAGGTCGTTTTTGCAAGGAAAGGCTTACTGCTGTACAATTTGGGTAGCTGTTGGCTTGTTGGACATCCTATGTTCTGTTCCTTGTGCCATTGCTTTAGCCTTTGTGTGTCATATTTTGTCTTTTTATATATGTGGCTTTATGGAGGAGGATGATGCTGCCCCGCCTATGTGTTCAATCCTTTAATTCCATGAGCTCCATGGTTACGGGTGTTTGTGTGGAGTGTGTGTTACATCCTCACAAGTTAGAACTGCAGTGAGTAAAGCCGATGAAGGGGTAATGTCCTGATCATTTGCAGATCTTCATTGCTCCCAGTCTGACTTTCCTCTTTTTTTCCTATCCTTCTTTGGCTTTGCATCCCAGTCTTCCTATGGTGTACCTAAAGGATGAGTTGTGGTTAGAGACGTAGGGCCCTGTTGCGAGTCTGGCAGATTGGATACTCAGTCTGTCAAACTCTCAGTCTGCTGGCCTCATTTAGAGCCAGGCAAGCCTTATGTTTTCCATTCATTGGATCCATCAACAGAAAACTTCCTCCAGTGGTCTGACAGAGTAGGACCCATTAGACAAAGGACAAAGGACATTACACCACCTGTCCTCTCTAAGGTGGATGGTGTAATGTATTTGTGTTTCTCTCCATCACCGCCAGGAAAAACCTGGTAAGTAATCAAGACTCACTACATGAATTTACAATTTACTGTTGATGTCCTCATTTTGAAATCTTGAATTATTTTAAATCATGTCCTTAGGAAATACTCATCTTACCCACCTGCTAAGATAATTTATCAGAAAGAAGCATGAATCCAGTTTCGAGACTGAGCTACCTACAGAGCCTGCATCTAATTGTTTATAACACCTCTCAAGGATGATTTGTAAGGATAAGTGAAAACCCCACCTATCTCTCCAAATGAACCATAATGATGGCATCAAGCAGCTTGCTTAAACTCAGGAGTACAGAGCTCCCTAGATACTGCATCTGTTTCTCATACATCACTTTCGTACATTTTAACACTTGTGTTTGCTCTCCAGAAGGCTATGAATATCTAAATTTGCCACAAGGGGAAGGACAACATTTCACTTCGTGGATACTGTTTAAACGCAAGCACGTTCATGCTATCTCTTCTATTTAAACAAACTGTGAATTGTGCATGCAATGTCTGCATTTGGATGAAACTGATAATAGAGCTGCACATAAAGGGCCTCATTTACAAGGCCATTGTGCCGCCGGTGCATCACTTTTTTGGACGCACCGGCGGTGCAGTGTACCTGCCCAGATTTACAAGGCAGCGTAAAGTCACCCTGCGTGACTTTTCATAGTCTTGTAAATGTGGAACTCTTTCAAGCATTACTCTGCATGAAAGGGGCGTTTCATGGGTGTTGCTATGGGTGTTCCCACACAACATCCATGGAACCTGACACATTTTCAGATTTACCAAGTGTTTAAAGTTGGGAATGCGTCAGAATGAGGAGAAATACATTTATTTTTCCTCCTTTTTTCTCTTTTTATGCGTTCTGCTTTCTGAAGCATGCATGGAAACAGGAAAATGCCATCACTGATTTTTTTGGTGAAGGAAGGTGTCCCTACTTGCACAAAAACAATCCTCCCTGCAATGCAGGCACCCTTGCAGCATGACACAAGGGTGCCTGCCCAGGCGCATGGCAGCCAAATGTGCGCCAGCGCAGGGGAAAGTACATGGATGCATTGTATTGTTGTTGATGTGTCGAACCCTGTGCTTTTAAAATGACGCAGTTCAACGCAGCAAAATGGCTTGCGGTGCCGCCCGGTGTAAATTTTTTGTTAATGAGGCCCACAATGCCTTGACTAGGAGTGCCCTAGCTAATGCAATATGAGCAGAACCTCCTGTTACCATTCATACCAAACTTGTCAGTTTTGTCACATGCATTGCATCCCCACAATTTTCCTAAAGTAATTTTTGGCAGGTCAAACTAGCTGATAACTACCAGGGTAAAAATGCCTGAAAAATTACAGGACATGCAGATATGGTGTAATGAGCACAAAACATGCATGTTACGCCCCATTTTCGAGCATAACTCGGACTAGGCAACATTTATTTCACCTGTTAAAACCCGAACACCTTGGAGTTTGATTTTATTGGCTGCTTTTCTTATCGCATATGACAACGGAGCACTCTTAATCGGGGTCAAATTTGGCTGAGACTCATAAACGTTTGAAAATTGTTCCATTCGGGTGAAAATCAATCTCATTAACTTCACGGCACAGGTGCCTACTATTGCATAACATACCCTAATGATTGCATTCCTTGTATGTATGTACGTGGTAACGTTTAAGAACAGGTGACTGACAAATGCTGCCATCTTCAGCTAAACATTTTACAATCCAGCATACAAGACGGAAAGCTGACATAGAGCCGTGACCTTCTTTGCATAAAATCCCAATCTCCATGCAATTACTACAATTAATAACTTTGATAACAATATGATAAACGCAACAGGGCAAAGATGGGTTCTTCCAGCGTGGCAAATCCGATACCGTGATTGCTACTAATGAATGTGTCATGTTAAAAATAACTACTGGAGATTAAAAACAAAACAAACATAATTCTCTATCAAAGTCTTTATCATTTCATAATGAAGAGTCTTCCTTCCAAGCATACAGAATCGATCATGGAATGACCAGTAGTAGTACTTCTACATCTACATCCAGAAATGGGTACCATTACTAACATTTGTCAGGAGTTTCATGTAACATGATGTAATTTAGGAGGAACTACATACTAAAACACTGGATCTGTCAGTTTATTAAAAGTTAGAATGCCATTTATACAGAGGGTCTCCCTTCAGACAGCCTTCTCCCTTAAAGTTAAATGCATCAGTCCCTAATGTTTACCGACCAAAGGTCTCTGAGTTGCCAATACCACAAAATCTCAGTTTTGTTTTTAACTGTAACTCCTGGAAATTTTTTCCCAACTTTAACAACTGAAAGTTAACACTGGGCAGCCCGCCATTACTCAGATTTGTTAGTCTCTTTGTCATTTCAAGTGGTAAAAAAGGCATACAATACGTTGTTATTTTATGTGGGCCGCACATGCCGAGACATTCATATAATGCGATAAAGTGTTGCATCCTTCTTTTCCACTAAAGATGTGTCAGAGAGTAGCCATTGCTGAGAATGGTGGCGGCTACGAATTGATGACTTTCATTTTGTATAAAGTTGTGAAAAAGTGGCACAACTTACACTGGGAGAAATATTAGTAAGTGAAAATTCTGTGCTTTTGTAATGTCGGCCATCAAAGGCCAAGCAATATGTTGGGAGGAATTTTCCCTTTAAGTCGCTGAACATGTGAAATGACAGTAAAGCACAGAGTAGTGGTAGATACACATCAAAAGTACAAACTGAAAAGGGGGGGCCCTCGGCCCCCCCGCACGCATGGCGGCGCGGCGACCGTCGCCCCCCCTTTCCCCTTTGTGGTCATTCGGCGGTGGGGGCGTGCCCTGGGGGTGCGGCCCACCGCCGATTGGCCGGCGGCCTTCCTGACCCGGATCCAAGTTAGAGGGTCCGGGTCAGGGGGGGCGGGCGATAGGAGGGGCCGCCCGGCCCCTCGGGAATAAGAGGTGGGGAGCGCCCAGGAGACCCCCTTGTCCCTGGACGCTCCCTCGCTGAACGTTGTGCCCCGCGTTCGGGGCTTCTTAGTTTTTGAAATCTTTTTCCTTTTTGTTTCAGGTGCTGTGACGGGAAGGAGATCGGGAGATCACCAGGACGCGAGGCGGAAAAAACAGAGGCGGCGGTAGCGGAGGCGACGGCGTGCTGCTTCGTAATTCCTAGGAGCAAGTTCCAGCCGCGCCGCGTGAGCTCCAGCCGGCGAGGAGAGCAGCGCGTGAGGGACGCGAGTCAGGAAGGAGAGGCGGCGGTAGCCAGACCGTTTACGTGAGGACTCCCAGGCAGGGGATTCATTTGAAAGCGGAGCGCTCGGTGCCCGCATAAGGTATTGTGGCACGGGGAACGGGGACAGGCAGCGGGCTGGCGGCAAGACGCCGAAGGAGCCCTCCGTAGCGCGAAAAGAGCGCGAAAACGTGTTTTGGAAAGAAGGGTGAGAATTAAAGGCGCGGGACAACAAAACGCTGTTTTATGCGCCGCGATCGATTAAAGACGGTATATACACGTGTGGGGGAAGCCCAGCGAGAGCGGCCAGTTATTTTACTCGCATAAGGCCACAGGGCACGTTAACTGTGAAAGGAAGTATACACAGTATAGTAATAAGACAGGGGTTATTTCTTACGTCGTTTTGTATTGTTTTTGATGCTCACGTTTTTAAGGCACTGAAGGAAGCCTGTGATTGTTATTGGGAATTGTGATAATGGCAGTGTTTATTTGTAAATCATGGTGCTGGAGGTAAAATGTGCAATTTTCTGGAAAACAGGGACACTTCTGGAATGTTTTTTCACTGATGTATTGTTTTAATTATTCACTGTTTCTTTAAATTGCAAGCCTCCACCGTTTTTGAAAAACAAGGGGTCTGTTTTCCTACAATCAGCCCACCTTTTATTACATGCTGGTGATATGTATCTCTAGGCAGACATTTAACGACATTAATGGTGCAATGGGTCGTTTATAGGAGGGATACTGTGGTGATTGGGGCTGATTGTGCTGACATTACTGGTGTGGTGCACATCAACAAGGAGGTGATCAGGGGGGTTCAATTGTCTTCTTGTACTCACACTGGATTTCCCTAAATTTGCCCTTGTTTCATTACACTGTGCTAATACATGTCTCAATTCCAGGCAATTTAACGAGATTTGGGGGTGCGATTCTCTCGCGGACAGGACCTAAGGCCATTCAGCACGCAACCTGGTTTCGAGGGGGTCCACTGATCATTACCGCCGGCGAGGACGCAGGACTGATCGGTAAGAGGGGTACGGGGGGCTAGCACTCATCGCTCCTGGTGGCCGCCGGGTGGGTCTACATTAGGTTTACTCACCCCTTACATAAGCGGACAAGCCGCTAGTGTTGCGGTCGCCGTTGCATGGTGCTGAAAGCCCCCTGGTGACCCTCCACCTGAAAGGTACAAATAGTTGACCTGTTGTAATTTAAGAGAGTAGGCTGCGGTTGTTGGGGGTAGCATCATGCCAGGTCCGCGGGGTGGAAAAAGGGGGTCCAACATGGAGGCTATGATGCGGGCCATGATGCGGGAGATGAGTGACATTAAGCAACAGCTAGGGAAAGTTAATGAGCTGGAAGCACGGTTGAATGAGAGGGATGGTGATGCCCCGGGCCCATCCGGGAGGCCGATCCGCAAGAGGGTGGCACCAGTGCCAAGGGGGGATTTTGTCACCCCACCTGGGAAATCTAGGTCCAAGAAACCCAGGGACGCCGCCCCCATCCCGGGGCCAGTAGAACCGGTACCTGCAGCGCCGCCGGCGGACGTCCCACCCCCGCAGATACCTATGCCTACACCCCTTGCCCCTGTGGTGCCGGTGCCGACAGGTCAACCAGTAGACGCTGGGCCTGCTCCCATACCGGTGCCCACAATCCCGGGCACAGGCGTGCCACACCCGGCACCCGCCCTGCCAGCTGCGCCAGTACCACCGGGCATAACCCCAGTGGTACCTGTTGTCCCGGGGGGTAATGTAGAGTCCATGCCCCCTGAATTGTTGGCCCAGATAACGGCCTTGATGCCGTGGCTCCAAAAAGGGGGAGCTTTCCCGAATTCTGCAGACCATGCAGCAGAGGCGGCGAAGTTTGTGGAAAAAATCAGATCGGCAGCGGTCGCCGACAGCGTTGCCTTGCCAATATCTTCTCCCCTTGCAGGTCCAAGTGTTCCCCAGCTGGACGGAGTTAAAGGGCAGCCGCCCCCGGTGCCCGCACTTGGTAAGGAAGTGGCATTGCCGCTCTTGGGGGACGGTGTTCTACCTTCTAGGAGCGAGAATTTGGCTCAGCATGTGTCATTAGCTGTGAAAGAGATGATTTGGGCGGATAAATACGTGTACATTTATTCGTTGTTGTTAGATAATAGGGAAATGGAGCAGGCAAAAGCACTAAAGGAGTGGATGCTTCCAAGCGAATGGAGGGCGCAGTGTACTAGATTTAGGGTTGAGGAAACTCTCAACAACTGGATGAAAGCATGGGCTGTATTCACTGCAATTAAAGCTGAGCGTCCTCCAGATTTACAGGCAGCATTGGCATGTTACTCGAGCAGGATTGTGGGGTGGAGTGAACAGTATTCTAGGGAGGCATGTAAGGGGTATGATGTCAATTTCAGGAAGGCATTGGAATTCAATAGATCATTGCCATGGGACACGGTAGATTCCATGGCTTGGCACAAACAGTTCTCTGATACTGCACCGCCCCCTCAGTTCGGGGCGGTTAAGGTGTTCACTAGACCACAACAGCCCTTTCGGCCCCCCCAAACGAGTGAGGTACCTGGGAAGTTTAGGGCAAGTGGGCCAGAGAAAAAAGGGGTGTGCTGGGATTTTAATAGGCGCACCTGCACAAGGGCCGCGTGTAAGTTTAGACATGCATGTTCCTCCTGTGGGCACCCCTCTCATCCAGAAACTGCCTGTAGGTCCAAGCAGGGAAACACAGGTCAGAGGGGTAGGGGAAAGCCACTATAAGATAGACAGGTTAGGCCCCCCCACTCCAGTGGATGTGGTGGCAATGATCCCATGGTTGAATAGATACCCGGACCACACATCAGCCACCCTACTCCAGGAAGGTTTTTCTAAAGGCTTTAGGATCCCGGCCGCGGGATACGCAGGTAGCGCGCACTGTAGAAACCAATTGTCAGTCAAGCACAATCCGGCGGTGGTGGCCGCCAAAATTGACAAGGAGCTATCATTAGGCAGGATAGCTGGCCCTTTTTCTGAAGTGCCAGTACCCAATTTTGTGTGTTCCCCACTAGGAGTTGTCCCCAAAAAAGAGAAAGGGCAATTCAGATTGATCCATAACCTGTCAGCACCCAGGGGGGCGTCACTGAATGATGCCATTGACGAGGGTATCTGTAGTGTTAAATACGCCTCTTTTGATCAGGCTGTTACCCTATTACAGGCCACGGGACCCGGGGCGCTGATGGCGAAATCAGACATAGAATCAGCCTTTCGCCTCCTTCCAGTCCACCCAGCGGATCAGCATCTTTTAGGTTTCACTTTTGGGGATATGTTCTACATGGACAAATGCATGCCTATGGGTTGTTCTATATCTTGCGCCTACTTTGAGATGTTTAGTTCCTTTCTTGAATGGGCCATGAGACAGGTGACGGGCCATCAGCGGGTCATGCATTATTTAGATGATTTCCTCTTCCTGGGTACAGCGGGATCTCAGGAGTGTGCACTGGCATTGCAGGAATTTTGCGTGCTCATGCGGGCTTTTGGCGTCCCTCTTGCGCCCGGGAAGACTGTTGGCCCGACCACCTGCTTAGAATTCCTTGGCATTGAGATTGACTCAATGGAGGGATGTTTTAGATTACCTAGGGACAAGGTGGACAAATTCAAGACAGCGCTACAGTTATGCCTCCGGAAGGAGAAGGTCACTTTGCAGCAATTACAGGAGGTGGTAGGGCAATTGAACTTTGCACTGAGGATCATCCCCATGGCTCGCCCATTCTCTCGCTCTATTGCGCAGGCAATGAAGGGGCTGAGGGAGAAGCACCACCGCACTCGACTGTCGGTTGAAATTCGCCAGGATATGCTTATATGGATGGCATTCCTGGAGGATTTTAACGGCAGGGTAGTCTGGCCCGGCCCGCTGACAACATCAGCAGAGTTGGGCCTGTGGACGGATGCTGCCGGGAGTGTGGGCTTCGGCACCATTCTAGGAAACAGATGGGTCGCTCAACGGTGGCCGGGAGTATGGGGGACATGGGGCCTGACCAGCAACATTGGATTCCTGGAACTCTTCCCAATATGGGTGGCACTAATGGTCTGGCCCGAACACCTATGTAATCAATCAGTGGTGTTTTGGTCAGACAACATGACGGTGGTGGAATGTATCAACCAGCAGGGGGCACGGTGTCCTTTCATACTTCGTCTGATCAAAGAAACTGTGTTGCAGTGCCTTAAATTGAATGTCAACTTTAAGGCCAAACATGTCCCAGGTGTTCTGAACAATGCAGCTGACTCCCTCTCTCGCTTCAAAATGCAGGTTTTCAGGGAGCATCTTCCTACAGCAGACCCCTCGCCAACGCACTTCCCGGCAGTACTTTGGCAGATTGGTGCCCCAGATTACAGGACCTCGTGGTCGCTAGCCTAGCCCCCAGGACCAAGACGGCTTACGAAGGGGCGTTTTTGTCTTATCGGTCTTTTTTAGGACAACAATGGGAAGTACTTTGGGCACAGGAGGATGGCTTTGCAGCCTATTTAGAATGGATGCATAAGGAAGGACGCTCGGTGGCAGCGGCAAACAGACATAGGGCAGCGGTGTCATTCTTCGCTCAGGCTAGGGGCTTCCGGGATCCCACTAATACCTTTATGATACGTAAGGCTTTGAGGGGATGGCGCCGTATTCAGGGCCATCATAAGGATAAGAGAAAGCCCATAGGAGTAGCCCGGCTGACAGCTCTACTGGCCACGCTGGACACTGTTTGTAGCTCGGAGTGGGAGGTGTTTCTTTTCAGGGCAGCATTCTCTTTGGCATTCTATGGGGCGCTGAGAATTAGCGAACTTGTGGCAGGCGCTAAGTCAGACCTACTGGGCGGCTTGCAAAGGGCTAGTGTGACGATAAGGGAGGACACCATGTGGGTAACTATTCCAAAGTCAAAGACCGACCAGGAGTCCAGGGGCCACACCATAGTTCTCCAACGGGCCCCCGCCAACCCTTGCTGCCCAGTGAGGCACGTGGAAGTATTGCACGGACTGCTGGTGGGCTCGACGGGCAGGGCATTGCTCTGTCACGCCGATGGGAGCCCCCTGACCAGATATCAATTCAGGAAGGTATTAGAGATGGGGGTTAGGAAGGCAGGTCTTGACCCGAAAGAGTTTGGCTCTCATTCCTTTAGGATTGGGGCAGCAACTGAGGCGGTGGCGGGGGGCCTCCCAGTGGAGAGAGTGAAGACAATTGGGAGATGGTCCTCAGAATGCTACAAACGTTATGTTCGGATTGACATGCTATGATTACATGTCGCTCATGCTTGGTTTGTTTCCGCTCTCTTACAGTTTCTCAGACCTGTTACGCAGGGGAGGAATTTGTCGTCGGGCACCGGCAACATACATCAGCACGGAGCGGCACCCAGGAAACGATGAAGACCAGTGTTTGGATTGTGGGTCACTCATATGTAAAACGAGCAGAATGTGTCTTTATGTCAGGTAACAGGAGGAAAAGGGCGGCACAACTAGGGTTGGACATCACGTTCTTTGGCAGAGGGGGGTTGTGTCTGCACGAGTTTAGGGGATTCTTCCAGGGCCTTTTAGCAAGCCGGCAATCTCCACCATCAGTGGTGATACTTCACCTTGGGGAGAATGATTTGGCAACACTGGGTAGGCGCATTCTGATTGAGGAGATTATTTCAACGGCGGGTTGGATGGCTAGGACCTGCCCCGGTTGCACACTAGTATGGTCACAACTCATACCTCGACTACAGTGGCGGGGGGGACATTCGGTCAGGGCGTTGAATCACTCGGTAAAGAGGATCAACACACGGTTGGATAGGTTGTTTCGAGCCCCCTTGTTACAGTCAATACCTCATGGGTGCATCTGGGGCGACAAGTATTACTTGAAGGACGGAGTTCATTTAACAGGGGAGGGTAATGTCCTATGGTCTGACAATATCTGGGCCTGGCTAGAGGGTTTTGAAAGTAGGAGGGTGTCCTTAGGCAGGGGCTAGAGGGGGGAGGCCAGATCGTTGGTTAACAATGCTGGCCTGTGGCGGTAAGGTCATTATCGGTGAGCACATATTTGAGGTCTGAGGGGGCGGGCATCATCCTATGGAGGTTCCCGCCCAGGGGGAGGGGCCTGCGGGCCACTCCCAGAACTCCAGGGGCAAGGTAATAGGCAAAGGAGCGCGGGTAGGAGTAGTTCACGCTTTCCTTAGGCTGGTAGCCACCCCGCGCGCGTGGACTCATGACGCCAACGGCGCAGAGTAAGGGCCCTCCTTTAGTGGGTAAATGGAGTTTAGGGCGTAGACCGGGCAATTCCCGGGGTAACACTGCGCATGCGCACATCTATGGGGGAGGCGCAGCTTGTAGGACCTGACACCGGTAATGACCCTGCCATATGGCCAGAAATGTACAAAAATCAAGATTAGGATGTTTAGTCTAAGTTAGGAAACAACATGTATTAGAGTTTTGTTAAGGTCAGGCTCTCAAACTTGTTGATAAGAATTGTGTAACTAAATGTCCTGCTGATTTTTGTATTCATTGTTGATTATGCAATTAAAACCTTTTTAATTTCATACTTTAATAAATACGGCCGGGCGACTAGCGCCCGCCTTCCAAAAAGTAAAGACGTCTCGTGTCCACGTTCCTGGGTGTTGGGTGCCGGATTGGGGGGGAGGCGGCAGCTAGTCGCTGACCATGTGAAAAGGGGGGGCCCTCGGCCCCCCCACACGCATGGCGGCGCGGCGACCGTCGCCCCCCCTTTCCCCTTTGTGGTCATTCGGCGGTGGGGGCGTGCCCTGGGGGTGCGGCCCACCGCCGATTGGCCGGCGGCCTTCCTGACCCGGATCCAAGTTAGTGGGTCCGGGTCAGGGGGGGGCGGGCGATAGGAGGGGCCGCCCGGCCCCTCGGGAATAAGAGGTGGGGAGCGCCCAGGAGACCCCCTTGTCCCTGGACGCTCCCTCGCTGAACGTTGTGCCCCGCGTTCGGGGCTTCTTAGTTTTCCCACCCACCATCCCTTGGAACAAAAGTCTTGTAGCAGTTTTTTATGTCTGGTTGAATGGTAAGTTTTGAAGGTACGGTCCACAGTAGAGATGGATCTGTTGGTATATTTTGTGATGCGTTTGTTTAGGAATTTTTTCCCCTTTTTAGCAAAACATGTGTGAAGAGAATTGTATTTGATGCCATGTGTCTTTAGGCCTTTTTTCCCTTTGTAGCTATACGTTGATACTGTTATTTATTAGCCAGTGTAGCTGTCCTTTAGAATTTTTTCCCATAGGTCGTCGTATTTATTAGGTATGGGGCATGCGGTAAGGTCATTATCGGTGAGCACATATTTGAGGTCTGAGGGGGCGGGCATCATCCTATGGAGGTTCCCGCCCAGGGGGAGGGGCCTGCGGGCCACTCCCAGAACTCCAGGGGCAAGGTAATAGGCAAAGGAGCGCGGGTAGGAGTAGTTCACGCTTTCCTTAGGCTGGTAGCCACCCCGCGCGCGTGGACTCATGACGCCACCGGCGCAGAGTAAGGGCCCTCCTTTAGTGGGTAAATGGAGTTTAGGGCGTAGACCGGGCAATTCCCGGGGTAACACTGCGCATGCGCACATCTATGGGGGAGGCGCAGCTTGTAGGACCTGACACCGGTAGTGACCCTGCCATATGGCCAGAAATGTACAAAAATCAAGATTAGGATGTTTAGTCTAAGTTAGGAAACAACATGTATTAGAGTTTTGTTAAGGTCAGGCTCTCAAACTTGTTGATAAGAATTGTGTAACTAAATGTCCTGCTGATTTTTGTATTCATTGTTGATTATGCAATTAAAACCTTTTTAATTTCATACTTTAATAAATACGGCCGGGCGACTAGCGCCCGCCTTCCAAAAAGTAAAGACGTCTCGTGTCCACGTTCCTGGGTGTTGGGTGCCGGATTGGGGGGGAGGCGGCAGCTAGTCGCTGACCATGTGTAAGTAGATAGTGTGATTAAAAGTTCTGTGTGCTGCCAGGGTATTGCTGACTGATCACCAGCGTAGAGAAAATGAACTAGAAGGCGCTATCCTATCGATGGTGGTTAATCCGATTTAAATTCAATGGGTAAACACTTAGTAGAGAAAAAATAAAATGTTTTATTCTACAACATGGTAGAAAGAAAACTTCAATTTTTTTCAAATGAAGGTTGTCATCAACGACGTAGGTAAATCAAATAAATTCAAGCCCAATGGGTTGATTGGAATAAACCCAATGCATTTCGGGCGAATCCTTAATCAGGGGAATTTACATCGCCGTGGTAAAGCGGACAGGCTAGTCCATGTGCTGAGTCTTGACCGTGTGCTGAGACTGTCGCTTTACCACGGCGATGTAAATTCCCCTGACAAAGGGTTCGCCCGAAATGCATAGGGTTTGTTCCAATAGACCCATTGGGCTTGAATTCATTTGATTTACCTACGTCGTCGATGACAACCGTCCTTTGAAAAAAATCGAAGTTTTCTTCCTACCATGTTGTAGAATAAAACATTTTATTTTTTCTTTACCAAGTGTTTACCCCTTGAATTTAAATCGGATTAATCTCCATCGGGAGGATAGCTGTGCAACCAGGGGATGTTACCTGTTGGGATAACGCCTTCTAGTTTAAATGCCAGTAAAGAACATCAATCTTGAGCCGGACATGTTCATTTAGTGCTCGCACTGTAAATAGCAAAATACCAGTTTCGTTCACCCTGCACATGACGAATGCACTGAACAAGCTTTCATTTCTCTGTGCCTCATATTACTGACTGCTATTTAACGACCGTCAGCAGGGTGTTTAATACATTTGTTCACAATAACCCCCCATCAACGACCCAACAAAAACCTAACAGGTTGATTTTTTCGGGCCATTACTTATGGAAAATAGAAGTGACGTGAAAAGTGACGTGGTGCCCACCGGTGCCCTACCTCAATGTGGCTACCAGAACAGTTCATGGAAATGTTCCGCTCTCTGTTCAGTCTGTGTCTCTGGCCCAAAATTGGTGGTTGGGTTAACTGCAATTGGCTACCTACCTAGGGTCATTCACGTATGGTTAGTTACACACAACTCCAACATGTAAGGCCTCATGCTCTGTGTTACATTCAGGCAGTCGCAAACGTGTTGTTAATTACAAACAAAACCAGCATGTAAGGCCCTGTGTAACACTCAGTCAGTCACAACGTTTGGTTTGCATACATGCCAACATACTAGAACAAGAAGGGGAGAGTTTGAAAAAAATCGGGGGAATGAATTTTGTTAATTGAATTCTATTGCAACAGAGGCAGTTTCAGCCGGGAGATCACATTCTGGCTTCAAAAATCGAAAGTCTCCTATCTGAATCAGGTCTAATGGCATGTATGTGAATGTTACAATTAAATTCCAACACGTAAGGACGCATGCTCTGTGTTACACTCAGGCATTCCCAAACTTTTGGTTTGTTGCAATCAAAATCTAACAGGAACCTTACACTGATTGCATTTTTATTTTCTAGTTCTTCACAAGGCAAAATTATGAAACATGATTATATTCTCTTCCTGTCATTATGTGGTATTTGCCTTGAGTCCAGTTCCCTTGGGCCCAGGGCACATTGACTATCTGGCTGAAATGGATTCAGACCTCCCACCTGTCAGCCGCCATCAGCTGGGTTTGGTGGGTTGAGATGCCTGCCTGGAGTTCAGCCTCATCTGAATTATCTCTCATATAGTTAGGGTCAGATTTTACTCATTCAAAACCAGAGAAATTCATCCATTATAGTTACGTGAGTTAATTACAACTTGTGCCCCCGCAAGGCAGTGCTTATGACCTCACATAATAGATCAATGATGACGTGGTTAGTGACATCACTGATGACATCAACCAGTGACAGTTTTTAAAATGTTTATAAGTGTAAAGTATATATACCAAGGTGCATTGGTGAATCAGTGGGTGCATGAGTGTCTGTATGGATAATTCAGTGGGTACATGAGTGACTGTATATGTAAGTGATTAGATGTCTCACAGAAAGTTTAGGGGAGCTACCAGCATAGTGGTGATTGGATGAGGTGATTCACAGCTCCAGCATAGTGGTGATTGGATGAGGTTGAGATTGTGTAGCTTGGCAGGAGTCCAATAAGCTCTGTTTATGATCATGTACTTCATTTGAGAGAGTATGGGAGAGATTTTGTTTTTAAAGGGAGCCATGTGTATGCGTTCCCAGTTAAATTCTATAAATGCTGAGTTGTCTTATGTTTCCCATTTCTTTTCATTTTCTGTATTGTTCTTTCCTGGCTTGGAGAGGAGTAATTTATATATATTTGATACTGTGTGGCCAGTTTTGAGGAGTTGTGTCAATTTGCTTGGAAGGGAGGGGTTTGCTAGGCTTATCGGATGTTTATACCTTTTTGAGACCAGTCTTACCAGAAGATTAGGTTGTTATCTATTCTGAATTTAGGGTTAAACCAAATTGCAGTCATATTGGAGTCACTAGGTTTTATGGTGGAGTGTTTCTCTAAGCGTAGAAGTGCCTGTTTCGTGTTCTGAATGATATACTTGGAATGTTGTAGGAAGGACATACGCATTGACATGATGGCAGGGAGGGGGATATTCTTAGCTAGGTATTTTTCCACTTCCAACCATACAGGGTGGTAGCGTGGGTTTTCAATAAACCATGCTGCTCCTTGTTTACACAGGAAGGCTGTTTGATAGTGTCTAAAATTGGGACGACCTATACCTCCTCTCTTTTTTGTCTGTTTGAGTTTTACCATTGCTATTCTGGATTTCCTACATTGCCATATAAACTCGGTGACTGCCTTATCCATCTTCCTCAAGTAGTCTTCGGTTAGAGACATCGGGAGCATACTAATGAGATAATTAACTAAAGGCGCTATCATCATTTTAATTGTCTCTATCCTTCCCCACCATGATAATTTCTAAGGTTTTTTAACTAGTACTCGCATTTGCAGAGTGGTAGAGAAATGGGGCTGTGCCTATAACCACCACTCGAGAATAACGCTGTGTAGAATTTAGAGGAGGTATTAACATGGTCTTGAATTTTTTTTTTTTTTTTAAAGGTACAGCAATTGCTTCAAACTTTCTATTATATATATTTAGTTATTTATGTCTTATTAAAAAGAAACTGTAGGAGTCGCGTCCCTGTCATGTACTTCTTGTTGTGGGTGCCCAAATCTGGTCAGCGTGATGCCATATTTTCATGCCACATAGGATGCACGATGGAAGTGCTACTTTCAGGGTTTTTTTTTACAATTAAAATACATGACATATAGTATATATAATTTAAATTACTCTCATGTGTTTTATAGAAAGAGTTATAAAACTTACATCAATATAAATATTTTGAATATTTGAGCTACTCTGATAAATTTACAAGAGCTGCGACAGTTCCGCGTAATATCACAAACGTATTTCCGGTTATGCGCGACAGGTGCACAACTCCATCGTAAGTTATGTAGTTCTAAAAAACATATAGATATTATTTTATATTATAGATTATACCAAGAGATTTACTGTCATATTTCTAAAACTACTATATTTGTAATTGGAATGGATAGATAATAATGTTTAAATATATTTTATCGAGTCGCGTCCAGTGCGAGCTGAATACGCGCCCGGTACGCGAACCCCATGTGACTTCAAAAGAAAGGATTCTATTGGGTAAAGAGCTTTCTACTTTACTACTTGGAAGGCCCCACCAAATCTCTTGTTTCTTTCTGAAACTTCTATTGGATGAAGACCTTTTGTGATTTCTCATGCTCAAACATTTATTTTTTGGGTGTTTTTCATCTCTACAAAAAATGGCACCTGCAATTTCACCTGCAGATGAGATTGAAGAAGTGGAGGAGCAGGAGGAAACATTGAAGAAAAGGAAAGAAAGCATTGTGAGGACCTTTTTTCCATTACAGAGGAATAGAAAAAAGACAGTGCACATAAAGTAACATGCACTTTGAGGGAAAAGGGGCTTTCTTGTGGGTCTGCGAAGAAATACTCTTGTGCGATGTCATAAATGCTGAAGCACTGCCAAACAATGCATCCCAATCATCTTGCAATAGAGAACAGCGAGAAAGAAGAGAGCAACCTGAGGGCGAACAAAATGCCAGACCCAGCACATCTTTGGTTTCTGTTTTGACATCAGAGACTCCGACAATTCCACTCGGCGTGACAAATGTAAAAACAACAGTTGATGGACAGAATGCAGAATAATGTCATTCATTCACCCCAGTACAGAGATTTGGGCCTAAATCCATTGTTGTGGCATGGTGAGCAAAAGAATGATGAATTTAACCCAGATCTCTTGACTGGGGGTGAATGTGTTGATTTGTTCTGCATTCTGTCCATCAATCATGTGTCTTTTGCTTTCTCGCCCTAAGTGCGCCAGGTATGCCCAGACGTGGGTCCTGGGCTCACTGTGCCACTGAAATCAAGCTATCCTGGCTGAAGAGGGGTGAAACCCTAAAAACGGTCCTAGAATGCTTGTTTCCGGTCCAAGGAGGACCTGGCTTGGCAGTGGGAGCTGGACTGTCCCATGAGGCACAGTGTCAAGAATGATTTGCATATGGTCAGGTCTAAACTGGGTTGGCATGGTGAGCAAAAGAATGATGGATTTAACCCAGGTCCCCTGACTGGGGGTGAATGTTTTGATTTGTTCTGCATTCCATCCATCAATTGTGTGTCTTTTGCTTTCTTGCCCTAAGTGCGCCAGGTATGCCCAGACCTGGGTCCTGGGCTCACTGTGCCACTGGAATCAAGCTATCCTAGCTGAAGAGGGATGAAACACCGCAACCGGTCCTAGGATGCTTATTTCCGGTGCAGAGAGGTTCTGGCTTGGCAGTTCGGGCGGCACTGTTCCCATGAGTGATCAAACAGAGAGAAACCCCTTATCAGCAACCACGGGAGTAGAGTACTATAAGTACAAAAAACAAAGTATCCCTTGATTCATTCAATCAACAAGAACCCCCTATTAATAGTGGAATTCTTAATTTATATAACACACATAGATAAACTAAAAAAAGATCTCACTCAAAGTCCCTGAAACACTCAATGATACTACTATAACATGCAGTACAAACAAGTCAATGTATTTCTTTAGTACATGTTTATATAAAAAAACACAAATAATATAAAAACACCTATAATAAAACACAATGCATAATTTCAGCATAATTAAAAACATACAATTCATCAAATCAGGACATAACATAACATCTTATACCACAGAGAACCCTAAAAAATAGGGAGGACGAACAGTGGTAGACAGTATGCTTTGTCTTTTAGCTCAACAATTCCCTGGGAATAATTTTAGCAAGATTTAGCCTGGATACATATACTCTCTTTTGTATCTGCAGGTCCAACTTGTCTTCGGGATAATGTATAGAAATGCATTGACGCGTTTCGATCGGTATATAGTTATTCCATCTTTATCAAGACAGTCTTTATGTTCACTTTTCTATGTGGTATATTTGATTTTTATACCCTGTACAAACAAGTATATAAAGAAATATGTATTTAAAAACCTTATAATAATTCTCCTATACATGAAATTTACAATGACATTCTACTAACACAGCTCATAATTCTATGAGTCGTTTTATACATGCTCACATGTGTTACGGCTCAATTTAATCTCCTTATACGATATGCCCATGTTATTTACATAAAATATATTTCTACAAGTATCTACACTGTATATCAACATTTCATAAGGATATTTGCAGCTTGTCCCTTCAGAGCATCACATTACTCCTGCTTACAACCTTCAAACAAGGAAACAGGGAAACAGTTGTTTGCTAAAGCACTTCTTAAGCTACCCCTAATCTGTGTACAGTTTCTGGGCCCAAAAAAACACTCCACAGTCCCGCTGTATAACAAATGAATATATCTACAGTATTATACACTCCCTGCTGCAAATAACCCATTTGTCTGAGGGAATCTAGGCCACTAATGGCACAATGTGCCTACATTGCTGTTGGCATATTTTCGCCATCAAACTCAATTTGAGAGATAACTATATAGATCACTAAATTCATTTGTATGCTTCAAAGGCGTTCTCTTTATTCTCATCTGAATGAAA
Organism: Lissotriton helveticus; assembly: GCF_964261635.1. Taxonomy (NCBI): domain Eukaryota; kingdom Metazoa; phylum Chordata; class Amphibia; order Caudata; family Salamandridae; genus Lissotriton; species Lissotriton helveticus. The sequence continues at coordinate 1,790,776,478 of NC_136063.1, read as the reverse complement.
GGGAGTTGATTTTTGCATTTATTCTTGTACTTTTTTTGCAGACTCGAAGAATGGTTTATTTACTGGACCCCCTGATAAATAGAGAGTATTTTTTATATTACTATTGCTGTACCAGAGGATGTCTGCCGTATAATCTAACTAAACACACTGCAGTACATCTCCCCTTATGTATTTTATGCCATACCTTCTTAAACTAACTTGGATAATACCCGTTTCACAACTGCTGTATATTCTTGAACAATTCGTTCAATGCGGAACCCCAAATTTCTAGTTTTGTGACCAAGGGGTCCGCATATGAGGTCCAAGCTGAGGGGCTTTTAGTGCATACACGTCCTCACCTGCCGATGCGCTTACGTCGCGCTCTAAAATAAAGAAACACCCCCATTATATTACACTCATGAATTTATGTGTGAGGGAATTCATTTAAATCGGCTGTTCGTATGTCTATCTCATCTATTTTATAGGCTTTCTTTCTCACCTTATTAGCTATGGGATTCCCCTTCCTACTTTGTCCTTTTGGAAAATGTGAATGGGAGACTGCTACCTTTTCCTCGTTTAAATACTGTCTTGCGGTCTCTCATTAGTTCCTACAGACCACATGGCCCGCATGCACTACTTGTGCTGATCTGCCACTCCTAACCCGGAAACTAACAACATGTGCTGACCTGCCACTCCTAACCCGGAAACTAACAGCGTGGTTTTCATGGGTTTTAGCAACAGCTTTTTTTGTCTATATGAAATACAACTTTATTGGTTTGCATGCGTACATCTAATCGGAAAAGGGTCTTAAGGGATCCCATATATTTTCGTGAATAACGACACCAGCTTTTTTTGTTTGTACAAGTACAACTTTGTTTGTTTGTATACATACATCTAATTCAAGTAGGGTTTCAAGGGATCCCATACATATAATTGCAGTACATTCATGAGTATGGCCAATACTGCTAGATTTTACTCGCAGAATTGATCAATTTATACTCACTAGTATACTTTAATAAATATCTCATTTCTATTCGCTGTCTCATAGCCACTCGAATCGCTAGTGGGAGGCAACTGCACTAAATACTTAACTCTCCCATTAATTCTAGCCAACGCTTATAAATTTGTGTCTGATTTAACAGCCTACCTAATGTCTGATCCCCCATCGCAGGAACTAACTGATGTGCATACAATATATATAGATCTACACTGCCTTCTGTTTATTGATTGGCCACTATTTTCATCCAATCTTCTCGTGTGTTTAAACCATTTTCTATTGTGTTGAGATGACACATCATCCACTGTTCTCGTGTTTTTCTTTTGCTGTCCGGATCTCATCCACGGTTCTCGTGTTTTTCTTTTGCTGTCCAGATCTCCGCCCCTTCTATCTACACTGATTTTTTCCAGAATGTACCATTGAAATTGCTCACAATCGTCATTCAATTTGGAGAAATGGTCCACTAGGGGGGCATTTGTTTTCTTAGTTCTTCTTGCCGATTTATGTTCAAGCTGCTCACAATGGGGCGCATCAGAGGATCTGATACTTCTTGTGTATCTTGGGCAGCCCCTAGATAGTTGGAATTACGGGATGCAAATTTAACAAATATTTAAATTAATTTTCACAGATCCATTCCTGTCCTTTACCTAAGCTCAATAACTGACCAACTTCAATTTTAAGTTCATTGTATTTCTCCTTTACATTTAACAATTTTCTCATTCTTCTATCATAGTCTATAGAGTCTAAAACCACCACTCCCCCGCCCTTGTCGGCTGATTTTATTGTGATTTGTTCACAATCTTGTTGTGCTTTTAGGGCTTTTCTCTGATCTATAGAGAGGTTGTTATTATAGTTAGAGTGGCTGCCTTCCATCTTTTTTTATCTTGATGTCCACAATTCTTTCAAATAGTTCTACATTTTTATCTATCTGACATAGAATTGGTGTGAGTGTGGATTTCGGTTTATAACCAGTTGCATTAGGTGCCGGTTCATATATTATATCCTTAAAACAAAAAAATATTATTTTCCTGTAAAAACTTTTTTAAATCATTCTCAATTGCAAACTTGTTTAGAGGGGCTGATGGAGCAAAACTAAAACCCTTCTTCAGGACCCCTTGTTCATATTGGGTTAGGATCCTCTGGGATACATTTATAATTGGTAGTTCCTCTACCTCCAGTATCTCTTGTTCCTGGTTGCTAAATATTCCTGAGCTCCCTGGTTTTGAGGTGGAGGGTTCCTCATGGGTTCCTCCCTGCTGTCATTTCTGAATGGCCTCTGTCCCCGATTCTGGCGTCTGCCTAAAAAAGACTCATGCTCATAACTGGGTGCTGCTCTGCCTGCCTGGTTCATGCCTTGGTCTTCCTTGCTACTTACACCAGATGTCTCTGAGAATGTAATGTGTCTATTTCCTCCTCTTGAGTACATTGGTCTCTGATACTGAGGTCTATCTCTCTGATCTCATCCCATTGTAATAATCTTTACCCAAATACGGATTAACACCCTCCGAACTAAATCTTTCCACATCTTTTCTCAGCTTCTTCATTTTTTTGTTTGTGAGGTATTCTCTATAACCATTGGATTCGGCCTCTACTTCATCAAGCTTTTTCTTTGCCTCAACCAATGCTGAGTTTTGTCTAAAAAGGGCTTCCAATTCCTCAATCTGTTTTCGTTCTATCACCATTAGCTCTTGAGCTGTCTCAATGATTAAAAATTAGCCAGTCTCTACTGCTTCTATTGGATATATGGGTCCAAATTTCCCAAAACGTTCTATTTTCTATGAACAACCCTGGTTCATTTTTTACTTGTAGACCTATGGGGATTACACCAGCCTTCAGATATTCAATAAAAGATTTGGCATGCAATTCTGTCCAAATTACTTTCTTTTTCAAATTTAAAGTCTTGGTTAATTGTTCATGGCTAGTATTGCTCATCACATCTGTATTTCCTTTGCGTGGATTCTGATTAATCAATCTATTGAATTGGTCTTCGGTAAAACCAAAAGTTTTGAAATTATCCATTATTTACACCAGTAGTTCTAGGCTACTGCTCTAGATAATTCTGGACAGAACAGACAAAACCTCTGTTCCCATGAGGCGCAGGGTTAAGACTGATTTGCATATGGTCAGGTATAAACTGGGGTGGCATGGGGAGCAAAAGAATGATGGATTTGATCCATATCTCTTGACTGGGGGTGGATGTTTTGATTTGTTCTGCATTCCATCCATCAATTGTGTGTCTTTTGCTTTCTCGCCCTGGATGAAGACATGAGTGCATGGGTAGTGCCTGGGTGAATCGATGAGTGCAACGGCTGTGCCTGCATGATTGGATATGTGCATGGATAGTGCCTTAATGAATAGATGAGTGCATAGATAGTGCCTGAGTGAATGGACAAGTGCATGGGTACTGCGCAAGTGAAGGACTGCAATTGTAGTGCCTGAATGATTGGATGAGTGTACGGATAGTGCCTGGGTGATTTGATGAGTTGTCTGTCATGCTAAGATGTAGAATGAAGGAATTATTGAGAAGGTGGATGCCACTTTGTGGTTGTCTCCCATTGTGCTTGCCAAGAAGAAGTCTGGTGAATTACACCTCTGTGTTGATTTAAGGTCACTTAATAACGCAAATTGGGTTGAGAGTTTTCCTCTCCCACGTATTGATGTTATGTTATGTTACGTTACTTTCGATTTATATAGCGCCAAATCACCGACAGGTCTCTTAGCGCTTGCTTTGGGAACCCGTCCTGGCTTTCCCTGCAAGATTACCCCTACTGGGAATCCCCAAGGTGAAGACCAGGCATCCCGCCGCGGGGGGGCCGTAGTGGAGATTAAGCAAGCTATTGCCCAGAGCTGCAGAGTTTGAACCCATGATTCGAGTAGGCACCGAGGCGAGAATTATCGAGTCCGTGGACATTTGGGCTCAAGACCCTGCCGCGTCGGGAATTGAACCCTGGTCCCGGGTCTGACCTCTGCATCAGGGTCTGCCTCCTCTAACCAGTGAGCCACACTTCTCCACTTTGATGACCTATCACTGCATTTGGTCCTTCCAAATGATTTAAATTTTTTGATTTAAGAGCGGCTTATCATCAGGTAGTTTTAGATAAGCAGTATCCTCATCTGACAGCTTTTGTTACTCCTGATGGAACTTTTCAGTTTTGCTGCATGCAATTTGGACTGACCTCTGCAGCTTCTGTTTTTCAGAAGGTGATAACTAACATGTTTAAGGATGTACCCAATGTTGTTATCTTCCAAGACGACATTCTGGTGCATACGGTTTCACTCAAAAAACACAATGCCGTTATTGAACAGGTTCTCACTACATTAAAAAGGAATGGTGTTACGTTAAGGGATAACAAATGTATCTTTGCAGTCAATGAAATTGAATATTTGGGTCACATTCTTTCACACGAGGGTGTCAAACCAAAGCCCAGCATTGTTGATGGTATTGCCAATGCTCCTCATCCTACCAATAAGGAACAGCTCAAGTCTTTTATGGGTTCTGTGTGAGTTTTATGCTAAATTTATAAGAAATAATGCTGGTTTGACAGAAATTTCAGAGATCTTCTTAAGATGAATGCTGATTTTGTTTGGACTTCCATTTGTCAAAAGTATTTTCAAACTATTAAGCATAGTATTTTGTCTGCTCCTGCTCTTCATCCATATGTTGAAGGTTTTGATACTTATATCATTGTTGATGCCAGTTCCTATTGTATGGGAGCTGATTTGTCTCAAATGGTGTGATACAAAGAAGTTACAGTTGGTTTTGCCTCAGGAAGAATGAAAGATGTTAAACCCAGATATTCTGTTATTGAAAAAGAAATGCTTGCCTGTGTTTGGTAAATTGAGAAGTTCAATCCCCTACCTATGGGGAAGAAAGTTTTTTTTTAGAACTGATCATAAGTCTTTGGTGGACCATATGTAATAAGATCAAGAATTTAACAGCCAGATTATCTTGTCTGTCCATCAAACTGCTCAAATTCAATTTCTCTGTATTCCATATTGCTGGCAGCAAGAATATCAAGGTAGATTTCTTGTCTAGATTTCCTGTAGAGGACTTCAATGAACAATCTAAGGGGTTTGAGGAGGTTGAGGAGTGCATTATTGCTAGTGCCGAGGACACTGTAATCTGTGCAAATATGAGTGAATGGTCGGATGCATTAAAATCAGATGTTGTCCTTAAACAAGTTATGAATTTATTGTTACCCGCTGACCTAAAGAAAAAAACATTGATGTAAATGTACAACCGTATTGTAAGGTAACTGATGAGCTTTTCATTGAGAACAATTTACTTGTCAGGGGTGGGAGGTTGATTCCTCCAAAATGTTTTAGAGTCAAAGGGGCTAATTATGATGGCGGAGGGACCGCCACTGCTGGTACGGCGGTGGCAGTCCCTCCGCCATCTGGCTCCCATTTCCCCCCGCCACATTAGGATGACGGGGAGATCGTTCCACAAACATGGTGGGTGCACAGAGCGCCCGCCACGCTCTGCCACAGGCAATCGTTGCGATTGCCTGGTGGCGCAGTTCAGACCGGGGATATGGCCCGCCCTATCAAAATGCTGGGACCATGGTAAGGCTGGCGGAGGCTGGCTTTGGGGGGGGCCCGTTACAGGCTGCCTGGGGGGCAGTTGAGCAATGGGGGGTACCCATGGGACCCCCTACATTTCCATGCACAAGGTGGCAGGCATCATGTGGTGACTGCCGCATTGTGCAGGGAAATGCACAACATGGCCATTTAACATTGTGGCGGGTGCTGCAGCCAGTAGCACCCGCCGCAATAATAAATTGCAAGATGCGACCGCCGCAGTGGCAGTCGCATCATAATTAGGGATGCGGGACCGTGCATTAAAGGTGGGCGGTCCCGATTACGCTACGATGGCGGGCGGACTCAAGTCTGCCCGCCATGGTAATCAGCCCCAAAATTCTTGGAACTGCTCATTTCAGTCACTTAGGTATGACTGCTACTAAGCGTAAAATTTGCAATGATTTTTGGTGGCTCAGTATTGATCGAGAAGTGAAGACCTTAGAGAATGTGTACAGTGTTCTTACAGTGATAAACATCTCACTATTATTTCTCCAGTACCAAGTCCTGTTTCTTGTCCGGTCAGAGTGTGGCAGAGAGTTGCTATAGATTTTCTTGAACCATTTCATGTGTTACCCAACAACATGAAATATGTTATTGTACTGTTGGGTCATCTGTCCAGGTGGGTGGAAGTGAGAGGTGTTTTGGAGCCTAACACCAAGTCTGTTATTCGATTATTGCAAGATGTTTTCAGCAGAGACGGGATTCCTGAAGAGCTACTATTGGATAATTGTGTACAATTTACCTCAGCTAGTATGCAAGAATCTTTAACTAGAACAGGTGTGAAATATTTGCACACTCCGCTTTATCATCCTCAAGCCAACGGAAAGGTTGAAAGATTCAACTGAGTTCTAGTTGAATGTATTCAGAGTGCTGTTAAATCTAGGGTGGATTGTGAGACTGCTGTAAGAAATGTGGTTTGGGCATACAGGACCATACCACATTCAATTTCAGGTTCTGTACCGTTTGAGTTAATGAGAGGCAGGAAAGTAAGTTTGACCTTGAATCTTTTTTGGAAAATCAAAGCGTAGGGTGGTAGCTACAATGTTCTAGAGGAGTCTACTAAGGCGAAATCTGCCAGCGATTTGTTCAATAGCAAAAGATGTGATAAAGTGTATGATCACTGTAAAAAAAATAAAAAGAGTGGTGAATTTTTCAGTTGGTGAGTGGGTACATGTCAAGGGACCTTTATTGTTGTAAAAAGAATCTTCAAAATACTGAGATCCGGCTTGTATTGAAGAAATAAAAGACCATGCTGTCAAATTGAGCAATGGACAGTGGTGGGACAGGTCTCGCTTGGCCAAATCTAAGAGTCACTTCTCTACCAGCACTAAAAATGTACATGATGTTCGTCCGCAAAGGGTTTGAGTGAACTCTAGAACAAAAATGTTACCTAAAAAATGTAACGATTTTGTTACTATTTAGATTTTTTTTGTTTTATTTTTGTAAGAAGAGGAGATATGTGGTGTTGCGAATTTTCTCATATTAGTACTTCTTTACATTTTATATTGTTCCTTTTATTATATGATGGTGGTTGGAACCTTGTGTCTCCATGGTTCTCCCACCTATGTCATGGTGTTCTTCTTACTGTTTGCATTTGTTTTGTGCGGCAGTTGCTGGTGGCACTCTGGGCCCTCAGAACTGCATTACTCTGCTTTCAATAAAATAAAAGAAGAGACTTCATTGTGTCGCTATTTAGTTATTACAAGTCATTGTTTCAATGATTGTTTATGTGCAGGAAGGGAGCACTTCCTGAACAAAAACAATCATTAGAGGTGATTTCCTCCTTCTACGTGTGCTGCAGAATGCAACACGCATTAGAAAGAGGAAAAGAAAACATGGAGAAATGAATGCATTTCTCTTTGTTGCGCCTCCCTATGCTTCCCCTGGGGATACATAGCATTCACACGTATTTCAAGATTTGCGATTCCACGTAAACCTGGAAATGTGTCTGGTTCCACGGGTGTTGAGTGGGAACACCCACAGGAACACCCATGGAACGCCCCTTTCACGCAAAGTGCTGCATGCAAAGGGGCCATATTTACAAGAACAGGAAAAGTCATGCAGGTTAGCTTTTCCTGTCCTTGTAACTATGGAGCATTAAAATGTGCCACCGGTACGATACAAAAAGTGATGCACAAGGGGCCTGTAAATCTGCCCCCTGTAATTCATATGCCCCAAGATTAGGAGACTTAACACTACCATGCCTCCTTTACGCAGAGACATAGTCCGGATCAGCAACACACAAGTAGGCTTACAACAGCTCTTGAACACCACACAGGACTACTCTAAAGTCAACAGACTAACCCTTAACCTTGAGAAAACAAGAACCATGAAGGTCAGCAAAAATAGAAAAAAACCTGCAGCTTGGTTCTGGGGCAGGACCCATATTGAAGTTACATCGCAATACAAATATCTTGGCGTGACGATAGATAAAGGCGGTGTTAGACCTGGAATCTTTGGCGTGGTTTCCCCCTATCTTTTTGCCTCTACCTCCTGTATTTTTGATGCTGTGCTGGATTTCGTTTTTGCTGGTTTAGATGCTTTGGACACTCTGCCACTGCTGATCAGTGCCAGAGTGTAAGTGCTCCCTATGTAAATTGCTATTCTGATTGGATATACATGTTTGGCATATTTGTATCACCATGAAGTCCCTAGTAAAATGCACTGGGTGTGCCAGGGCTGGTGATGACAAATGCTACTAGTGGGCCTGCAGCAACGATTGTGCCACCCACAGGATTAGCCCTAAAATTATGTCTTGGGCCTAAAACTGCAGTGCCTGTGTGCAGTTTAGAACGTCCATGTCCTCCTGGGCAGTGTCCCCACTGACTAGGCCTAACCCTTCCCTTTTTGTGCACATCAGTCACCCCTATGGAAGGCCCAAGGTTCCCCGCCTGGGCAGGGTGCAGTGTATGTAAAAGGTAGAGCATATACTAGTGCAGGTGACATGCTCTGGTAGTGAATGGCAGCCATTATCGTTTTTCACTACTGTAAGACTATCTTGCTCCATAGATTAACATGGGGGATGCTGGCTACAGTGGTTAACAGCATTTCTTCCCATAGGAACAAGATAGGACATAAGTATCTAGTATCCCTGAACTCAGAATTTAATAACACATCTTTTAGGGAAGGTTGTTTTTAAATCCTGTGTTTGAGAACAGCACTTTTAGAAAGTTGCTGTTCTCTTGTCTGACCCTTCTGTGTGCCTGGGCCTGTTTGTGTATTGAGTGTCTGGTTTGAGAGTGACAGGGGCTGGGGATTCCCCAGGAGGCTGGCTGAGTCAGCCCTAGGCTGAATGACTGCATTTGCAACTGGAGGGGTGGGAGGAGTTAGCACCTGGGCCTGAATAGGGCTGTGCCTGCCTTCCACAATTCTGGCTCCACCTCCTGCTGGGCAGCTGACGACCCTGCCCCTCACTCTGAAAGGAAGGAAGAAGACAGCAAAACAAAGTACTCAGGAAACACCCAGAACTGGTTCAGACCGGGCTCAGGGCCCACATGCACAGAGAGAACAAAGACTTTAGGGGTATAAGTACAGGACCCCTGACAACAGAAAATTAGATCAACCTGGAATCAAGAAGAAACCTCTGCCAAGGAGAAAGCTGAAACTGTAGAAGGAAGACTGTCCTGCTGTTGCTCTGCTGGACTGACCTGTTGCTTTGCTGCCAAGGAGAGGGAAAGGACTTTGCTGTTGAGCTGTGTCCCCTGTCTTGAAGGAATCTCCAAGGGCCTGAGTAGAGCTGGCTCCCTGTTCTAAAGTCCCAGGAACAAAAGGACTTCACCCCCAGCTTCCCTGAACTCTGCTGAGAGAGTTCTGTCCTTCCTAGAGTGCTTGATCCAGTTGTGGGGCCTCTGGAAGTTGTACCTGTGCTGGGAAGCTTGGAACTAATCTTGAGAGACTTTTGAAACTGAAAAGTGTTGCATCGCTCGCTTGGGGAGCGCATCCCCGACAGTGTGAGAAGTTTCCCGCCGCTACGGAGGTCGAGATCGTCGCAGAGACGTCGCATCTTTCGTTTGCGGGACGCACCAGACCGGTGCGGGAAAGTCGAACATCGCTGCGAGTGTCGGCGCAGAGCCGTCGTCGCTGGGTGAAATCGCCGCACCGCTTGCTTGCGGACCGCATCACGTCGCTGCTTTACGCATTGCCTCTGGTTAGCCTAGACTGCTCGTGCCAAGCTACCTAGAGGGTGAGCAGGGGTTATCTCAGAGGGTTATCTCCTTGCCCTGACTAGAAGCAAGGGGCCCTATTTAGACAGTGGTACCTACCTCTGCCAACTAGAGACCCCCAGATCTAACAGGCGGCAATTTCATTGCACAGAAAAACAGCATTAGACATAAAGGCCTTGTCTTGGCAATTTCATTAAAAGCACTAAATAGTAAATTAAGCTGCCCATCGATTTTGCCCTTGGAACAAGTGATACATGCCAAGCTTTTGCCAACAATTGCCTATGGCGGCGAAGCGCAGAGGGGAAGGGGTGCAAAGGTACTTGACAACACAGTTACAGCATCATATAGGGTCATTCTTGGTCTGCTAAAATATACCTCACCAGCGCAAATCAGGCTTGAATTTGGTATACAGAAACTTAGGCAAGTCAGGGGACGTACATTATCACCTAGGACAATGTCCAGGAATACGAACAGTTAACTCTGAATGAATACCTGTAGAGGGAGCTCCAACAACAAGTTGCCTCACCCGCAGCTAAATACCTCAAATGTAGCCTGACTAATATGGGACTAAACCAGCTCTGGGACACTCCTACAAACAACATCATGTTAAAAAAATTGGTTTGGAAGACAGTCACGATCTTTCGTGGATCGAGGACAAGGCATCTCTCTCCAAAAGGGCACATGGATGGATGACCCTGAACACCTATACAGCGCCAGCTGCTCGGAATTATTTTGACCTGGGTTATGCCAAAGCCACTAAAATCAAGTTCTTGAAAAACAGACTTGGTCTGTTACCGTGCATACAGCACTTTCCAAACTGGCTAAAGGAAAAAGTGGGCTCTATCTGCAGCTTATGCGGCTCAACGCTAGAAGATCTGCTGCACCTGCTATGCACACATAAAGAACTGTTGGAAGAACGTCAACAAGTACTAAAACATCACTTCAACCAGTGAGGGATACGTACTAGGAGTCAAGCAGTGCTGGCCTGTTTTGCACCTAATGACCCACAGTTGAATTGCTGTCTAGTGAAGTTCCTGAGGTCAGTGGAAAAAGAAAATGCCAGTACAAAAGACATAAACCTCATTTTGGACAGTCCCTTTGGAATAACTGCATTTTAATCACGGGGATTGGAAGAGGGCAGCTTCCACTTATCACATCAGTTCTGGTAATATTCACTTACAACGAATAAATACTGCACTTTATCAAAGATTTAAGCACTTGTTGCACTTAGAAGCACTTTATTTGAAGCCTGGCATCAGGAGTGATGGGAGGCAGCAGACGAACTGAGTACCTTTGGTCCCTCACAACATGTGCTGAACAGCTTGGTCAGGAGAACTTCTTCTCAGTCGGTGTATTTTTTCTTAAAAAGTACATAAACTATAAATGTTTTTTTCCAATATCATATGTAGAATTGTTTTAACTTGTTGTTTCATTGCATAGCAACGGTTTATATTATCTATGCAACTAAACTAAGCTAAACAGTGTACTGCACAATACAGTCCTTGCATCTCTTATCTTTAAGATTAAGGAGCTCTTTATTTGGGAATATTTTTCAAACAAACCCAGTTTTATGAAATGATTAGAAGGTTAAAAAATGGTATACTTCCCATGAACTGAACATTTTGCCACTGGGCTTTTTTCCAGTAGTCATTTTTCCATTTAGGAAATACAAGTAAAATGTTTTTTTATCATTGTGTCCCATATTTGGCGAGTACAAATATACCTCCTAACCAAAAAAAATCTAAGAAATTAAGAAGCAATGAATTACCTATGACGATAAAGAACGCAGTTTTTTTTTTCTAGAAGGCAAATAATTTTAAGAGACGTCTTAGAAAAGATATTTTCCAGGCATGGAGGCTATCCTTCGCCTTCTGCCACTGCGCTTCTGTTTACAAGACGTTCTCTGCTGGTTAAGTATCTGGTCTGTAACATCTGTGTTCAGAACGGGAGGTTTTTCCTGCTTGTGAACTTTAAAACTCCGATAACAAAAGAGCACACCTGGCCTAGTGACCCAAAACAAAAGAAGAAATGGATGAAAAAAGGGGCTTTATCTGGTAGGAGGGTGAAGAGCTCTGCATTAACCCGAGACCGTGATATCTTCTGACAGCATGATCTAAGCACCTGTGTCTGCTCTAAATCAACCTACTGCAGCGCGAGAGAACATTGCTCCAGGAGCCGGGGCTTTCTCCAGAGTGGAATCACATTTCCCTTTTGAGTCTCCGTGAAAAGGACTTTTTTTTAATTTTACTTCGAAGGGGGCGGATCGATACTAGTTCTGTGAACATAAATCCTGCATTAATCCTTAAAACACGTACAGCTCAGGGGAACGACAGTGCAGGTTTTAATAGACTGCCCCACCAATTTAACTAACAGGAAATCTGTGGGGCCTATTTCTCTGTGTGAGGGTGCACTTCAGTTTCCGGCTCTCCTTCGCTGCTGCTGGACCATCAGTGCGCGCGCCAACCGGGGCCTGCTGCACACCAGTTACAATTCGAGCACCTGACTGCCGGAAGCTGGAATTAGATCATCACTCATTTCACACAGGACTCCAAATATCCCTCAGACGGTAATAGCGTCACTGGAGACTAATTAAACCCACTAATGAAGTCACTTGAGATCCGTGCTAGTGACTCAGGAAGGAAAGGCTGCATAACCCAGGGCAAAACTGAGGTAATAAACCACTTACTCTGATAAATGTTTACTGTTGTGTCAGCATGCCGTGCAATTACAGCAGGGGCTGTGCGGGCAGCTAACTTAAAAATAATAATAACTCCCCTTGCTGTGGGTCATGTGCACAAATTAATAACATGATCGTTTGACATTTTTTAAAGTACAGTAGCGGCTTGCACCGGTAAATTGTGGCGATTTTGAGATGTTCGTTGCCTTAGGAATATCTGTGGGAAACTGCATATATTTTATATAGACGTATAAAGTTGGATTAAAGCACTGTATTGATCGTAGAGAGTGATACCCAGTGTGATGCTGAGCACTGCTGCACATAAACGTATGAAGCGCAGAGAGAAAAAAATATGTTCACATTACGATACAAGGGCAGACCTGCCGGAGGGCAATGCACCGAGGAATTGACTGTTAAGGCGCTTCAAGCCACAGAAAAACTGAGCCTTGCGTAAAGGAGTGACAACTAACATGTGGAGTGGCTATGTGAGCCAGAGGCTACTGCTAGAGTACCAATAAAGCGCTGCTGAAACCGATCTTTGTCTAGGTTGCAGTATATTAACTTATTGCCTTCAATTCCTTGAAAGAGGGCGGCTCGGGCTGAAATGGCACTCTCCTCTCCTTCGGGCGAGGGGCGCATTCCAATGACGTCTGACGCCATGAGTGTGTGAAAGAGGCCACTTTAATGAGGCAGGTGTGCTTCACATTAATAACCAATCACATTAAATGCCATACAACTACATTTTATAACCTCGCTAATGCAATGTATTCCTGAATGCCCCAACGCCCCTGCCCTACAATTATCCATCTTGTTGAACTCAACTGACATCCCGGGGTCCGCTTTCCTCTTTGTCTTTCCCAACTCTGTTCAAGTGACCTCTTAACCTGACACAATTTGTAAACTCATCGACCCACTACCTCCTGAGCGGATCCGCCTGTACCATAGTGAAACCAACCCTGCTTTCTCTCCTTCCTTACATTGTACAACCTGTCAGCATTTGCTCACAAGTGAAATAATCCTGTAAATCATATTCAGCAATAACGCACCTGTTCTGTTACAACAGCACCAGCTCCACCTCACTAGAACAACGATGTATTAACCAACCCCTAATGACCCTCCTTACAGAAGAGCGAGGACTTCCTCCTAATTGACTAGAACCTTTCAAATCCCCAGACCTAGTGGAAGACCCGGGGGGAGCAAGGCTCTTACTAGCCTGCCTCCCCCAAAGCCCTTTTGCTAAAAGGATGTGCTGTTACTGACATTGCTGCCGACTATGGAAATGAAGAACCACGTCACAGTCCCGACTTGGGTTCAACACCTTTTGCCTGGGCAAATTCCTTCATCTTCCTGTGCCTAACAAAAATGAATGGGACCTTGTGTAATGTAACTGATGCTCATGCATAGTGCTCCAATACTTTGCAGTCAAATACAAGGTGTATAAAACTGCAAACATAAAAAAAAATGAGGGAACGAAACTTCAAAAATGCCATATCTCATGTTGGGGGTATTTCAAGAGGCCATTCGGTGAGGAGTAAGGATGCATCACTGTTGACAAATGTAAATATCGATATGTATTAGTTGGGTGCGTACAGGCTTCTTTTGCGTTCTCAGTGTATTTTGTTGTGTGCTCCTCAGGTTTCACTCTCTGCCTCTTGGAGTGTGCACGTAAAATATGCTGTTGTAACAAGCTTTATTTCGATATCATGTATCTTAAAAAGCAGTACAAATTTAGATAAAAGCAATAAAAAGTACATCACAGAAATATTAAACATTACATAGTAAACAATTAAAATTTTACACATGAGAAAAAGGTAAAATATATACTTAGGTAAGATACAGTATCCTAGAAGATCTGAGACGCCAAGCCCACCCTAAGAATTTGGCCAGGCCACAAGCAAACAGGGGGCGAGGGTCAGATCTTAGGATTCGTAATGCTTCTTCATGTGATCTAGTGCTAAGACTCCTACAGAGTGGTTTCAACCATTTGGCACGAGGGGCAACATAGGCTGGACATTCAAATATTAGGTGGGGGACTGACTCTGGTCTGTTCGCACAGAAGAGGCAATACAAGGTCCTCTGTTCAGGAACCTTCCATCTAGCAGTTAGTTTGCCCACCGGAAGTGAACCCACCCTGAATTGAAAGTATAGTGCCCTTTCCCTAGATTTTGTGATCGTGTCCATATATGGTTCGTATAGGGGAACATCCTTAAACATCAGAAATTCAACACTTGTTTTGCAAGGGTTGGCCTTACTAATTCTGCCATTCCTGACCCAAGTCCAATATAGTTTCTTCAGGTTTGACTTGGGAGGGGCAGATCTACTAAGCCAGGCTTCTTCGAGACCCAGGACCCAGGTCACAAAGAAGACACTTAACTTCCTTTAACCAGCGGACCTTGGACCAACCTGGTAGAGAAAGAAGCTCATTAAGGCCCTCTGCATAGCTGCACAATTCAGGGACCCTCCAAATACGTGCCCACAATAAAATGTTAAATGTTAAATGTTAAATGTTGTATACTTGTAAAGCGCACAGCTGCCCCAGCAAAGGGGCGTCCTGGCGCTGTATACCGCTGGGGAACCCGTCCTGGCTTTCCCTGTGGGATGGTCCCAACTGGGAATCCCCAAGGTGGAGCCAGGCATCCCCGGCGTTGGTGGGGCCGTTGTAGAGATTAGGCAAGCTAATGCCCAGAGTTGCCGAGTGGGACCCCAGGTTAGAGTAGGCACCGAGACGAGAATTGTCGAGTCCGCTGACCCTGGTCCACGACCCTGCCGCGTCGGGAATTGAACTCTGGTCCCGAGCCGACTTCTGCTCCCGGGTCTGCCGCCTCTAACCAGTGAGCCACACCACTCCACGGGGGGCGCAGTCTCGCTAGATCACTGATCGACCTGGTACCTGCATCTAAAAGGAGTGGGAGGGTTGGTGTACTATACGGGAGCCCCATAAGATCTTTGTGGAATTTATTTTCAGAACTGGATAGGGAATCCACGTTCTGCGTGCCCCATAACTCTGCCCCATACAACGCCGCACTCACCGCTCTGGCCCTATAGATGTCGAGTACTGGAGCGATGGGTTTTAAAAGCGCGTTGTTCCTTGAGGAGGGTCCCCGCCACCCTCTTGTGGATGAGCAGCATTTTTTGGTGGTGGGGTTTCCAACTCATGGAATCGCAAAGGCGGATCCCTAAATAGTCAAACTCCTTTACCCTCTCTAGAGGGACGGAGTCCAAGGACGGTGGAAAGATAGGCTTCTTAGGGGGGTTTAACACCAGGAATTTGGTTTTCCCCGCATTAATAACAAGTCCCCGTAAGTCGCAGAAGGCCTTAAAATTAGTTAAAAGGCTTTGAAGGCCTACTGGGCTTTTTGAGATCAGGAGGGTATCATCTGCAAATAGTAAGGTGGGGATCTTCCTGCCCGCCAGGGAGGGTGCATCTGCAGGATGTTTTAACAGGTGCTCCACCACTCCGTTGACATATAAAGAAAAAAGAGTGGGGGCTAGCACACAACCCTGGCGGACACCCCTATTTACAGGAATACGTGGCGTTTTTTGGCCCTGGTTACCCCACCTGATCTGCGCGAAGTTGTCATCATGGAACTTTATGATGAGATTCAGTAAATAGCGAGGAATGCCCAGGGCGTCAAGAACACTCCAAAGTTGGATACGTGGGACCAGGTCAAAGGCAGTCCGCAAGTCTATAAAGGCAAGGTACAGACTGCCCTTGCCCAGTACAACCACTTTCCAGTAAATCATCAGTAACCGGAAAGACTGTTGAATGGTCCCCATTCCGGATCTAAAACCCGTCTGAAAATCTGAGAGAATTTGCTTCTCCTCTATCCACTGTGTAACCCTCCCTAGGACTACCTTACCAGCCACCTTCTGGGTGGAATCTAGAAGACTAATAGGGCGGTAATTAGCAGGGTCGTCCCGACTACCTTTCTTAAAAATCGGACGACTTCTGCACACTTCCATGATTCCGGGAGGTTACCCCCCTTTAGGGCGTTATTCAAGAGGGAGGCAATAGGTGACCCCCGCTCAACTGGGTTAACCTGGAGCAAATCACATGGGATTCCGTCAGGTCCAGCGGCCTTGTTTGGCACCAGGCGGTTGAGCGCTCCAATAACTTCCTTAGGCGAAAAGAGGTTGGCTTCAAAGCATTTTGTATGATCAGCAGGAGGCTGTGGCAGTATGCAATTGGTCTGGCCCATTGGTTGGAAATAGAGCCCGGAAAAATGGTTAAACCATACTTCGCCAGTTATATTACAAGTTAGCAAAGAGTCTGTGGGTTTGTCTCTTACTCTCAGCAAGTCCCAAAAACCTTTGGGATCTTTCCTGAAACTAGCCAGCTTAAGATCATTCCAAAACTGTGTGTCGTGGTCGGCCCTTGCCTTCAGTATGACACTTCTGTAGTTATTTCTCGCTAGTCTAATTCGACCAGGGTCCTTGGCTTTTACTGCATTGATTAGTTCCCGTTTGGAAGAACGGGAAGCAGATGAGTACCAACCTGCTTCGCCTATTAGTCATAACCTGAATAAACTACATGAACTAAATAAACTAAAAGATAGTCAAAACATGTGAGGTTCATGGTGTGACGTATAGATGACAACGTGATCACTAAAACATCAATAAAAAAATAACTTGAAAATGGTCAGCCAGTGTTACATGATAAGTGTCTCTCTGTTTACAAATAGATTTAGATAGAATTAGAATGATTGTGGCAAACACTAGTAACAAAACACTCCTTTAACGCCTTTCTCTGTCTCCACCACTGTTATCAATCATACCTACACCTGGTTTATGTGCTCTAAGGTCAACGCCAGATTTACAGGTATAACAATAGTTTAGCGAACACACTTTTTCGTGTATCACTGAATAATGTATGAACATAAGTCCATAAAAGAGCATTAATTATTAGATATAGAATATGTTTTGATCATGTTGTTCTTGATAATGTTATGAGCTTTGAACAATGATTCATGTAGTATCCTAATGAGAGTTATTTAATCTTTGATTTAAATATTCCCCTGAAGAAGTGCACATGGATGCACGAAATGCATTGGGTATGCCATATGAATTTTGTATCTAAATCTTAGATATGAGAACAAAATTTCAGCGGATAAAGAAGAAATATATGATTTACGTTTCAATAAAATGAACTTTAAGTTGATACAATACAAAGGAGTACTTATTTGATCACCAAAGGACGGCTAATGATTTAATCGCAGACCTGCGACTACTGTTGTGCCCAGAGGGTCATCCTCTAAGTGTAGAGGTTGCTTGATTTATAAATGTAAATATCGCCCAAACAAAACCGCTTTTGTGATATGGGTTTTCCTTAGTTAACGGATCCAGGACAGTTCATTTAAAGCAGGTGGCCGTATGGGGGAGGGGATGCAGCAAGAAGCGGTACCCCTTCTGTATTTCTAGAGGGATCACATGTCCTTTGTCCGAAGACAGAGGGTTGAATACATATTTATGTTAGTTAATACAGTAGAGTTACCTTATAATCAACCACTGCTGTTGTTAGATAAATGCGAATCACAGCA
Organism: Lissotriton helveticus; assembly: GCF_964261635.1. Taxonomy (NCBI): domain Eukaryota; kingdom Metazoa; phylum Chordata; class Amphibia; order Caudata; family Salamandridae; genus Lissotriton; species Lissotriton helveticus. The sequence continues at coordinate 1,790,758,544 of NC_136063.1, read as the reverse complement.
CACTACAGCAAGCCTTTATAATAGGAGTTTCAGGCTTCCTTTTTGAGCTTTCATCCACCAAGTTTGTCCACTTTATTCATAGCAATTTTACAGAAGGTTGGTGTCTCTCAAACTTCTCGCTGTATTCTAGTATGAAGGAATGGAGAATTTATGTTCAAGCACCCACATCAAAGATATGTGATTGGTTCTTCATTTAGGGGTCCACATTTGTGTTTTATTTCGAGTTTAGTAGACCATTAGAAAATAAAAGCATAGCACTTTCACCAAAAAGAGAGTTACTTCTTCATTTCACAACTTGTACTTGATAGGCGGCTTTGAACAGGAGCACAGAATGTTAGTATGCAATTCATAAACAATTTAATTTGATCATTTCATAGACCTCATAAGAATATTAGGTAGAGTTGAGCATGTTGACATATGAATCAGTGACCTACAGGTAAAACTGAGCTCAGAAGTTCCTAAATTACTGATCTGTATTAAAATATTCATGCACAATATCAATGAGAGCTATGAAAAAAGCAAAACATTTTAGCTGTTTGATGACATAGGAGTATGGACTCTCTCCCAGATCGCCACCAAATAACCCATTGATGGACAAAGTGACTCTCCCTCCCTGGCTATCCTTGCTTCTGTTGGCCTATTGTGTTTTCCTGTACTGTATGGCCTTGATGAGTGCAGTGTCTGGGGCACGTCCATGTATTATAGCCCGGCTGATCTCAGAAGCTAGTGATCATTCCAGGGTGTTGTCAAGCTGGCCTTGCTTTCTCCTGAGATCTGAGTGTTGTGATGCTACAGTTGGCAGACGAGAAATGTATGACATTACTTTTGCCTTTACTACACATGCTTTTACAATGTGTATTTTACCACAGGTCATTACCATGCATTTACATTCATTGATATTGAAAGGACCCGCACTATGCATACCAATACTACGCATGCCTTTACCACACGTCTTTACCACACGTTTTCTCCTTTAAAGACTAATTTCTGATTTGAATATTTAAAATGGAAAAACTATTCTTGAGTAACACAAATGACAATATAAGAATATAATCTTTATTAAGGCATTGTTAAAATATGCCTCTACCAAGATGGTGGACCCATTTACCTAAGAAGATCATGAGAAAGAAATAATCTTACAATAAGCTGCACTTAAATTAAAGGTTCAGACATGTATATATTGTAAAAAGTACAAAGAATGAAACATGTATTTTGTTTAAAATTACTGTCTCATTACGAAATTAATATTAAAATGGGTGTCCACCATTTTTGATCAGTGGAACGCTGACCTGTGAGGTGACCCCACATGTAAGAGTGAAAAGGAGAGACTACCACAGCAACATTCTTTTTACACTGCCGCCTATCTGTACAATAAGTACGTTTAATGTTGTATTAATATTTTATATCTATAACTACCATAAGGGTATTGAAGCTATTTTCTCAATATATATATTTTTTAGACCTTCAAATAAATTGTGAGGCAGGACTGTAGATTTCCATGGAGAATATTCAGTTTCTTTGAATTCTCCGGAATTCATAGGTTATTTGTTAAAGTAAATTTAATTAAAAATGTAATATTCATATTTGAATCAATATAATTATTTTGCATTTGTTTTAACTTGTGTAAGGCCCATGTCGAGGGAGGTGCTGGACACTGTAGGGGGCAGATTTACTATTCTAACTCCAGTGAGGGTCACCTTGGGGAAGAGGTTCGATTGGGTTCAAAAATTGGCCCGGGCACACAAAAAAAAGTGGTCCATATTTGCATATTGCCTTTCCGCAAAACACTGCTTCAGCGAAGTTTTATGAAAAGAAAGGCGGTGGGAGGTATGTTTTAATAACTTCACTTAGATAAAAAAAATCACAGAATAATTTACACTGCTGAGCCGCACATGAATGAAAGTGATATCACTTCTGCTTAGGCCACCTGCCTCGCTCAATCAGCATACATTAATGGGACGGCCCAGACAGAGAAGGGGAGTGATACCTCCGCCCATCTGCCTCTAGAAAGGCCACTCAGGCACCCACTGGACCCCTCGCAGCATCCTAACAGCACAGACAGCCCCCAGGCTGCCCAAAAAAGCAGCCCACAGCTACAACACGGATACGGGTCTTCGGCCATTTCCCAAGTTCCCGCTTTACCAATCCGACCCTGGCTGAATATAAATGGTACCAATTTACTACTCTAAATAAAATGTGGTCCACCTAGAGGGAAGGTGTAATTTGTTTAACAAAATATTTTCTTATTTTGAATTTGTGTTGAGTGTTTTTAATTTATGAAACATTATTACAAATAATAGAATTGTAGAAATGCATTTCTAAACAAGGTTTATATTTCTGTTTATCACCTCATACTTACCTTTAACAAATACACGTTTTAGTTTTTCATATTTCTTTCATATTATTTTTCATTATTTATCAATATTAATACTTAGGTATTTTATTTATCATCTGGATATTATTACACTTCCCCACCTATACCCCCTATAACCATAACAATCCTAAAATGAATTTCCCTATTTTTAAATCATACACATTTTATTATTATGCATTGTACATAATTATATATTCATGCTTACAAATTAATATTAATACCTGGGCATGAATATCCTTACCCATACATAATCTCTATATCCTTTATCTCCCACTGCTATAAATGTAGTTTTGTGAGTTATTACATTTAAATAAATATAATTTAATTTGACATAATAATATTTAAGTAGTCCAATTAAAACCTAGGTATTAATACATGTTCCCACCCATAATCCCTACATGCCTTACATCACACTCCTACAACATTATTTGCATATTGTTTAAAACATTAACTGTAATATTTAAATAAATATTCATTTTTCAAAACAGTGACCTGACCTGACCTTGGTCTGTGCCTGTCGCTCCACATGCCGCGCGGCTCCCCCTGAGTGCGCCCGGTCTCCCTGCCTGCCTCCGCTTGTTTGCCGCTGCCCCTGTGGCAAAGGTTTCTTTTTTGTACTTTTGCTCCCTGTGCTTAGTTTTTGTTCTGTGTGTTGGTGCCCCTGATTCTGTGTCCGATCGCCCTTTCCCCCTCGGGACCGCTTTCCCGCCTCGGTCCCCCTCCCCGCTCCCTGCCGCTGCTCCCCTGTGGCCCGCCCCCTTTTCTTTTCTGTATCCTTATCCCCTTCCCTGCGCCACCCCGCTCCCGCCTCCCAGCTGCTCCTCCCTGTCACCGGCTATTTAGGGACTGCCCGCGCGACGGTGAGCGGTGACCTGACCAGACCTTGGTCTGTGCCGGTCACTCCACACACCGCGCGGCTCCCCCTGAGTGCGCCCGGTCTCCCTGCCTGCCTCCGCTTGTTCGCCGCTGCCCCTGTGGCAAAGGTTTCTTTTTTGTACTTTTGCTCCCTGTGCTTGGTTTTTGTTCTGTTTGTTGGTGCCCCTGATTCTGTGTCCGATCGCCCTTTCCCCCTTGGGACCGCTTTCCCGCCTCGGTCCCCCTCCCCGCTCCCTGCCGCTGCTCCCCTGCGGCCCGCCCCCTTTTCTTTTCTGTATCCTTATCCCCTTCCCTGCGCCACCCCGCTCCCGCCTCCCAGCTGCTCCTCCCTCCCACTGCTCCACTTATGGCGGAGTCCACGCGTACGCGAAGCTGGCGCGCCGATTGCGTGCCAAAGGTGAGCCAAAGGCAAGCCCGTCCACGCCTGGACCGCGCCCAGCGCCAAAACTCCTGGACCTCGCCGGAGCCAGCCAACCCGACAGAGATACGACGCCGCCACCATCCACGCACTCAACACCGGCCGACAGCCTGCCTGCTACCAAGCCACCCCGAAACGCACGCACGGAGCCTTCACTTGCCACGCCTGCAGCTTCACCTTCACCCGACCCTGCACCGCACCCGCTAAGCCAGGCTCCAGCAATGATCACCTCAAGTGCATCCTGCTCAATACCCTCTCCGTCCACAGGCACGCCGTCGAACTCTGGAACCTCCTCGACACGACTTCACCAGATGTCGCCTTCCTCACAGAAACATGGATGAACGCGTCCTCAGCTCCCGACATCGCCATAGCCATCCCGGATGGCTACAAGATCGCCCGGAAGGACCGCGCCAACCAAGCCGGAGGAGGCATCGCCATCATCCACAGAAACACTATCCGCATCACGACCACCTCCGACGACACCCTCACCGCCGCCGAACACCTCCACTTCCAGATACACACCGACCCCAAGACCACCCTCCGAGGCACCCTCATCTACAGACCCCCGGGACCATGCACACAATTCAGCGAAGCCATCGCAGACTTCATCAGCCCACACGCCCTCACCTCCTCAGACTACATCCTCCTAGGAGACCTCAACTTCCACCTGGAGAACAACAATGACAGCAACACCGCCGCCCTGCTGGACAACCTCGCCAACCTCGGACTCAAGCAACTGGTAAACACCCCCACCCACTACGCCGGCCACACGCTATACCCCATCTTCTCCTCCAGCAAGCACATCTCCTTCAGCCACTCCACCAGACTACACTGGACAGACCACAGCTGCGTCCACTTCAACTTCAGGAGAAGCACAATCCACCACCACCCTCAGCAGGTTCCCCGTAGAAGATGGGGAAAGATCACCGCCGACCAACTCACCACCACCCTCAGCCAGAGCCCCCCACCCACACTACGGACCCCAACGAAGCAGCCCGCAACCTCACTCAGTGGCTCACCAACTGCGCCGATGCCCTCGCACCACTGAAGAACCCCCCCAGCAGACACGGCAGCAAGAAAGCCCCTTGGTGCACCAACGACCTCAAAAACTCCAAGAAAACCTGCCGCACCCTCGATAAAGCCTGGCGCCACGACCAGACAACAGAAAACTTGACAGCCCTCAAGAACGCCACCCGCGAACACCACCATCTGATCCGCACCACCAAAAGGACCACATTCAAAGAACGACTGGACAACAACTCCCACAACAGCAAGGAACTCTTCAACATCGTCAAAGAGCTCTCCAGCCCCAGCGCCTGCAACAATGACATCACTCCCTCGCAGGACCTCTGCAACTCACTCACCTCGTTCTTTCACCGCAAGATCGTCGACATACACAACAGCTTCGGCACACAGACCACGCACCCTACCACCGATCCGGCGCCCCCCACCACCACCCTCCGCACCTGGACGACGGTCAGCACCGAAGATACCACCCGCACGATGAACACCATCCACTCTGGCTCCCCTACCGACCCCTGCCCACACCACATCTTCAACAAAGTCGACACTATGATCGCACCCCAACTCCGGGACATCATTAACAGCTCCTTCGCCTCCACCACCTTCTCTGAGAGCTGGAAACACGCCGAGCTCAGCGCCCTCATGAAGAAACCCAATGCGGACCCCACGGACCTCAGTAACTTCCGCCCCATCTCACTCCTCCCCTTTCCGGCCAAAGTCATCGAGAAGACCGTCAACAGACAACTCTCCGCCTTCCTCGAGATTAACGGATCCCTCGACCCCTCGCAATCCGGCTTCCGAGCAAACCACAGCACCGAGACCGCCCTCATCGCAGTCACCGACGACATCAGGTCCCTGCTCGACAACGGGGAAACAGTGGCCCTCATCCTCCTGGACCTGTCGGCAGCCTTCGACACTGTATGCCACTTCACCCTAATACAGCGCCTCAGCAACATCGGAATCCAAAGAAAGGCTTTGGAGTGGACAGCCTCGTTCCTCGCCGGTAGAACCCAGAGAGTCCGCCTCCCCCCGTTCCGATCAGTGGCCACCAAAGTCATCTGTGGCGTCCCACAAGGATCCTCGCTCAGCCCCACCCTCTTCAACGTCTACATGAGCCCCCTCGCAGCCGTCGCACGCCAACACAACCTTGACATCATCTCCTACGCCGATGACACCCAGCTCTCCCTCACCAACGACCCCGCCACCGCCAGAGCCAACCTCCAGGAAGGGATGGAAGACGTCGCGGAATGGATGAAGCTCAACCGGCTGAAACTGAACTCTGATAAGACGGAAGTCCCCATCCTGGGAACATCCCCCTCCGCCTGGGACAACTCCTGGTGGCCCCCTGCCCTGGGCTCCGCACCCAAGCCAACGGACCATGCACGTAACCTGGGCTTCATCCTGGACTCCTCCCTCACGGTGACCAAGCAAGTCAACGCCGTCACGTCAGCCTGCTTCAACACACTGCGCATGCTCTGAAATATCTTCCGGTGGATCCCCACCGACACCAGGAAGATGGTCACCCAGGCCCTCGTCACCAGCCGACTGGACTACGGAAGCACCCTCTTCGCTGGAACCACAGCCAAACTTCAGCAAAGACTCCAGCGCATACAGAACGCCTCAGCACGACTCATCCTGGACACCCCCTGCTTCAGCCACATCACTCCCCAGCTGAGAGACCTGCACTGGCTCCCCATCAGCAAGAGGATCACCTTCAGACTCCTCACCCACACACACAAGGCTCTCCACAACGTGGGACCCACATACCTCAACAACCGCCTTACATTCTACACGCCCACCCGCCAGCTCCGCTCCGCCAGCCTCGCGCTCGCCACCATCCCACGAATCCGCAAGACCACCGCCGGAGGAAGATCCTTCTCCTACCTGGCGGCCAAGACATGGAGCTCCCTCCCCACCCACCTACGACTTACCCAGAACCATCTCTCCTTCAGGAAAAAGCTCAAGTCCTGGCTCTTCAAACAATAGCGGACCCCCTCCCCACCCCAGCACCTTGAGACCCTATGGGTGAGTAGCGCGCTTTACAAATTCTGTGATTGATTGATTGAGTAATACTTCTGCATTTTAATTAATACCTAAGTATTAATACATTTCCTCCACATAAGCCCATAACCCCATATATTCCTAACACCCTGTTCCCAAAAAATAATTTCCATATTTTCTAAAAAATATCACTATATTTTCAAAATATATAAATGATTTATAAATATTCATCATCATTCAACTTTATTTCTGTTGTAAAAAGCCATAAAAGCAAACATAGCTGCATAAGTTTAAAAAGCTTGGCAGAAAAAAACATTTCAAATCAACAATCAGCATTAAACAAGAATTACATTTTCAACTAACAAAAACCTTGGTGGGGCCTACCGGAAAAAAACTATTATCCAGCAGCTGTTCATATACAAAAGCATAAAAGTCACTTAAAATCACTTAAAAGTGGCCGTTTGTCAAATTAAACTTAAAGTGCATGATGCGTTAGTGTATTGATACCTCTTTTTCTGAGATGCCATATAAAATTTAGGTAGCTGGCAACTGAGTAAACAACACAGCTCCTAGTATCTGCCCTACATATTCTCAGCAAAAAGAACAATTGATGGACAGAATGCAGAACAATGTCATACATTCACCCCATCACAGAGATCTGGGCCTAAATCCATAGTTTTTTTGCTCACCATGCCATTCCAGTGTGGACCCAGCCATTTGCAAATCAGTCTTGACCCTGCGCCCAATGGGAACAGTCCAGCCCAAACTGCCAGGTCAGGTCCTCCCTGGACTGGAAACAAGCATCCTAGGACCGGTTTCGGGCTTCCAGCCCTCATCAGCCAGGATAGCTAGACTCCAGTGTCATGGAGAGCACAGGGCCCACGTCCTGCAAAAAGAACAGTTGATGGACAGAATGCAGAACAATGTCATACATTCACCCCAGTACAGAGACCTGGGCCGAAATCCATCGTTTTTTGTGCTCACCATGCCATTCCAGTTTGGACCCAGCCATATGCAAATCAGTCTTGACCCTGCACCCAATGGGAACAGTCCAGCCCGAACTGCCAGGCCTGGTCCTCCCTGGACTGGAAACAAGCATCCTAAGACCGGTTTCGGGCTTTCAGCTTTTTTCCTCATCAGCCAGGATAGCTTGACCCCAGTGGCATGGAAAGCACTGGCCCCCCGGGAACAAGGGTGGCGAAGTAAGCTAACGAACGATGGTGGATTAAACCCAGATCTGTAACTGGGGGTGAGTGTCTGAAACGTTTCAGCGCTCCGTCCATCATCTCCTTGTGTTTGCTACATATTCTCAGGGTACAGTGCCCATCACCATGCCCGAGAAGGTGGCACAGAGGCATGATCCAATGGGCATGCAGTTTGGTTGGTGTATGCACCACAGAAGAATGGTAGGTGCTCATTGTTCTCCACTAACCATTATCCCATAGGGCAAAAATTGGAGGTGTTTACCATGCTTGCCCCTCCAAGAAGAGGTTGGTTGGTAAAATCTCCAGTCTAAGTTTAATATAAAGAGACCTAGACAATGGCCTATTTACATACTCCATAACACTTTTGAAATAGGAGCCACATTTAAAAGATAGGACAACCAAGGACAACATTCCAATAGTGATCTCTAATAAGACTGTAGGAGCTACTGGTCATTGCTTTTGGTTGGAGCCAGCATTCAGACAATCCTAGCTTAACCAGCCATAGCTTTATGTATGCTATCCACGGGATCCTAAGGGCCAAGTGGTGAGCTCAAATTTCCATAAGGCACTCTCTATATGGTGCAAGTTGCTCAGATGACCATATCCTAGCCCAAAATAAAATGGGCTTAAGATGGGCAGAGTCTGAAAATTGCTTAACATTTAGGTCAAACCTTATAGGAAGCAGTGGTGTGCCTTATGGTAGCTTCAATAGAGATCGTAAGAAGGAATTGTCACCTTTAACTAACATGTCAAGATGGCAATGTCCCCACAAATCTACACCATATAGAGCAGCACTGCATGCATGGGCCCTATATATCTCCAGTGCCTTTGCAATAGGGTAAGAAGAAGCTTTATTTGCAAGTCTGACGATAGACCCAGCTTTGTGGTTAAGCGACAGAGAACTTTTCCCTATCTGAGCTTCCCAACAAGTTTAGTCAGACAACCTCACACCTAGGTAGTCAAATTCTGTCACACTATCCAAGTTGGCTCCATCTAGTGCCTCATTCCCTTTTGCTTTCCTGTTATGTGTGACTAATATGTATTTTGTTTTAGATTTGTTTATTTCTAAGCCGTGGTCTTTAGAAAATTTGCAGAACTTCCCCAAAAAGACGTTGAGACCCACAACAGTTTTGGATAAGAGAAGTGTGTCATCTGTGTATAGCAGACCTGGTATTGTAGCTGAATATTTTGGGATAATCATTCAGACAGTTCATTAGGTAGGGTATACTTTCATTAATGAATAACAGAAATAATGTAGGAGCAAGGACATACCCTTGACGAACACCACATCAAATTGGAAGTTTCTATGTGGTTTCCCCCCTTACTCTGGCAAAGTTATCAGAGTACAGATTTTTTATCCATATCACTAACCCTGCTGGAACCCTGATTTTTGTGAGGACGTCCCAAAGTTTGACCCTTGGGATGAGGTTGATTGCAGTGCAAATATTAATGAAGGGAACAAAGAACGCCCCCGCCTCATGTCGACAACTTTCCATTTTAAAGTCAAAACTGAAATCTCTGGTCCACAGTGCTTGTTCTGGGAATTAAGCCAGCTTGCAGGTGAAATAGGACATTGCTGGAACTGATCCAATCCCAAAGACTTAGAAGAAGTTAAGAAAGGAAGGAAAGGATGCTTGGAATGGCGCACCATTTATGTTCCTTGTCCAACATTATAAAGATAATGAGTCTGGCAATATGTTCATTTTTGTCATCAGCTTTTTTAAATCAATTCAAGCTAATAGCATCAACCAGCCAACGCGTTTCGTTCAGATTGTCGCTTGAACTTTGTCAGGGCTATTGAGATTAAATATTGAATAAGATATCCATTGGAGTCACAAGCCTCTTAAAATAAAGGGCATGGCACCTGTATGTAAGTATAGTACATCAATGATCTACAGTGAAACACATGGGTGTAGAGGTTTCACGGCCACATAATAAGACCCCAGGTATGATAGCCTGTGAAAAACACCCAATAAGCCGGGCCGCACAATATCACAGCAGCTGAGTCGGAAACAGCTTTTGCTCAACCCAGTGCCGTAACCAACTTAGTGTACTTTGATCATAAGAAAGGCCAAAAATGGATCTGCTATTACACTGCAACGCCACAATAATTTTTGCTATTGTTGTAGGATATAACATTGATCCGTCTCTTCACTTTCTGTAGTCTGTCCTATGTCTCCAGGACATGTTTTGTTAGCAACACATTTTTACCATTGTACCATTGCTTCACCTCTGTCATCTAATTTTTGAAGCATGTTAACATGTGATGTATTCATGTTTTGCCAGTGAAGTATGAAATTTGATGTTTTCATTAATGTCATGCATTACTAAGGCTGTCTAGTTCTAAGTTCAGACAGGAAGTAAACGTACACTGTTGCAAATTATATTATTTGTGTACCCTCTAGCACAGTATTTCACATTTTAGTGAGACAAATGGATGCAATTCATGGCAGCAGATCAGTAAATTGTTATGTGTCCATTTTCTGTCTCTGTACTCATGTACTTTCCAAATATCTGGCCCATTTTGCACAACAGAGGAATCACTGATGTGGCATGTGCATCAGGGACTTCAGCTGACTCTAAGAACTGCATGTGTGCTAAAACCATTTTACCAATGTTCCTTATCACCTTGTGAGCCACATGGTGGTAAACAAGTAGAGAATCTTCATGGCATCTTCGACCACGTCCTTACATTTTCAAGCTTGAGTGATCCGACGGGACTTTGAAAAGCAATGCGTTCACATTCACTGCCCAACTTAATTGGAATGAACTCCCAGGATGCACTCTCCCAGCTGCTAGTTCATTTTAAAATGAGGTAGTTCGAATGACACTAAATAAAGCTTGCTTCTCAGAGAGAGCTAAGCATGCTGCTGTTGTTTGCCACCCTAGTATTCATTTCAGCACAAATTCATTTACCTTCAGATAAAAGTCTATAATTTTCATGACAGATGCGATTTGTGCACAGATTGTATTCTATGGGCAAGATGTACGTACCTTTCGAATAGCAGATTTCAAATAGCTAATTTGTTTCCAACTCGCCATTCAGAAATCCCTATTCTGTGAAAGTTTTCTTTTTAAATTAGGGATTCCTAGTGGCAAATTGACCAGCCTCATGAATATTAATAATGACGGTCTCAATGTGTGACCCTCTGAGAATTGTCAACATCACAGGGATTGTGGCCTGCTTAGGTCAGCAGATCCCCATGTCTGTAATTGCTTTTTAATAAAGAAAACTGGACTGCATTTAAAAAAAAAAAGTTTCCGTTTTTTATTGCTTGTATAAGGAGCTGTAGTAGTCCCGTGTACCACTGCCTCCTCTTAAACAAAGTTTTTCATTTACATTCACAAAGGAGTCCCAAGGAGACCGCTTCTAATTTGTGAATGGGTTACCACTACATGCTTGTAGACGGTATTAATGTTTTGCGACATGAATTTGGTTGCAAAACATGAAACATACTATTCTGATTCAGTATTTGGAGGGAACGTCCCTTTCAAGTATTTAATAGGTGTTTGGTTTCAAATCCAAATTGCAATTTGGTAATGTGTTACTCAATTGCAGTTTGGTTTTTAAGCATACCAAAATCCTTTTTTTGAAGCCGCAAATCAGCATGCTGGCCAAAGCAAAAGATCAGTACATCAGCCCTAACTGTGCATGGTGCTTAGACAACTAGAGAAAACATTTGGCTCCATCCAAAATGGCTGGTGCAATTTTTCTCTGCTCCTCACAACTGGGCTTTTGCGTGTCAAAATAACATATGCATCTCATTCCAGATGAAAAGGTACATACAAAAAGTATTTCAAGGTAGGCAAGAGTTTGCCTGGCCATAAAATAGAGATCTCTACATCCCGGTTTCAAATATTTTATCCCAAGGATCTGCTGAATGTATTGAATAAAGAAAAAAAGGACTAGCCTATTTGTGAATTTACATAGACTCAAGACTGTAAGACAGGGAACAAACCCTTTTGTTCGTTCATGAAGCCCTCACCCACCAACCTGGTTGGTGACATGTTTCATCATCGGGCCCACCCAGTGACACCGAGTATGTCCCGGGTGTGCTTTGATGCCTGAATACAGCGAAGTAGATATGTGTGCAGTGTAGTGACATGAAGATGAAAATTTAAAAGCTATACAGGGATCCCAGTACCCAAGGGTAAATTATATTTTAATAACTGGGTCACTGTTAGCATTAAAAAAGGCTGTTGGATGTTATAGGAGTGTTAATTAGGGTCTCCTACATCCAGGTGTGGTCTACATGTTTTAGCCACTCCTTTATGATTAAAACTGGCTTTCCTCAGGACCAAAGTGTGTAGGTGCAAATTACTTAATTTTTAAGTGATTGTGTAATTTTGAAAAATGTGGAGCACTTGCTGAGGTGCTTTACATGTGTGAGGGGGATTCCCTCTTAGAGCATTACTGGGCTAACAACAAGTATGACAAAACACACATACAGGGGAGAGTCTTAGTATGGTAACATATTCACAAAATAGTTTGATTGCCGATATCTATTGTGCTGTGTAGACAATAAATAGGCAGCAAATGGTGTAGCCATATTGGTGGTATGGCGAGGGTGAAAGTTATCATATATACGTGAAGTTTTGTGGTGGGCTAAGCATCGTAAGCACTTCAACACAAAAAAACGGAGGAAGTGCATGAAAGGAAGATTATCCTCATGTTGGCTTGTTGCCAAATTTGCCCCATGGAGTAGTCCAGCAGAGGAGTGGACCCTGAGAAGATAAAGGGGCCTCAGAGGGTTAGGAACCTGTGGAAAGAGAGCTTACCCAGCTCGTAGCTGAAGCGCTCGGTTTACTCACGAAACTATCGGTCAGTGTCTGCGTTGAATCTCTTGTTGTCTCTGCGGCCTCCGAAAGACTGTCCTGGGCCGTGTTTGTGCCTTAAATGCAGTCTGCATCATTCGGATCACCTGTGCAGGGAAGGACAGAGAAAACAGACTGTGCGAGGACACGCTGAGTCATGGCTATGCTGCGCGTGTGCAGGAGCGTAGTGTATCCTGCTGTGAGCATGCCCATGTGCGGGAGAGTAGTGTATCCTGCTGTGAGAATGCCCAGGTGCGGGAGAGAAGTGTATTCTGCTGTGAGCATGCGCGGTACCCATTGTCGGCGCCTGCGCATTGGGTGTGGCTGTGTAAGCTGTACCCAGTGTACACAGATAAGTGTACAGGTGTAGTAACATGAACGGTTGAGAAATAAAGAGCGCTAACTGGGGAAAAAAAAGGACTTAAAAAGCGCTGTGGGGCTAAGTTGTGAGGCCAGGTGTATAACTGGCTAATACAACAGAGGGACATTTAACACGGAGAGGAATCAAGAGTAGTGTTTCATATGAGGAGAAAGAAATTCATGTTTTCTGTCAACTCCACGGTATGGAGTCATTCAAGCCCAAACCCAGTTGCTGGGTGGAGAGGCGATAGATCCATCTCTGTTCTTTTGTATGAAGAATCCGGTCATTGTCTATTTGTTTAATGTCAAATTGTTCAATGACAGTCCAGAAAACGTAATTGGGGGTGTGGTGTGCCTTGAGGTAGTGCTCTGTCAGTCTGCTGATGTTTTTGCCACACCTGATCGTGCTTCTGTGTTCAACCTCTCTAATTCTGATTTTGCGGGTCGTCATGCCCACGTAACGGAGCCCGCAGGGGCATGTTATAAGGTACACAAGGTTACTGGAGTTGCAGTTGGTGTGTTGGCATTGTGTCCAGACTTTGCCAGGTTCAGGGTTGAGAGTTTTCGTTGGTTTAGTGAGATGGCACACACTGCAGTTGTTGCATGGATAATCACCAGTGACTTTGGGGAGGCACCAACAATTGAGGACTGTATTGTCCATAGATTTAGGACTGGCACGTGGTCTTGTTGTCACTAGTTTGTCTTTAAGGTTGTTAGCACGTTTAAATTTAAAGCGCGGGATCTCCTATTCTCTGCTGCCTGAATTGATTATCTTCCAATGTTTGCGGATGATACTAGAAACTTGATTTGACGCTCCTACCAGTGTACCCACAGAAATCTATACCTTCGAACAAGCAGTTTACACCAACATAGAGAAACTGAACCCCAAAGGAACTTTCAACAATCTATCGAAAAAAGACAGTGACATCATACACGGCTACACCATTTGGCGCTTATTTATTGTCTACACAGCACAATAGATATCGGCAATCAAACTGCTTTGTGAATATGTTACCATACTAAGACTCTCCCCTGTATGTGTGTTTTGTCATTCTTGTTGTATGTCCAGTAATGCTCTAAGAGCGAATCCCCCTCACACATGTAAAGCACCTTAGCGAGTGCTACACATTTTTCAAAATTACACAATCACTTAAAAATTAAGTAATTTGCACCTACACACTTTGGTCCTGAGGAAAACCAGTTTTAATCATAAAGGCCTGGCGGAAACATGTAGACCACACCTGGATGTAGGAGACCCTAATTAACACTCCTATAATGGTAACAAGACAAAATATCGAATTCAAAATATAGAATTACCAAAATATCGAAGTCAAAATATAGAATGGACAAAATATCGAATGGACAGAATATAGTGGTGAAAAATATCGAATTGAAGGTAAGTAATTTAGTATCGAATAGTAATTTTTACCCCTACGCTATCTAACCTTTTCCCTACTGTTGCACTCTCTGGAGTGGGAATAGTAATTTTTACCCCTACGCTATCCAACGCTTTCCCTACTGCTGCACTCTCTGGAGTGGGAATAGTAATTTTTACCCCTACGCTATCCAACGCTTCCCTACTGTTGCACTCTCTGGAGTGGGAATAGTCATTTTTACCCCACACTATCAAACGCTTTCCCTACTGTTGCACTCACTGGAGTGGTAATAGTAAATGTTATATTTCTTATTTCAATAATTTTAAATTACTTTTAAGACATTTAAAAAAATCGAAATTTTGACTGACTATATTTTTTAAAACTATATTTTTGATTCGATATTTTTGAACTTACCTGTTTGTAGATAGGAATTCAATATTTTTGCATTCTATATATTTTCTTCGATATTTTGGTCATTCTACATTTGTGAATTCGATATTATGTCAGTGATCCCCTATAACATCCAACAGCATTTTTTAATGCTAACAGTGACCCAGTTATTAAAATATAATTTACCCTCGGGTACTGGGATACCTGTATAGCTTTTAAATGTTCACCTTCGCGTCACTACACTGCACTCTCAGAAACATACCTGCTCCGCTGTATTCAGGCATCGAAGCACACCCGGGACACACTCGGTGTCACCGGGTGGGCCCGATGATGAAGCATGCCACCAACCAGGTTGGTGGGTGAGGGCTTCATGAACAAACAAAAGGGTTTGTACCCTGTCTTTCAGTCTTGAGTCTATGTAAATTCACAAATAGGCTAGTTCTTTTTGATCTCACATATAAAACCCCTGGAATACGGACTAGCTACCTAGTCCTCTCTCTCTCCTTTGATAGTGATATAGCGAGATATGTATTGAATAAAGAACACACACTAGAACATCATATAGCCCAGGCTTTGTCAATTTATATAAAATGCTGATTTGACATCACACTTGCTAGCTCTGCACCATGGTGTTATATTTCATTTCAGTACCCTGATAAGATGTACTCTGACAGGTAGACTGCTCAAAATTGGGTTAGCACCCAGAGGAGGTGTAGTAATATACACGATAGAGACACAGGAAGATTTCAAAACAGAGGTATTCTACTCATGGATTACATTCCCAGCAGCGAATGCCGTAACAAAATCTTTTCATTATTATAAACATGAAGAAGTTCCAGGGGTCTACGATCTGTTTGAGGAGATTGAGATTTGGCTTACTTACCAGGAACATATTTTCTGGTTTAATGGCTCCCTATCCCATACAAGAACAAGAGCAAGGCTTAGTCCTTTAGGAAGACCAGGAGCAACATGGCCGCTATTAGTGACCTACACACCACATCCAGACATTGAGACAATGCCAGGTGATGAACTGCTAATTTAACACAAAGAGTTGAGAAAACTCTACAGACACATGACACACTTGGTCTTAAGGACACTCACGGTCCAATCAACAGCAATCACACCTACTGCAGCTCCTACACAGAGCATAGGTACCAAAATCACTCCACAAACATTACACGCAGTAATGGGCAAAGTGCCCACAAAACGTGAACACATTTCTTTTTGGGTAGCTCAGAAAATAACCCAGTTAGAAGCAGTATTCCCAAATACAACACAGAATGTTAACAATCTGCTTTGCCATTGGGGATTACACCACAGTTAGAGGATTGTACCTCTTGGGGTACAGTGTTTGCTGCCATATATACCAGAACTCATGGAATTCCTTCATTAGCAGTAATACCAGATGTATTAAGACAAATACAAAATGAGTATGGATCAGAACCAGCCCTAAACTTAGGGATGAAGTTATTCAATAACTACGACCAGGTATCATCCATACTGTTAGCTAATATTAAAAAGGAAGCAGCATCAGTGTCAATCCGCCAACTCCTACAGGAGTTCTCTCCATTACAACAGGTGAATGAACCACCCAAAATAATTAAAACTGCATATGCAGAATTAGGCAGGGATAGTTTGGGGAGAAGTGCTTTAAAACCTCAACTACAGGGCAGTCCCAAAAAGGACGCTGCTAAGCAGATACCTACTTCTTCTAAAAAGAAGTGGGATAATAAGAAAGGATCTCATTCCCAAGGTAGGGCTCCTCCACAGGAGCCCTCTGAAAAGAGGTACAACCTTAGGAATAGGAATAATATTAGGAAATCTGACAGGTATCAGGATACTGATACACGTTCTCTCGCGTTCCTTTCAGGGCTCAAAGAAAAGCTCAGAAAGAGAAGGTCAGAAAATAGAGAGGAGCACACACAGTCCAGAGACAAGCAGCGCGCTCAACTTTACTTTACTTCTAAAAAAGAAGATAAGCAAAATCCAAAACCTCAATTTGAGAAAAAGAAAGTTGCTGGTCTGAAAATCAGACATACCCAGAATTCTGAGGACACAACTTCTGAACGGGGAATGGGCTCTGATGATGCTAGACAGTGCGGCAGAAGTAACAATAGCTCACCTGTACCTGAAGGAATTTCTGGTAACTGCGTAGTTGAATGATTACATCACGGTGGAAACACCAGGCACCAGGGTGAGCGTCCCACATAAGTTATATGAAATAACACTCCGGATGGAGGGGGACAAGCCCAGGAAAGTAAAAGGTCTTTTTTGGAAGAACTTATCATCTGGTTATCACATCCTGTTAGCAGAACAAGATTGGCCGCCACCATTCGTAATGGAGTGCCCCAGGGGAGAAAGTATAATTTTTCCTGCATTTTCCAACCACGTTCCCGTTCACCTTAAAAATACATATGCACAGGAGTGGGCAGTAGCAGTAGCCCAAGCTCCGGCATTGTACAAAATTCACGTAGGGTGGGATTAGAACTCAACCTACCACGTGATCCTGTTAAAAGTTTCACCTAATGCTCAAAGGCAATATCCAATAAAGCAAGAAGCTAAAAAAACAGGTCAGAGAGATCTTAGATCAACTTGAATACCAGGGGGTCATTGAAAAATGTACCTCTCCAATGAACAATCCTTTGTTTCCTGTCGCTAAATCCGACAATACCTATATAGATTACAGACATTTAAACTCATGCACAAAGACATTTGCTGTCCAAAATGCACATAGTGCCGTATGAATGAATAACATTGTAAGCAAAAAATAAAAAAACACACTTTGTAACTCAAAAGGATTTTTCTGTCAAAATATAGCACCTGAAAGCAGGTATCTGACAATTTTGTCAACTAGCACAAGGGTATAAGAATAGCCCCAGTGTATTTTCAGGAAGAGTAACAGAGTTATTTAACATATTTGATGAAGAAGCGTTGTCCTATGTGGATGATATTTATCTGACAGACGACTACTTAGGGAGGCACTTGACCAGGGTAAGCACCATTATTATGGGATTTGCCGGAGAGAGCTACAAATTCAACTTTAAAAAATTAAAAATAGCCCACCTCAATCTTCTATTTTTGGGATATTCGCTATCAAGTGAAGGCAAAAGTCTGTCAGCTAACTTTTTAGAAGTGTGCGCTGTCCAGCCTCCAAGATCATTAAAAAATGTACAATCAGTGCTAGGATTCCTACATTTCGGCAGGACATACATTTTAGATTACGCACAAAGAGTAAAACCTTTCTATGACTTAATAAAACCTGACTTTTCAGCCAGAGATTGGACACAAGGACATACTAGTATTCTTTGTTTACTCCAGGAAGACATGATTGCTTCCAAACATGTGTAAACGTATGCCACTTAGTGATCCGAATAATTGCAGGTCAATGTGGATACACCTATTTGACCTTTAACGAAGGAGAAACTGTAGCAATCACTTACAAATCACATCTGTGCAGAAACGCGTTTCACTTCAACAGAAAAAATACTGACAGCCGTTCAGACTGCTGTAGCAAAAGAAAGAGCACTGGCACAGGGAAAATGCATTATTGTCATAATTCCAGTACCATCTTTAGAAGCGGTTACAAAGGCCAGTATCCCAAATGCAAATGTATTACATCCACAATGGATACAATAGGCTGATTCTCTTACTGCAACAGATGTTGAATACAGATTTGATCCAAGTTTAAAAACACAAGCATTCCTGCAATATGAACAAGAATATCCTCTACCTAATGAAATGTTGCCTCTAGAACGATATGAATATAATATTTATACTGACAGATCTGCGCAACCGGCCATAGGAAGTAAGCAGTAATATTTTTTGGCGTGTGCTATCTTTAAAGGTTGCATGCGTGATGGCAAGTTTCATGCTAGTTGCACAAAAATGCAATCTCTAGGAGACTGTACGGCTCAGTTTCTATTTACTGTGTACAGTCATACAATGAGTACTTACAGCATTGGGAGCAAAACAGGTTTGAAGATGCAAAAGGAGTCATTAAGCACAAAATGCTATGGGAACAAGTAGCAGAATTAAAAGCCAAGATACAGAGGGCTCACGTGATCCATACACTGAGTCATCAACGTGATGGCGTTCATGTTGAAGGGAATTCATTGACTGATGAAACAGCAAAGGTGGCTGTTCGCATTGCTTCCGTAGCTGCGCGGACTCGTTCAAAAACGAGAATAGACGGAGATGTTATGGTAGCTATCATCACATCACGCAAAGGCAGCACAGCAGTACCTAAAAGATTTCCACTCAAATACTCCTACAAGTTAGATGCACAAAACATTCCATAAAATAAGATTCCTGGAGTGGGGGTAGAGTAATACCAAATATGGATCGTAGTCAAGGTTTAATACTAGCTGTACAAGAGGATCTGGGCACTGTGCACACAAGCGTTACAGAGACTATTTCTTTACTGAAGCAGCGCTATTGGTGGCCGGGGTTTACTAAGCAAACTATAGACTATGTCTTGAAATGCAACATCTGCCAGCAGATGAAAGGCTCCACCGTTGCAGCCCAGCTCAGACGCCATTACTTAAATCTGACAAACCTCTTGCATGTGTGTACTTTGACCACTGCGGCCCCTTACAAATGGACGGGGCCTACAGATATATCATGGTTGCAGTGGATTCATGCTCGAGAATCCTATGGGTATGGCCTCAGAGTTTGTCTAACGCTCGAATTGTTATAAAAGATTTGCAAGTCTTTATTGGCACATACGCAGTTAGCATGTTACATTCTGACCACGGCCCTGCGTTTAGCTCTCGGGCTTACAAAGAGGCCATGGAAGGAATGGACTTGCTTTGCGGTTCTCATCTCGGTACCATCCTGAGGGAAATTCGGTTGTGGAGAGAAAAAACTGGGACTTAAAGCAATCTTTAACAGGTAGGGTATTAGGCAAGGGCGGTAGTTGGGTCACACACCTGTATGGGGTACGGCGGGCATTAAACAACCAGCCAAGAAGCTCTCTAGGGGGTGTCACTCCAAATGAGGTCCTCTTTGGGACACAAATATGGGTACCTGATCTTGATTGTGAAGGGGCAGTGTCAGATGAAAAACCATTTGATTTCCATGATCGTTTGGCTGTTTTACAGGATCTAAATGAATCCAGGACAAAACAAAGCAATGTCCAAATAAAGCAGACCGCCACTGAGGAAGTCAAGGTAGTCACGGCAAGACCTGTCTGGATCCCAAAAGTCAGAGATCTTGTTAGAGAGAAAATTACGGCAAAAAGGAATTTGGACTCTCCTACAGAAAACCTGTACCAGTCCTTGCAGTACAAGGAACAAGAACTGTGCTGCTCACGCTTCTTGCCGGAAAAAAGGAGAAAAGATTTGTCTCAATTGACTTAATCATATCACAATATGTGGCCGATACTAAACAGTAGGCCTAGTGGACTCCGCTGTAGCAGACGCCCTCCACTAATTACAATCCGAGAAGTTCAAACAGAAAGACTCCTCATGTTTGAAGAGCCGCCTGTAAGGAATGAAGGACTAAGCAACAATGCTATGGAACTTGTTCCAACTGAACTAGACATTCAGATTCAAAATAAAAATCGTAATAAATTCACGAGTTGCAATTAGACCGAATACAGACATCTACATCAACATGCCTCGTCGAGAGGAAAATAACATTTCAACTAATCCCAATGCAATTCCTGCAATTGATCCAACAGCTTCTGGCTTTTTCATTAACTTTGATATGTTTTCTCTGGATCCAAGTGAGCCAGAAACAACACCAGCCAAAACACCATTCAAACGAGAATTGAAGAACTTTCTTCTCTTTCTTCAAAAGACATACCTGGTATCACGTTGGATTGAACACTGGGTAATTTCTGGGGTATTGTTTTTTCTTTTCTGGCTAGACTTAGTATTGACTTTTAGTATGCTTATCAATGGACATTATCTACAACAAGGTTCCACAGCCCAAACGGTCAACATCCTGTTGAAGCCACATCCATCATCACATCGTGAACAAAGAGACTTGTCATCAGTGAACATTACAGCTGTTCCTATACCCGATGGTATAGGTTGTAACAAGGTTGATTTCAACATTTTCGGCCCAACCGAACTTAAAAAAATTAATCATGTATTTAAAATCTCATTAAGTGATTTATTTACCTCCAGTACATTTTCTGATGATTGGGGCACTGAAACAGTAAATAGCTTGTTGTCTGATTTAGAGAAAACTGCTGCATTTTCTAATAATGAAATGTTAGAGGGTTCTTCAGACTATGACAAATTGTACTGTTACCAACATCATGGTCATCATTTCCTGCACAAATCTATTTCGGCTAGGAATGTTTTTGAGTACCATCAGCACTGAAAATTATGTTGACAAACACTAAACAAATTTACTCTGCTTCCTTTTTGGCTCAATTGTCTGAACAGGGTTTCAACCTACGGAAAGACAAAATTGACTCAAAATCAATTTGGGGTTCAAGGGACTGGCAAGTCCAGGGTACAGAGGCACTATTTAGAGCATGCCTCATTCCACAGCAGATTATCTCTTTAAATGATACTTTAAACATACAGCCTGTCTTGGAATAGCCAAGATAAAGGATCTGAACACTCCAACGCTTCCTACACCAACACAGGGGTAGCAGACTTCTTCTACAAAGGAAGGGGCAACAGTTGTTGACCTACTAAAGTACAGAAGATCTGACCCAAATTGGAAGGAGTGGGTGGTTTGGCCCATTGACCTAAACACATGCCATGAACGGTTCCTGCACATCACCAAGGGACTCAGTATACATAGGCCAGACCCACGATATGTACAGAGAGTAAATCCAGGGGTAGTGACATCCTATAGTGTTGGGAAGTTGTGCCTAGAATGGCTAGAAACCTCAACACTTTCAGAAGTGAAACAACACTTATCTATACTCTCTTAGTGACTTTTTACTAGGACCTAGGAAACAATGTCAAAAACGTTTCACATGTGCAGGCATTTATGCTGCCCATAAGGAAATCTTTAAGATTTCCCAACAAGAAGCCATAGTGAGAATACGGGAAATAGACCGTACAAACGTAGAAAGAGAGTTAGCTGTGGTGGATATTGGGTTAACAACTTTGACCTCCAGAGTATATTCATTGGGCAACATTGTATCTTCTGCTATTCACATACTAGAACAGGATTTAGCCATATTACAACACGGCCAATCACAGTTACGTTCTATTATGTTTTTGAGCTGGACGCTACAATATTTGCGTACAGGCTATGTGCCTTGGCTTTTTTAAAAAAGTACATCTCTGTTTTCAGAACACAATCTAACTGATACGCAGATAGAAATGGCACAAAGAGGAGCAAAATATACAATGCTGCACATTGAAAAACTGGACAGGCTACCATTCAGAGTAGCCAAATAACCATCCACTGAGTGGCTAATCCCTGGCCAAATCACTCTCCCGGTCACTACCTTTCAGTTTCACTATTGCCTTGAGCAAAGCCAGGCAGGCAAATATAAAAAGTTGGGTAAAGAATACATTAGGAAATCCTGGGATTTACCATATAGTTTTTGATGCTGGAGTGGGGATCGAGAAATGTTTCGTAGTGGTACCAACTGCAAGAGCACTTTAAGCGGTTCTCCCATGTGCTAAGATATTGTTTTGCACAGGCCTGTAATGGTTCAGTTTCGAATCTTTCTTGCCATATGAAAGGAACTCCAGCTGCCATGATCAGGTCAGCATTTGAGTTACTTTTGAATGGAAGTTACATGATGCTGAACGATCAAGGTTGTTTTGGGATGCTCCCGGGCATTGCCTATCTGGTCACAGTGAACACCAAGGTTACTTGCTGTATGCAAGTATTGTTTCCTCTGTCAAATACAGTCAGAGAAGCGCCAGTATGGCCTTCACTGAATATTTCTTTAATACAGTTTGATGCTTTGAGCAGAATGAAAGCCATGCTTTTACAGCAAACCGTGCCATTAACCTCCGCTTGAGAAACCTTTGAACTTCAAGTTGCAAGGACCTCAACAGAGTTACAGGCTTACTAACTGCCCCCGACATTTTGTAGAAATGATGGGTCGCATCGTTAATATGTCAGATACGAGTGGTATTGTACACCTATTTAAGACCATAGGGTCAGGTTTCCGTACACCTTCCAGATCATCCTCGGAGTTATTCCTAATTTTATACATTCCGTATTTGGAAGCATTTTCTGGGATCTACCTCTGAACCTGCTTGCTATTGCTGGAATCCTGATTGTCGTTTACCTGCTACGCAATGGATGAACCATCCACCAGCGAGATTGCAAAAGCTCTCCTGGTAAGATATTACTGTGAGTGTATGGTACAACATCTGGGTGCACCTCGCCTTCGAGAACTAAGTGCTTCTTGGTTCCTGTCATTCAGACCAGTCTTCGAAGACTGCATCATACCTGTTTTCCGATGCCTGTTTTGCGGAGGAGAATGTGAGTTGGACATCTGTCTGGCACCTCTAACACAGATGCCAGTGGACTTAGATTCCAGGCTGGAACCACTGCGGTCCCAGGCTCATTTCTGTTCTCAGCGTATTCCCATCTTAACACATGCATTCCTCGAGGATCTGCAGGTGCCCTTCAGCTCCACCCTTGGCACCGAGGTATTGACTACAGCACCGGCTGCCTCTCCAACAGCTGTTGGCAGCACTGAGATTCACCTATGCTCTCCTGACGTGCTATGCGAGGTACTACAATGTTTGTCCCCCACGGCAGGCAGCAGGCAGCAGGCAGCAGGCAGCGACAATGCTATGTCTCCCAGCCAGGACATATAATCTGAATCTGGCTCACCGTGTGCTGGGAACAAACTCAGTTTTTCTTTGCCCTTTTTCTCAAAAGAACTTTTTTCAAATTGACACTTTCGATAACAAAGCATGGCCTTCTAAGTACGCTTTCAGTAGTTCAACTTGTGTGATCAAACTAATTTAGAACTGTGATTTGCGGAACTTTGCTACAATGTCAAACTTCACAAAGACCATTTTTCCCCATTTTTTAAACTGTTTTTAAATGATTTTTTAAAAACGTTTTTAGAAATATTTTAAATGAATGCTTGATAATTGTATGCACTGACACCGTTATAAATCTCTATTTCAAAATGTGTATTAATATTAAATATTAGGTGGAGTGGGTGTTATATTTCATATCGGTACCCTCATATAGGTCCAGGGAACATTGTACACTTTCCCTACATCATCTCCCCGTCATTTCATATGAACTAACCTTAAAAGGACATAACTCCAAATAAGGACTGAATGCCTTATAAGGACTGCAGCCTTTTATGGACTAAACCTTTCACCTAGTTCCATGCAGAAGGTGGGGTTTTCCCAATCGATATTGCTAAGACGTCATCCTTAGCACATATGAATAATTTATGAGTACACTCTCTAGGAGGTATAATTTACCTCTCCCATCAACACTCAAGGTTTAATCCCCAATGTCCTCCTCATACTGAACAATGGGTAACACACGCACATAGACTGTATAAATACAGCACCTCTTGCTATCAGTAGTCAGGAGGGAACTGAGACTTCAAGGCCGACACACTGACTAGAGACGCTGCGGCTCCGACATGCAGTCGCTCCAGCTGAAAGTGGTCTGACTATCCCTTGCAGGGTGTCCAACTCGAGTCCAGGACGAAGTCCCACACTCTCACTATTCAGGTAGTGGGGTTCGACTAAATCCTAGCGGGATTTTTGGCTCTTAGATTCTTGTTTCTTAGACTCTTAGGTGCATATGTATGAAAATCCGTTTATGCAATTCTCAAATAGCGATTTTTTGAGAATCGCTTTTTGAGAATTGCAAAACGGGATGTATTTAAAAATTCACAATATTTTTGCGATTTCTCAGTATTCCTTAATTGCGACAAGCAAATTGCGAAATCACAATTAAGCAATACCTTCCCATTCATTCCTATGGGCCAGGCGGCCCATATGAACGAATGGGAAGTCATTCTCAATTTGCGATTCGCAATTTGAGAATCGCAAATTGATAATTATTTCAAGGGTGCAAGGGTGTCATAAGGACACACTGATGCACCCCTGAAATTAGAATCTGTGCGCATATGATGCACATACATGCCCCAAGGGCATGTATGTGCGCCACATGGCACCTTGAAAAATGCCAAACTGTGCATTTTTGAAAGAAATTGCAAATTACCACCAACTTGAAGTTGGTGGTAATTTGCAATTTCTTAAGGAGAAATCGCAAAACCTGGTGCTTGTTACATAGCATTTAAGGAATTACAATTTGCGATTCCTTACATGCTTACGCAAAATTAAGGAATCACAAAAATTGCGATTCCTTAATAATGCGATGCGATTTTGCTCATACATCGCAATTTGAGAATTATTGCAAGGGTGCAGGGGTGTCTCAAAGACACCCTGCTGCACCCCTGAAAAGAACATGTGTGTGCATATGGCACACATACATGCCCTATGGGCATGTGTGTGCATCACATGCCACCTTTAAAAATGCCAAATTGTGCATTTTTGGAAGAATTCGCAAGTTACCATCAACTACAAGTTGGTCTCTCTGAGAACAAAATAAGCAAGCACGAGTGACTAGGTAAAAAGTAGTATATTGTTTCCACGAATCTGAGGAATCAGGGTTTGTTGTGTTCTAAGGTTGCCAAAAACAAATCTCTCCGATAATAGAATATTCTAGTGGCACTGGGAGCTATCTAATGCAAAACATTAGCTAAAATATTCGGCAGGGGTGTACAAAGTCAGTCTACCACCAGACCCACAGTATATGTTATCCGTAAACAGCGCAGGTCCTGCATGAAGGGTACTATAGGAACCACACTACAATGGTCACATTCCCTTACAATACTCTGTAACTCATTTTGGCTAGAATAATTCACTAAACATTCTCCCTAGTGAATGAATTGTTCCACTAACACCTTTGGACAATAACAATTTCTAAATGAGTCAGAATGCTTCTCGGGTTTTCTTGAGCACAATGCCCGAGGGAGAAATGTATGAACTGTCTCAACTGTATCACCTAGAAAGGGCTTGCCATTATTCCTTTCACATCTTTGTTCAGTTTTACGTGTACAACCAATGGGACTTTTTCCCAATTGCGTGGCCTCCTCCTGCCCATCACCTTCTAATGGGCCCTATGTACACTATACTGAATTCTAACCTGAAACCTTTGGAGATGATTTTTGCTGGCTCTTTGACTCGGTAAAACTGCACCCAATTTTCAATAACTCTTACTTTAATTGGCGTACTGGCATTTCCCCACCTTTCTCCTTCTACTTCACTTCTTGTCTCTGCTGATTGCTAAGGAGGAACTTGTGATCTAGAGTAACATTGTGTCAATGGGTGCCTTCTGATGGACTTTGAGGATTGGAGCCTATATGTGCATGGTGATGGATGGAATGCATATTTTTGCCTGTCATGTCACATCAGGCACGAACAAGCCATATGCAAATCGGTCTTTGTTCTGCTCCAATTTTATTAGTAAAGCTGCTCTACCTGTTAGGTCAAAACACCTTTGAATGGGAAAATAAGCAACCCCACCATGGTTTCAACCTAGTTCGGCTTCATCAGAGGGGGTTAACTTGAGTCCTGTGGCACAGTGAGCAAGGGATCCAGCTCTGGGAACATTGTGTCACTCAGGGCATCTCATAGAGGAAACCACAGAATTGATAGATTTAATACATGAATTAATCTCAACCACTGGTAATTACTCAGGGCTGCACCCCGACCATTGTTTTTGCCCACCATGCCACCTAAAACAGAAATTAGATAATTTTTTTAAATCATTTATTTTTAGGTTTACCACTAAAACAATACAGCAATGTTGTGATTCTCAGTAATTTTACATGGTATCCGTGACAGTTATTGTAATTGATTGTGAGAGGGTCATATGCTTTTAAACCTCTTTTAACTGATAACAAAAGAAAAAAAAATGAAAGGTGGCAGAGCGGGTATTGGTGGCCGGTCTTGGCAGTAATGAAGTTAGGGGGAGTGACATGAGATGGGATGAGTACCTTAGGGGAGACCCAGCAACAAAGGGGGCATGGTAGGGAAGCCACAACATGGTGGTATGTATGTGGTGTAGTGGTGGGAAATACGGTAGTAGCGGATGTAGGGGAGCCATGCAGTCATGGGGTAGGTCATTGTTCTTGGTGAGCTGTAACAATTGTGTTAAGAGAGTTGTCCAGTGTGGGAAAATAGGCTCTTTTTGCAAAAGTTGCACTTCTTCGTAACAAAGGGCATCTTCCTTCGCTATTGCTCATTTATGCACTGCTCCATACCAGGCCTCTAGTGGCGGCAGTTGGAGAGTGGCACTGTAATGTGAGTGCGCATTTAGCAAGAAGGAGTGCTAGGGAGGCACAAATCCAACCACTAACTCCTTTGTGGGGCACTGACCCACAGTTTTACTTCCCAGAAACAAGCGAGATGCTGTATAGACTTATTTGTTATTTTAAAGACAAAGTCAAAATAGTAACAGGCTTCTTGCTGAGCTGAAAACACACGGGGCTCCACACCAATGAGAAGCCAGGCATAGATTGTTATTTTTCTTAGCCTCAACAAGAGGAGTAAAGAGTAAAGACACACACATACACACATCTACACCCCAGTCAAGAGCCTGCATGTTGATGGCCTTTTTTTCTCAGCCTAAAAAAATACAAACTGCTCTAGGTTATTCACTGAGGTACATATATATGTGTGTGTGTGTGTGTGTGTGTGTGTGTGTGTGTGTGTGTATATATATATTTTTTCCAAAACAAAGACCACCGTTTTGAAGAAGCACTCCACAGCAGTATATTTGCGGCACCAGGCATTTTCTTTATTTGTTCATTAATTGTGCTTTACGCGTTTCGGAGCACTTCTGCTCCTTGGTCACAGGCAGTTCGACATGGAATGAGAATAACATCACAGGGGCGTCACCTAGCACATCTTTATCATGCCTTCCATTAAGCGACAGGTGTTCGCAGTTCGTATAGCATTCTGGTATACGTAGTCATAGTGCTTTGTTCTATAGTAGATTGAGTGCCCTCTTAATATTTACAATATCTTAGTAGGCT
Source organism: Lissotriton helveticus (assembly GCF_964261635.1). Lineage (NCBI taxonomy): Eukaryota > Metazoa > Chordata > Amphibia > Caudata > Salamandridae > Lissotriton > Lissotriton helveticus. Next base: position 1,790,730,688 of record NC_136063.1, on the reverse strand, counting down.
TCTCAGTTCATGTAAGTAACGATCTTGTACCAGGCCCTCCAGTGGGCTTACGTTTAAAGCAACGCCGTCATTTGCGGTATGATCCATTCACCGCTGTCGCCAGTTGGAGACTGCGCTTAGTTCTAGGTCTCCGTGGCCACCTTTGCTTTCAACAGGGCGGTGCAGTCTCTGCGGCTCGGTACGCCGCACATCATTTTTCAAAACAAAGACCACCGTTTTTAAGAAGCACTCCACAGCAGTATATTTGCGGCACCAGGCATTTTCTTTATTCGTTCATTAATTGCGCCTTACGCGTTTCGCAGCACTTCCGCTCCTTGGTCACAGGCAGTTCGACATGGTATGAGGATAACATCACAGGGGGCGCCACCTAGCACATCTTTATCATGCCTTGTGTAGTGCTGGGGGTAGGGTTTTAGGATTTAGGGAAGTGCAGTGGTGTTTATGTAATTAACGGGTCATGCTGGGCATTGTATATTAGGGTTTAGGATAGTGCAATGGTGTCTGCGTTGTATAGGGGGTCGTGCTGGGAGTACATTTAGGGTTTAGGGTAGTGCAGTGGTCTTTATATAGTGTAGGGGGTCGTGCTGGGGGTAGATTTAGAGTTTAGGGTAGTGCAGTGGTGTTTATGTAGTGTAGGGGGTCATGCTGGGATAGCGGGGGGTGGGGGGGGACCTGAGGTGACATGTGTGCAAACACACCCTGTGGCCTTTTTAAGTTGGGAGATTAAGTCCCCTTGAATCCTGACAGTCCCTGGGGTCCAACTAGCCAACCAAGTACCTCCAGTAAGCGCCATAGAGCTGCATTGCAGAGGTGTAAACAAGGGCGAAGTCTGGACCACCTCTCTGCAATGCAGGCCTCTGGCACTTACTGGAGGTACCTGGTGGACTAGTTAGCCCCCAGGGGCCCTCAGGATTGAAGAGGAATTAATTCCCCAAATTAAAAAGCGCCACAGGCGTGTTTGCACACATCACCTCAGGCCCGCCCCCTCCCTTCACCACGGTGGTAACACGCCCTTTGGCACGGGGGTCGTGCTGAGATAGTGGGTGGTGGTAGGTGGGACCTGAGGTGACATGTGTGCAAACACACCCTGTGGCCTTTTTAAGTTGGGACATTAAGTCCTGTGGTAAATAAATAAATAATACCTCTCTTTTTGACTAGACATATATCATAACAGATAGCTCAATAAATAAGAGTCAAGATTCGAGGTAGTAGGAGTTTTGCAGGTTTAATACAGCATAAGGACAGGAACAGGACAACCTGCATAGGAATAGGATGACAGGGCCCAGCAGCTGCTGGGGCTGGATCTGGGATGAGCGCGCTGACTTTTAATAACAATACATGAGCATATATACATAACGCAAACACATAGCATTACATTGCAGTAGGCGTAGCAGTGGGTGGAGCAGAAGGCGTGACGCGTAGCAGTCGCGAAAGATAAGGGCGAAAGTAGGTGTAACTGGGCGTACACATAGACATGTGATGCAAACGTAACAGAATATGTCATGAATGGGGCGGAAACCATGGAGGGGGCTACCTAAGGAGCCGGGACCTCTAACCTGATGGTGCGCGCAAACTAGCAATGACGTATTACTAGGAGAAGCTGGGGGCTATGAACTCTGTGCTAGGAGCAGAGACTGAAGTCTGGAGAGTCAGGGCGACATGTACCTAAACAGTATCTAGTATCTGATGTTTAGAGAACATGTTGATATAAACTCGAAGTCAGGAGGGGAAAGGCTAACTTGATTCTAAGACTGGACCATGCATTATTCTACATGTAGTGCGTGATGAAGAATATTAAATGACCATTAAATGCAGTATTTCTCTAACGTGGAGACGTGAAGGCTAGACAATGACGGAAACTATTGATGCAGTTCAGTAGCTTAGGAATGCAGAGAAGGAGGACTGAACTGATAACTGGAATCATAACATATTCTTGGCAGACTCAGAGACTGAGCCAGGCTGGGCCGGGCACTGCAAGGCAGGAAGTAAGTGAAGGGTCGAGGATACAGGTGGGGGCTGTATCGCTCCTCAGCGAGGTTTCTGGAGACAGGAGCTGAATCTGGTGTCCAGGCCCTTTTTGAGGCCTAGAAACGGGAACTTTATAATAGAATAACGTGCACACTGAGAAACGTGGCAACGTAGCTTTACACAGGCCTGATATTCGTAGTATTCACGAGGACTGGAAACTGACATACTAGAGGTGGACACAACTGTAATTGCGTCATTAATCGAACATGGGGAATGCATATGCATATTTAATCATGCACACATAACATATGATGGATGACACGTAGGGACACAGAACATGGCAAAATTTACTTTTCCACATTCCCTCCTTGTCACTACGTTTCCATCAGGAAACATCAATATTCATGATACCATCTATCATTTCATACAGTATCATTTGCTCGTCTCGAATTATCCTGGAACGGGATTTAGAACGGGGCTTGGGACTAGGAATACAAGAGGTAGCACAAATGCCGCAAATCGCAGGGCCACATTGTATACAGAGACAGCAGCTGAATATGATCGCTACTGCAATACCTAGAAAGGACAATATTTTCCATCCCCATGCGGAAATTATATTCCAGAACCAACCGGACCATGTCCAGGTGCCTGGATCTTGGTGTATCAGATGGGCAATTTTATGGAGTCTGGTTATAGCTGAATAAACAGACGGCGCGTTATTTGGAATGAAAATGCAGCAACTAGATCCGATGACTCTACAGGCCCCGCCCCTATCGGCCAGTATGACGTCAAGGACGAGACGATTCTGTAAAACGACAAATCTCATAGCAGATTGCTCTTCGGTTAAGTTACCTAGAGCAGAGGCAGTCTCATTTACTACAGCTTCGAGGGTTCTTGTTAACCTACGGATTAGCTTACTATTCTGGATAGGTCCTATAAAGAAAAAGAAACCTCTGTTGAAATCTGTATACTGTTCTAGAGCAGTTTCAGTATAATCGACAATTGGGGACTCCCTTCTATGTCTAATGTGTACTAGATGTGTATTTCTATGATAATCAGGTGGGGCTAGGAAAACTGGTGGCAGTAGGAAGGCAATGTAACAGGTTCCCTCCCAATCGAGGGGCAGACGAACATATGCGGTTTGACCACAAATAAAATAAGAATGACGTGAAGCTTTGAAGATAGATTTCCCACTGTCACTATACTTGACAATAGTAGTACAATCACTATGTCCTACATGTACGGAACCCTTATTTCGGACACATAATTCGCCTTTGACTGGTAGTACTGAAATAGCAGGTAAGTCTGGAGTAGTATCAGACTGAACATTCAGGACCATAAAATTCGATGAATAATTACCTAAATTATACACTTCATTTTCTAGATCTAACCCGGTTCTGTGGGGGAGACCTTGCTTGTCTGGGAAACATGTACTGTTAAGAAAAGACATATCTGTTGAGGATGATGTTAACGTGGACCATGCTCCACACGAACCATTATGTGAGAATGGATAAGGAAAAAGTGGCAGAACTCCCTTCGGTGTCTGGAAAGGGGGGAGTCGACCACACACCCAACAATTAGTGGTATTGCTGGACTGGTGTGAGTAATGTAACATGCGGATAAATGAGTTATTTCGCATGGCGAGGCGGTAAGAGAGTTCATGAGGAGGCAGATCACTAAACGTGTGCTCTACTGTAGCATTAGCAGACTTATTTACATGAAGAACTGGGAAATACAAGAAAAATGCATAACTGGTGCAGGAAATCATAAGGCTGAAAAACAATATGAAACATAGAAAAACGATACATCGGATTGAGTTTTGACTAACTCTCTCACTATGGGGGTCTATTTTATACATGTCAGAAACAGTCTAACCGTTTCACCTAGGGGAGGACTTAGACAATCAAACTGACTGACTTATTTTACTAGACCGGAGTTTTAGCTTGTACTCCTGTTGCGGAGTTTTCTCTAACAGGGGAGGGGTTGTAGCAATGTCTTTTGCGGGACAGTCCTTGAGAACAATATTTTGGCAATCCTTCAAATCCTGGGAAATGTTCTTTAAGATGGGTTTCAGTCCATTAAAAAGTTTAATATGAGAAAGGTGCACCCAGCCTTTGCGTCCTTCCAACTTCACGGCTGTACGGGTGGTGAGGAGGACCTGTCGGGGCTCTTTCCAACGAGGCTCCAACGGACTTGATCTGTCAAAGTTGCGGACCATCACCATGGATCCTGGAACGATTTCATGCGGTGCCACCTCGGTATTGTCTGGAAATGCGGCGGCAACCTGTGAACGACATGAGTTGAGGGCAGACATCAAGGAAGCTAGGTAATCTGTCAGCATATTACTTGAAACATCGGTAATACTTCGGGGTCTAGGTGTACCCCACATGTTAGGGGGGCGGCCGAATACGACCTCATACGGGGACAGACCTGATCTGGAATGTGCAACCATGCGCATATAAAATAAAGCGACTGGTAGAGCTACTAGCCAGTCCACACCTTTTTCTTTACACACTTTTGCAATACGGATTTTCAGGGTCTGGTTATGTCTCTCAACGAGACCGGCTGCTTCAGGATGGCGTACACAATGGAACTTCCACTGGTACCCTAACAAAAGGGAAACATGCTTCATGAGTTCAGATGAGAATGGCTGGCCGTTATCAGAATATACGACTCTAGGGAGTCCATAACGGGGGAAGAACTCACGAACCAACTGCTTGGCAGTGGTCGCGGCTGTGTAATCTGGGACTGGATATGCTTCTGTCCACCTGGACAAAGCGCATACAACTACAAGGACATACTTGAAACCTCGACATCGCTCCATCTGAATATAATCCATCTGGAGGACTTCAAAAGGGTGGTCAGGGGGCTGGAATCCACCTTGTTCCACCGGGACACTTTTACCTGGATTAAACTGACAACATATCATACAGGTACGGACTTTCTGTTTGGCTGCAGCTCGTAAATGCTTGTTGAACCAAATGTTCTGGATACTGTCTAACATAGCTTTTTCTCCTAAATGTGCTGGACTATGTGCGGTATTAATAATGACTTGAACCATAGAGTCGGGGAGAAACCATGTGGCTCTACCCTTCGTTAACCATCCTTGATCTGTCTGGACCCCTCCTTGTTCGGACCATTTCTTGATTTCATCGGGAGTAGCATGTAACTGGATATCTATGACATCTTGTGTAGGGTCCTTAACTGTCATGCATGTAATCGGATCTGGAGTGTGTGTCTGTGTCGGATTAACTTGAAAGTCTGGAGTCTGTACTGTAAGCTTGGCTGTGCGATCTGCTAGATCATTACCTTGGGAAATAATGTCAGTAACTTTCGTATGTGCTTTGCACTTCATGATAGCGATAGATGTCGGTAAGTGTATAGCATCTAACAGAGCTTGAATAAGGAGACCATGCTGAATCTTGGTTCCATGAGAAGTCATGAAACCTCTCTCCTGCCAGAGCACTCCGAAGTCGTGTACGACTCCAAATGCGTAGCGTGAATCTGTGTAAACATTAACTTTCAAGTTCTTGGCGTGTATACAGGCTTGTGTCAGAGCAACTAGCTCTGCTGCTTGAGCGGACAGGGTGTCAATACGGTGTGTTTCAATAACTTCGGTGTCAGTAGTCACTGCATACGCGGCGACTAGTTCTCCTGTACTTGTTCTCATACATGAACCATCCACATAAAGTGTCAGGTCGGGGTCTGGTAACGGAGTATCTGTCAGATCTTGTCTTGGCTTTGTCGTAATGTTAACTACTTCCACGCAATCATGTGTGGCTGGATTTGAATTAACTGATGGTAACAGTGTAGCAGGATTAAGGATGTTGCAGCGTCTGATTTCTATGTGTGGCTGGAACAGTGTCAATTCATAACCTGTTAAACGTGCAATTGTCAAGTGCTGAGTTTGTGTTCGGTTTAAAAGAACTTCCACGGAATGTGGAACTTGTACTGTCAAGGAGTGTCCTAAGACTATGGAATCGCTTTGTCTGATAGCTAGGGCTGTGGCTGCAACTGACTTGAGGCACGCAGGCAGAGCCTGGGCTACAGGATCTAATGTGCTCGAAAAATAAGCACAGGGCTTGTATTGTCCTGCTTGATCTTGTGTGAGAACAGATAATGCTGTACCTTTACGTTCAGTGACAAAAAGTGTAAAAGGCTTACTGTAGTTCGGTGTCGCTAGAACTGGAGCTTGGCATAAAGCTTTCTTTAACTCATTGAAACTAAGTGTATGTTCAGATGTCCAAGGGAGGACAGTCGATACGGCTGCCTCCTGTGTCGTTAACTGTATCAGTGGTTTGGCTAGAAATGCATACTGGGGAATCCATTGTCTGCAGTAAGAAGTAAGGCCGATAAAAGCACGTACCTCCTTCTGGGTCTTGGGCTGAGGAAGACTCGCTATTAACTGGATACGGTCTGGTGTCAACTGCCTACCCCTCTTGGACAGTAAGTGTCCTAAGTAGACCACTTGCTGGACACAGAATTGAAGCTTAGAAGGGGACACCTTGTGCCCCATCTCGGCTAGGAAATACAAAACTGTAAGGGATGCTCGCTCGCAAGCACGTTCAGAACGGGCTGTGATCAGTAGATCATCGACATACTGGAGCAGGGCAGTGTCAGTTGGCATGTGAATGTTGTCTAGTTGTCTATTGAGTGCTTGACTGTAAATACTAGGACTTTCTGTGAAACCTTGAGGAGCGCGTGTGAACATATAGCTCCTTCCATTTAAACAAAATCCGAAAAGAAACTGGCTGTCTGGATGAATAGGAACACTGAAAAATGCGTTCTTGAGGTCTATGACAGTGAAGAACGTGGCTTCGGAATCAATGGCTGTCAATAGGGAAGAGATGTCTGGGACAACTGGGTACTGCGGAATAATACATTTATTAAGCTCTCGTAGGTCAATCACTAATCGATATACTGGGGGTGCATTTGGATCAGTACGTTTCATGACTGGAATGATCGGAGAATTACATACATTGGAGTCAGTTTCTACAACCACTCCTTGAGCCATGAGCTCGTCAATAATTTTGGATAAGGCTGCTACAGCCTCAGGTGGCAATCTGTACTGTCTGATTCGTGGTAACACTACACCTGGCTTGAGAGTCACACGATAGGGTGTGATTTGCATGTAACCTACATCAGTTGGACCTTGCGCCCATAAGTGCTGCGGAACATTAGACAGTCTTGAATCAAAATCTCGTAATACATAGTGACCCTTGAAGTCACGTAGGAACAATCGTATTCCCTCTGGGGAACAGCATATGACTGCACCTAACTCTTTCAGTGTTTTAATGCCTAATAGGTTTTCTGGACATGACTTAGTAAGTAACAGATCAGTAGTGCGGGACAATGGACCTACTTCTAGAGTAACTGGCTTTGAAATCTCATTTACGATAGGTTTTCCTGAAAATCCAAGGGAAACATTTCTTGAGCCTGAGAGCGGAGCCCCTGGAACTTCGGCGTGACTAATTGTGGTCCTACTTGCCCCTGTATCAATCAAAAACTTTCTGTCTTTCCCTAATACTTGACTATGAACATAGGGACCTTCTTGATCTACAGGTATCTCGATGAGAGGCAAGCCTACCTCCCTCTCTAGGCTGTTTCATGAATACTGCTGGTACTCTGGATACTCAGACTGTGCATACTGGTACATCTGCGATGTAACGTGCTGTGTTGCAGCAATAGGCTGCGGAGCTGTAACTGTCTGTGGCGCATTCTGTGGCTGAGGAATCTGTGAAACTTGTTCTTGTCTAGGCGGACGTGGTCTTTCTTTAGTCTTACCAGTAGCTATGTTGTGTTTCAGAACTGCACACTCATTTATGAAATGACCTGGCTGTTTACAATAATTGCAGTTCCCTTTAACGGGAGCTGCAGGATGACTGGCTTGATTCGGACCCCTCTTCTGACTGTCTTGAGGAACAGATTGTGCAACTAGTACTTTCATTTTCGTATCTTTCATACGTTTTCTCTCGTGTTCTTGTTCTTCTCTGATTCTATTCTGGTGGTATTGAAGCATCTGCAACATCTGGGACGGGGTATTAGCTTGCCAGGTACTTTCGACTTTCAAAACTCGATTTTTAATTTGTGGGCTTGAATTCTCGACTAATTTAGTAACAAAAAGGTGAGGGTATGACTCACTACTTGTCTTGAGGCCACTGTTGATGCTGAAACATTTTTCAAATCTAGAATAAAAATCACTAATATCCTCATCTTGCTTCTGTTTACAGGCTGAGATTGCATCCCAGTCTTCTTTTCTAGTTGTCAATAATCTGGGTAAAACTTGAATTAATAATTCTGGTAATTCTTTACATTTATCTCCAAGACCGGTACCTGGTACTCGTGCCTTATCTTCGGCTTCTAGAACTGCCCAATCGATCTTTTTCTCTCCCACCTCCCATTCTTTTTCCTTGAGCTTTTCATACACCCCTGCGGGCAGCAGAACCTTTAACATTTTAATTATGTCTGGATATGTGTATTCTCCCATACGGAGCATGTCTTTTAATTCTCTATGGAACCCTGCTGGATCTTTGTCATGACAGGGAATTAATTTCTTCATCTCGAGGAGTTCCATCTTTGTAATCGGAGTGTAAACAAACACTCGTTCTAGATCACCACCCGTTGTCCTAACTGGGTGTACTTCTCGTAACGGATTCTGTCTCTCTATGTAAAATGGTTTACTTTCTGGGGGTGAGACATGAACAAAATGCGGGTTCAAAAACGTTCTATATTTGTGACGCTGTTCTAGAATGACACTAATTAAATCGGTACCTAGACCTTTCCATCTATACTGGAGTAACTCGTTCAGGATATCATGTAACGGACCTGGATCAGAGTGTTGACCCTCATACAATGTAATGAGGTGCTGAATCATATACATACCCACCAGTCGTTGCTCGGCTGGGGGCATTTTCAGAAACATTTGTGCCACTATTTCGTCTGGAAAAGTGGTAGAATCAGTAATCCATCGGACTGCTGATCGGGCTAGTTCTTGTTCATGCATGGTACTTAACTCACTGTAACCGATTCGTGATTTCAGAATGTGATCGGTAGCTTGGAATACTTGTTCTAGTGAACCTTGTTCTGGTGCTGGAGAATGAAAAATAGACTTGTGTTCTAGGCGTAAATGGCGATCTGGAAATCTAGATTTTCCTACATACGCTATTCTGGCGGGATTCTCGTCCTCTACCTCTTCAGTATCAGAGTTACTTTCTTTCTCGCTTACTTGTACTGCTTTACGTTGTTCGTGTATCTTTATTATTTCTCTACGGATTTTCTTGTACATACTCTCCATAGCACCGACGGTCTTGTGCTTACCCTCGGCTATATTATCACTCCACCGTGTCAGGGTTTTCATTTCAGCCGGATCTTTAGACGGGTAATCTTGTTCTCTTATTAGACAATTGATCAGAAACTTTAATATCATGAGTTGGATCTCGGCTTTCCTTTGAGACATGGCCTCGCTAATACTTTCTGGATCATCCCCTGTACGGATGAAACGATATATTCTGTCTAGATCTTCTTTCATATTCGGTAAGGTGACTAGGTACTCGGCCACCTTTCTTACGCGGAATGAATATAAAACCATATTATCCTCGCCTGGGACTGGATCATAGCCGCATTCGGCAAGGGATTTTCTTATTTCTGCTACAGTCTGATGTCTGGGCGTACGCTGTGACGCTTGTGCATGTAATTCGGCTGTCGTTAAACGCTTGTGTGGCGGCGGGGTTTGAGGAGGACCTCCCCCTGCGGCCCCTAAACTAGAGTCGTCTACTGAGGCTCTTCGTCCTGGCAGAGTGGGAAATGGAAATGTAGGCTGGACTTGTATGGCGGGCTGGACCGGGGGTACCGTAACAGGTACTCCGTTGTCTGGAGGAGCGGGAAGTGCCTGATTTACAGGGACTGGCGGAGCGCGAACAGGATTTGCATATTCTGGGACTGTGTCGTCCAAATAGGACGAAATAAAAATATCAGCTGCGGTCTGTTTGTGACGTAGCTTGGTCGGAACTAATGGTGGCGGGAAATTACTGGATGCCTCTGGGGTCGCTTTTGGCAAGCCCTCGGCAAGAAGAGGATACATACCCCTAATAAGGGCATGCCTCTGTCTGTCTGACTGTTCGGCTTTGACTTGTTCACCTATCTCGACTAGTTCTTTTTCTTGTGCTCGTTCTAAGGATTCTCTACTTAATTCTGACTTTCTGATTTCCTTTTCAGTTCTTTTATGAGCTTCTTTGCGCCATAACTCGATGGCATCTTTCTGTGACTGTCTGGCTTTCTTTTTCCATAATGCTTCTTCTACTCGCATGATGCACTCGGCATCCCATGTACCCGATACGGGCCATCTATACTTTTCTTCTAACTGTTTGGTATACTCTACCCATAAATCTAGATACAATATGGCGCTTATGCCATGCTTCTGATACATAAAATGACCTGGACTGTCCCTAGGCGGAACTGGAACTGCTTCTTCTAACAAACCCTTTCTAGTTCTTAGCTGACGTAATCTCGAAAAGAGAGACATTGTAAACTTGAATCGGAACACAATACAATACACGAGGAACAATAACAACTGGGAGAACAATTCAGGCATACCACGACATTGGAAATACATTGAACAACATCATAACATAACAGTTCGGACAGAATATTACCTGGAATACTGAGAACAGAAACACAAGAATTTCTCGAGAACGGAACAGACTAGAGTTAATGGATGCACTGCTGAAACAGTACGGAACATACCGGTCCCATAAAGGGACGCATCAAGACCCGTATCCACCTAGGTGAACACTTCGTTTGTGAGTCTGTGTACCACCAACCCACGGACCAGAGTCAATTTAGATTGACCCTGTCTAGATACTACCCCAGTAATGGTACTCACCGGGCAGCAAGAACGGAAGGCCTCGGACTGGACTGCTACGACGACGGACGACGAACTTCGGACTTCAGTTACGGGTGGGCCTCCGGATACCTCGGACCTTGGACTCTTGGCTTGGGCTCTGGTCGGGACTCGCCGCGTTCCTCCACCGTCTCGTTTGGATGCTGGACCGCCTCCTCCGTCTCCTCCGTGGGCCTGAGGGATACTTGAAGCAGAAATATCTGCCGGTGCACAGAAGAGTTCCGTCACGACTGCAGAGGGTCAGGGGGTCGGCGTGGCTTCACCGACGCGTGGGGAAAGGGCAAGTCCCTATTCGGGCGCCATTATGTGGTAAATAAATAAATAATACCTCTCTTTTTGACTAGACATATATCATAACAGATAGCTCAATAAATAAGAGTCAAGATTCGAGGTAGTAGGAGTTTTGCAGGTTTAATACAGCATAAGGACAGGAACAGGACAACCTGCATAGGAATAGGATGACAGGGCCCAGCAGCTGCTGGGGCTGGATCTGGGATGAGCGCGCTGACTTTTAATAACAATACATGAGCATATATACATAACGCAAACACATAGCATTACATTGCAGTAGGCGTAGCAGTGGGTGGAGCAGAAGGCGTGACGCGTAGCAGTCGCGAAAGATAAGGGCGAAAGTAGGTGTAACTGGGCGTACACATAGACATGTGATGCAAACGTAACAGAATATGTCATGAATGGGGCGGAAACCATGGAGGGGGCTACCTAAGGAGCCGGGACCTCTAACCTGATGGTGCGCGCAAACTAGCAATGACGTATTACTAGGAGAAGCTGGGGGCTATGAACTCTGTGCTAGGAGCAGAGACTGAAGTCTGGAGAGTCAGGGCGACATGTACCTAAACAGTATCTAGTATCTGATGTTTAGAGAACATGTTGATATAAACTCGAAGTCAGGAGGGGAAAGGCTAACTTGATTCTAAGACTGGACCATGCATTATTCTACATGTAGTGCGTGATGAAGAATATTAAATGACCATTAAATGCAGTATTTCTCTAACGTGGAGACGTGAAGGCTAGACAATGACGGAAACTATTGATGCAGTTCAGTAGCTTAGGAATGCAGAGAAGGAGGACTGAACTGATAACTGGAATCATAACATATTCTTGGCAGACTCAGAGACTGAGCCAGGCTGGGCCGGGCACTGCAAGGCAGGAAGTAAGTGAAGGGTCGAGGATACAGGTGGGGGCTGTATCGCTCCTCAGCGAGGTTTCTGGAGACAGGAGCTGAATCTGGTGTCCAGGCCCTTTTTGAGGCCTAGAAACGGGAACTTTATAATAGAATAACGTGCACACTGAGAAACGTGGCAACGTAGCTTTACACAGGCCTGATATTCGTAGTATTCACGAGGACTGGAAACTGACATACTAGAGGTGGACACAACTGTAATTGCGTCATTAATCGAACATGGGGAATGCATATGCATATTTAATCATGCACACATAACATATGATGGATGACACGTAGGGACACAGAACATGGCAAAATTTACTTTTCCACAGTCCCCTTGAATCCTGACAGTCCCTGGGGTGCAACTAGCCAACCAAGTACCTCCAGTAAGCGCCACAGAGCTGCGTTGCAGAGAGGTGTAAAAAGGGGCATGGCCTGGACCACCTCTTTGCAACGAAGGCCTCTGGCATTTACTGGAGGTACCTGGTGGGCTAGTTGGACCCCAGGGGCCCTCAGGATTGAAGGGGAATTAATTCCCCAACTTAAAATGTGCCGCAGGGCGTGTTTGCACTCATATCACTTCAGGCCCAGCCCCCTTCCTTCACTACTGTGCAAACGCGCCCGTGGCATATTTTAAGTTGGGGGATAAAGTCCCCTTGAATCTTCAGGGTCCCTGGGGTCCAACTAGCCCACCAGGTAACTCAAGTAAGCGCCACAGAGCTGCGTTGCAGAGAGGTGGTCCGAGGCCACGTCCCTTTTAACATTGCCTTACCGTTGAAGTGGCGAGCGATCTATCAGAGTTCAACTGTGCTACTGCTTAGCATGTTCTGAATAATTTCTACATTTGCACAAACTGCCTGCAGAAACATCTGTGACAAACCTTTGAAAAAGGACTGTGGCACTTTCATAGGTCTTAATGGAGGGCTCAATTATGTAACATCGCTCTAGTGAAATACTTTTACTCAGTCTAGAGGCACGAAAAAAAAATATGCTAAAAGTGAAACCGTGAAACTGCAAACAGATATGTTTGTAAAGGAGGATACGAAACGAGGCACTGCATAAATACCTCATCATGTAGGGGGTCATGCTGGGGTAGTGTGTTAGGGTTTAGGGTAGTGCAGTAGTGTTTGGGTAGTGTAGGGGGTCATGCTGGGAGTAGATTTAGGGTTTAGGGTAGTGCAGTGGTTTTTGTGTAGTGTTTGCGGGTTTATGCTGGGAGTAGTGTTTTAGGGTTTAGGGTACTACTGTGGTGTTTGCGTAGTGTAGGGGTTTTTGCTGGGGGAGTGTTTTAGGGTTTAGGGTAGTGCAGTGGTGTTTGTGTAGTGTAGGGGGTAGTGTTTTAGGGTTTAGGGTAGTGCAGTGCTGTTTGTGTAGTGTAGGGGGTCGTGCTGGGGGTAGGGTACTACTGTGGTGTTTGCGTAGTGTAGGGGGTTTTGCTTGGGTAGTGTTTTAGAGTGTAGGGTAGTGCAGTGGTGTTTGTGTAGTGTAGGGGGTAGTGTTTTAGAGTTTAGGGTAGTGCAGTGGTGTTTATGTAGTGTAGGGGTCGTGCTGGGATAGTGTTTTAGGGTAGTTGGAAGTGTAGTGGTGTTCGTGTAATGTATGGTTGTGCTGGAGGTTGTGTTTTAGGGTTTAAGGTAGCGCAATAGTGTTTGTGTAGTGTATGGGGTCGTGCTGGGGGTAGATTTAGTGTTTCGGGTAGTGCAGTGGTTTTTATGTAGTGTAGGGGGTCGTGCTGGGGTAGTCTATTAGGGTAGTACAGTGGTGTTTGGGTAGTGTAAGGGGTCGTGCTGGGATAGATTTAAGATACGGTAGTACAATGGTGTTTAGGTAGTGTAGGGGGTCGCAATTTGCTAATCGCAATTAAGGAATACTAAGAATTCGCAAACAAAATGCGAATTTGTACATACATACCAATTTGCGATTCTGAAATAGCCATTTCTTAAAAATCACTATTTCAGAATCGCAAATGGGTACTTTGATACACATGGCCCCAAAGTCTTAAAACCTTCTTTTAACTGGAATACTTTTTAATGAGGTGCTATCATGTATATTGGTCGCAAGAGGGCTGCCAACACTTCGTTGATGAATTGCTGACAGCCAATCAGATCTCTCGATGAGATGTGTCATTGGGCTCCGCCCAGATATATACGTACTTTTTTCCTTTAATATCTAAAAAACTACTGAACAGATTTCCACCATTTAAGCAAAAAGGCACAAGTCTGAACTAAGGACTACCTCTTTGCCAAATTTGCTGTAATTCCGTTCAGCAGTTCGGGCTGTAGCTGCGATGAACGGTACCTATGGAAAATTGCATGGTGAAAACACGTTTTGGGACCCCCTATTTTCTCGGCCCCTGCTTCACGAATCACCCCGAGACTTTCAGGATATGAGCGGAGCGGACCTGGCCATTAGTTTTGAAAATTACGCAAAGATTATTCAACCGGCGCCAAAGTTATTCCAAATAGAATGTTGCGGATTTCCTATGGAAAATAGGTCCTTACTATTCTGGCGGTCGCCAGTAGGTAGTTATAGTTAGGACCTAGTTTCCATAGAATTTATTTTTTCTTTTCCCACTAACTTTGGCGCCAGTTGATGAATCTTAGAATTTTGTTTTTAAAAGAGGTCAACTCCAGTCACCTTCTGTCTTTCGGGGTGTTTCGGGGTGATTCATCAAGCGAGGGGTGAGAAAAAAGAGGGTCTCAAAACGCGTTTTCCCATGTTAATTTCCATAGGAAACTTTAGTCAAAGCTACAGCCGGAACTGCTGAACGGAATTACACCAAATTTTGCAAAAAGTTACGTCTTGGTTCAGAAAGAGCCCTTTTTTTAAATGGTGTAAATCTGTTTAGTAGTTCCACAGAAATTAGAAAAAGAATGGGTTCGATATCTGTCCTTCATGGGAAACTTTATATAAAGCTACAGCCTGAACTGCTGAATGGATTTACACCAAATTTGGCAACAAGATTGCCCTTGCTTCAGAAAGAGCCCTTTTTTGTTAAATGGTGTAAATCCGTTCAGTAGTACCTGAGAAATTAAAAAAAGAAAGTTTCGATATCTGACCACCGAGGAGGGTTTGCGCACCCTCCCGGACACAAGCTACACTCTGATTGGATGCCAACATTCCAAACCAGGAAGTGTTGGCAGCCGTTTTGTAACTTGGTTACCAAGTCAGAAGATAACTGTGGAAAAAAGGATGAAAAAGAAGAATAGGGGGCAGGGTAGGAACACCATGACCCCCTAGGCCTGCTCAGGGGGTCCCACAAGGACCCCCAGAGCCTCCCATCATTTAATTTTTTTTATTAAAAAAATTCGAAGTTGCGCTATGTGCATGACTTCTGCTGTGAAAATATTTTTTTTTAAAACGGGGGTTTCTGAGCTTCGTTTTTCAAAGTCTCTGGGTGGGCCAGGCCCCTGCGCACTCAGCAAATAATTTGAGGGAGCCTGCGGGGGCTGCCAGCAGATCCTCGGACCACATTCTCCCTGGGGTGGAAACAAACAAAATGCATGGGGGGTCCCAAACTCCACACGCTGACCCAGGGACCACCACCCTGCCGGGGCTTTAATAATAAACTACGGGGGCACGTGGTCTCCCCCTCAGCCCCAGGGACCATCATCTCCCCGGGGCTCTGCTTTAAAATAAAAATTATGCGTGTGGGGGGGGGAAGAGCCCCCCTCACGCCCCGGGGACCACCAGCTTCCCTGGGCACTTAAAATTGAAAAATCAGGGGTCCGTTACAGACCCTCAAGCCCCAGGGACCACCACCTTCCAGGGGCTGTAGAAATGTTGGAAGAGGGGCTGCCTGGCCCCCCTCCTGGAGCCCATAGTGACCCTGGGGACCGCCACCCTTTCAGGGCTGGTTACTGCAATGTCCTGGGGTGCCCACCCCCGGGACACTGCTGTTTGCTATGGCAAGGGGGGAGCCATGCAGCTGATCCCCTGCCATAGCAAACTCTGCTTTGCTTCTTTGAAGCAAGAGCAGGGAAACCTGCTCTTGTTCCATTGAAGCTAAGCAGGATTGCTTTTGGGCAGGGTGCATGTGAGCAGCTCCCCTTGCTCAAAAGCAATGCTGGCTCCCGTAGGAGGCGGTGAGTCGGCGGGACCGTGGGGGCATTGGGGCTCCCCCCACGGGCCCCAATGAGAGGCCATGCCCCGGGGAATGTGGTCCCGGGGGTGAATATAATTTAATGGAAGTAGAAAAAGAATTTCGCCAAAGTTTGGAGTTGCAACCGGATCGCAGTGCTCAGCATCGCCCCCTAGTTTAAATGCGATGGCTGCGTGGCTCCAAGCAAAAATAATTAGGATTTTTTTTAATAAGCTTGGTTATATGTTGGGTTTATGGGTGGCTCTAAAAAGAGCCATTGTTTTCATTGGGAGATTGTTGTGGCCACATGTAAGTACGGATGCAGAGCTTCAGGTTGTTGAGAAACTGTCTGTTACCTTGATCAGTGAAGTCTACCCCATCACTTCTGTAGATCCCATCCATATGGAAATGTAGATTGTTTTTATAGATGGAGCTCATCTTATGGTCTCTGGCAGCAAGCAGAAACAGCGTTATTGACATTTTTTCTAGCTTTCTCAATCTGAGGACAAAATTGATTGGACCAGTTCCATTTCTGACTTTGGCATATGTTAGAGTATACAAAGACAGTTTGGGGGAAAAGCCACATCAATTCTGCAAAGATGTCCTTCATTAACATTTCCAGACCTACCCCAGTCAATATGCCTAGGAAATTGCCACCACAGTGCATAATCATGAGGTCAGGGGGTTGGAGATGCAAAAAAGTTTCACCAAAGGCATCAATTGATGCCACTTTAATTCTCTCTGTCCAATCCATTTAATGTCTACATTTTGTAAAGCTATGTCTTTGTCAATACCTCTGCATTCAGCATTCCTTTTGCTTCAGAAAATATAGCTGTTCCCAACAATCCACCCTGAAAGCATCTTGAAGGGATGACTGGAAGTAATGAAAAGATGCCTGTAGCTGAAGTAGTCAGTTGGTAGAATGAGAGGTATCTAAAATGGTGGACAAGATGCCATTTTTAAGAAAGAAGAGAATGATTGGCTGTTTAAGAACTTTGTACATTAAAAAATAGGGTGCATTTTACTTTCTTTAAAAAGCATGTTTCTTATTGGTTAGTAAAAAATGTTTGAAAGTTACAGTACAAAGGATAAGGTAATATTTTACAAAGTCAACCACATCTGCTGTTTGCATTTGCAACATTGTGTGGTGCAGTTGAAAATATGGTGAACTTGTGACCTGTCAGGTCAGTTGAATGTTCTATGAGCTGTTACTAAGGAAACTGGCACTAAGCAGAAGGGGGTCGAAGTCAGTTGCTAAGGGTTATTATGTGTAACCAATAGATGTGCTGCTGCCTGATAGTTCAGACAAAGTAGCTTTCAACCCTAATGTTAGTTTGTCATCTGCTTGCATTCAGGCAATGTGATGTGGCTTGTTGGGAGTGGGATAGGATGTGTGCGACTTTGGGATTCATGTTTGACATGTCTTGCGTGTGGCAAATGTGCGGCATCACTGTGTTTTACGTTGCCTCACAGCTGCTACTCCCTCCCTCTAAGCATATTTACTTGTGAGCGCTGCCCTGTTGCATCACTTGCACTCCTACGGCACACCATTGTCATGCTTTTCTACGCATGTCCAGAAGCCTGACAACAACACACTGATGTTGGCCGTCGAAGGTGGGCGGCCACGTGAGTGAAGGCCTAGGGTAAGGATAGGGTGGACACAGATGTAATGTTGATGCCTGGCTGAACTTGCGCTGTGAGTAGGGCTAGGCATGTGGCTCATGCTGCGGCAATTCAGATACACACAACACTTGGCATGTATAAGCCAAGACCCCGAGTGGTCTTGCGCTCCTTCATTTCTCTGTTCGAGCGAGCCCGCCCTCAGGTGCATGCTACATTGCAACATTGTTGATTGTGTGTCAGGTGGCGTGACACTAAAACACAGACACACGCATTAGTTACTTCCTTGTCGAGCCGAGAACTGAACCAATGCCAGAGTACTGGGCAAATTCTCCACACTCCTATGCTGTACTGGCGTACTCTGGCTCTGCCCACTCCACTCACACTTACAGGGTGGACGACAAAGCTACATAACCGAGGACTTCCCCATTGCCAGGGGAAATATATGGTTGCGTCCGCTGTCCACAGCACAATGTAATGTGGTAGGGCCCGGGGCTATCATGCATACATAATGAACACACAAACACAGTTAGATCAATAGTGGAACTGGCTACAGGCACATACGCCCGGCCCCTTTTTATTACCAGGGTCACATGTCCAGTGACGCCTGTGCTGGATGCATGTGGGGTGAGTGTAAGCCAGCCCTCAGGGAATGGTTGGTGCTGGCAACAACTACAACAGTGATCATTGGATCACACACAGAGATTCAGTCATAAAGGGTCCATGACTTGTGGTGCACTAAGGTAGGGGTACCAGATCTTAAATCACACACAACAGATTGTATCATAAAAGGTACATGACTAGTGGTGCACTGAGGTAGGGGCACCAGAGATGAGTGTGCTCATGTGAATAAATTGTTAATGTCCCTTCGGGATATTCCTGCTGCCTGAGGAGATATTTTTGTGTCAGGTGTCTACAGCACGAAAGTCAATCATAAAGGGTTCCTGAGTTGTACTCACAGAGTTACCGGCACCTGAAGAGCTCAGCGTGTGCGCAGCCAGCGATGATGGCGTGTACTAACAGATTAGGATTGGATTGGATATGTGTGAGACTTGCTGACCACAGTATAGGCCGGAGGCAGTGGTCATCAAGGGCCCGCACTTAAGCTGCACAGTTAGTGGCACCTGAAGCACTCAGCATGTGCGCAGCCATCGATGATGCACGTCCAGGCAGGCCACACTGGATGCAATGTCTTTTGCAATGTTGCAATGTCTTTTTTCCTACTATCGACTCGATCTGAATTGTGAGCCCTGCTAACCGCAGTGTAGGCAAGAGGCAGCGGTCAGCAAGGGCCCAAAACCACGTGGCATTAACTTGAGCTGCACAGAGTTAGTGGCACCTGAAGCACTCAGCAAGTGTGCAGCCAATGATGATTCGTGACCCGGGTGGGCCGCACTGGGAGCAATGTCTTTGGCCTAATAAATTCTGCCTCAATAGACCACATGGCGGTGACTTGTGGTGCACTGAGTTAGTGGCACCTGAAGCACTCAGCGTGTGCGCAGCCAGCGATGATGCGTAGTCTGCACAGGCCGCACTGGGAGCAATGTCTGTTGCGTACTGGACTGCGTCATCTGCAACCGCGACTTGATCTGAATTGTGAGCCCTGCTGTCTGCAGTGTAGGCCAGAGGCAGCGGTCAGCAAGGACCCACAGGCACATGGCGTTGACTTGAGCTTCATAGAGTGAGTTACACCTGTAGCACTCAGCCAGCGATGATGCATCGTCCGGGTGGGCCGCACTGGATGCAATGTCTGTTGCCTACTGGACTCTACAATTAATGCATCGAGACTGAATTTGAATTGTGAGCCCTGCTGACCACAGTGTAGGCCAGAGGCAGCGGCCAACAGCCACACGGTGATGACTTGAGCTGCACAGTTAGTTGCACCTGAAGCACTCAGCGTGTGCGCAGCCAGCGATGTTGCGTGATCCGGGTGGGCCACACTGGGAGCAATGTCTTTTGCCTACTGAATTCTGCCTCAATAAGGCGATGTGGCGGTGACTTGTGGTGTACTGAGTTAGTGGCACCTGAAGCACTCAGCTTGTGCGCAGCCAGAATTGATGCGTGGTCCGGGCGGGCCGCACTGGAAGCAATGTCTTTTGCCTACTGAATTCTGCTTCAATAGGTCCACGTGGCAGTGACTTGTGGTGCTCTGAGTTAGTGGTACCTGTGGCGCTCAGCCGGTGTGCAGACTGCAATAATGCATGGTCTGGGCGGGCCGCACTGGTAGCAATGCCTGTTGCCTAGTGCACTGGGTCATCTGCAATCGCAACTCGATCTGAATTGTGAACCTTGGTGTTCGCAGTGTAGATTGGAGGCAGTAGTCAGCACAGACATAACTCTGCAGTGCGGTGCCTCTGGTTTCGAAGGGGTCCTGTGTTGAGGAGGCCAGCAGTCACAGTGGCGGCCTAATGGCAGGGTAAGGACCGCTGCCCTGGCAGATGCATTGGCCTTCCTGGAAGTGAGCCACGCCCAGAGCCCTAACCTATTTATTCACACTCCTACGCTGGTGTGGCGTAAGTCGGACCAGCCCACTCCCCTTATGCTTACAGAGGGGGACGACACAGCTACATGACCGAGATCTTCCCCACTGCCTGAGGTAGCAGGGTTAGCCCACTGTCCACAACACTACAAGCACCAGCAGTATATCTCCATATGGAGAGGTCTGTGCTCTGTATAATGAGGTCTGTCCAGCACATCAACACCACACTTGGCATTGTGTGCATTCTTATTCATGCATGACTTGCCTCCTTCACACATACTTAGTTCCCACCTCTGCCAACATTCAGCTATTGTATGGTTGAGGGGCCATGCCATTTTTTTCGGAACATCCTCTGTCCTGTTCTGCCCTGCCTCGGTGGTAGTCGGGGGGTGGTGTCCTGGAGGTTTTGGCGGTGGGTGTTATGGCCCTCTTGGGTGTCGGAGCTGCATGATCAGTAGCTCCATGACATGTCTTCAGATGTGGCTCTGGGCTGGGTTCCCTTTCATACTGTAGGTAGTCATCCTGCTATATACCAGTAAAAGGCAGGTGTTAAATTCCTACTGCTAACGCAGCTTATCGCCTGTTTTTGCATTGTATCGCAGATTTGGCTGGTCATTGAAAATATCGGGAAGTGGGTTTTTTTCTGTTTTTTTGCAGGGGAATGCCTACTCTGCATATCATTAGCGTTAGTTGTCGATCTCATCTGTGGCGATATTTTTTGCGGAAGCTATCGCTGGAAAACTGCTGATATCGGCAGTGTGCATCAGGTTGAGAATGGGACAATACTTCTTTCACCACTTTTGCTGCACTAAAGTGCTGATAACTCAGCGATAAGTCCTTCAGAATAAGCCCCATCAATTTGTTTTATTTTTTCGTCCGGATTCGCGCACCCAGCCATTTAAAAGAAAAACTAACTAAAAATGCTTTTTTGGCCCTGCTGGTCCTTGTGGGATCCCGTGAGCAGGCCTAGGGGGTCAGGGTGTTTGTACCCTGACCACTTTTCTGATTTTTTCACCTTTTTGAAAAACTCTTTTCTTGTGATTCGCATGTAGCTACAACAAACTCCTTATAAACACAAGGGCTCGTTTTAGAGTCACCCTATAACTCAATAGTGGGGACTTATCGCTGAGTTATCTGCACTTTAGCGCAGCAAAAGTGGCAAAAGAATTATCGCCCCATTCTCAAGTTGGTGCACACTGCCATATTGACCACAGGCTGACGGTACCGACACAGCAGACAACTAACATCCCCCCGCAGACAAAGCTGCTGGCCGTGCTGCACCTGTTGGCCTCTGGTACTTTCCAACCAACTACTGTCAGAGTCGGAGGAGTCTCACCACCAGCCCTATTAAACTTCCTCACACATGTCTTGGATGCATGTCTACAAAAGCAATGGCGGGCCGCTGTATCCGCACCACACGCTCATCCCGATTCATAGTATTCCTGCACAACCAACCCCAACCCCAGTTGTTGCCTTGTACCTCTGTTCTCCAGATCCAAGAATGTGGTTTCTGAAATGAGTGTGCAACAGGTCATGCAGTCCAGTAGTCAACAGTAGTGAAAAAACAGTACTTTATTACAAAAACATAAATTAACAACACAAAATCATCAAACAACAAGTGACATTCCCAACATGGAACATCATCACGGCAACTTGTGGATCCAAATAACTGCAGATCGTCCTGGAGGTCCCAATACAATTCTGAAAGTCCGTATTCAGAAACCTGTTGGATAAATGGTGACAATGATCAAGCATTAGTATAGTCACAAATGTAATCTGGTACAATGTATTGCCCTTGGACAAACCGGAATGCTTACAGGTATGATCAATGCTGCACAAAAAGAGCGTAACAGACGTTTGGTGGTCGTAACCTTCATAGGAAAGAAAAGGAAGGTTACGACCACATGATTTTCTGTTACAGTCTCATTATGCAGGATTTATCATACCTGTAAGCATCACGGTTCGTTTCAGCTTGATACACCTGCAGCTTCACTTCACCCACACTGCGCAGGAACAGCTGGAGACTAAGCAAGGTAACCACGCCATAGCAGGCTTCCCGCACATGTTGGGGGCAATTGATTGCACACATATACTACTTGTGCCCCCTGCAGACACGGCACACAATCACTGCAACAGAAACCACACGTATTCTAACAATGTACAGGCAAAACTGGACCACCGGGGCCTGTACACTAATGTTGTTGCAAACTTCTCAGACAGTGTGCATGATTCCTACATCTTTCACAAGCACCCCAGCCCTAGTCCCCAGACCGATCAGCCGCCCAGCGATGACAGCCCGACCCTGCGCACCCAGACCTCAATGCTCACCTGCCGCCACCACCGCGTCTCTAAGAGGGCCCATCACATGGCGGAGCAACCTCCTCAACAGCAGCTGAATTCCATGCAATAGGCCCCCAGTGCATCCTGCTGCACTGTGCCGAGGAGTCTTGTTTGTACAGGCTGCTGCCTTTGGTGTACATGTGGTCTAGCTGAGCTCACAATTCAAATCGAGTCTTGATTGCCAGGATAGCCTACGCATCATCGCAGGTTGCACACCCGCTCAGCTCTGGTGGCACTAACTCAGTGCAGCTCAATCATCGCCACAGGGCAGGAGTCCCATGTCAGTCAAAATGCCTCGGCTGCCACCAACTATGTGTACCTAAAGTCATTGCCACGTGGCGGGAGGCCTGTGTCGGCCAAAGTGCCTCAGCTGCCACCAACTCTATGTCACTCAAGTCATCATCACGTTGCAGAAGGCCAGTGTCGGCCAAAGTGTTTCACCACAGGGAAGACCTGGGACATGTAGCGTTGTAGTCCCCTCCCTGTAAGTGTAAGCGGGGTTGGCTGGCTTGGCGTATGCCAGTCCAACGTAGAGGTATGATCAATGACCCCGGGGATCTGGGCGTGGTTCCTTACTGAGATGGATAAGGAAGTAACTAATGGATGTGTCTCTGTTGTAGTGTCTGCGCCACCCGGAGCGCAATAGACAATGTTGCACCCTGGTACTCAAGTCCCAGAACATGAGCAATAGGGACATAAGGGGGAATCACTGACCCTACATTCATTCCATACTTCTACACTTGAATGATCATAAACGTCTGTGTGAATTTGATATGTTTAATGCACATTCAGTGGAGTGTTGTCTTAAAGTATTTTCTTCTCTTGTTTTTGGTATAGCCAGTTCTATGTAATCTTCCAATCACTCCGCCAATTCCCAAGCACTTATAAATTCACCATGCACTCTCCTTGCAGTACTCTAATCATTCAGTCAGTACCCATGTACTCATGTAATGACCCAGGCACTAACACATGTACTGCTACAATCCTCTGTGCACTACCCACTACTCATTCGCTCCTTCAATTCCCCAGGTAGTACCCGTACAGTCCAGAAATCACCCTGTCACTCCCCATGCACTCCTCCAATCACCCAGCCAGTATTAGGTACTTATCCAATCACTCCCCCAATTCCCAAGTAATTATACATTCACGATGCAGTCTCCTTGCAGTAATCAAATCATTCAGTCAGTACCCATGTACTCATGCTATAAAAGACGATTATATAGGGTGTTAATAATTACATTTCTTTTATTAGTTTGTACAACGGTAAAGTTAAATGATGCCAAATATTTTAAGATTGAATGGTGAAATAAGGTGCAGTAAATTAGGCTTCTTTTTGTAGTCTGAACAAAGGTAGAGTTGACTGATGCCATATCATTTTAGATACAAAGGTGAAGATGTAGAATAAAAGTGTGGTTTTAAAAATTCTCATAAAAGGTGTTGTTAATTACCCTTCTTAAGTCTGTTGAGAGTTATACTTTAATGATGTCACATATTTGTAGATAGAATGGTCAAGATGTAGCTCAAAAGTAAAAAGCCACATATTAGCCTTGCAGGCATGTTGTACTTATCTACTTAACTGGATGATATGTAATGACTGATCTATGTGTTCAGATTGTATTTATACAGTCATATGTACGCTAAGTGAACTATTGAGAGGTGCTTGGTTGATTAGAGGAGTGCAAAGGTAGTGAGTAGGTGATGTTAAAGCTACTGAGTAAAGATTGACTGATTCCATATTGTGCACTCACTTTATTAGTATCCAAGCACTCATGAAATTACTCCGCCCCTACCT
The DNA here is from genome assembly GCF_964261635.1 of Lissotriton helveticus. Lineage (NCBI taxonomy): Eukaryota > Metazoa > Chordata > Amphibia > Caudata > Salamandridae > Lissotriton > Lissotriton helveticus. The sequence goes on along the minus strand of NC_136063.1, from coordinate 1,790,706,326 downwards.
AAACAGTTATGAAATCACCCAGGCACTACCAATACACTCTACCAATCAGCCAATCACTACCCATGTAGTCATGCAGTAAATCAAGCACTTATAAATTCACCATAAACTCTCCTTGCAGTAGTCCAATCACTCAGTCAGTACCATGTAATGACCCAGACACTAAGATATGCACTACTACAATCCCCTGTGCACTACCCATGTAGTTCTCTAATCACCTACACGCTACTCATTCTGTCCTTCAATTTCCCAGGTACTACCCATGCCGTCCAGTAATCACCCAGTCACTCCCCATGCACTCCTCCATTCACCCAGCCAGTACTATGTACTTATGCAATCACTCCGCTAATTCCCAAGCACTTATAAATTCACCATGCACTCTCCTTGCAGTAGTCTAATCATTGAGTCAGTACCCATGTAGTCATCCAATAACCCAGGCAATACCCCTGCAGTGCTACAAACACCTGTGCACTACCCATGCAGTCCTCCAATCACCTAGATACTACTCATTCACTCCTTCAATTACCCAGGTACTACCATGCACTCCTCCAATCCCCCAACCATTATCCAATACACTCATTCTATCATGCCGCCACTACCCAAACATTCATAAAATAACAATGCAGTACCCTTCAACTTTTCCAATCACCCATACAGTGTCCTTGCTCTCATGCAATCACTCAGGGAATTATTTTTTTTAACCAATTGATGTGGTTCCGTAGGAACCGTTTTTCTTTCTCTTTTGAACAATTAAAAAAAAATATATTTTTTAAACCAGTTTTTCTTTTTTATGTGTTTTTGATTTTTTGAATAACATAAAATTAAAGACAACAAACAAGCTGTTTCACAAAAAGAAATGCACATTATAAAAATGAAAACACATCTATGTGCTTTTATGGCAGCTGTAACAACATCGATCCATTGTTCTGCAATGCAGAGTTTGGTGTCACACTTCTTACAGCTGATCGCCACTTTAAAAAGTTCAAGGATGTTGTGGGGCCTTGGCGCTGGAGGAACGTTCTGCGAAGAGGTACAAGGAATGTTTGGGTATTGTTGTGCCGCCTCATCAAGTTCTCTCCTCCTCTCCTCTCCAGCCAGGTGAACCGGGTGCAGAGTTTCCAGGTGCTTTTTCATGCTGCTCGTTCCGCATGAGTAATTTTTTTTCTCACCCTCTGGATTAAATGTGTTGGCAGATTGTGCAAGTGACCTTATAGGCGTTCACTTTTTTCTCGCCCTCTGGAACTGAGAGGAAGGCCCATACAATACTTTCCTTCCTCTTTTTCACTGGTTCGATAATTTCTTCTTCCTCCACATCCAAGGGGTTGATATCTTGCTGGCTAGAAGCCATAGTGTTGGAAAAAAAACAAAAAAACACACACAATTTGAGAAAAAAGATGAAGCAGGTCTTGTCACTAACAAAGCCAAATAATAAGAGGATGGATCCTCCCTCTTACAGAATGAAAATGATTTAAACCAATCAGATTCTTTCTTTTCCTGCTGACATGAAGTTGCGTAGGGTGCGAGCACCTGTCACTTAGGCATTGCGCAGCCGTAGCATACATAAATATAGACTGTAAATAAATTATACAATATTTTAAAAGGGATTTTAGTAAAACTCTTTATTTCAATTTAGCATTCTAACTTTCAATAGCAATATTTCAAACTTTGAAAATATGGCAAAGTCACGACTGCGATTCTCGATCCCAGTGCGACCCCGGAAAAAGGTGCGAGGAGGGGTCGTGCACTGTACCCGCAGATGTTGCGTTGTCATAAAATTTCATATTGTCAATATTACATTGAAAAAATAGTCTATAAACAGATTTTCTAAAGTAAATTAGTCAAACACTATAACAAAAAAATTTATTGATAATTTCTCTAATGATATTTCATACTTTTCAAATTACGCCGAAGTAGCGACTTCTAAAATGTGCGATAGCTAGATGCGCGCAGCCATCGTGCAGGGTGCGCGTAGGGTGCGCGACTTCTGTGAAATATAGATCGAATATACTTTTCCAAACTATAAATTATTCTCAACTTTGGTTTTATATATATATATATATATATATATATATATATATATATATATATATATATATTACCTACTGGCGGTCACCAGTAGGTATATATAGTTAGGATTTTTTCTCTATGGGATTTTTGAAAATTCTATGTCTAATAACTTTGGCGTTTGTGGACGAAATTGGCTGAAATTTTCAGGAAAATGGAACATTTTGTTTCTGGGCAGGCCCTGAAAATTTGGGGGGGGTTCGTCAAGGGGGGGCCGAGAAGAAAGGGGGGTCCCAAAACGCGTTTTTCCCATGTTAATTTCCATAGGGCGGTTGGCCTCACTTTTAGCCCGAACGGCTGAATGGATTTGCACGAAACTTGGCAAAATTGTAGGGGCTGTTAGCCCGATGTGCCTTTGCTAGGTCTCAATATATGTGCTCCAGTGGATTTTGAGAAATTAACGTTCAAAAAAAGATATATATCTGTAAGCGCGCTCCGGGCAGCGCCCCGGTTCGCGTACTTGACGCGTAACGGAACTTCGCGAAGCGAAGCTGATTGGCTCTTCGGTGTCTGTCAACATTCTAAACAGTCCGGAGCGGCCTCCATCTTGTCTCTCGGTAGGATCGAGAGACAAGAGGAGGTCAAAACAAAGGCGAAAATGACCATAAGGGGGCATAGTAGATCCTCCCTGACCCCCTAGGTTTGATGTGGAGGCTTTAAAAGGGCCCCGCGGGGCAACAAAAAAATAAAAATGTTTTCTTTTTTTTGCGTGGATAGCGCCCGGTTCGCGAACCGGGAAGCGGCCCGGGGAGCGTACTATGAGGAAAAAAGAATGATAGACTTTTCAAATACTGTATGTTAATTGATTGTTGGTTTTGTTGATTTTTTTTATTTTTTTTTAAGCAATTATTTATTGTGTTTCAAAATTTAATAAAATGTCTAACATTTCACTGTCTGAAATGTCGTTATTTTCATTGAACATAGCTTGTAATGTTTGAGTGTGTAAAATGTCCTCATTTTCAAGGAGGACATCTACTCCTTGCACACATTGCAGTAGTTCTTGGTCCCAAGTTTCATCCATAAATTCTATATAATTTGGATCAATTATTTCTTGGTTGGTCTCTTGCAGGACAATTTCAAATGAAACTTTGTGTTCGCCTTCCATTTTGTCTGAAATTTGGATAAAAAATATATTAGTAGAGATAGGGCACTGTTGGGATTAATTTTAGATAGGCAGTTTTTAACAGTGAATTTATCTTTGGGCAGTGTATAGTATCAGAGTGGAAGTAGGAATATAAAAAAGTGTATGTGATTTAACGTAAGTAAATTCATAATTATACAAGAGAAACCTAACTCCATCCATAACTATAACAGAGAAGTCTATCTAAATCTATACTACTACAGATATAATATATATACATATAATAATAAAATATATATACATATAGTATCAGAGTGGAAGTAGGAATATAAAAAAGTGTATGTGATTTAACGTAAGTAAATTCATAATTATACAAGAGAAACCTAACTCCATCCATAACTATAACAGAGAAGTCTATCTAAATCTATAACTACTACAGAGGGATAGTATATAACTATCAGAAAAAGTTTACCATATTAACTTATAGTGCACAATATACTTCAGTTTTTAAAATAACAACTTACCTTTACAAAGAAGTTGAAATGATTAGTGAAAATCCAATTGAAATGTACACCAGGAAGTAGTAGTCAAAATGGCTGTGTTTCCTTCTCTCCCTTTATATATATTCAGGTACATAACCAATCAAATGTCAGGTAAAAAAAAAATAGAAAATGAAAGTAACATTTTAATTGGTTGTGAATTCCAACACTTCAGATGTGTTTTGTGAAGTAATTTACCTCAGGGTATTTAGAGAGGTCTACAGGCTAAATGGCTAAATGGAATTTCAACCAAATTTGTGAAAATGGTAGGGATTGGTATGTAGTATGAGCAAATCTATATTTGGTGAAAGTGTCTCAAGGGTTTCTTCTGTAAATTACTTTCCCACCTTTTTTCATGGAGCGCTTCCCGGGGAGCGCCCCGGTACGCGAACTGGCGAGCGCCCCGGTACGCGAACCTTAAGCGTTACGGGAGTCCACCATTTTGTGTTTCGGTCGAATTAAGATACAAGATGGAGGGCACATAATGTTCAGAATGGGTAGAAGGGGACACGGTAGACGTATTTTGACCCCCTAGGTTTTCTGAGGATGGCTGAGGAGGCCCATATGTGCGAAAAAAATACATTTTTTTTTTAAATTTCGCGCGGTTAGCTTCCGGTTCGCGTACCGGGTAGCGCTCCGGGGAGCGTACTTTGTTGAAAATTAGTAAAAAAAGTTAGAGTAAAATAATAATTGTGAGTGATCAGATGTAGGGTAGCTCTGAGAAGAGCTTTTGGGTTTATGGTACATTTAGGTACTTATAAGTAGGTACCAATGCACATTTTTAAATTCAGAATGAAAACTCTGTTCCCTTCATCTGAGAAGTGAACTCCATCTCCTCTGTAGATATCTTGCATGTAGTAACGCAAGTTATTGTTGTACACGGAGCCCATTCCATGGTCTCTCATGTAAGCTGAAACAGATTTGTTTACATGCTTCCTCGACTTCTCAATTTGTGGACAAAATTGGTTCGACCACCTCCATTTCTGTCTTTGGCATATATTTGAATATACCAAGGCAGTTTGAGGAAAAAGTGCCATTAATTGCTCAAAGGTGTCCTTTAAAAGCATTTCCAGACCTACTCCAGTCAAAGTGCCCAAATCATTACCTCCACAGTGCACAATTAACAGGTCAGGTTTTGGCAAATGCATAAAGGTTTTCACCAATGGTATCAATTGGTGACATTTTAATCCTCTGTGGCCAAACCACTTAATTTCCACATCTTGTAAATTGAGGTTAGGTAAATTTCTGTTCTCAGCATACCTCTGAGCCCAATAGATGTAACTATGTCCAACAATCCAGACAGAAAACATGTTGAGAGAAGGTTCTGCTGCAGTCAGATGAAGTGTGGTAATGAAATGGCAGTTGAAAAAATAAGAGTTTAAAATGAAAAAAACTGTGGAGTTTCTGTGTTAATGAAGCAGTAACAGTGATTGGTGGATTTTGATTGCTGAAAACAGAAAGTTAGGGTGCATGGATGAGTTCTTTGAAAGATGTAATTTGAATGGTCAAAAAAAAATAATTTAATGAAAGATTGCACTGGATACGCAGGTGCACTGAGAGTTCAGAGTTCAATTGAAACATTGTTGTGTGAACTTGCAAACACCAGAGGTCTTCCAGGAGGTGGTTGCTATGTAAAAAAGGCAGAGAGGGCAGAGGGGGGAAGGGTTTTGATTTGAAAAAAGTGAGGGAAGAGTTTTGATTGGGTGACATGAGAGATATGTGTGATGAATTACAGCATTTCTGTGCTTTCTATAGCTGCAGCCTCTGGAGTGCATACACTTTGTTCTGCTGAAGACAAATTGGTGTATTTCTGAGACTGTTTTGAAACTCATAAAGTATTTGCTAAGGTGAGAAAAGATGTATTTAATTTAGATAGAGAATAGTGTGTTTTAAGGAGAAAATTATGAAGAAAGTTGTGTTTTTAAAATGTTGCTTTGTCTCAAGTGTTTTACAAATAGATTATGTTTCTTTGAGAAATTGTAATTGGAGAAAATGTGAAGTATTAGTACTGACAGGGTGTTTTTGTGCATAGGAGCTGTGCAGTGTTTTCAAATTATGACTTGAAAATCGTTTTTGAGGAAAAGGAATGCTTTTAAAATTTATGACAAGGAAATAATGGTGTCTGCTTCTTTATAAGGCATTTGAGTGTCTCTGATGTTATTTTTCCCATTTTAATTTAAGACCTTTCTCCGTGGGGCAAGTTCCTTGGAAATATGCTCCCACCTGTGCTTGGCAAATTTAGAGTTTGAGTCTTTAAGTTACATAGCCATGTTAAAAGTGACCCAAAAATGCTGCAAAGGCAATCAAAAAACGCTTTCATGTGTCTTAAGGACATTTTCAGTCATTTCCCCATGTGCAGTGTTTTCAAATTATGACTTGAAAATCGTTTTTGAGGAAAAGGAATGCTTTTAAAATTTATGACAAGGAAATAATGGTGTCTGCTTCTTTATAAGGCATTTGAGTGTCTCTGATGTTATTTTTCCCATTTTAATTTAAGACCTTTCTCCGTGGGGCAAGTTCCTTGGAAATATGCTCCCACCTGTGCTTGGCAAATTTAGATTTTGAGTCTTTAAGTTACATAGCCATGTTAAAAGTGACCCAAAAATGCTGCAAAGGCAATCAAAAAACGCTTTCATGTGTCTTAAGGACATTTTCAGTCATTTCCCCATGTGCAGTGTTTTCAAATTATGACTTGAAAATCGTTTTTGAGGAAAAGGAATGCTTTTAAAATTTATGACAAGGAAATAATGGTGTCTGCTTCTTTATAAGGCATTTGAGTGTCTCTGATGTTATTTTTCCCATTTTAATTTAAGACCTTTCTCCGTGGGGCAAGTTCCTTGTAAATATGCTCCCACCTGTGCTTGGCAAATTTAGATTTTGAGTCTTTGAGTTACATAGCCATGTTAAAAGTGACCCAAAAATGCTGCAAAGGCAATCAAAAAACGCTTTCATGTGTCTTAAGGACATTTTCAGTCATTTCCCCATGCGCAGTGTTTTCAAATTATGACTTGAAAATCGTTTTTGAGGAAAAGGAATGCTTTTAAAATTTATGACAAGGACATAATGGTGTCTGCTTCTTTATAAGGCATTTGAGTGTCTCTGATGTTATTTTTCCCATTTTAATTTAAGACCTTTCTCCGTGGGGCAAGTTCCTTGGAAATATGCTCCCACCTGTGCTTGGCAAATTTAGATTTTGATTCTTTGAGTTACATAGCCATGTTAAAAGTGACCCAAAAATGCTGAAGAGAAATGAAATGAAGAAGCAGACACCATTATTTCATTGTCATAAATTTTAAAAGCATTCCTTTTCCTCACAAACGATTTTAATTTCATTTTAAGTCATTTCCCCACGAATGTAGGTATACAATTGATTTATATGTTGTATTTAAAAACGTTTTTTGAAATCAATTACATTTCTGGATATGTACTGCTAGAGCTTCATGCACCTTAAACAAACCTCTGGATAGGCTACACCTTATCATCATCCTGAATTAATCATTTAAAATGCTAGGGACAGATTTATGATAGGTGTATGCCTCTTTTGCGCCACTGTGCGTCACTTTTGTGACGCAGTGGCGGTGCAAAAGATTTGCTATGTGGCGACAAAATTACAAATTGATGCATCTAGGCAGATGTGTCATGCTGTAAAAAACCTGTGCCACATGAAACCGATGCAGCAGTGATGCAAAAGATGCACCATGTTGCAAGACAGGCCTCACTTCATCTCCAACAAGATAAGAAGCTGAGTCTTCTGTAAATGTGAAAATTGTTGTATACACTGCTCAACTTCTGTGTACTCTTTGATATGCTAGACTCCATCTGCACTATGAGGTACCTAAGCAAAGGAAACACAGGTGATGTAATTGTAAAATGAGGAAAAGAAACTCCACATTTTTCAATTACATCACCTGTGTTTCTTAAGTTTACGAATGACATTGTGCAGATGAAGTTAAGGTCTGTCCACGGACACAAAAGAGGTCTGGCCTTTGTTCAAGAGTGAAGTGCACATGACTTACTTCATTAGTACGCCTTCACATGTATTATCTCCTCTGTATTCTTCAACAAGCGTAAATTTGATCTGCAACCCTGAGTAGGCCTCACCTTAAACAAACCTCTAGATAGGCCACACCTTATCGTCATCCTGAATCAATCATTTAACATGTTAGGGACAGATTTATGATAGCCGTGTGCCTCTTTTGCGCTGCTGTGCGTCACTTTTGTGACGCAGCGGTGGTGCAAAAGATTTGCTATGTGGCGACATATTTAAAAATTGATGCATCTAGGCAGATGTGTCATGCTGTAAAGTCCTGTGCCACATGAAACCTGCGTCAGTTTTCATATAGGTGTTTTGTTGCAAGGTATGCATTAATTTGCAAGAAAGCCCTGTAAAACTAACACAGTGAAATTTAGAAGATTTCACTGAGTCAGCTTTATAGCATTGCTGAATCAAATCCTTACGCCTGTTTGAAACAGGCATAAGAAGTGATGCACCATGCAATGTGAGGGTTCCTCCTGTGCATTGCAGTAGACATGTCGCGCTTATGACGTGATTCCTGCAATGTGCTGCTTTTGCGGCACAGATGCGTGATGCATCTGTGCTGTTTTTGCTCAATGGTGCTCCACATTGTAAATGCGGCACACTATGGGTGGCAGAGCAGCGGTGCACATTAACTGGTGCATCCGTGGGGATGCGCCACTTAGCATAAATCTGCCCCTGTACATTTAAGTATGAGCAGGGGACACAGAGTCGGTGAGGCTTATCCAATGTTAAGAAGAGATGAGTCCTGTTCACTGAAAACTTGGATATAGGCCTCACCTCCTCAGCATCGCTGGACATGGCTAAATAATAGCTGCAAAATGTTACTCTTGTTAAACAATTTTACTATTATAATCTCTGAGATTTGTCTTTTACTCTGCAACATCTCATTGTTGTTATCTTTCTTTAAAGATAACGACAACATCAACATGAGCGACAATCAGCAATCAGTTGATCTTGACCTCATCATTGAACTCGTAATTGAAACGTCAGTGGAAGCAGATCCCTTGGATGATTTAAATCCTGAGGATGAAGAAGAACATGATGAGGATGCAGTTTTGTCAGAATTGTATGACATAGGGTGGGAAGCTGACCTGCTTGAGCCTATGGAACTATAAACATTTATTTTTAAAATTTAGAATAAATGAAAAGTAAAAATGTAAACTGTTTAATTTTAAATTAAACACACCTTCAAAAACAGGTTATGTGTAGTGTCTTCAATAAAATATTAAAATATGCTCATAAAATTAGATCAGATTCACATATAAAACAGCACAGGTAAAATGAATATGAATTCCATTTCTTTTCTGCTATTTCTGTATTCTAAATTTGCCAAGCACTAAAAAATATTCTATGTAAAAATGTGAAGTAGTGTGTTAAGTTTTTGATGACTGTTATTGATTTACTGTTTGGTAATAGTGGTTAATAACATTTTTTATTATATTTTACCACAGATTCAACTGCAGATCATTTCAAGATTTCAGCATGCCAACCAAGGATAGACTTAGAAAGGCTGCAAAAGGTCAAAGACAGCAGGTCCATGAAATAATGCAGCAGTCCTCTAGCAAAAAAACTTGTCAAGTCACCAAGAAAGCACCGGGTAAGACCACAAAAACATTCATAAGAAATATTTGTAGTAAAAAAAGTATTACTACAGAAAATGTTTCAGTCCAGAAAAAGAGAAGCAATTTAGACGGAAAGGAAAGGCCAATCAAAAATGTTACTGCTAGAGCAAGAGATAACTCTGTGCATGATAGTAGAAGGAAACAACAGTTTAGGGACATTCGTAAACGAATGTTCCGCAACAGGATAATTGGCAATTTGTTAAAAAATATTAAGAAAGGTCAACAGAAAGTGGTTTTTTATAAGAGAAAAAAAAAGTTGAGAAAGTTATTGATCAGGCATTTGAAATTAAACGTAAGTTATTTATTTTGATAATCAATAGAATTAGGAAGCTAAACAAGGCAATTTATGATTTCAAAACAAATAGTAGATGGAAGAGAATAGTTAATCGTAGTAATTTTTGTGAAGTTTTTTCCGGAGAATGGATGCATAGTTCAAGTTGTGAGGCATTTTTTAATGAGGAGAGTTATTTCCAGGATAATGATTTGGTGCATGCAGTTGACACCAGTGGTCGAGCTATGAAGTGAAAGATGGTTGTCCAGTTGAAAAAGAAAAACTTGTGACAACAGAGGCAGAAGAGATGTTAGGTAATGAGGTTTTAGGAAGACGTCCTAAGGGACCTGTGTACACCTGGAAGTGTAGTAGTATTTGCAGTGTGCGACAGGATTCCATCAATTTGCTTTGTGATTTTGTACGGACATTTAATAAGAAAAGTTTGAAGCAGAAAATGAAGTTGTTGCAAGAATTAGATCCTTGCAGAGTGAGAGAAGTGACAGGTTTGCATGGTCATTCACTGGCTTGTCTTTCCAGGAGAGTATGCCAGAGTGTTTTTCATCATTTCAGGATGCTAGCAGTGCATCATAATAAAGTGAGGAAATTAGTTAGAATGTTGTATTATGCTAAGAGTCCAGCAGTTATGCTTAAACAATTATGCACTGCTCTTTTGCATGGTTCTGAAATAGATGTGAAGAATATTTGTGAAGAAATTGAGTTTTGTTACTTTGGAAGTAAAGAGGAGAATGTTGAAATTGACCAAGAAGAAGAGGGTAATGTGGAAGATAGTGTACAGGTTTCCAGTACAGATAATTTTCAGAGGGAAATTGCGACGTTTCAGGTGAAATCAAGTGAGAGGCCTAATTTCACTTGTGTGTGTTGTCGACGCACTCATTATAAGAATCAGACTAAGTTAGTGGATTTATATGCAAAAAGTGAAAGGGAAAATAATAGTGAATGGAAGGATTTCACAACATACTTGATGGTAGAAAATTGTTTTGATTTGGGATCGGATCAACGTGTGTGTACTTATTGTTGTAGCAAATTAAATCAAAACCAGATGCCTGCTAGAGCAGTTCATAATAATCTGGAATTGGTTGAGATTCCTTCTGAATTGAAGGATTTAAATACTTATGAATCTATTTTGATTCAAAGTATCCATCCCTTTCAGGCTATTGTAAGAATGGAGCCAAAGACAGGGAAATTGCCTCCATCAGATTTACAGAGAGGATTAAAGGGAAGAGTTGTTTATTTGCCTCTAGATTTGAAGAAAAACATTAACACAATTGGAGTAGAAAAAGTGGAAGAGGACCCTCTGGTTATCTTAGTTAATGGGGTTCCGACAAAGAATAAGAAAATATGGCAAGATTTAGTGGATGTTAGGAAAGTCAAAAAGGCAACATTGTATTTGAAAAAAAATAATAAGTACTATAAGAATATATATGTTGCAGAAGAGGAAGTAAGTGAGGAAGAGGATAGCGATTTGTGTGCTGGTCAAATTGAGAAAGTAGAACCCTCTAAAAGTGAAGAAATATATGAACATTATAGTGTTCATCCTTTGCATTCCAAGGAAGTCATGGGGAATGCTATTGAGTTGTTTCAAATGAAACAAGCCAAAGGGAGTCCCATTAGTGTTTGGAGGAAAGTTTGGAAGCTCGGTGTTTCCCACAGTTTTTTCCAACAGGTCAGGGAGGAAGATATGATGAGCGACCTCATCAAATTCCTGCTTCTGAATACCGGACTTTGCGATTGTATGCAGGAGATGCTAGGTTTCGACAATGTATTCCCTATTTGTTTCATCTCCTGTTTGAAAGCGATCTGTCTGGACTGTCATATGCAGTGAACCACATCTTGAAAAGTGGTATACACATGCAAAACATCTCGGCAAGTGACTTTATGGATAAAGTCAATGTCCAAGACAGTATTTTGGATTCTCACCTGATTAATCTCATGGCGTGTCAGCGTGGTACTAATGAGTACTGGTACCGTCGTCATGGTGATTTAAAATGTATGCTGAGGAACTTAGGAACTCCCACATGGTTCCTCACTCTGAGCTGTGCCGAGTATGGCTGGGAAGACTTACTTGAATTTCTACGAGAGGCAAATGGAAACATCGAAAACATCGAATTCAAGACACCCGGAGAACTGTGCTCTTTGGATCCAGTCAATGTATGCCGGTACTTCAATCATAGATTTGAAGCTATGATGTCTTTCATCATGAATAAGAAGAATCCACCTCTTGGAGAGGTGTTGGATTTCTTCTGGAGAAAGGAGTACCAAGCAAGAGGTGCTCCTCACATACATATGCTGTTGTGGATCAAGGATGCACCTAAATTTGGAACAGATCCAGAAGACTCAGTGATGAGTTTCATACAACAGTATTCTACGTGTGCTGTTCCAAACGCAAAGGAGAAGAAAAGCCTACGAGAAAAAGTTCTACGTTTCCAAAGCCATCGTTGTGGAAAGTACTGTCGTCGTAAATTCAGAAACAAGGACAAGTTCTACACCAAATGTCGTTTCGGCTTTCCACGACCGGTGATTTCTAAAGGAGGAGTAAACAGTTTGATGTCTTCGCTGCCACATAATGTGATGAAGAAATCACCTAAAAACACATATAATTTGAAGAGGAACGAAGAGTCCAAGTACATCAACGACTACAACCCAGTGATTTTGTCCATGTGGAATGCTAACATGGATATACAGTTTGTGGCTGATAACTGTATGGCTGTGGCTCGGTATGTGACATCTTACATCACCAAAAAAGAAAAGACAGAATTGAAGGATATGTGGGAGGACATTTGCCATGAAAAGAGCCTCAGTAAGAAGTTGTACAGTTTCAGTCTGAAGATGTTGTCGCATCGAGAAATCGGAGCTTACGAATGTTCTGACCGGTTGTCTTCAGCAAGTCTCTATGCCAAATCTAGGAGTATCGTTTGGGCGAGTCTTGGTCTTGCTGCAACACGTAATCGAGTTCTGAAACCTGTGCGGGAAATTGAGTATTTGGCGGAAAAGGAGCCAAACAGTACCGACATTTTGAAGAGCAACATGTTGGATACATATTATCCAAATCGAAGCAGTCACCTTGAGAATGTTTGTCTGTATGAGGTTCTACAAAATTACATATTCAAGAGGAACATCAAAGAAGATACTGAGAAAGGAGTGTATGCTGTAATTGGAAGTGAGGGATGTCTGGTCAAGCAAAGAAAATGCCACTTGGTAAACCTTCGAAAATTGAGTGGCGAATCTCCTGAAAAAAAGGAGTTTTTCTATTTAGCACTTTTGCAACTTTTCAAGCCTTGGCGTGCAGAAGAGGAACTGCTTGGAGATTTCCTCTGTTACGAAGACTCTTTCACTGCCGCCAAGGAGACCATAGAATGTCCTGCTTTTCCTAAATATGTAGAAATGTTGAATGCGGAAATCGAGCAGGAAGCAACGATTGCAGCCGAGATTGCCAGAGACAGTTCTCAGGACAGTCAGAGTTCTGCTTCATTGAGTCAGGATCCACTAGGAGGACCTGTTATCGAAAATGAAGCTGCCACTGCCATGAATGAAGTGGAAAGAGCCATGGCACATGCTCAGGAGGATGCAGTTAACTTAGAAGACTTGGAAAGACAACTCAACGTTGAGCAGAGGAAAATATATGACGAAGTTACCAAGCAAATTGATCATGGATTAAGTCATGAGAAGAAAGAGTGCTCATGTACGTCGTTGAAGCCTGTCCGACTGTACGTGAGTGGAGAAGCGGGAACTGGAAAAAGTTTCCTCATTAAAGCAATTTCATGTTATTTGCAGGAAAGGACTGAGTCATCGCTGTCTTGTGTTGTCACCGCTCCAACTGGACTGGCAGCACATAACATTAAAGGGATTACTTTACATCGTTTACTGATGCTGCCAGTGGAGCATGACAACAAATTACAATATCACAAGCTATCTGGAGATGCTTGTTGTGAAGTTTCAAGAATCTTGAGGAAAATGAAACTTCTTATCATTGACGAAGTAAGCATGGTTTCCAATGTCATGCTTGCCTTTGTACATTTGAGAATGCAAGAAGTTCTCAAAACAGAGTATGATGTGTTATTTGGTGGCAAACACATCATTGTTTTCGGAGATCTTCTGCAGCTGACACCAGTGAAAGGACAACCTGTGTTCAAAATGCTCACGCATGAAGATACCAGGAAGTGCCTAGGGAGCATTGGCAACGTCAATATATGGTTAAACTTCAATTATGCTGAACTGCATGAAAATATGCGTCAGGCGAAGGATGAAGTTTACAAGAATATTCTACAAGATGTTAGAATTGGAAAAGTGACCGAGCATGGGAAAGAAGCTTTACATGCACGATTACTGTCAAATTTATATCCAGAACAAGATGTTGTGCCTGAGAATATTTTTCAGAAAATTACTGAGAAGAAATCTGGAATATGTTTGATGCCAACTCTTGCAGAATGTGCCATCTTCAACAACAAAATGTTGCATTTAGAAAAGCAAGAGATTGTGAAACTGGAAGCTATTGACAGAGTAGAGCATATGGGATCAACAATTATTTTGTCTGAGAATTTGAAAACAAAATTGGATTCATTAGAGAAGACTATATCTAAAACTGCAGGTTTTGAAAAGACTCTGAATGTGTGCTTAAACTGCCGTATAATTTTAAGAAGGAATTTACATGTTGAAAGAGGTCTGGTAAATGGATCAATGGGTAATGTTGTTGATTTTGTGAAATACAGAAATAGAGATGGAATTGAATTTTTAAAAATTAAATTTGATGGCATTGAGGAAGTACAGCTAATTGGTTGTTGTTCTGCTAGATTTTTGCTTGTAAAAGACTTATATGTTCGCCGTAAGCAGTTTCCTGTTTGCTTGGCATATGCGGTGACAATCCATAAATCGCAAGGTTTAAGTGTAGACAGTGCATTGGTGAATATCGGCAGTTCTGTGTTCAAGGAGGGTATTGCATATGTGGCATTGTCACGAGTTAGAACTTTATCGGGATTGTACTTGATTGAGTGTGATGTCACAAACATTTGTGCGGATCTAGATTGTGTTAAGGAATACAATAGGTTAAGAAGAGAGTATGCGCCATATTTGCCTCAATATCCTTTGTTTGAGAAACGTGTGGTAGGCCGGAAACGAAGAAATGTGACCAATACTAGGGAGGTTGTAGCAAAAAGACGAAAAGTCGATGAACCTGAAATTATAAGCAGAAACAAAAAGGATTCTGTTGAAGATGTTGTTGGTTTTCTATTTGAAAACAGTTCTGGTGTCAACTGCTATGCTAATGTAGTGGTTAATGTTTTGTTTTCTCTAGAAAATGTAAAAGAAGAGATTGTGGTCAATTCTGATCAAAGATTTTGCAGTTTGTTAAATTCTGTGTTAGAGAAATGTAGCACTGATAGAACAAAAATAGAAAGTGTGTCTGAAATTCGAAATCTGTTAGACAGATGTTCAGGTCAAACACAATTCTCTCAAAATATTCAGCAAGATTGTCAGGAGTTTTTAATGTATATACTTGATGTATTGCATGCTGAAGGTGTAGATGTAGATCACCTGTTTGGGCTTTCTTATCAATGGCAGCATGACTGCGAGAACTGTAGGGTATCAAGTACTACTAGTGTAGACTCAGAAAGATTTATATATTTAACTTTGCCAGACAGTAAATCAGTCTCTTTTAATAAGCTAGTAAAAGCAGCTGATCACAACATGGAGTGTAGCCAATGTAAATCTGAAATGATGTCAACATTATTTATACGAACATATGGCCAGTATGTCATTTTAATGTTCCAACGATGTAGGCCTGATGGAACAAAATTGACAACTTTAATTAAAAATGTTGTGGCTTCACAGTTGTCAATATCAGGAAGGACTTTTGTAACTGCAGCAATTATATATCATGACGGTCCTTCAATAACATCAGGACATTACACAGCTTATTTAAAGTCTAGAAATGGCTGGTCATTCTGCAACGATTCTGTTTTAATTTTTAAAAAAAAATTGCCGTATGACCTTAAAAATTCTTACCTGGTGTTTTTAAAACCAACATTTTAGGGAAAGAATCTCGGGATGTGCTCTGAGGAATTTCAAGAGGTTCTAATGGCTCCTACACGATTTGGCCTTGAGGATAAGTGTAGTACAGAGACATAACTTCTTACCATAACAGTTGACGTCATGGGAAAATAACTGCACTTTGAATGAGTTCAGAAAAACTGTTTCTTTTTATAAGCTAATTGAAGCAGCCAATCAAAACATGGAGTAGAGGGAATGTAAGTCTGCAATGCTGTCTACTGTTTTATATTGCTTTGTGATTAAAAGTGATGTAGAGAATTAAATAATTGTAGTAGTCATAGAGGTAGTGTAAGTCTGCTTCATAGTAAGCAGTATCAGTGTCATAGGAAATGTAGAACATGAGTTAGCAAGAAGGGTAAGATATTACTAGTCCAGGATTGTGAAAATGGTCTTCAACATTTTAATTCTGAAAGTTGCGGAAATACAAAATGACGGGATTGGCTTACAAGAATTTCAAGAGTTATAAATGGCTCTTACATGATTTGGCCATGTGGAAACGTGTGGTAGAGAGCGAGAAGTCATTTATTGTATGTAACATATTTTTCAAAACGATGGAGGTTTTCTTTCAGAAAGTGGCGGGCTGAAAGTAATAACAGCACAACAGAGTGTAAGCTGTTCATAGGACATCCTTCGACGTCATGGAAAGTAAGTTCATTTTAAGGAGTTCTGAATTCTGATTTGTTATGTTGTATGGGTTTTTTAAACACAATCATTTTGATTGTGTTTTTTTTTCCCCGCTGTTATATGATGAATACCTTCAAGTCACTGTTTTTAGTGAAATTTGATACATTCTGAGAACAGCAAAAATAAACCATTTAACATGTATAATTAATTCTGTACTGTTTGTATTTATGATGTACATTTAGAACTGTGTAGGAGGCATGGAGAAGGAGAGGCTTCTGTAAGTGTCAAAGTTGTTGCATACAGTGCTCACATTCTACGTAGTCTTTCATATGATAGACTACATTTCCACAATGAGATACCTAAGCAAAGGAAACACAGGTGATATGATTGTGGAATGAGCAAAAAAAATTGCACGTTTTTCAATTATATTACCTGTGTTTCCTAACATTACACATCACATTGTGTAGATGAGGTTTAGGCCTGTTCCAGGAGACAGAGGAGGTCTGACATTTGTTCAAGAGTGCAGTGGACATGACTCACTTCGTTGGTAGGTCTGCACATGTATTATCTCCTCTGTATTCTTCAACAAACCTAAATTTCATCTGCAACCCTGAGTAGGACTTACCTGAAACAAATCTGTGGATAGGTTACACCTTATCGGCATCTTGAAACAATCATTTAAAATGTTAGGATCAGATTTATGATGGCCGTGCGCCTCTTTTGCGCCGCTGTGGGTCAGTTTTGTGTAAAAGATGCACCATGTTGCAAGATAGGTTTTAGTTAATCTCCAGAAAGATACCATCAGTTTGAAATGTATATAATTAGCACTGTGTAGGGGGCATGCAGAAGCTGAAGCTTTTGTAAGTGTCAAAGTTCTTGCATGCAGTGTGCATTTCTGGGTACTGTTTCATATGCTGGACTACATCTGCACTATGAGATACCTAAGCAAAGGCAACACAGGTGATGTGATTGTGAAATGAGGAAAAGAAACTCCACATTTTTCAATTACATCACCTGTGTTTCCTAAGTTTACGAATGACATTGTGCAGATGAAGTTTAGGTCTGTCCACGGACACAGAAGAGGTCTGGCCTTTGTTCAAGAGTGAAGTGGACATGACTTACTTCATTGGTAGGCTTTCACATGTATTATGTCCTTTGTATTCTTCAACAAGCGTAAATTTGATCTGCAACCCTGAGTAGGCCTCACCGTAAACAAACTTCTGGAGAGGCCACACCTTATCGTCATCCTGAAGTAATCATTTAAAATGTTAGGGACAGATTTATGATAGGTGTATGTCTCTTTTGCGACACTGTGCGTCACTTTTGTGACGCATTGGCGGTGGAAAAGATTTGCTATGAGGCGACAAAATTACAAATTGATGCATCTAGGCAGATGTGTCATGCTGTAAAAAACCTGTGCCACATGAAACGATGCAGCAGTGATGCAAAAGATGCACCATGTTGCAAGACAGGCCTCACTTCATCTCCAACAAGATAAGAAGCTGAGTCTTCTGTAAATGTCAAAATTGTTGTATACACTGCTCAACTTCTGTGTACTCTTTGATATGCTAGACTCCATCTGCACTATAAGATACCTAAGCAAAGGAAACACAGGTGATGTGATTGTGAAATGAGGAAAAGAAACTCCACATTTTTCAATTACATCACCTGTGTTTCCTAAGTTTACGAATGACATTGTGCAGATTAAGTTTAGGTCTGTCCACAGACACAAAAGAGGTCTGGCCTTTGTTCAAGAGTGAAGTGTACATGACTTACTTCATTGGTAGGCCTTCACATGTATTATCTCCTCTGTACTCTTCAACAACTCGAAATTTCATTTGGAACCCTGAGTAGGCCTCACCTGAAACAAACCTCTGGATAGGACACATCTTATTGGCATCCTGAAACAATTATTTAAAATTTTAAGGGCAATTTTATGATGGCTTTGCACCTCTTTTGCGCTGCCATTGCATCACTGTTGTGAGACAGCAGCAGTGCAAAAGATGCACCATATTGCAAGATAGGCCTCACTTCATCTGCATCAAGATACTGTTAGTTTAAAATGTATATTTTTAGGACTGTGTAGGGGCATGGAGAAGCAGAGGATTCTGTAAGTGTCAAAGTTATTGAAAAACTGTTTGTCCTTCAATCTTTTCCCTTGTCTTTTCTAATTTTTAAATACATGTTTTAATATTTTTCAAATGTTTGTTCTCTCTTTCACAGATTGAAAGTATAAAAATTACAAGTGACTAAGTTAACGACAATTATAAGGTAAATGTTTTGTACTCTTTTCGTTACATTTCTATCACATTTAACTTCTATTAGTTTCACTACTTCATTTCTTTAACCCTCACTTTCCTGCCTTTGCTACTTCCCTCAATCCTTTCTCTATTACTTACTTACTCTACTCCTTCCCCTATTTTTGTCAGTCCCTCTCTTCTCATACTTCGTCACTCTTGTTCACTCACTCTGTCTCTATTACTCTCACTGTTTCTGACTGATCACTCTTTCACTACTTGTTCATTATGCTTTCTCTCTGTAGTTCAAGCACAGTAAGGGGCATATTATCAACACAGGCAATACATTTATCAGTGTTTTTATCGGCAGAAAACTGCCGCAAAAGTGGCTTTAGCAGCAGTTTTCTTCCGGAAAAGCGGCTTTATCGGCAGTTTTCTGCCGATAAAAGCAGTAATTATTGGCAGAAAACTGCCGCAAAAGCGTCTTTAGTGTCAGATTTCTGATGATAAAAGCAGCAAAACTTGTATCGCCTATGTCGATAATATGCCCCTATGTTATTTACATTTCTTTGCTGTTTCAATCATTCCTTTTCTGTTACTTCTTCTTTTCTGCATTGTGTTTTTTCTCTCTGTTATTCCGATGTTTTAATCTTAATTTGATTATTCATTCACATTCTCTAAGAAACTCTTGTTTGTTATTCTTCTACTCTCTTTTTTTTTCTCACTTCCTTATCTATTTTGTTTTCCACAATTATACTCTCTTAAATCTTTTCTTCAGTGAATAGATCTATTAAACAGTATCTCTAATTTACTCCCTATAGCTATCTTTCTTTTAACATAACTGTCTGTTTCCTTCCCTTATAATTACTCTTCTTTTTTTTTAAACATTTTTTTTGGTTCGCTCCCGGTTCGCGTACCGGAGAGCGAACGGGGAAGCGAACCAAAAGAAATAGAGGTTGGCAGAGTTCCAAATATTCTACCAATTTTTTTATAACGGGTAGGTAGTTCTGAAAAGAACTTTTTTTTAATTGTTTTTGTTGTTTTATATTTTTTTTATTATTTTTCTGAACATTTATTTACTTTTTTTGTATTTTCTGAACAGTTTTATATTTTTGGGGGTTTTTTTGGGGGGGGAAACGAAAACGATTCATTGTAAAGGGCTCAACAGGAGCAACAAAAAAAAAAGAATTTATTCTCTGGGGCGTTTCGGACAATCATGATTGTCGATAGCTCTGTTGATCAGAGTGATGCTACTTTCTCTGTAGCAAATGAACCCATTGCAATGCACGCACACTTGTTTCACTTCCCCGAATCTCATCTGTATATTTGGGACCAACTCCCTCGCCTCTGGTCCCGTCACTTCCTGCACAACTGATCTTCTGGCCATAGAAGGAGGATTATCTTGCTGGTCACGTAACTGCGCAGCACTGTAGTTGTTAGGATGCCACCTACTCATATGGCGATGCATCGTGTAATTGCCGTAACTGTACTTCTTCTCGGTGCCTCTGGACAGGCTTTCTTTACATATAAGGCAAGTTACGTACCGTGCATTGACTTTTTTTTGGCCCTGGGGATAAGTACAAAATTGCCAAATATAATTTACTTTCACATGAGACCTCCTGGGCTCCTCACGCAAAAATTGCCTCTCTTGCTGCTCTTCCTCTTCTTCCTCTTCTTCCTCCTCTTGCTGAATAATAACTTCAGCAGGTGGTCCTCTCTTCTTTGGATGTGGTGGAGGTGGTGGGGAAGCACCAGCTGAAGCTACTAATGAAGCCATTGCTCACTAATCACAAAGGGTCTTTCTCTCACAAAGATGAAAGTCAGAGTGAGGAAAGAAGGAGGGGTTTTCATCATTTGGGAAAAACAATAGTTCTAAACCAATGAAAAGTGTTACTTTTAGGTCACATGACCTAGTCTTACATCATTAGGAAACCAAAAGTGAAATGAACCAATAATAAGTGTTATTACCGAGTCACATGACTTGTTGTGTTTACGTTACGCGCTTTGGGCCGCGTCCCGGATCGCTTCCGGGAAGCAGCGTTTCGCGCCTCGGTTCGCGTACCAGTTCGCTTCCGGGTACGCTACCTTGGCGCGTCATATGACGTATTACGCGACAACGCGATACGTCACGCTGACGTGACGCGTCACGATGTTGTTTTCTAACGCAGCAGTTGCGGAAACGGAACGTTTACCGGTTCGCGGACCGGGTCGCGGCACCAAATTGCGCTAAAGGGAAGCTAACCGGTTCGCGTACCGGGAGCGAAAGAAAAAATATAATTAAAAAAAAAAGTATTAAAAACATGTAAAATATATTTTTTGATTTAAAGAAAAATAAATTTTAAAGCTTTTGTTATTTGCTATTAAAAAACCATTGAAATTCACTGAAAAAACCATAGGTTATAGACCATATATAGTTAGGAATTAGCATTTAAAAAACCTTTTTTTACTCACACAAAACCATTGAAATTCCATATATAGTTAGTTGTACTAACTATATATCGCGCACCCGCAATCCACTGCTGATCATGTCACATATTACATCATTCATGACATGGTCAGTGACATCACTGATGACATCACTGATGACATCTCAAATGACATCACTGATGACATCACTGATGACATCTCAAATGACATCACTGATGACAACATCCAGTGACTGTATGTTTCTGTAAAGTTAAAATATGTCTTACATATTGAAGAATGAGTGGATGTATAAGTGTCTGGATGAAGGATTTATTAGGTGCATGATTGACTGTATGAGTGAGTGAATAAATGTGTGTCACTGAGTGCATGAGTTAGTGACTAAACTGTCTTAATTTGTGCATCATTATGTCTGTTGTTATGTAAACTGCTGCATGTGTTGATCAGTAGCTATATGAGTAAGTATATGGGTTATTGATTGGTTGCCCAAGTATTTGTATGGGAGACTGAGTGTGTGTGTGTGGGTGGCTGGGAGGTGTATGACTCTGTGCATAGATGTGTTAGCAGTTAATTCAATAGATTAATGGGTTCAAAAGTGCATGTGGAAACACCTGTATGGGCGGTTGACTGAGTGCATTGGTGAGTGAATGGATATCTCAGTGCTACATGTCAAAGTAAGTACATATGTAAAACACAGTACATGTGACAGTTGACATATATAAATAACTGTGCATAAAAGCCAGTGAATGTGTGAGTGGCTGTATGGATCATTGTGTACTTGTATCAGGCAATGTAAAAGAGAGTAAATATGTGTTAGTATATGTTTGAATAAGTAAGGTGTGTATAACTGTATAGTTGAGGAAATGGAGGTGTGATTGATTCTTTGCATGACTGACTAAGTGTCTGAGTAACTCCATGGATGAGTGACAGTCTGTGAGTGTCTGTTTACACTGAGTGTATCTAAGGTTATATTAGAGTCTGAAGAGGTTCATCGTATTATCACATGCATGATGTCATCAGTGATGTGATCAGTAATGTCAAATGAGATGTCATCAGTGATGTCATCAGTGATGTCATTTGAGATGTCATCGGTGATGTCATCAGTGATGTAATTTGAGATGTCATCAGTGATGTCATTTGAGATGTCATCAGTGATGTCATCAGTGATGTCACTGACCATGTCATGAATGATGTAATATGTGACATGATCAGCAGTGGATTGCGGGTGCGCGATATATAGTTAGTACAACTAACTATATATGGAATTTCAATGGTTTTGTGTGAGTAAAAAAAGGTTTTTTAAATGCTAATTCCTAACTATATATGGTCTATAACCTATTCATTTTTTCAGTGAATATATATATATATATATATATACATATATATATATATATATATATATATATTAAAAAAAACATTGTTTCAGGGATGTTATAGTTAGAAATTAGCATTTAAAATACCTTAGAAATTCACTGAAAAACCCACAGGTTTCAGGGACGTTATAGTTAGTTGGATATTTCACTCATACAAAAGCAGAGAAATTCAGCCTTTATAGTAAGTTTAGCTAAATATAACTCGCACCCCCGCAATCCACTGCTGATGACGTCACATATTACATCATTCATGACATGGTCAGTGAAATAACTGATGACATCACTGATGACATCTCAAATGATATCACTGATGACGCCACTGATGACATCATCCATGTGATAATCTGATGCACCTCCTCATACCCTAATATAACTTTTGATACACCCACTCTAAAATACAGAATACCATTTTCGAAACCATAGACACACCAATACCAGTTACTACATACCCACTCACTGATTCCTAAGTCTAGACACATACATGCAGTCACTCATCAATACAGCACTATGATATGCACTCATACACCTATACAGAGGATCACTGACATAATATCGATTAGCAAAATATAGACTTACCAAAATATCGTTGACAAAATATAGAATGCAAAAATATCGAATTCCTATCTACAAACAGGTAAGTACCAAAATATCGAATCAAAAATATCGTTATAAAAAATATAGTTAGTCAAAATATCAATTTTTTTTAAATGTCTTAAAAGTAATTTAAAATTAATGCAATAATAAATTTAATTAACTAAAACATACTTAAAAATACTTAAATACCCTTAACATTAAAAAATATACAATATTGTTACTGTAGGATAGCGGGAGGGTAAAAATTACTATTCCCACTCCAGTGAGTGCAACAGTAGGGAAAGCGTTGGATAGCGGGAGGGTAAAAATCACTATTCCCACTCCAGAGAGTGCAACAGTAGGGAAAGCGTTGGATAGCGTAGGGGTAAAAATTACTATTCCCACTCCAGATAGTGCAACAGTAGGAAAAGTGTTGGATAGCGTAGGGGTAAAAATTAATATTCCCACTCCAGAGAGTGCAAAAGTAGGGAAAGCGTTGGATAGCGCAGGGGTAAAAACTACTATTCCCACTCCAGAGAGTGAAACAGTAGGGAAAGCATTGGATAGCGGGAGGGTAAACATTACGATTCCCACTCCAGAGAGTGCAACAGTAGGGAAAGCGTTGGATAGCGGGAGGGTAAGAATGACTATTCCCACTCCAGAGAGTGCAACATTAGGGAAAGCGTTGGATAGCGTAGGGGTAAAAATTACTATTCCCACTCCAGAGAGTTCAACAGTAGGGAAAGCGTTGGATAGCGTAAGGGTAAACATTACTATTCCCACTCCAGTAGGTTTAACAGTAGGGAAAGTAATGATTTAATATATTAATAAAAATAAATGAAATATCAATACCAATAAAACATTAATTAAAATGAATTACCAATTTGATATTATGCAATCATTAATTAATTAGACATACAAATAAATATTAGTTATTAAAAAAATAATTACCTAATCATAATTAATTAACAACTAATTAATTTTCAATTACAAAAACTAATAATTAATCAAAATTAATACCAATTAATAATTTACAGTAAATTAATTATCAATACACAAAAGGTATTTTTTATATTTAATTAATTACAATTACATTACTTCCCACCCTATTCTCCTACAAACCCACAACCTGCTACAGAAAATAAATTGTTAAAATTATCATACTTATCAAATAATTAATTAATAAAAATTAATAACCATTTAATACAAATTAATTACCAATTAAAAATTAATTAACAATAAATTCAAAACCAATACCAATAAAAAAAATGTATTTACTTCATTACAATTAATTTACTTCCCACCCTATTCACCTATAAACCCAAAACCCGCTATGGAAAATAAATTAAGAAAATTAAATAATTATCAGTTAATCAATTAATAAAAATTAATTACCAATAAAACATCAATTAAAATTAATTACCAATTTAGGGGCCAATTCCGATTCGGTAAACCAATCGTACGACCGAATCAAATCCGTAGAGCTTTCCGTACGACTCGTACAATTCCGTCCGAATTGCGTACTACAATTTGTTTGAAAAATATACGACCGACTCGTTGCGAACTGTACGAAAAGCAAGGGAAAATTCGTACGGACCTTCACGGTGAAACGTACGAATCGTAAACATGCTGTACGACCCGACAAGTACAATCCGAACCGGGGAATGAGAACGCGATTCATACTGAAAACGTCGCATATGAGTGATTCATACGGAGAGCCACACAATCACATACGCACCGTACCCCTGCAATCATGAGGTGTATGCACTGTACCCCTGCAATCATGGGGTGTAACTACCGTACCCCTACGCACAGTACCCCTGCGATCATGGGGTGTACGCACCATACCCCTACGCACGGTATCCCTTCATACTGTACTCCTACGCACCGTACCCCTGCAATCATCGGGTGTACGCACCGTACACGGGGGCTCCGTGTTTCAAGTCGAAATCTGCTTTTCCGGAAGTTTTGAGCTCCCGTAGAAAAAGAGTCGTACGGAGTGTTGATGAGACGAATCGTACTAACTGGGTCGAAAAATGCTGCTTCGATCAGTACAGACGTTGCGTACTTCGTGTTCCGAATGCGATTCGTACGGATTTTTAAGCCGTATGGTCTTTCGTACGATTTGTAAGGAGATCTGCTTTGGGTCCAAATCGTACTTCATCGTACATTCGGGGACGTTTAAGGGTATGATTCGTACGGGAAATATGCTCCGTACGGCTATTTGTAAGGGATGTTATATGCAATAATTAATTAATAAACCCTAAAAACCCACAATCCGCTACAGAACTAAAAAGCACCCCCTTCCACCTGCACAGAATTGCCCACTCCCACACAAAACACCAATGCCCCCGCCCAGCCTCAATTGGCCTCCCTGGCCTCCGTCTCTACCTCTATCTTTTGTGCTGACTCTCTGCTCCCCCTACCCCTCTAACTCACCACACGACTCCACCCTCCTCTCCCCACATTCCTGAGGACTATTGCCTATCACTACTCACATCCTTCGTGCCTAACGGTTTTATCTGTTACGAAACCCGTGTTTCCCAAGCTCCAAATGTTCCTGCACCCCCCATATCGACTTCCCCACCCCCTCTCGACTATTCTAAACTATCTAATGTTCCTGTCCCGATCACTCCCCAATCCATTAGCCCACTCTCCTCTATTCCCCTTTCGCCCTCTAGCTCCCATTTCACCTCACTCTCTGACGCACTTTCTCCCCTCCGACCTCCCCAAATGCCCCACCTCTCCCCCTCATTATCTCCCACACCTCCATCTCTGATTACTCCTTCTCACACTCCCTCGGTTTCGCATATATCCCATATATCTCATAATACTCCGGGTACACCAACCCCTATTGTCTCCCTGCCCCATCTTCCGATGCTTCCGCCCAATCCGAATTCCCCTCCCCCGTCGACCCCCTGTGCCCCCCATCTCCCCAAAGATGATCACGCTACACACCATACTTCAGGTCCCCTCCCCCCTCCAGGCTATCCCCCCCTTCTGCTCATCAATCTCCGTCCCCCTGATTACGCTAACTCCTCTAACCTCCTAAACACTATTGATCCTCTTCACTCATCACTTCTCACACAATCACTCCTTAATTTTTTAATTTTTTAATGTTGAACTACTCCTGATGTCCCTTGTCGTTGAACTCGCCGTCTCAGAACTGATGTCTCACTCCTCACTAAAGCCCACCCCTCTGACCAGGCTCACACATTGGTCCCTTTGCAAATCTCTATCCCCTTATCGTCACACACCAACTCCTCTACTCTTAGCCTCCCAATAACTGCCCTCCTTGCACTGAAGCTGTTACCAACACCAATACGCCTCCTTGCGATACCACCTACACCAGCACTCCACCTTGCCCTACCCTCCCTCGTAACCTCAATACCTCATCCATACCCGCTGAACTCACCAAAATTGCCCATGCCTTCAGTGCCAACACTTCCCCCCCTCTACCACATGGCACATGCTCTCCATCCGTGGAATTCAACTCCCTTACTAGCTCTTTTGCATCTCCCCCAGAATCCTACCCTTCTACTCCCCCTAGCCTTCAGTCCACTATCCCTGTTCTCCTGGGTACAAGCAGACTACCCCTTCTTCCGACATCACCTAGACCCCCACAACAACTAAGACCCGTACCCCCTGTACCTCATCTCAATTACCCAACCCCACCCCTCTGTCATGCATGCTAATTAAATGCCGATCCGCCTCCTGCCACGCAACAGAGATTGCGGAAACTATTCTCAGTGAAAATATAGACATAGCATTCCTTACTGAAACTTGGCTTAACCCCCATTCCACTCCTATTCTAGACTTGCTGATCCCCCCTGGTTATCTCATCATTAAAAAAGATAGAAGTGAACAAATAGGAGGGGGCCTTGCCATTATCTTCGGAGATAATCTTAATCTCTTGCTTGTCCAACTGCAAGACCCATCCACATTTGAGTACCTCTGCGCAGATATCAATACCCAAGGCTCCCCTGCCATTATGCTTCACACTATCTACCACCCCCCTGGAAACTCTATCTCCTTTACTGAAGAGATTTCCGATCTTATAACTCTAGCGTCACTCTCTCACTCTAAAAACATCTTTTTAGGGGACTACATCATCCACTGGAATAAAAATGACGACCCTGCTGTCTCCCGGTTTAACGATATCATGGACATCACCGACCTGACCCAACTCTGCCAATCCCCAACTCACACCAAAGGTGCCACCCTTGATGCTATCCTGACTAGCAAGGATCTCGCCTCCCTCTCAAAGACCCTTCCAGTAGACTGGTCCGACCATCACCTTATCCTCTTCAACTTAAATGGCTCCATTATACACCCGACCCCCATGGGCAGTTTACCTTTAAAACCTACTCGTAAACTTCACCTTATTCCGCCGGGCGAATTGGAATCCACTATTAAATCTCGCTTACTTCTCCCCCCTCTCTCTCATAGCACCAATGACCTAACTAAACACTACAACAATTCTATTGTTGAAGCCCTTGATCAAATTGCCCCTATCAAATACAAACAAGAAAAAAACATCTCACCAAAATCCTGGTTCAGTTCGGACCTTAACAAGGAAAGACGGTCACTCAGGCAATCAGAACGTACCTGGAAGAATCATCCCACCACTGACAATTCGATGCTTCTGAGAAATGCTAGGGCCCAATACAAAAAACACATCTTCAATGAAAAAGCCTCCTATCTTCCAGCGCACCTAGACCAGGCCAGAAACCGCCCTAGAGAACTCTTTAACATTGTTAAGAAACAAACCTCCTCTGGCCCTCCCAAAATACCAGCCACTATTGAAAGATGTGAAGAAATCGCCAGCTTCTTCTCCAACAAAGTCAACAAAATCGAACTTTCCTTCGCCTCCACCCCCTCTCACCTCAACCTCCCTTCAAACATCACCCCCTCCCTAACATTAGTAGCACTAGCTCACCCTCCTTCCCCGTTGCAAGACAACTCTCAATCACTCGCAGTTCCTACCCTCCCAGTCTCCGCTCTCATACACCACCAAACTAAAAACAATGCCTCCTGGAGCGAGTTCTCCCCTGTCTCTGAAACAGCTATCATCAACATCATCTCAAATCTTAAACCATCCTCTCACACTAAAGACCGTCTTTCCTCTCACCTGGTCCAAGAACTCAAGCACATCATTGCCCCGCTCTGGACCAATATCATCAACTCCTCTCTTTCCACGGGCTGTGTTCCCGCCTCCCTTCAGATAGGTCAAATCTCCCCCATCCTCAAAAACTCCTCTGCCGACTCCAATGACCTCAACAACCTACGCCCAATCTCTAACCTTCCCTTCCTCTCAAAAGCCCTGGAAAAATATGTCCTTTCCCAACTAGATAACCATATCGTCTCTTTCATTCTCCTTGACATGTTCCAATCGGGCTTCAGAAAAGGATGCTGTACTGAAAGGTGAATCCTCTCTACTAATCCTCCTTGACCTTTCGGCAGCATTCAATACTGTCCACCATCACACCCTTCTTAACACCCTTAAAGTTTGCTTTGGTCTTGAGGGCACCGTACTCAAATGGTTCTCCTCATTCCTTCAAAACAGATCCCAACAAATTAAGCTCAGTCAATGCCTCTCCAAACCCCAACCGGTCCCACCTGGCGTTCCACAAGGCTCTATCTTCTCCCCCACCCTATTCAATCTTTTCATGGAACCACTCACCCTCATTCTCAAACAAGCCAAAATATGCTACCATCTCTACACATTGAATAAAGTTCAAGCCTGGGTCCACCTCAATCATCTCAAACTGAACCCTAAAAAAACTGAAATCATCCTATTTAGTCCCAAGATCAACTCTCTCCCTATTCAACTCTGGATTAACGATATCACAGCTCTCAACTGCCCCCTCTCCACCTCGAACTCTGTCAAATCCCTAGGCATCAGCATTGATCTAAACCTGAATCTCATCCCACACATTAAAAATGCTGCAAAAAATGCCCTTTTCACCCTTCATCACCTCAAAAAACTGAAACCTTTTATTCCAGCCGAGGACTTTAGAATCGTTGTCCAATCACTTGTCCTGTCTAAAATTGATTATGGTAACGCAACACTCGGTGGCACCCCTAAAATCCACCTGGCACCGATTAAATGTGTTCTCAACCTCACGCCAGACTTATCTCAGATTGTAAAAAATTCGACCACATCTCTCCTGTCCTTAAAAACCTCAACTGGCTCACAATCAAAGGAAGATCCTCATACAAGATTGCATGTATCACGCTCAAAGCCCTCCACCTAAACACCCCCTCTTATCTTGCTGACAAATTACAAAAAGCAGGGGTGCTCTAGGTCCCTTAGGAGCACTAACTCCCTTGTCCTAATCCCGCCCAAACTCAAATGCAAAAAAGCCCAATCCCGTGCATTCTCTGGTAATGCCCCTACCATTTGGAACTCTCTCCCCAAGGATCTCCGCTGCAACCCCTCCTACCCTATCTTCAAAAAAAGGCGCAAATCACTTCTTCTCAACAAATATTGGGGCACCTAATGTCACTGATTTGAGCACTGTCCACTCCTGCTTCCTGCTATCCCTTCACCCCACCCCCTTTCCCACCTCTCTTACCTCCTCTCCTCTTGTTTTACACCCCCTATTTCTCCAATTCTCTATACTCTCCATCCTCTTTTTGATCTCTTTGCCTCTCCTCCCCACTCACTCATTTAAAAGCTATGTTTTTTTATCCTCCATGATTACTTACACGCGCCTTTTGTCGTCTTATATGGCTACCTCCTATCCATTTGAATGTAATGTTTTATACCTTTCATGATTAATGCACCCGGTGAACTATTTCTTGTATGTATTCAGACCCTGTAAAGCGCTCTGATACCCTCGGGTCCAGTAGCGCTATATAAAACTCTCTAAATAAATAAATATAGTGTGAAGTGAATGTGTCACACTCGATGCCAGTGAAAACACTCTTAATGAAAACTAGTGAGAAAAGACACCACGTGACAAACAACACGTAAAGAACATGTAGCATATGATGACATGTACTTTTTTTTAGGCAATACTATTGCCTCATGGTCAATATCAGGGGTTGAGGGGCTTGTACTCACACCCTAGAAATGGAGAGAAGACACTTTTTTAGCCATTTTATTCTAAAGATAATACTGGAGGATGGCAATTCCTCACCCGAGTACAGCAAGGCCCCCTTCTCTTTGAACTTACTTCATCGAAGCACACCTCTCGGTTCGTTACCTACTTCTGTCCCTGGAGACTGCATAATAATTTGTGTGTCTGCAGGGTGGCTATTTGAAGCAGTCGGTGTGGAAGTGCCTTGTCATCTTGCTGAACTACTCGACCGTGTACTATCAAACAAAATGGCTGCCCCCATTGTGACAATGGCGGGCCGTCTTAGCATCTTAGTAGTATACCGATCCTCTACTTTTCGGTAAAACAAATTATAGGCAATTACATGGGTTTCACTGACACTTGAATACAAAAAATATTGTGATACAAAAATATTGTGATGCAGGAATATTGTTATCAAGAATATTGACTTTTCAACTGAGTAATGTTATTTTCAATAATATTGTTATCGTTGATATTATTTTCAATAATATTGTAAACAAATGATTTTTTTAATTATCTTTATGTGTTACATTATACATACATTTTATGTGTTATTATTGTTTGTATGATTCTTAATAATATTTTGAACTATAGTTTGTAATTTCAGTGGATTAGAAGTTTTTTATTCAATTGTTAATAGTAATTTATATTGCTGTAGTGGGCTGCTAGCTTTGTAAAGGTGTATGGTGGGTAGTTAATTAATTATATTCAATTAGTAAATGATTATTAATTTATCATTCATTGCTTAATTAATTGATTAATAAATATGTAAATGGTGTAATAACTGAATTTTTTAAATTTATATATCAGGTGGGGGATGCTGGGTTTGTAGGGGTATAGGGTGAAAAGTTAATTAAATAATAATTAATTAACAATTTATGATTAATTATTTAATTGATTAATAAATATGTAATATGTCTAAAAAATATTTTTTTAAGTTATATATTTGGTGCCGGCTGTTGAGTTTGCAGGGGTAAATAGTGGAAAGTTAATTAGGAATTAATAAAGTAACAATTATTTAATTGATTAATAAATATATAAATTGTGTAATAATTCTATTTCATTAGTTATATATTAGTTTTGGGCGGTTGAGTTTGTAGGGGTATAGGATGGGAAGTTAATTAAGTAATAATTACTTAGTAATTAATTCTTAATATTTAATTGATTATTAATTATGTAAACTTTATAATAATTGTATTTTTAAGCTATATCTTACGCTGAGATTCTCTCAGAGAAGCAGCACCTGCCTGGCTTCAGCAAGCACCCTGTGGAGTACATGCACAGTGCGCGGCAGGACACTTTCAAAATGATTATTTTACTGCTACAGTGAACAGAAGACCTGGTGGAGAGGTGTGTCAGTATGTTTCCCTGTTACAGAGCATGCAAGCACAAACCGACATCGAAAATACAGCAGCAAGGAGGATTTCAGGGTTTGTAGGATACATCAACGTTCGTCAACTATAAAAATACTTTCAAGTGAAGCAAGACTCATTGTTTCCTTTATTTTGCTTTTATCTATATTTACATTATTGCTGGGCTTTGCTTTCGGTAGACATTGAGGTAGGTCTGTGGTGAGGCCCTGTAGTGTGATGTCCCTTTCAAGTGTGGATCTGCAGTATGGGGACTCTTTAGAGTTAAGCTGTGTGTCATGACCCCCGTTTGTAGAGGAGCTTGTGGTCAGAGGGCTTAGTGAAGTGAAGACTTGGGAATACTGAAAACCCAACTGATTCAGGCTGTATGTTGGTGCTTTTCCTTCTGTCATACTGTCTATACTTGTAAATGTCCCTTCGTATCACCTTTTAAAAGACTAGGTAGCACAATGCAAGTTCATCTGAAGGGCAATGAAAAATTAAAAATTAAAATAAACTTTAGCCCCGTTAATAACGACTGGAGATCATTCAAAAAGTCTCTATCTGCCAATCAGAAAATCAGCAAATCCTACACAGATGTTTACAGCCTATGAGAGGCCTTGAGTACGCGCCCCCCCCCCCTGAGCCTTACTCCAGTGCTTTGAAAGCCAATGGCTGTGGTAAATTGCTGCTTGTGCGTCAGTGAGGTCAGGGAAGCAGCTGCAGTGATTAGAAAGTCAGATGCTTAGGGTGGAAGAGACAAGCTGGGAACGAACTGTGGATGTGTGGTTCATGGCTAGTACATCTGAGTTGAATTGTGAAGTTTCCCTTCTAGATTAATTGTGAGGGTGAAGGCCCCTAAAGAATGCAATTTGACAGATGTAGCTCTAGTGGTTTTAATCCCATTAAGGGCATTGGACAGAAGTCAAACCTTAAGTGAGATTTACGAAGCCATGCAAGGCCACTGTGTGTGTGGCCCTGAGTGTTTCCATGAATCAGGAGTAAAGCAAAGCAGCGCAAAGTGGTGGGATGGTGAAGACACAGTGTGCCTTAAAGGGGTTGTAGGACACCCTGGACAAATACACCCTAAAGACATATAGGCAATGCCTGCATAGGGAGGGAGACGAAGCAGGAAAGCTTCTGACCTGGACATTAACGTGTGAACAGGAGGTGACACCATTACTTCATATCCGGGCAACAGGGGGAGGTTGGTGACGGGCCGCTGGGGTATCTTGCATACCCTCAGGGCATATTTTCAGGAAGTCTACCAAGCCGGAGAGATAGGCCAGGGGGAAGCTTGGGAATGTTCCTCTCAGGGGTAGAGTTGCCACGCCTGTCATCAGACAGCGCTAATTAATTGGATGCATAGTTTACCCTGGAGGAATTGAACTTAGCACTGCAAGAGCTCAAAAGCCCCTGGCAGAGATGGTTTCTCTGTGGAATATTTTTCAACATACTGCTCACAGAAAGATTTTTGGATGTATTTCAAGAGGCAATGAGGTAGAAAGTTCTACCCCTCACTATGCATGAGGGCATCGTCTGTGTTCTATTAAAACCAGGTGGGGACTTGGAAGATCCCTTGTTTTATAGGCCCCTCACTATGATTAATTATGATGTTAAGGTACTTTGTAAACTCCTGGCAGCTAGGTTGCATGGGATGATACCGGCATTGGCTCATGAAGATCAGTGTGGCTTTATGTCTGCCTGCAGTATGGCCTTCAATCTCCGACTGACCCATGTCCTTCATGAAACTGCAGTAGTAGACCAGGACATGACACTGATATGAATTGATTTAGAGAAAGCTAGCTGATACCCTTTTTGATGGAAGTTCTGCAAGGGAAGGGTTCTGGGGATGACATCAGAGATTGGTTGAGTTACATGAATCCCAGTGTCCGCAAATGTGTGGAGGGTGTGTTTTAAGATCGCTTGGGGGTGGAGAGGGACACTCAACATGGCTATCCCCTCTCGCTTCTGCTGTTAGCCCTGGCACTGGAGCCTTTGGCAAACCTTTTACGCAAGCAGATGGCACCTTGGGGCATATGAGTGGGAGAGTCTGTTGATATAATTTCTTTATAAGTAGATGATGCATTGGTTAATGTTTGCTCCCCCAGGGAGGTGGTGCCTCTCCTGATGAGGCATATGGCTGTATTTGCCAAAGTCTCTGTTTGCGGTAGGATGTCCAGATGATTCTGTTATTCCCATTGGGGAGACTTGTGGCAGTTTCTCAGGACCAGCTCCCAGAGCTTGGAATCCGGTGGGAGAAGAAGGGCTTCCACTACCTCAGTAATACGGTTACTCACAAGGAGGCTACTCAACAACACCTAAATGTGGATAGGATTCTGGAGAGCCTTTCCAAGTCAGTATAAAGTTTGGAATACACTATCCCTGTCGGTTATGGGCTGGACAGCCATTTCTAAGATGGTTTTACCCACAAGATGCCTGCATACAGTTCAGAATTCATTGTATCTGCTGTTGAACAGACTTGGTTTAAGTTGTAGTAATCACTCTGGATGTTAAACTGAGGGGGGGAAATGTAGATGGAGCATGAAGCCCATATAACTGACGACTTACATTATTTGATTAATTTGTGGAGTTGGAAAACTTGAAAAATAAAGGTATAAAAAACAAAAATTAAGTGAGGGTGCGGGAGTTGTAGCTAGGGCACCAGCACAGGCACATTTATCATAGTTTGTCTGCCATGTTAGTGTAGGCAATGGTCACATCAGAGGTAGGACACCTGGACATGAAGCTTAAGCCTGCTGGAGCCTTAAACATCAGGATAGGGTTTCCTAAGAGAGCTATATCAATGCTATACAAAATCATAAAATGAAAAAAAATGGCAAATCACAACAATAAATGCCATGAGTGATTTGAATGAGATGATCAATTAATGGACATATTGAGTCTTTAACCTCTACCTGGTGAATCAGTACCTGTTGGTTCGAAGACTTGATGGGACCCCAGGTTTACTTAATTCTTGAATCAATTAATTGCAGATTTCCTGTTTGGTTGAGCCAAGTCCTCAGCTTCTGAGGCAGAGCAAACAGCTGCTCAGTCTTAGGTTTCTATTCCTATGTATCATCTCAAGGAGCTTGGTGTGACATAAGCTCCCTTGCATATTCAATCAGTGGCCTCTCCGTAGGTGTTACCGAGGGACGGGTGCAGGGTGGCACAGTAAGTACGTCCCATAGGCCAATTCAATGTTTTGCCTTATCCTGCAGGGCTCATCCGTAGAAGAAAAACCTGGCTTTCTAAAAAGTATTTCATAGTGCCAATTTATCAGGTAGGCTAATTCTTTTTCCACTAAACTAAAACTGCCAGTTTTATTGAAGTTAGACAGCTTTTTTAAGAGAACCTGGAGATAAAAGGCATCTCCCTGGGTGATAAGAGAATTACCAATACTTATCTTAAAGCTGTATAGTGCCTTGCATGACTTGCTGCAGATTCTAGAGTTATCAACAACACTTCACCACATTCATACCTG